>NC_044282.2:14354451-14981145 GCF_004027225.2 Strigops habroptila
ACTATATGGTTCTTAATGGTAGTGTCCCTATGTATTTCACAGTTGAGCTTCCTTCCCTACACTGTGAAGTCCCACAAAACATGGGTTCAGTTCTTGTGAAGAAAACCAGGGTTGTAGCCCTTAACTTCTTTGGACATAAATTTCAATTGGGCATGCAGGACATAGGTGTGATCTCCACAGCAGTGGTATTCATAGTCCAGATATTCTTTTACTGGGTGGTAGATGCACACCCGGAAGTGGAATGCACTTAAAATTTTTCTAAGAACTAGTATTATTGTAAGGTAAGTAATTATTCTTTTTTGACTGATCTGAAACAATTAGGAGGCTAAAAATATGGTATGCATTTTGATAAAGTGTATGAAAGGTCTGCTAAATTTTGTCAAGGCTCTGTAATTTATTGATAGGGTCAGTAAATGACAAATAGGTTCCCTTAACTATATTTGAAATATCAACATATGAAGTTAGTCTGTAATACATTGTTTCGTAGCAGTTCTGCAGAATTGCAGGCAATTTTTACTTCTGTCTTCAAGGGTAAATACGCTTCATGGCTGTCTGAGGAACTAATTGCTCAGTTCTGATCATTATTGCAAAGCATTGTGTATCCAAACTTCTATATGCTCTGTCCAAAATATTCTGCTTTTTATTAGTAGGGTACTATACAGAGATATGTGATACATGAGTAGTAGCAGCACACAAAAACAACAGCTGAAAAATGGATATGGCTTTAGAATTGTGGGAAAACTGCCTGAAAGTGCTTTCTCTTCCACTGAACTAGTAAGAAAGAACAAGACTGGAAGATCACGTAATACAGTGTGTTTTCATATTGAATTTTAACCTGTGTTGTACCTTTTAAAAAACATCTATGTAAACTCAGGAAAGAATACCAAAATTGTAGCCTTAGGATGACTGAAAAAAGAAGACAGTGCCAAGAAGCGTATACCGAAAAGACTGTCTTCTCTTGTGTTCTAGTATTTCAAAGCATGAGAAAACCCAAGGATGGCAAGAGAGGGTATCTTTCCTGTAATGTTGTCACTGCTGTCTTACAGAAAGATTCAGAGTGCTACTTCCTTCTCTCACCATTTGTGCTATCCAGCACTCATGTCTATCAGCTCCCACTGCAGTGGGCTTGCTTTTACTGTATGAAAGGTGCTGAGTTTTCTCTCCCCCGATCTGTGTAAGATTACAAGTAAAGCTTTGAGTTATACACTCGATAGAGCAGAAATCACTTCTTTTATTTTTCTTTTATTTTTTTTTTATTTTTTTTTTTACTGTTGTACACTAGTGTACGTGCACCTAGCTCTCAAGTAACATTCAGCAGTGCTATAGAGAATATATTGCCATGGACACTATTTCAATGAAACTGAAGTGGGAGTTATCTTCAGAGGAATGTGCAAGAGCAGAAAAACTGGAGGGGTTTTATTTAGAGATCATGTAGAAGACTGGTAAATAATCTTGTGCAATCAGTAACAGTCTTTAATAATTTGTATTTTTCTAGAGAGCTCAAATTGGAAGAGGGACAGCTTGATCTGGTCTTGACCTCCTATAACTTGTCTAAATATATTTGCTTTTAATGTCTTTAGATGAAAAGAAGGAGAACAGGTTTGCAGCTGAGCTGGATGAATATGGATCAGATACAATGAGTGAAATAAATATTGTTGGGCGAATTATCTTAAATATTTGGAGAATGATGAGAAATGAGGTAACGCTTTTAAAAGGTTAATGTAATTGACTTATGGGGGTTTAATTATTGTAGATGTTTTTGAAATTTCATATAACTAAGGTAACTTTTTGTTCTTTATTTGTACACCTTTTCAAATAGAGGAGTCTGCCGCTTTGTTAGAGTGGATTTTTGCATTTTGCTAAAATGCAAAACACTGAAGCCCATATCTTTCAGTAATGTTTCTTAATGATACTCCTTTTCAATTCTTTGTGGGTTTTGAGAATAACTTACCTGTTTTAGCAATTTGTCTAGTATGGGACTTTTAGTAAATTAAATACGTGAACTTATTTTAAGCTGTCAGACTTATTCATTGTTTTGCTGTTTATGACTTTACATTTAATACTTAAATAGTTCAGTCTTTACAAATCTTGTTCTGACCAAATTCAGGCCTGATCTTTGTGATCTTCTTAATTCCACATATTCTTTTCGATTTATGAGAGAGATTCTTTCTTGACTTGTAAATAGTTAGGGACTTCTAAGTATAAATGTTCACCTTTTTAACAAAGAATTCTAATAAAAAGTTGGTAAATGCAGTGTTACAGTTTTTAAAAAGTAGAGATTTCTTTGACTGTGAAAGACATCATATGTGTTAACAGGTCCTCTGTGTTCTTCTAGGTGAATCTAATGAATTACACTTTTGAAAACGTGGGCTTTCATGTTCTTCATCAACGTTTTCCTTTATTTACTTTCCGAGTTCTGTCTGATTGGTTTGATAATAAGGCAGATGTCTACAGGTAATGATCTATTAATCCATTTTGTTTGTTGTTTTTAAGGCTGGATTCTTAACATGGGATAGGTACAATCTAAAGTCAGCACAGAAAGAAATAATCAATTTAGCTCAGGTACTAGAATGGTCTATATGCAGCAACATGAGCTTACTTGCTCTGCTGTTCTGCTGTGTAGTTATACCCTAAGTATTTCATCGCTGTGTATTTTTCTGTTTAAAGTACACAAAACCAAAATATTTTCAATTGCAGTTTCAATGTATTTGGATAGACATACTATTTTGAAGTTCTGTAAAGTCTTTATTTTGATTATACTATTAATCAGAAGGACTTTCAATGAACTGTGAAGTTCACAGTGCATGTCAACCAACCTAGGCTTAAAAACAGTACAAAACTGTGCAGAATGTTAAGACAGTAAGTGTAGCTGCTTAAAAATACCTTTCTATGATATGTATCTCACTGGGCTTCAGTCTTCCTTGGAGTCATTTGGTATTGTGTGATATGAACAATTCATAAAACTTGAGTACTGATCTGAACGTCATTTGTGACATACATGTAATTTCTGTAGAAGTTAAGTACTTTTTAACTAGGTGGAGACTTGGTTTTGTGCTGAAATTATAAACTTATGTTCAACTAAGATAGGTATTGTTAATACAGAAGGATGCTTCCACAGAAGTCCACTCAGTTAAAAAACCCATGTAAACAGATGGAGAGAAACTCAAATTTATTTATTTATTTATTTCAGTAATCCTTTAGGGTAGTAAGGAAAACAGGACATAGCATGTCATTGAGATGTGCCTTAACAGTAGTTTGCTGTAACTCATTCTGTGTCTATCTTTAGATAAGTGTAAGTGTGTGCTTACGGGAGCCACATTTTTGAAAGAGCCATATGCAAATGTCACGGGGGAAATTCTATTTGCTGGTTTGTAACAAGTTATCATAAAAATTTGTTTTTCTTAGTAGAAAGAGCAGTGCTTTCCTGATGGCTTATAACGAGGCATTAATTTTCACAGGTGGAAAATGGTTGATCATTATGTTAGCCGGGTCCGTGGGAATCTCCAGTTGTTAAATAAACTGGATTTGATTGACAGAACAAGTGAAATGGCGAGACTTTTTGGCATTCAGTTCTTGCACGTCTTAACAAGAGGCTCCCAGGTATGATTTCGTTTTCTTTACACTTCACAAAAGCAAAATAGTCTTTACAAAATGTTTTAGTTTCTTTGGCATCTTTTCAGTCAGTATACGTATATTCATAAGGTCACAGATGACTGTTTTGCATAATGTGAAAATGAAACATAAAGAAAGGCAATTCAAAACTAGTAATAATGTTTTGAATAGCTTTGTCTCGGAGATTAAAAATAAAATGGAATGCCCCAAATGTAATCATGCCAGTGGGTCTCTTCTGTCTTTGGGAGCCCTACGTTTTTCCTTTGAGTTGGTATTTTTCACACTTAGATGAGTCTGTAAATGAATGCTTTTTAAAATATTAAGAAATATAATTGAGCATGTTTTAGAAAGATGAGATTATTTTCTTCCAGGGCAGACAAAGCTGCATCGAATATGTTCTAAGTGACATTTCCTGTGAAGCAGACCTCTGGGTGAGATTTGATGATAAGACAAGAAGGGCTCTGGCTTTATTAAGTACATGTGTCATGCAAAATGTGTGTGGTCCTGTTATTTTGATACTAGCTTCAGAGGGAAAGGGAGCAGGGCAGAGCGAGATTCATGCTACTCTCTCTTTGAGACCCCAGCAGTCTCCAGTAATACCAAAGGCTTTCCTTGCCCAGGTTCTGAGTGACTAGACTAACTAGACTGGTTTTCATGGCTTCACATGTGCCCTGAATGAGACACAAGTACTCTCTCACTCAGGTGTGTCTGCTCTTCTGTTGTTGTCTTCTTTCCTACCATAATTCTTCTTTCCTACCATCTTTCTGCTTTCTATTTTAATAGACATGTAGCTGGGCTGACCAGGATTGATTATTTTGTTAACTGCTGTGGACAAAAAGAAAGCTTAAAAATGAATGTCCTAAGCAGACCAGCATTGTCTTAAGCCAAACAGAATGGGAGTGTCTGAAGCTGCAGTTCCTTAACAATTCAATGCAATTTAAAAAGTGTTGCCACCTTTTTCCCTTTGACTGCAGCAGCCTCTGTCATCTCTTGACCCAGTGCAGGTTCTTGCCGGTCTTACTGGTACTGGCCCTATATTCAGCGGCAGACCTACAGTGGCATTCAGTAGGCATTTGCCAGTTCAGCTCCCTGATGTGGTTTACCTTGTTACCAGAACAGTAACGCTGCTGGAGCAGGGAAGAGAAATGCACAGTTAGGGCCAGGGAGGGTAGGACTGGCTTGCTGCCAGCGTAGATATGCTTAAGCTGTCATCATTGCAGCCCACAAAGACTGTTCTGCCTGTCATTTTCTCAAATGGCTGTGAGTGGGAGTGAGCAACAGAAACATGCTGCATTTTCTGTCCTGACTGTTCTTTTCTCTCTCCTTCTGTGCACGTATGTTTTGTTTCCATTGAAACTTTATAAATCACAAAGATGGCAGTGCAACAATTCCCTGTCACCTCAAATAATTACTTTTTTTACTCAGAAGAATCATCACTATGTTTTATGAAGATACTCCTTTTCTCCTTAGCTGAAAAGGTGTTAAAATGGAATAGTACTAAGGACAGATTTCAGATATTTTAAGGGTTGGGGTTTTTTTCATATTTTTGTGTATCTCATTAAGTTTTACAAGACCATTTTAAAAGGTTTTTTAATTTTATTTTATTAAACTATCTTGAATATTCCATAGTAGACTAAACGAATGAATTTTCATACAGATTATTAGTCAGATGATTGAAGAACTTGCTGAAAACTAGGAAAAAAAACCCAAAACCACCCAAACTAGCTCTTGCCAGATCCAGTCCCTGACCACCTCATCACACATCTGAGTTGATCACTGGACACAAATCAGTGTGCAGTTAGTGCAAGGCAGCAGCAGCGTAGGCTGCTGCAAAACTATGCTTTCAAACCCCAACCTGTTTGTAAGGTGTCAGAATCCTGTTAAAGCTGTTGGTTCTGTAAGTTCATTTAAAACATCAAAGTTAAAGAAATTATACCTCACCCATTCAGTGCAATGGTTGAATACGTAGCGTGTCAGGTAGAGGGCTTTTGAATAGTAATTTAATTGCTTACAAAGCACAGGATTTTAGGATTATGTAGGATTATTCTTTGATATTTGGGGATTTTTTTCAGTCCTTTGCCACCCATGTATGTAATTTTCAGCTATTTTGGTTTTTACTGTAAGTGGACAGAGTGAATACCTGGTTATTAGTGCTTTTAAAGCCTTACTAACACATTGAATAATACATAAACAGGGCTGTGTTTTTCTCATGTTGATGCCTCCACATGTGATATTTTGTGATGTCTTGAACAAGGTGAAAGTTTTGAAGCTTTTTGTTGCTTTACGCTTACTGTACTACGTGTGGCATCATCAGACAGAAAGCACAATACCCAGTGCAAAGCAGCACACTTTTGAAATGGGCTGACTTAGATTCTTCCATTGGTTCTTGTGCTGACAAGTACTTTCTAGTTACTTCTCAAGGTCAAAAGCTTGGAGGCACGATTATCGACTTACACAGCTCACATGTCATTCTCCGTTCTCCCAAATGTTGGAATGAAATTGCTGAGCAGATTCCTACGGAAAATGGTTGTCAACTGTGTATTTGTTTTCTTCAATGTTGTGCGGGTCTAAAAAATACAGTTTAGCAAATGCTCATTCATGACTGTAGCATGGCCCTCTGTGTATTGTTGCAGCATGTTGGATGTGTATTTTTTCCACAGATAAGAATCAGAAGTACTTGATTTTAATGATTAGGGCTAAATGATAAAGGAACACGTGTAAACGTTCTACTGTATGTCATAGAAAATTGCCATACTCTTGCTTTTAATGTATATTTTGGAAAACTAGCTGTCCGTGCTTTAAATTCAGGAAACGTAAGTGCCTATTTACACAGTTTTAATACACCCATGTTTATTCTGCGTTTTTTAAATTTTAATGATTATATCCATACTGTTTTGCAGTATCGTGTGGAGTCTATGATGCTGCGTGTTGCAAAGCCAATGAATTATATTCCTGTGACACCCAGTGTCCAGCAGCGAGCTCAAATGAAAGCCCTGCAATGTGTTCCCTTAATAATGGAGCCAGAATCCCGCTTCTACAGCAATGCTGTTCTTGTATAAGATTTTCAGTCGTTATATCCTTCCATTGTGATAGCATACAACTACTGTTTTTCAACCTGCCTGGGACACGTTGAAAACTTAGGAAAGTAAGTTGTTACTCTTTTTGCACAAACTTTTGGTTCCATAGAGACTTTATCACCTTTTCTAAGGTACTGAGAACCCTTGGTTGTCATTGGAAACAGTGGGCATGTATCAACAGCACTGTTTTGTGTTACACAATAGAAATGATAAAGATCCTCTGTGTGGGTGTGTGCCTTCGTGTGTACACACTCAGACATACACATATACCATTTTTATCGATGTAAAATACATCAATATGTATTTTTAATTAAATACAGAATTAGACTCTGTTCTGTTAAAAAAAAAAATCTGTGTATGTGTGTATACCTGCTCCTTTACTGTGGTGATACTAGTTTTTAATATTGCTTCAGGGTAAGTTAAAATGTTAGGTAAATCCACTACCTATTTCAAAACTAGGCTGCTGCTATTCCGCTGTATGTTAATAAATTGTTGTTGTTCTCTTCTAACAGTTGTAGTTCACTCTGGTCTTAACTGTTCAAAATGAAAAGATACAATGAGTTATTCTGTGTAGCATTTCTTATTGAGCTTAACATTGAGTAATTTTGTTCATTGGAAAAAACGTCATTGCTCATTATAATTACCTCTCTTCCAAATAACAATATTTGGAAGCATGGGAAAATGCATGCAATGACTGCTAGTTGTCACCATGAGGTTTTCAAGTTTCTGATTTGAAATTCTGAATTTGTAAGAAGAAAATATATGCAATGTGTTGCTTGGTAAACATGCAGGGTTTCCATAGGGCATTATGGTATGAGTGCATGCCTCCAGTAGTACAGCATTTGGGAATAATGCATTAATGCAGAACAGAATTGGTAAATTACACATGTGGAATTTAGCCATTTATTACTACTTCATTCCTAGAGCCTTTTGTGTGTAGGTAAGAAATTTTAAATGATAGTATGTTTGTTTATACCTGGGATTATAATTGTGGTTCTATCCTTGCTCGCATTATCAGCATTTTAATGTGAGTTGATGCTTTTGCTTGATCAGGCTGTAAATGAATGAATTGTATTCGTATTTCATTTTCTCTTTATTAGATACGATGCATTCAAATTTGGCTGTACATCTCTCAGAGTACCTCCCGACTTACTTTACCACATTAGGCATGATATCACAGTGTCACCCAGTGGAGTAGCTTTTGTCAAGGTAATTATATTACTGCTCCGTGACAGGCATTTTCACTTCCTGTTGGCTGACTAGCTTAAGATCAAAATGATATTGTAGTTTATATTTTGCTGCATTAAGAGCAGACAGAAGGGGGGAGGTTCAGCCTCCCATTTCCCAGTGTTTTTTGATATTTGTCAGAGTGCCGAGTTTCTGGCAGTACAGGAAATAAAATGTCATCTTTGTGCTTTCATTTATACTGAAGGCTTATTTCATCTATAATTAAACTGTATTTACTTGTGCAGTTTGGGGATCAAACAGTAATTACGTGTGTGTAACACTTCATTCTTCTCCTGCTGTATAGCAGAATATTTTCCTAGGAAAAGACTCATGGCTTGGGAGATGAGTCAAGAAAGCCTTGACTGGCTTTCTATTGTTCTCATTTTATGTTATATGTACTGCTGGCTGATTTGTAATGAATTAATAAATATGGCCTGGAGCTCTTACAAGTAAGTGGCCAATCACCATCATACATATATGTAATGTAAACCAGAAACTTTCAGTAAAGAATATTGGTGGAATTTTTAAAATACAGTATTCCTTTAGTATTTAACATCTTGAGAATCAACAGTTTGATACTGAAGTCCCGTTTTAGTTAATAAGGTTATCTAAACATTGCATTAGCAGGGCTGATGAAAACAAAGAACAAAAGGCTATTCACCCTGCCTTTAAGAGCTTTGCCTGTACTCTAGGTTGCTTGTAATATCTGTGGGAAGAGCCAAACCGTTGGTGCCTAGGGCATCTTGCTAATTCATTTGTTGTCTTAAGAGTGATTGTCTAACAGTTCAGAGTTTTGCTTTTACTTCTAACTGTTTAGGTTGGGGCTTTTTAACATAATTTTTCCTTTGTTCCCTTTATGGCAGCCTTCAGTAAGAAAGGGTGTGCTGCCAAGAATGCTAGAAGAAATCTTGAAGACTAGGATAATGGTGAAACAGTCAATGAAGGCTTATAAGCATGACAAGGCTATAACTCGAATGCTTGAAGCTCGTCAGTTGGGTCTTAAATTTATAGCTAATTTTACATTTGGTTATACTGCTGCTAATTTTTCTGGAAGAATGCCATGCACTGAGGTAAGGATTGCAGATACAAATGCAGAAAAACTGTGGAAAAGACACTGTTAATAAAGTATAGTCAGACATCGCAGTATTATTATTTGAAATGTATTTAAAGTAAATACCTTCTTAAAAACTGGTTTTATTTGTAGTACTGACAGTCAGCCACTTGGGATTTATTTGTGATCCTAAACAACTAATTTTAATTCTTCCCATAAAAGAGCATTTGGAGTTGGCATTTCTGTAGAACTCCTTCCAAAGGTAGATTGGATTACAGTTCTAATAGTGGAAATAAAACATTGTAGCTCTTTCATAGTTTTCATAAAAGGAGGGATCAGCAGAATTCAAGAGCTAGAGAAAATGATCTGAAGCGATCTCGTCTTGCTCCTTACACTTCTAATAAGCCTAAAGAAGTTTAAACCAAATATTCCTTTAATTCTTAATAGTTTTTGATCACTATTGCTGTAATTCTTGCTATTCTGGGGTAACATAAGCAACCTTTTTATTTATTATATGCATTTAAACCATGAAATAAAATAGATTATCTCAATATAGTAATTTTCATAAACAGATCAAGCAAGTTTAGATTGTGTTTACCAAGAGCTAGTGTTTGGTTTAGCAGTAAAGATTTTCAATTGATCTTTAACTTTGCAGGTTGGGGATAGCATTGTCCACAAAGCCAGAGAAACATTGGAGCGTGCTATAAAACTGGTGAACGATACCAAAAAATGGGGTGCTCACGTTGTGTATGGTGACACTGACAGGTAATCAATGGTCTGTTTCTTGCAGTGTTTTAAAATCATAGTAGTTCTTTGTAGATATGTTTTTCTTTTGTCTTAAGAAGGAGAATTTATGATACTGAAAAGAGTGTGTGGACCTTTTTTGGGATGTTGCTTACTGCCTTGCTGGATATGCAAACTAAAATATATTTATTTTCTTGGAGTTTCTTTTAGGACTCTTAGAACTTTGAGGGTTTCCTTTCTTTTGAAAATTATGAGGAACAGAAAGAGGGGGGAAATCTTATTTTTTCAGCTGTGAATGAATATGTCTTATTTATCAAATGAGTATTTTTGTGCCTGTTTCTGCTGCCATTTTTATTTTGCAAAACAGTATTCATAATGTAGTAGGCATTGCATGTTGATACTTAGAGGAAGGCACTATTTTAAGCTTCAGAAGTGGATACAATTCAGAAGCAGCCACCAGAGCATGCAAAGATATGATTAGGCTGCCTGAAATACATCATATAAATAGCTCTTCTTTCCCAGTCAGTCTTTCATCTAAATAATTGCCATGCTCTGGGCATCTCCATCTTTGGGGCTAGGCTTGGATAATTTTTCAGGAAACAAAGCTTGTCTGGCTGTCTTTCCTTAATACCTTGATTACTCTGATAACTTGGTAACTGATTTCAGCCAGATTTGATGAAAGACTTGAAATTTCAAAGAAACTAAATTCATAGTAGCTTCATGGAAAAAAAGAAATTAAAAAAAAAAATGTTGGAGAAAGGAAGTAAAATTCTCTTGCTGCCCATAGTGGGGAAAAAAGGATGTACCAGAGCTCTTACAGTTCTCTCTTGGGAACTCAGGTTTTGCAGAGCCCAGGAGCAGTCACGTTCCCTGCCTCAGCAGAGAGTCACAGCATTTGTTGTGTCTTTGGCACTTCTAATCTCATTCAGAATGTTGAAGTTTCTCATGGCTTTGGCTTTTCTATGTAGGAAGGGAACAGAATTGATAACAACATCCCTGCCTTGCCACCAGGAAACTATAGCTTATAAGTTTGAAGAGCCATGTGGAACAGATTTGTGCTTATTTCCTATGTTTGATTTCTTGTAGCATGTTTGTACTCTTGAAAGGAGCCACGAAGGAGCAGTCTTTTAAGATTGGTCAAGAAATTGCTGAAGCTGTAACGGCAACAAACCCCAAACCTGTTAAACTGAAATTTGAAAAGGTAAAAGGAAAATACTTTGCATCCAGTGTGTTGAGTGAAAACATTGTTGTTTTAAAAAGTGAAGAGAGAAGATTTTTCTGGACACTAATGTAGCACAAGGATATACAGCAGTCGTGTGCTGTGCTGTACTGTTTCTGCAGGTACATTGCAAGCTCCTTGTCAGAATGCTGCAGCCATGAGCAACAATAAATATTCCTGCATTTACATCAGGATGCCTGGTGGCCTGTTGCACTTGCCAGCACCAGGCAATTTGAAATTCCTTTCTCATCAATATTTAGAAATCATAGAATCATAGAATGGTTCAGGTTGGAAGGGACCTTAAAGATCATCTAGTTCTAACCCCCTTGCAGTGGACAGGGACACCTTCCACTAGATCACGTTGCTCAAAACCCCATCAACATGAACAATTTCAGGGATGGGGCATCCATGGCTTCTCTGGGCAACCTGTTCCAGTGCCTCATCATCCTTACAGTGAAGAATTTCTTTCTAATATCTAAATCAACCCTGTCAGTTTAAAGCCATTCCCCCTTGTCCTATCCCTACATGCCCTTTTACAAGGTCCATCTCCAGATTTCTCGTAAGCCCTTTTTAGGTACTGGAAAGCTGCTGTAAGATCTCCCAGAGCCTTCTCAGGCTGAGAAAGTTGCAGTTGTTCAGCCTGGTTTTCACAGGAGAGGTGCTCCAGCCCTCTGATCATTTTCGTGGCTGCCCTCTGGACTCACTCCAACAGGTCCACATCCTTCTTATCTTTGATGCAGCCCAGGATATGGTTGGCTTTGTGGGCTGCAAGTGCACAACGTCTCCCTCGGTTTTGTATCACATACAATCAAAGGAATGCATGCAGCTTGGTAGAGGAAATGTACGTCATCCCTTGAAGTGATTCCAGTGCATTAATTACAAGCCTTATATTCAGCCTTCAGCCAGCCTTAGCACGCTTCAGGATATGTCCATGGAATACATATACAGATAAAATAAAAAATCCTAAAAATCCATTCAGTAGGCTTTTGGAAGAAGTATTAATGACAATAAGCATTTTATAGAAGAGCAAGGCTATGTGATACTAATTTTGGTGGAAGTTTATCATCGGAAAATCATTAGCAATCAGTTCAGGTGCTCTAGATATTTATACGTACATACCTGACTCAACAGGGTCAATCAGAATTTGTAAGCAAATTGCCATTTTCCACTGAAAATACAATAGAAAAATATTAGCTGTATGAAGGCACGGCAACGTTTCCTCACTGACTGATGTACAGGGACCCTTCCCACTTTGAGGCAATCCTCAAAGTGTATCATTAAGCTGAAGTAATTAGCCAGAAAAAAAAAAATATTAGGTGCAAGGATATACTTGAGAAGATGGCCAAGTGCTTCACTTTAAGTGCTCTTATTCACCTGTGGGTCAAAGTACTGAGTACTCTCCTAGCGTGGCTTCCTAGCACAGGACGAGAAAAATGCCTCAGAGCTGGAGCATCGTTCAAGAAGTGGAACGCCTGTGTGCAGGACCTCCTTCAGCTTGAGGCAATCTAAACTGGCTGCTCCCTCTTCCAGGAGAGTCAGGAAGATGTGGTGTTACACTGTGTGTTATCCTGGGAACAAACTGTTCTCCATTGTTTCTTTTAAAACTGGTCAAGGAATACTGACACAATCAAGAATGAATTAAAAGGTTGGAGAAAACAAACTAAGGAGACCATGACCCTAGAAATCCATTCATGAGGAAACTATTCTCCAAGCATAGGCATTTAATAAACATGCTTTCCTCAAATCAGGATACTGACTGATTTTAGGTTCATAACCTCATAATTAGATGAGGTTTGAAAATACAAAGTTCAAAGCCACTACTTTAGCTGGGGAAGTTTTCTTCTCTGATGTTTAAAATGAAGTTACTGTCTTTTTAAGAAAGAGAGATAATACGGTTACATTAAAAACACTGACAGGCGCAATCCAGAAAAGTAAGGGTACTCGAAACAGACTATACTGTGTGTCGCTTTTCATCTGAGCTTCAGGTTGCTTAGCCTTTACAGCTAGATGAAATACAAAGTGATTGAAGAATGGGACATGACTGAATCCCAACTTCCTCAGCTGTCCCTTTAACAGTCCCTTGATCTAGAGCCACCTTACACTCCCAACACATGCTGGATTGGGCTATCTTTTGTTTTAACATTCCAGGTCTACTTGCCATGTGTCCTGCAAACTAAAAAGAGGTACGTGGGTTACATGTATGAAACACTGGAGCAGAAGGACCCGGTATTTGACGCAAAAGGCATAGAGACAGTCCGAAGGGACTCCTGCCCTGCTGTTTCCAAGGTAAAATACTCATGCATCTCTTCTGAAAGAAATTAGAGGATTCTGTTATTTCATTGTGTGTTTGTTCTTTCTCAGAGTTTCTAGTCCTTGTAAGTTGTCTTAGACTTCATCTGTTTTTCTGGTATGAGCCATTTGAAAGACAAATTTAAGATCTTGCACAGCATTATAAGGAATTGCACTTTCCATCCTAACTACTGTCTTTCAGCCCCTAAAAAAATGATAAAAAGCCCTCAGCCCCATGTAAGTTCTCTAGAAGATCATTCTTGATCCAGTTCACTTTAACTGGAAGTAAGTATTACTCCAAGACGAGAGGGGCACACTGATGTGTCTGCTAAGCAGCTCGCTCACATAAATCTAGTTTAGCTAAGAATTCACTTAAAATAAACTTCCTTGCCTGTTTATTTGAAGCTGTGTATTAGGGGCTTAAAAAGAAAAGGCTCGTGTTCTTAGTCCAGTCAAAACATGCTTATGCCAGTAAAAAGGGTAACCACATAGGAGGATTTATTTCCATTTTTCTTTTTAATCCTGATTCTTTTGTTTGCTAATGTGGTCAGAAAATCATGGCAAAGTATTTTAGATGATGGGGAAAAAAACATCTTCTCTCATACTCTGAAAAGCCTCTGTAATTGTTGAACAGTCTTAGTGCCAGAGTGTGGATAATGTCATGAAAGATGCATTGAACTGAGGAAAAAGTTGCCCAGTAATGTGTTTATGAATGTCTTTGAGTGGAAGAGAATGGAACCTGTTGTCATATTAACATTCTAGTTCACAACTGATACTTTTTCTAAGCAGTGTGTCAATATTTCCATATAATTTACTGATTTATTTGGAATTCATTATCTTTTAGTTAAGCATACGAGTTTTTCTCACCTTTCTCCTTTGGTTGTAAAGATACTTGAGTGTTCTATCAAGCTGCTATTTGAAACACGGGACATAAGTCAGATCAAACAGTACGTTCAGAATCAATGCATGAAGTTACTGGAAGGAAAAGCCAGCATACAAGACTTCATCTTTGCAAAAGAGTACAGAGGGAGCTCAGCTTACAGACCTGGATCCTGTGTACCAGCCCTGGAAATCACCAGGTAAGGAGATTAAGCGCTAATCGTAGGTATTTTTTATCTTGACCTTCATACTGCCAAGTAACAGGTAGCAGTGGGGTGTCTCCTTCAGATATTGTTGCAGCAGTTGGCTCTGACTTTCTTCTGCATGTGAAGAGAGATCAGGCATCAGCTAGTGCTGGAGAGCCATTCTGTAGTCCTGGAAAGAGCCACACGTATTCAAGAGTAAAGCCTTTTGTCAAGATTCTGCAGCGGTGTGTTCACTGCTGGTACTTAAGCTTTGGGTTTTGTCCAAGGGCTTGACTCTCCAAGGTTGCCCATCACTCACTGATATCACATGTAATAGTCACATCTCTCAGTGCTGCAAGATACACTACCAGGCTTTAAAAAGTACCTTACTAAAAGCTAGTGTTTCATACTGTTGATACTGTTTATCAGTAATAGATAAGATGAGCTGGCACATTTTGCACCTTGCTTAATATAAAAGGTCTTTAAATTAAGACACGATTTTTGAATAAAATAAAATAAAATAAAATAAAACTCAAGTCCTGGACTGATACCTACTTCAAATTGAGCTGTTCTTTGCTTTCTGTGTACTTGAGCTCTTTTTAGAATCCTGGCTGCTCTTCATGAAGATACTTCTTTAAGAAAGAGGTAGCTAGAAAGCAACCTGCATGCAAACCCAAGTGGCCTGGAAAAGAACAGATCTTTAGGGCTCATATTCCAAGTTCTAAAATCTGGGTCTGATCATGAGTCTGTATCCTGTGCTTCATAATAGACACTAACTTAAGTGTCCTGGAGAGCTACTGATATAATCAGATGGGGAAGTTTACAAGCAAGTGAAGTAACTAAGAATTTGTCCCTGGATGCATTCTGACGGCTGTTTTTAAACAGGAGAATGCTCGCTTATGACCGTCGCTCTGAACCACGAGTTGGGGAGCGAGTGCCCTATGTCATCGTGTACGGCATGCCCGGCCTGCCCCTGATCCAGCTGGTGAGGCGGCCCGTTGAAGTCCTGCAGGATCCCAACCTGAGGCTGAACGCTACCTACTACATCACCAAACAAATTCTGCCACCGCTGGCGAGGATCTTCTCACTTATTGGCATAGACGTCTTCAGCTGGTACCATGAGCTGCCACGGGTAAGTGTTTGAAAACAGACAGATTACAAATACAGCACATCTATACCGTGTTTGGTTTCATTGTGACTTTTAATGGAATAAGCTTTATAAGAGGCAACAACAAAAGTTATTTTACAGGGCAGTGTTTGATGCCCAGACACGCAGACCTGGTTCTTAGATCCCACTTAGTAAATAAATTTTTTTGGCCAGCCCAGGGTTAATCTCAGTGTCAGCTCCTATTTTCCAACCTTGCCATAGTTTAAGAGTATTTTGCCGTAACTATGTTTTTTAGCAGTACTTTCATATGCATCTATTTGGCTGTACCACGTTTTAAATCTCTCTATAGTAGATGTTTGCACTCCTGTTTTTCCAAGAGGTTCTGAAGATCTTTCTTTTTTATAGAAAAGGTGGTAATGCCCCAGCAGCAGGAACACTTCTTTAAAAGTCTGTATCACCAGAAATTTTAAACTCATTATTTCCAAAACTGAGTTTCCTAAAAGTTAAAGAAATCACCGAGATGCAGGAAGTGTTAGCTGGATTTTAGCTTGTGGTTCCCCTGACAAAAAGGGATGGTGGAAGACTCTGTATCTGTGTAGTTTGGTGATTCTGCTTAGTGGAGAGTTCAGCAGCACAGAAGTACATCATGTTTCCCACTGCAGACTTCTAATACAGCCTTGGTTCAGTTCTGCTTCTCTCCTCTACCGTTCCGATGGCACCGCGACACTCACCTCAAGTGTCTCCAAGAAGCTGCTCTGAAAAGGCAAAAAGAGCCCTGATTTTCTGCGAGGCCGAGGGAGCACTGAGCAGAGCTGGTGTTTGAAGCAGCAAGTGCAGGATAGCACAAAGCATAAATCATGCAGCACTTGGAGTGAGTGCAGAGAACGAACCTCCCTGGGCAAGGGGGCAGCGGTGGAGCTTTGTCTGGAAAAATCAGAGCATGAGCTAGAACCATGGGGACCAAAGGACAGTGGCAGCTCTGCACCGGCAGAGAAACTCGATGGGAGGCAGGATCCAGAAGGCAGCCACTGGGGCTGCAGCCAGGACACCTCTGGGTGTGAAGCACATCAGCTCCTACAAAGGAACAACTGCAAGAGGCAGAGTTTGAGATGAGATCAGGAATTTAGCATGTGACTGAGGATTTCCGTGGTTACTCTTTGTCTTTTTTGGTGGGATTCACTGTGAAGTAGGTGTGGGTGAGCTCTACCCTGTGTATCACTTCAAGGCAGTGCTGTGCTCTTCAGAGCAATGTGATCCATGTTAATAATTTGTGTCTGAAGCCGTGCCCTGCAGGCTGTTGCACTTCCATACTCCTGTTAAAAAAATGAGGCTGTGCAATGTAGGAATAAAGCGAGCTGCTCTCTTAAAAGTTCATTACCTCTTAATTTTATTTTTCTAACAAACAGATTCAAAAAGCTGCCTCAGCTGCCCGCGGCGAGCTGGAGGGACGCAAAGGCACAATCTCCCAGTATTTCACGACCTTACATTGTCCCGTGTGCGATGAACTGACCCAGTACGGGATCTGTAATAAATGCAGAAGCCAGCCACAGCATGTGGCAGTGATTCTCAACCAAGAAATCCGAGAGCTGGAGCGTAAGCAGGAACAGCTGGTCAAGGTACGACTAAAGCACTGTCAGATGTCTGTCAGCCAGAGACGGGCTGAAATTTCAAAGCAGCCTGTTACTGAATGCCCCCAACAGAAATGGGAAGCACAGTCTGGGTGCTAAACGTGTTGCAGCTTGTTTGCTTTTCCCATTGCTGTTGAAGGCATTGTAGCAGCTGTTCCTCTCCCTAGCTTTGCATAAAACTGAAGGTAAAGGGGGGGATCAGAAGATGCTTTTCTTCTTTTTCAAGAGTATCTTACATGGTTTGTAGGTGCCTTTTTATAATGACAGCGATGGAGATTTGTGAAAGTATGAGTCACCTTTTTTGCGTTAAAATAACTGATGATGTTCTAGTAACAAAAACGTTGTCCCAGAAAATTCATTTATTTGTTTAATATGGATGTGTTTTAGCTTGGGGGCTTTCTTGTTACCCTTCCTCTCAATAGGAATTTTCCAAGCTGGTTTGTTTTTTTTGCCCGTGCTGGAAGTCAATGAAGAGGGTGGCTCGCTGTGCTCACCAGCAGAGCACAGTGCCTCCCCTTGCAGAAACATGTGCCTGTCCCACCTCATTTTCATACTGTTGTAGTTTATCATTAGTATTTCTGTTACAATGTATTTTTAGCACTAGCACGTGAACCATGTTCAAGACTTGTCTGAATTGCAGGGATATGAATGTTCCTGTAGTGTAGGCATCGATTTGATAGGTTCCCGTGGGGCTCCGTTGCTAGAAAACCATTACCGTTCACTAGTCATAAATACTGCATTAGTGAGTGTGTATTTTGTAACATTTGCTGTGATCTGCATTGTAAATGGCAGTAGAGGAAGGCGATGCCTGTTCTGCAGTTTTTCTGTGGTACTCTGAACCTTTTACATTGCTTTTGTTCTGGAATAAATCAGACCTGGGCAGATGGGGGCAGCCCCCTGGAAGGGTCAGTGGTTTGATCAGAACAGTCTTTTGTCCCTGCAACACCCAACGGGTCGGCAAGGCCTGGATCGATGTTGTAGTCAGCGTCTGATGACTAAGCCTCTCTAAGAGCGTCTGTCTCATTTTAATATGAAGATGTATACATCCTTCACAGCTTACATTCTTGGCCCTACATTATAGACATGCCGGAGCCAGCAGAAAACTGATACAACACTGAATCCTACGTTAGTTTAAAACACACTTAAAAACTATGTGCCATAGATTAAGGCCAGAGACTTTTCCCCTCTACACAAACTGAATTTAGAAAGTGTCTCGAGTACCATTTTAGGCTTGTCCCCTGCATTCAGACCAGCCACAGTCTTTCAGCAGAACAAGGGTAGGCTTGTTTCTGAGGTTCTTCTAGTGCTTATAAACCTGGAACAAACAGTTTAAATCCTGCTTCTGAACAAATGGTTTAAATCCCGTTCCTTTTGGTCACGGTTGCAGGTCAGAGGACTGGTATCCTCCAAGGTGCCATGGGCAGGACGTGGCTGAGCAGGGCAGCTCCTCTCCAGCTGCTGTCAGTTTAAATTTCTGGTCTGCGGGGATTTGGTGCTGGGACAGGTCTGGCCAAGAGGGTTGCTGGTACCCAGATAGTTTTAACATGGAAAGAAGGAAAGGAACCCATTTTAAAAGCAAAGGGATAAGATTTTGATTTGTTGTTGAAACTGTGCAAATGGTGCGATAACGCTGTGTAACGTTTTGATGTTACAAAACACAAGTGTGGCTGGAAGCAACTTGCTGAGTTTTTGGAAGAACCATCAAGAGGTAGCAGATGCTGGAAAGGAATAAAAATAAAATAGCGAAGAGGGGCCTTTGGTTTTCTGAAGGCAGCTACCTTTGGAAACCCTGTGCCTGCTACTACTTGATTTCATCGGGTATCTCATGTTAGAAGTACTTTCAAGTAGCGTTAACTACATTAAGGAGTATCCACGAATGAAGGAGAGCAGTGCAACCTGTGTGCCCTGTGCATTTCTCTCTTGGGATTGATTAATTCTGACCTCGAAAGTAAAACCCTAATTGAAGCTTAACTTGAAACAGTAGTAGTTTATCCAGTCCTTTCCTGTGTATAGAGTAACTGCAGACTAACAGTTTTGCCTCTTTTCAGTAGAAAACTTTTCTACAGGACAAGTTTATCATGGATATAACACACTGCCCCAGTTAAATCCACTCAACTCACTTACCTTATTTTAACACATACCACTACCACATCCGAATAGAACTCCATGAACAGGATTGAGGCCCGAGCGGCACAGCCCGGCTCCTCATCGCTGCTGCCCAGCACCGGCACTGGCAGCACGAGGAGCAGCCTGGCAGCTGCAGGAGAGGCCGCACCCAGAGCAGAGCTGCTCCGAAGTCCTGCGCTGGGGGAAGCTTGGTGCTCGTGGGGCTGCCCTCTTCTGCTGTCAGTGCTGAGGGCTTAGTAGTCACAAGTGATATATGCCTTGCTTGTTCCAAGTGTGAAATAATCTGGTTTGTTTTTTGACACGCAATCCAGATATGCAAGAACTGTACAGGCTGCTTTGAGCGACAGATCCAGTGTGTCTCCCTCAACTGTCCCGTACTCTTCAAGCTCTCCAGAGTCAGCAGAGAACTGTCCAAGGCACCGTACCTTCGCCAGCTGCTCGACCAGTTTTAAACGAGCTGTGTTACAGGATTCCAGGTGCTACTTTTTTTTTCCCTTCAGTGTTTACCACACTAAGACTATTGTGCATGGTGCTTTTCAACTCTCATCTAGTCCAGGATTGCCATTTTAACTGTTGGGTTTATTATCTGAAGAATAATGAACGCTTATCCTAACTAAATTAAAAACCAACAAACATTTGTTGACCTATTAATAGCTCACTTTTTAAGATGTACAAATTTCTTCCTTCTTTCATGTTTCTAACATACTGTTTTCTAATGCTGATGTTGAAATAAATAGCTATGTGTAACATCTTGTAAATCCATTTCCAAGTAGAAGTCAAGTTTACTTCCTGGAGGAAGGAGTACTGAAAACCTCTTGAACCGATACAACCATTCGTGTGTGTTCTTGAACTGTCAGTATCAAGACGTGTTACTTCGATATTATCCATTCACTTTATAATTTTGTCTGCGAAATATTTTGTAAATACACTTTTTTACTTTTCAAACAACTGAGTAAAATAATGTGCAATGACTTTTATACAGATAATTTTAAAGTTGGTTGGTATATCTCCTCCTGAGTTTTGCTTGATTCCAAGTAGATGGTTACTTTGATCAGACTGTGCAGGCAGTAGTATCATGTGTAGCATTTTGAAACATTTTTTTCTAAGAATTGCTGTCTTGCTTTAGCTATTAATGGGGCATTGTGAGGAACTGTGCAAAGACATTTTTGTTACAAACCTGTGGGACTGTTGCAATACTTTAAATATAAAATTTTATTCCATTTTTGCTTGTTTTGTATAGACATTTCTATTGCTTCTAAATATGCTTAAAATATTTTCTTTCCTTATGTACTGTACAGTTAAATCTTATTTGCCACCATCTTGACAAAATGTGTATTTAGAATATTTGTATAACTGTATAAAATGGAAAAGGAATTATGTGGTCAGTGCATTGTTTTCTAAACTGGAAATCATTTTGTTTTAGAAGTTAATAATGGAAACCATATTAAAGTTGAATAAAATGATATGGTAAAAATTACATGGGTTTTCATATTTACCCTCAGCTGTAGCCACTTCTGTTGCCCTCGGTTGGCCCACAAACAGTCACGGAACCCAGACTGCTCAAATAAGTTACAAATCCAGCTTAAGCTTTGGGATCTAAAACCTCAGTATCAACTCTTGGAACCCTTCCCCACACCCAAAGAGAAGCGTTGCCAGTTTCCAGTAGTCACAACAGGAGTAAGTTTCAAATCTAGAAGTCCAGAGTAACTTTGAAAAATAGAACAAAACTTTATTTACATCAAGGAACCTGAGTGCCTTCTCCCGTTAAGAATTTATTACATTCAGGATACAAGTCAGCCTATTAAATTTCACAGCACACCATACAGTGTAAACCCACACCAAGCAGCATAAAACCTATTCAATATGTAACAGAACAGCCACGGATTGCAATGCATTTTTATGCAAAGTAACTAAAAAAAAGTAAAATCAAGGCACAAAACTCTGCCTGCTCTTGCATTCTAGCATTGCTCATGTGCAGAATCAAAGTGCAAGTGCCAGGACTAACCCTATGGCAGTGCCTCGGGGACAAACAAAGATAGACAAAAGGACACTTAGCTGCAGATTGCCTTCTACCCTGGAGCAAATGGGCACGTGCTCATCTTCAACCTGCTCCTGGGTTTCTGGACGGAAAACAGGAGTCTTTCTTACTAAATTCACATTTCTAATCCATGGACCACAGCTCTTGTCCTCAACACAGAGATGACTTTTCTAGCATAAGCAAGGGAAGGGTGAAGTTAATACAGTTTGCTTCAAGTTAGTTCAGCCCAGAATAATGTCTGTCTAAGTTGAAGTGTTCAAGCTTTCTGGAGGATCTGTAATGTAAAAGGCACCATAACTAGAGCCACACTGTAAATAGATCCTCACTTTACCTCTATGTGCCAGGAGGCGATTTACTTTGGACAGAAATTTAAACATGTGAAAACTAACATTCAGTGTCTGAAAACAAGCCTTGAGGAATGCCAAAATCCACAAACTAGGAAAGCTACAGCCTTGAATGTCAAGAATGTCTGAACTGCTGTGAGTTGGGCTCACTACTGGAAACGTCCTAGATCCGGTTTAATCTTATATTGCTTAAACATTCCATTGTCATTACAGGGCAGCCCCTGCTATTGAGAGTCAGCTGCTAGGGGACAAGGAGCACAAGTCCTGGAAGTATATTCCCTTTCAAGGCTGAGGCCAGAATTAAGACAGTGAAGGCTCCAAGTGCTCACTAAGACGGCCCAAAATTTAGACATCATCCAAAGGCCTCCACGTACCAATCTGACGCGATGCTGCACGGTACCAGTCAAGAGAATTTCAACTCTTCCTGACACTGCTTTTTTGGATGCTTAACTTTGGGCAAAAGGCTGCTCTTGCCTCAGCATTCCAGGCTGTTGCTCCAATCCTGCCACACAGGCTTCCTGCTTCTGGGAGGGGAGAAAGTGGGGATGAATTCAAGTGATTTACACAGAGGTTAATAAAAACAAATAATAAAAAATAAATAAAGTCTTTGTTTTGCACAGTATTTTTACAGTGCTTGGGAAGACATTAGTCAGAAACACAAACATGCAATAAATAGATAAGGTTCAAAGAGCTAATTTCCCAATGCAGCTTTAGTTTCATATTCTGGTTCTTTTTAGTACTTGATTATGGAAGATGTGTAAACTATCCCTGAGAACAATCTTATGTGCAGGACATTCCAGTTTGGAATTTCATTCCAAAAACCAGTGTATGGATTATTTAAGATCTTCCTGGTTGCCAGGTGTGTCTCAAACTAATTTGCTTCTGGCAACATGGTCTCAGGTACAGGGAAACTTTTTCACATTGCTGTCAATTCAGGTAAAGCCTGTGGACTGCAGTGACAGCAGCAGGGAGCTGCCCCAGAACAGTGCCTGTATCTCTTCTTGTTTGTCCTGCACCAAAGTCAGTCTGTGCCAAAGGAGACCTCTGCCCTCCTGGGAGGCCAGGAACTACCCCAAAAGCAGAGCAGGAGCAGGTCACACTTCCTCCTCCCTGTGCACCAGTGGGGCCTGTCCTTACAATCAGGTAACGCCTCCCACTTTCTACACACAAAGCAGTTACTGCAGCAGAGAAAAGGGGAAAGTTGAAGCCACTCAGGCTTCATTGCGCTCTGTAGTCACCCCCTCTGCCATTTGCTCTCGGATAAAACAAAACACACAGGGTGACACAGACTTACTTCCGTTGAACAAATGGTCTCACATGTACCTAGGGCAGGAGATGGCCTGACACTTAAAAGCATTTACCATTAGTTTAAACAAAGAAGAGCCTAACAAGTGAAACAAAGCCTTATTTTAAAGTGCAGGTTCATGCACTGCACTGGGTAAGATGCCACAAAAGTGCATATAAGCACACAAGGTAAAAAAAGGGAAACTGGGAAAAAACACGAGGGCATTTCAGTGCCAACACAGAGGGAGAGGGAGGCCCTGCGACACGGCACGATGCAAAACCGTTGTGCATTTTCACTACAAGTTGATTCCTGCTTCTTACAAACTTTGCAGAAGAAGGGAAAAAGCCGCAAGATTCCAGGTTGCACACTCTGGAGATGAGAGAGGGAACAAAACCAGACCTGAAAGTACACAGAATACTTACAGTCCTGTGCTGTTACATCTAGAGCTCCTTCATTAATAAGTGAAACTTCTTAGCAAGAAAAATATTATTAAAAATCAAAGTAAAAAGACCCTAAACATGAGCACATTCTGATCACACAGCCTTATAAAAAAACAATAACCTACAAATACGGAGAGTTTCAAGTAGACAAATAGCAAGACTGTTCGGAGGCAGAGCCTGCCATGAGTTGCTGCGGTTTCTTCTCCTCCTGGTGAGGGCTCACCACCGGGCTCTCCCTGCCCACAAACCCCCGCTGCTGCTCCACTGGGAAGTGTCCACCTGTAGGTCACCACCCAAAGAAACAAAACCCAAACACACCAGGCCAGCTGCCAAGGGGTGAGAGATCATGGTACAGGACAACCCAGAAGGATCCTCCCGTCGAGAATTCCCTCGGTCTCCAGCTCTCATTTTAACACATCCCTTGATAAAGTCTTGGCACAGGAAGTCAGAAAAGTTATTAGAACCTTAATTTAAACAACTGGCTTAAAAATACCACATCCCTATCTCAATACAATATATTAAGTAATCTGCTTATACAGATGATTTTATCATCTTCGTACACTGGTTGATTCCCGTGGCAGTGCAGTCATTACAATCACAAGTACTTCAGGCTATTTAGATTTGTCACCACTGTTTAACGAGGAAATCAGAATTATGCATTACAGTGATTAACAGGACCCATTTTATCTCCCTTCCCATATCCCGCTTTTAAATGACCCAAAGGCATGCTTCTGCTTCCAACAACTGGTTTTTAGGGTTTTTTCCCATCTTAGTGACACAACCAGGAAAGTATATCCTTTGCCAACAGGTTGTCCAATTTACAGCCTGAAATTTGACTTGATTTCCTGGTTTACATCACACACAAACATTCAATGCAGTAGAAACTCCCCTGTCACAAGGTAAGAAGGTTCAGCATCACAGGTAATGGATTTCTCCTCTCTCATGCAAACATTCTGTGACCAAGAACCAAGCACCTCTGAACCACACCCCAAAAAACCTGAGTGGTGTAAGCAGTCCCCTTCTTTCCTTGCTAGTTCTTATTCCAGCATGCACTACTTCAATACATGCCTTACATTTAGAAAACATCTCTTACGTTTTAACAGTTTTGGCATAGTCTCTACATTTTATGTCATCACCCCATTCACGTCATTGCGGACTTCCCCACTCTGAGCCACATCACTGCAGACTGAAAATGAAAGAGGAGAAAGGGCTGGACAAGCACAGAAATGAACATGCTGAGCGCTGCGCCACTGTGAAAGGAGTCTTGAACCACTCTACAGGAATAGCTGCAATTCAGTTCCATTTCCCTTTACAAAAAAAGTCAGTCACCTTTTACTTCAGTCGTTCTTCTCCCGGTCAGCGTTCACATTTTTCCTCCCAGGGGAGCCACCAGCAACCACCGGAGAATCACACAACACATTGTCCAGCTGGGGCTGGAGAGAGACTTTGGCTGGAGAGTCCCCTGGTATCTTACGGGAGGTCTCTATCACAGAGTTTCTCAGCGTGTCATTCATTTCTATGACCTCAAAGTCTGCTTCATTCCACTCCCCTGCATCCTCCTCATCGTCTTCATCCTCATTAAGCCCCACGTTTGACAACAAAGCTTTCCGGTCCTCGCTCTCACTCCTTTCTTTTAAGCTGCTCTCTCTGGGAGAGTTGGCCAATTTGTACATGAGAGGAAAGAGCACCACGGTGGCTGCGGACGTTACCAAGGCGGTGTACATAACCACAGGGACGTGGTGAAACCTGCCCTGAAGATAGCCCACCACAGCAGGGATGCACATCTCGCCCAGCGCGGCACCAATCACAAACAGAGAAGCTGATTTCCCCTGCACCACTGTGTACTGTTCTATCCAGGAAATGCCGCTGGGAAAGATGGTGGCCATTGACGCTCCATACACGGCAGTTCCAACCCAGAGCAAGGCTGGGGACCTCGCGAAGAAGGCCAAGCACGAGGAGGAGACAGCAGAGCCTACGATACTCAGCAGGATCATGGTGCCAGGGTACAAGCAAGCAGCACAGAATATGGCCACTCCTCTGCAAGCGGCAAACGCGCCCCAGAAGACAGAATTCAAAGCAGCCGCTTCGTTTTCTTTCATCTCGGCAAAGACTTTCGCGTAAGTAAATATGTAGGAGCCGTACGTGACCTCCGCTCCCACATAGCAGAAGAAGAACACGAACAGGAGACTGATAAGTGCAGAGTGGTATTTGGCAAACACGCACTTCTGCAGAGAGGCCTTGGATTTGTCCCGAGCTGAGCTGCTCTTTGAATACAAAATAAAAAAGAAGAAGGAGACTAACAGAAGATAGGTGCCTATGACAACATAGGACCACAGAAAATCTGCACCAAGACGGTGTTTCAGCGCTGACATAGCTGATGCAGCCGATGTTGTCGGCACAGACCTCAGCACAGACTGGTTTGTCTTTTCAGCGACTGCAAAGTCTTTAGAGTCAGAGCCTCCCAGAGCCATTTTAGCCAGGATCGGAGCCACGAAAGCACCGACAGCAAAACTGAAGTGCAAGGCCTGCATGTGAGGCCCAGCCTCTGCTCCCCACGTGTTCAGTGCCAGTACATTGCCACCTGCAGACCAGAGAGGAAGATTCAGTCCTTTTAGTCTGAAAACAGATATTGTTTTAGAGAAAGAAAAGACAACCCAAACCATAACCTAGAGCTGCAATTTGCAATAATAGCAGGTTTAGCAAATACAATACGCAAAACTCTAGTTAACTGAAATTCTGCCTCTAAGCACCTTAAACCCACGTGAAAGCTCAGCTTTAGGAGGCAATTCACAGCAGTCAGAATGAGGAGCCATGCAATGGCTTAATCCAGCAGAGATGGCTGTATTTCATTTTGTGCAAGGGGAGGCTTAGAATGGATATGAAGAAAAATTTCTTCACCGAAAGGGTTGTCAAGCATTGGAACAGGCTGCCCAGGGCAGTGCTGGAGTCACCCTCCCTGGTGGGATTTAGAAGATGTGTAGATGTGGTGTTAAGGGATATAGTTTAGTGGTGGACTTGGTAGTGGTGCATTAACAATTGGACTCGATGGTCTCAAAGCTCTTTTCCAACCTAAACCATTCTATGATTCTAATTACCCTACTTGACAACCTGCAGCATTTTTCAGCCTGTTTTCAAAAGAGTGAATTTAACCGCTTCTCATTTCTGTAAATATTAAAAGCAACAACGCACAAGGTGAAGAACCAGAGGCCTCATTAAACAACATTCCAGGAAACATCAATAATCACTTGCTTCTGAGGGGCTGGGACTACCCCAACTGCACTCCAATGACTTTCCAGAAGCAGAAAGGTTTACAATTATACCGCCGCGAAGACCAAACTACAACACCCTCAGATCAACAATAAGGCTAGAGAATAAGGTCTCAGATGTTTTTAATTATTTCCTGAGAAGAATGCAGGAAAATAGTAACAGTAATCAAATTCCTGTGCTACGGTACAGCAGCCTGTATCACTCAGCACTGACACTCTTCCAAATGAATTAATTCAGTTACTGCCTCGCTCCAAGTTTCTCCTGCTATTCCTGCTCAGACTGGGAGGCCTCCCTGCGCCAGGGCTCTGACAGCCGGGCAGCACACCCACCCACTGCAGGCATTTTTACAGTTACCTGACAAGATTTTCCCATATGAAGAATTTTTAAACCAGGTGCCACATATAACGATCCTGCCAGAGGCAGCAAGTACACCTCTGCACTCAGGTTATTTAGCATAACCTGTGCCACGCAAAACCATCTTTTTCACTGCTGGATTCTGTATCGTGTTCTCTTTAGCGTTAACAGGGTTCCCTCAAACTCCACAGAGTTACAGCAGATGGCTCGCATGTGCAGCCATCGTTTCCTCTGTGTTGCCTACCAGCCAAGTTACCAAAACGAGGCCCCGGCTGGGATGCTTCCAGAGCTGTTTGGATAGCTAGGATAATACACCAGCCAGCTCTTTCTCAGAAACAAGCCTGCCCTCAAAGTGGTCAGCCAGACCCAGCAGTACCTCGCTGGCTGGTAACCATAGGCTGCCTCGGTAAGCCAGGCAAGCCACACGCTGCTGGCAGAGCACTGCAGAGGTGCCAGGTGAGCAGTGCCGGCTGCAGCCCCACCTTCTACAGCAACACGCAGCACAGCCCAGCACTGCGCTGTATGCTTGGCTGTTTCCTGATCTCCATCTGCAAGTCCACCAGCATCACCCAGATGTCTCTAAGCGTGCTAAAGTCTCTTGCGGTGGCCTTGCCTCCTGATCCAAACTGCCAGCCATCACTAACCCATCCTAAGCCATGTCCAATGAAATAATTCCTGTGGGAGTTTCTTTGTCATGCCTCTGGCACAACGGACCTTTCCATCCACACCTGTAGACATTCACTCTGCACTTCGACCGGTACATCTTCCTCCATAAGGGATCTCTACTAAGAAACTGGGTTTGAGCAGCTTTCCATCAAAAGTGGGTTTTTTTTTCCCCAGGCTATGGCAGTCCCTGTCTGCTGTGAATCCCCAAATGCCGCCTACCCAGCTTCAGGTGGGCAACTCTCCAACACAGCAACTGTGAGAATCTCAAACACCTGCGCTTGCTTGCCCAGGACTAAAATAGCTCCAGATAACGCTAATGACCCGTGACCCATCCAGCTTCCTGCAGGTGAGTAATTTAAAGCAAACATTGCTTAAAGAGCACCTGATGCTTTCTCTTATGCCTGAAACTGCCCACTGAAATGTGTACTGATCACCAGGAAGGTACCTAGCTCCCATGCTGGTTACAAAGACACAAACACTGTTAAGTCTTGGGATTAGAATAATCCAAGAATCCCAGCCAAGTAAAACAGCTCTCTCTTTTAATTCAAGACATGTCACATGAAACACCAGCAACGGTTTTGTTGAGCTTGAAGTTTCCAGTGAGTTCGGTGAAGGAACTGTTGGACCACGTGGTCCCTTACCTGTGTCTAGAATTCCCATGGAAGCTCCAATAACTGACATCAAGACAGTTAGCAGCAGGGATTTCTTACACCAGGGTATCCCATACAGACCAACCGTTGTTCCAAACATGGATAATGCTGGAAAGGTTAAAAAAAAAAACAAACACAAAACATCCAGAGTTTCCATTTAAACTACAAAACATACAGAAGTCCAAGAAATACAAATAAATTCATAATTATTAAAGTTACAGATAATCCTAAGAGGTGATGTAACCCAACTACCTCAATTCCTGATTAGCAGAGCAGCTAGAAAGTTCAGAAGAATCATTTTTCTCTTAGAAAAACAGGAATTTCACTACAATTTAAACACTACATGAAAAACCTGTTTTGCTACAGCTTTATTTGCAAAAGGAGCAGCATCTGCTGCTACAACACTAACAAGTCTTCTGCAAGCTTTTGATTTATAAGAGCTATTTCAGTATCTTCTGCAAACTTCTAATCTAGAAATGTTACTTTACCACGAAAGAAGCAAAATGTGGTCTCGAACAGTACGAATTGTTCCAAGAACTACAGAGCATTAGATTTGTCTCCATTTTAAAAGAACTCAAATCACTGAACTCCTAAAATCCTAGAAAGAGATTGCACCTTGACCAGCAAGCGACCTCCACACACAAATGCTGACTTTCGTTGATATTCTGTTCCCACATGAGAGATGTATTCCAAAGGATTTCTGGAGTTTTAAGAGATAGAACTACACAATTTCTCTTCATAAATGTAGCAGCAGTTCATTAACTGTATCGGTTTTGCTATTATTAACTGCACCTACAATGTGCCCTTTCAAAAAATATTTTTTAGCAGAGGAAATTGTTTTCATTACCATTTGGGAGGATGTTCAGCAGTTAAATTCCATGCTTATAATCACCACAATAAAATAATCTGCAATTAATAACTCGAATATACAGTATTAGGTTTTTAGAAAGCTTGTACCGGTTCAGACATCTCTGTTATTTTTCAAATCAATGATTAGGTGGAGCAAATACTTACAGATAGATCAATGGGGACAATGTAATTAAAAGCTTGGGTTAATTCCAAACAAAACCAACATCATCATCAACAAAGGGAAAAATAAATACCCAGAGCCCTAGAGCCCTACCAAGATACTGAGCATACAGGCCTCAGGACATTCTTGAAGGCTAGCATACCAAGCTGCACAGAGAAAAAGCTAAAGACGGGGTGCAATAAGCACAGCTTCGCAGATGCCCCACTCAGAGCTGAAAAGTAACTTCTTGGCAACCTCTCAGTCGTCCGTTTCAGCTCCACGCCTCAAGAGGGGAACCTAAACGCTTCCTTGATGAAGACAGATTATGTCTTCATTTTTATCTCTGTACCGTAGCAGAGTTTCAGCAGCTCAAAGATGGGAGGTAAAACTACACCAGCCATAATCTCTTACAGGCAGTCCTCAGACAATAAAAATGACAGACGATTCAGCTGCTTCATTGTGGTTTTGCCATAAGCACTACCAAATTGGAACGGATTAGGAGGCGGAACCATCTTCCAAGTGCTGCTGACAGACAGCTATCCTATGTGGTACCTGAGGAACAGAAACAAGTACTAAACTATTTCAATTAACACTAACTTCCACAGGTGTATCAATGCCATTGTGGAAGGTAAAGTCTCACATGTCAGACAGAGACCACTCTGACCTTGTCAGATGCACAAAGAGGCCAAAGGAAACCCGCTTTACTGGTGTTCTGGAGGAGAGGAATAAAGAACAGGGAGGAGACCAAAGACATCTTAGAACAAGAGCAAACAAGAACTGAGCCAGGAAGATGAAGACAAGAAGAGGAGTGGGGGGAAAGGGAGAAGAGAGAGACATTGTATGCCATGACTGCTCCTGACAACAGGAAACAGGCATACAGGGATAAGAAGAGACATAGTTCAAAAACTAGCAATGGAAAATGGATTTTCTCATATCCTGTGAACTCCTCCCGTGATTACAGCACAGTCCTATCAAAAGACCTAGTTCTGTTTGAATCTCCCCGAGTAAAAGTATGGGAAGGAGAAGGAAAAGAGCAAGCCCCAGTACCTGCTTTAGTCCCTAACTTAGAGCACAAATGCACACGCTGACATTACTGCACTTGAAAGGAAAAAAAGACAGAGCTTCCACTATTTTAGGTGTGTGCTCACAGCAACTGAGAGAATCTCTACCTGAATGAGACACTAACACAACTCTAAAAGCATCATCTCATCTCTGGATGCTGAACGTGCCTCTTGTAGCTGAGCAGCCCCACACTGCCAGAGCAAAGCCAGTCCCGTGCTCCTACAGGAGAGTTTCCATGTGTCCAGAAAACCGTTATGATCATAAACAGGGCTCCTATAAAGTTTAAATGTTTTCATAGCCAGGCAGCAACTGAGCAGCAAGTTTCCACCATCACAGGTGGCACTTAATGTTTTTCCCCTTTAATTAAGTTCTAACTCAGTTAAGGTCCTCCAGCCAAAATCTCAGTACTTTTGTCCAAGTATGTGAACTTGATCACTCCTGGCAAGCTTTCAGAAAGGGAAGGGTTTTACAAAGCTCTCCCCACGCCTCAGCGTGACTGCTCGAGGTTTCTGCTGTGTGCACGTGAAAGCCAAAGCCCAGCTTCCCCATTTTGTTCATGCATTTCACAGAGTGACATTACGTAAACCCAAGAGGATATATACGAAGCCTATTATTTGATACAAAGGGTAAAAGTTAAGCCAATTGTACTCTTCCTGCACCTTTTCGTCAAACCAAACAGGTTGTGTCAGTTCAAAACAGTTACCACAACTACTGTGCCCAACCACTTGGAACCGCCGCTGCACAGCTGCGATGCCCGGACACACGCGGTGCCGGACAAACGAACCCAAGACTATCGCGGCAAGAGCAATAGCGGAACCGTGGCAGGTCGCGGGCAGCGGCACCCACGCCCCGGGGCCCGGTGTCCCGGCTCCACGCCGCTGAGGCAGCGCGAGGCGGGCGGGGGAAACGGACAAGCCCGTCCCGAGGGGTTCCCGCCGGGAACTCACCGAGGAGGAGGGGGGCGTTCATGCAGTCGAAGAGCAGCCCGCCCATCACCGACCCGCCCAGGTAGCCCAGGGACCGGCCCACGAAGATGTAGTAGATGTCGCTGACGTTCTTGTGCACGTTGGCGGCCAGGTTTTGGAACGTGGGCCCCAGCACCGCGATGCTCATCCCCTGCAACACATTTTGACGGGGGTGACCTCGCACGCCCCCTCCCCCCCGTCCCGGGCCGAGCGAGCGGAGCACAACGGGCCGCAGGTGTCGGGGGCCGCCCGCCCGCTCCCCCCGCGCTCACCAGCCCCAGGAAGGCCGCACACAGCGCCCCGGAGATGCACCACCGCAGCACCGCTCCGTCCCCGCCCCGGCCGCACCGCCAGCCGCCGCTGACCACGGCCACCTCCGTGCGCGGCGCGGCGGGGAAGCGCGGCCCCGCCGCCGCTGCCGCCGCCGCCGCGTGCCCCGGTGCGGCGAACCGGACGTGCTTCTTCCGCTCGGCGTCGGCCATCGCTCCCCCCGCCACCGCGCCGGCACCAACGGCCGCTGCCAGGGAAAGCCCCGACCCCGCCCCTTCGCATGGCGGCGCGAGGGGAACTACAGCTCCCGGCGTGCCCTGCGCCGCGGGGCGGGCCCCGCCCGCTGCCGTTGCCGTGGAGACAGGCCCATGGGTGGGGAGATGGCGGCGGCCCCGCGCGTGCGGTCGCTGCCTCGCCTCAGATGGTTTTAGGGTTTTTGACCCGTTTTCCACCGCCTGCCGGCGCTGGACGGGGGCTTAGGGCGGGTGTTAGTGGGGCAGTCACCACCTGAGCTCGCATGCTGCGAACACACAGTGCTGTGATGTACCGCTGCCGCTGAGAATCTTAAGCCTCGCGCACAAGTCAAAGATAATTCCAACCTGGATCTTCTTGTCTTGTTTTCCATGTTGTTCAGAACAGAAATACATGCTAGGACAAACCAGACATTGCATATCAACTGCAGCAGCCCAGTCTTGTTCCTCCTGGCACCGGCTGCCATGCTGTGGGTACAGCTCCAGGTGAGGATAACCTGCGGGAGGGGACGTACGCATTAGAAAAAAGAATCTAGCAAGCAAACAGCCATGGAAGATAGCATTTACATCTGGTTGTCCATAGCCACGTTAATATCTTTGCAAGGAGTACAGTCTTACTATCTCAGATCTGCTGAGCTGCTGTTCATGGGTCCATCGGTAGAGACTATTCCAACTGAAATAACTTCAAGGATAGAGTAACTTTTCTGAAAGTGATATACAAGTCTGTATTGGGTTTGCGTGGCAAGGTTGTGGTAGTGGGAGGCTACAGGGGTGGTTTCTGCGAGAAGCTGCCAGAAGCTTCCCATGTGTCCGACAGAGCCAATGCCAGCCAGCTCCACACCAACCCGCTCCTGGCCAAGGCTGAGCCCATCAGTGATGGTGGAAGGGCCTCTGGGGTGACATAGTTAAGAAGGGGAAAAAAAACCCCTGTGCAACACAAGCAGCTGTCAGAAGAGAGGAGTGAGAACACATGAGAGCAACAGCGCTGCAGACCCCAAGGTCAATGAAGAGGGAGGGCAGGAGGTGCTCCAGGTGTCAGAGCAGAGATTCCCCTGCAGCCCGTGGTGCAGCCCATGCTGAGGCAGGCTGTGCCCCTGCAGCCCGTGGAGGTCCATGGTGGAGCAGATCTCCACCTGCAGCCCATGGAGGACCCCACACTGGAGCAGGGGGATGCCTGAAGGAGGCTGTGACCCTGTGGGGAAACGCCCGCTGGAACAGGCTCCTGGCAGGACCTGTGGCCCCATGGAGAAAAGAGCCCATGTGGAGCAGGGTTGCTGCAGGACCTGTGGCCCCATGGAGGACTCACGCTGGAGTAGTCTGTTCCTAAAGGACTGCACCCCATGGAAGGGACCTACACTGGAGCAGTTTGTGAAGAACTGCAGCCCATGGGAAGGACTCACTTTGGAAAAGTTCACAGCTGACTGTCTGCCGTGGGAGGGAGGGACCCCACGCTGGAGCAGGGGAAGAGGGTGAGGAGTCCTCCCCTGAGGAGGAAGGAGCAGCAGAGACATGTGATGAACTGACCACAGCCACCATTCCCCATCCTCCTGGGCCACTGCAGGGGAAGAGGTAGAGAAATAAGGAGTGAAGTTGAGGCCAGGCAGAAGGGAGGGAAGGTGTTTTAAGGTTTGCTTTTATTTCTCATTATCATACTCTGATTTGATTTTTAATAAATAAATTAATTTCCCCAAGTCAAGTCCATCTTGCCTGTGACAGTAATTGGTGAACGATCTCCCTATCCTTATCTTGACACATTAGCCTTTCAGCTGTATTTTCTCTCCCCTGTCCAGCTAACATGGGGAGGGGTAGAACAGCTCTGGTGGGCACCTGGTGTCCAGCCAGGGTCAACCCACCACAAAGTCAGACTGCATTTTTAGGTGTTAGTATTTTGCCTTGTTAGTTAGCTGTCATAATAAATGCTGGATAAAAATAGCTTTGTTAAAGTACAAAAGTATTTGAAATGTATTCTACAGGCTAATTTTTGCTTTATATACTTACAAAGAGTACACCTTGAGAGTGTACAAATGGCAACAGCACTAAGGCTCTTGCAAAGGTTTTGACCATCTTTTTCAAATTTTAATTTGAAATACAATCAGGCTAGAGACTAACCCTAGGTAAATGGGAATATTTCCCCCTTATCAGGTATGTTTATTAAAGAAAAGGAAATATTTGGCCCTACTACAAAGGGAAGGTGAATGAACTCCTGTGATTTACTGAAGCTGTCAATGAGGAAACACTTCATGCTGCCAAGGTAAGCCAAGGTGAAATTGGTAGTAGGCCAGTAAATGATCAAAGGTCCACTGAATTACTCTGGCAGTTCATGAAGCAGAAAATACAAAATTCTTTTAAAATGCCACTCAAATTTATTCTATCAGTTCTCCCTCCCTCAGTTTTACTTCTGCCTTCTGTGAAGCCAACTGTAAAGTTTGATATTAAACCCCAGATTGGAAAATAGAGCAAGTAAAATTTTCAGAAGCATGTAACTCAAAGTCAGTAGTTCAGGCTTAGAAACCATTGGTCTTAAGACATATTGTCAGTGCAATCAGAATGAAATGTGTTGCACCATGTATTAATTTAGGAGTAAATGTAATGGGGACATTCCAATCAGTATACAGTGGTGATAAAAACCATAAAGACTTTTTGTATAAAGTTTGCACATGAGACAATAATTACCAGAATATAACACAAAATTACTTTTTTAAATGGCAAGTTTTTCAAGAGAACAAGACTAAAAATGATGCATGCAGTAACAAACGGGGCACTTAAGAACCACCATCTTTATTCCAAGTAATTGAAGACTGATCACAGTTACTTTAGCACCATGAGAAATAGGAGACATTTCTCACCCTTCTAACAAAGCAGATCTTTAAAGAATGGAGTTAAGGCTAGCAAACGTATATCCTTTAATATCAAAAACAACATACAAAATATGATGTCTATAAAGATACTTAAACATGATAAACAGTGTTATCAATATTAGCACACATTTTAGTATAAAATCACCCTAGTCTTGGCATACACAGTTCTGAGACACTAAAAATGTTGACACTATATATATACACATATAAAAAAGACTAAAAGGCATACAGAGAATATGCCAGAATTTGCATGACCAGTAACTTACGGGCTGTGTAGAACTGAGGTGGTGCTGTGCTTGTCAACAGTGAAACACACAAACAAAAAGAATTATGTTTTCCTCCCCTGCCTCCCACATTCCAGTGCCACAGCTCCCATAGTAAAATGCAGAATGTTTGTGTATGCCCTGGTCAAAATACATTGTATTTATACACATACACACGCACTCTTAATATGCGAGGGTCAGTTCTGACAGAAGAGTTCAGATGCCTGAAACTCAGCTTCCATAACACTCCCAGCGCCCTGGAGGGGAATGCAGCACCTCTGCTCCCTGCTCGGAGAGGACAGCTGAGCCCTCCTGCATGGGCTCCCATGCAGCAAGCAGCAAAGCAGGGAACTGCGCTGTGCCAGCACACTGAGAACCTGGCTGTTAAGCTGACCAGTAACGGTGATTATAAGGATAGTAGTGTTGATTCCCATCCTTAGATACATCCTCTGAGGCTGCAAGGAAGCACCTCCTGTCCCTTCAGTGTGTACTACCTGATGCAAAGAACTGAGCAACCTCACATCTCCCACTTCACAGGAACTTGCCTGGTCTTATCAGGCTATGGCTATTCAAAGGTTTAATGCAGGGAAGAAGTTTAAGAATGGAAGGCTGGAAAGTACTGTCCATATTGACTAGGGTGCACATCAGCTTTGACAATCCAGTGTTTCCAAATGGAAGGGGGGAATGTATATGCCTAGACATTGTGCATGAAGAGCCAAAGGAGAAAAGTGTCAGTTGTCCATCTCATTTGATACTGAATACACCCTGAAGGATGGCCACAGAATGGCTGTCACTGCCTCTGACTTGAATGAACAATTCAGGAAGGTCCATAAATGTTCACTGAAAATATACTTAGGGAAAAAAAAGAAGTTAATGCTGAACAAAGAACTGGAGGAAATAAATTCCTGCTAAGAGTATGTTCACTTGAAGTCTTGGTTTGAGACTTGTACAGGTCTAAGATGTAGCCAGAATAAATCCAACAATATTTTTTTATTAATTATAGATTGTATATTGTTGCGTAACTCAGGTGTAAATAAGAATCTGAATGGCTTTCATTATTTCAGACTCTTTGCTGAACAGCTGTATTTACAAGTATCACATACCTGCTGAAAAGACATGTCAGCCAAACGTAAAACCAACCCCTTGCTCAAAATTACTCTTGGTTTCAAGATCTGGTGTATTAAATTACAGCATTAAGTAGGGCTGGAAATTTCACACTGCCAGTTTAACTGAACCTCTTTCTACCTAATTTCTTCTGAAGCTTACCCTGAGAACATTTGATGGAAAAAAGATGATTGCTTTCCCACTCTGTAAACAGAGTAATGTCTACAAAGAGGACTCTATGAAACGTTCTCAAGAGAGGGATCCATCTGAATGACTTACGGCCTTTCTTGAACTAACCTAGTGTTCTAGTTTTAGAGTCTACCCCCAACATGATTAAATCTGGCATGAATTAGGTCATCAAAACAGGAGTTCAACAGGTTTCCCATGAACAGGTTTTCACACCTAAAATTAAATTGTTACAAAAATTTATTTACATATACTCAATGAAAATAAAATCGACTAATCAGTGCTTTTTCTCTTCTAGTTTTCAAAGTAGCAACCATTGCTACATTATTCAGTCTTGGTTTTGGTTGGTTGGTTTTTTTTTTTAATAAGTGTACTAAATAGTTGCTATTTGTATTGGGGTTTTGTTTGTTTTTAAAGGGAGATAGCTAACCTCATTGTTAAAACCTCAGGGCATATAGAATCCAGTATATCTCTAAGTAAGTTTCTCAGTGGTCAGTTAGCCTCGCTGCTAATAAGCTGAAATTTACTTTCATTTTAACAGCATCTTATCCAGCTTTAGGATACAATCTTCGTATGCTTGTGCCCACTAAAGAGCATTTCTACTGGACATTTTCCCCACAGCTACAAGCTAACACTAAAGATGCTAATGGAATTCTCATGCATCAATCTTTCTTTTTTTAACCTCTTCAGAAAAGTCTTCTTTTCCCCGCAAACCTTTTCACTTTTAGCACCATTGTAAAACAAGCACTGGCATCAGAAACAGGTTCATTATTCCTACATCAGCACACCAGCATAGCTTCCTCATCCCTAGTTCTGCTTCCCTCTTGCCTGACATCCCCGTCACTAGCTGTTTTTAACATAGTAACCAGTCCTAAACATCTATTCACTCACTGTAGTACCCTCTTCCTGGAGTCTCTGGGGTTCGGTTTGGGTTTTTTTCTTTCTTTGTTTAAATGCTGTCCTTCATATTTGTGAGCATAATTTACATTTTTACTTAAATATGAGTTTGGATTTTTATGTAGATACATTTTAAAAGCATATGGCAATAATAAATTCATACTATCATTATACTATTTCTGTATCATTTCTAAGACAATTATTTTAGATTCCCTCCCAGATAATTTATATAGATATAGAGCAGCAAGTCAAGAAGATGCCACAATTACATCAAGATATCTGGTCACAATGATTTCCAACGGCAGTAGTGCTAAAAAGCAGCCTTGTTTTTGGTTAAAAACTCAACGCTAAAACACACAAAATGTAAGATCTGTGATAAACGCTTATTTGTCGTAACAAAACAATAGGAAACAAGAGGCTTTTACCACATTTACTCAACACCTGCATTGACCAAATAGATAATACTGAATGACATGTTCTGCAGAAATACTCCAGACAAGAACAGCATAGGCTGTTAACATCATTTTTTGTAATGAATACAGCATTTTATAGCCATTTTAATTAATAGTATGAATATTTTAATGACATTTTTGGAAGTACTTACGAAGTAAATTTTACAGATTGGTTTGGTGTTTTTTCCTATGTTCAAGTCCTTCCCATATGCATCTAAAATTTTAAGATTCAGTTCTCTCATGTAAAGCAGGGATTAAAATTCTGCAGTATATAAAAGGCATGAGTTTTGATCTGCAACAATTAGGATGCTTTTCATGATTATATTTAAAGAACTTTAAGTTGATGTAAACATTCTATGTAATAGTATTGCTAGTACAGTGTTTTATATCACAAATGTACATGGGTCTTCTGAGCATTTTACTACAACTCTGGAAAAAGAAAAAAGTAATAAAAATAGAAAGGACAATAAAAATCATTTCTAAAACAGTATGCGTCCGTGGTTTATGTAAAGAACAGCTACTGTTGTTGATTAAGAAAATGCACTTAAATGTGCATTTTGTCTTCAGATCACATTTAGTTTACTCTTTGCTATGACATATCTAAAAAAGAAAATAAAAGTTATTCATATTGAACAGACCTGAAGTAAAGAATGATTATGTATTCCACTGCATTGCTGATCCATATCCACAAATAAACAATGTGCTTGGAAGTGTTTGATGATAAACTGAAAAGCAGTGTTTTCATCTCAAAATATTATGCTTTCATATATTTTTCAAAGAGATTTTCAGAAATACCTGCTTAAAAAACAGTGCATAATACCCAAGAATACATAGGTAAGTAACAGGGCCATATGTTTAGCATGTTAAGCAAGAAGTAGGACACGCAAAGACATTTTATACGTGAACAAAATATGGTGCTACATCCTACATGCAATTGAACACAGCTATAAAGACCTATAACAAACCTGCATGTTCACTTAGTGCAAAAATCTTTAATTGCTGAATGTCATTTTAACAGCTTGTGTATATTTCCACATTAAAAACAACTTATTATTGCACTTAGAATGTATCCTTTAAAGCTGTCTTGGTTTTAAGAATAAAAAAAATAAATGTAACAAGTGCAACAGAATCATCTGAAATTTAGACTAATTCACAATACTGTTCCAAAGTCTTACTGTCAGTACAATTTCCAAACTGTCAGCTCTTCTGAGGTTTAGCTGAAAACAAACATACACATATACATTAATAGTATTGCCTTCAACAAATAAGAAAACCCCTATCATTCAGCAGCTTTACTTCTGAATGTGTTTGCACTCGGAGCTGCATTTGCACACATTCAAAACCTGTGCCCATCAAAAAATCCATCCTTAATGTTCTTTGTTTGGGCTACTGTGAAAAGGCAAATGCAAAAGCAGGCGAGTGTTTAAGCAAACTGAGCAGGCTAGGCTATTTAGAGGAAATTAAACAGATGGCTCATAATTTAGCTTTCTAATGCAAGATGATTTCAGCAAGAGTTAAGGGAATTAAAGATATGCGTATTCATGATACAGAATTATAAAAGACTGTAAAACAGTATGAGAAACTTCAAAAAAGACATCAGTCATCAGAGCTTTCCAGTATGAACACACACGGCTGTGCCTGCATTGGATGGACCATGAACGTTATTGAAGAATCCTGGGTCAGTGAACCAAAACCAGCTTTCGCACTCCCAGAAACAGGTTCTGATGAATTAGAAAAATATTCTCTTCACACACAGAATCACTACGCATGTACACACTAATGCTACAAAACTTCAAATACCTTGAAAATGTGGCTTGAAATCAAACTCAACGACTCATCAATGAAGTTCAATGGTATAAAACCCCCTTATAGTAGTTTTGCTATTTGAGCAATAGTTCAAGACTTCTTCAGCATCATATAGTATCTTCAGCCAAAAAGTACAAATCTAGCTTCAGCAGAAGGTGGCCAGGCTGGTACAGGAAAAGAAAGCATCAAAACCCAGATTCCATTTCTTTGACTGGCTTTTCTGTAGTGCCCGACACCAAAGTGCTTTCATTTTCCAGCATTTTCTCAGTAGTTTCTCCATCAACAGGTTTTGCTCTGTCTTTTAACTTCTGCCGTTCATGGACCCAGGGGATGAAACATAGAATAGCTCCGCCAACAATGGGAGGGACTCCAGCCAGGTAGAAGGCTACATCATAGCTGCCGAGGTGATCATGCAACAAACCTGTAAAGACAGGAAGTTACCACTAATAAATAATGGGGCCTTGGGAGTCTACAAGACAAGTGTACGTTTTCTTTGGATTCAGAAACTTGAGAGCTGGCACACATTATTATAACCGCTGATCTGACTTCCTGATGGCCAAATGTAGGTGTATATACATTGAGAGGTACTCTAGAGTTGATTTAAAGATTCCAAGTAATGAAGAACCAGGTGTGTCACCACTCAACTGCTTAATTACCACCCATCATGGAGACACTGTTATGATAGGACGAGGGGTGATGGTTTTAAACTAAAAGAGGAGAGATTCAGACTGGATGTGAGGAGAAAAAATAAAAAAATCTTTACAATGAGGGTGGTAAAATACTGGAGCAGGTTGCCCAGAGAAGTGGTAGGTGTGCCATCCCGGGGGACATTCAGGGCCAGGCTGGATGTGGTTCTGAGCAACCTCACCTAGATGAAGATGTCCCTGCTCATTGCAGGGTCAATTTGGAGTCCTTCTGTAACTGTCGCCTCAATAGCACAGAAAATGTCAGGTCCTCAGTCTAACTGTATTCCTCTTTTGAGGAATGTTTTACATCTGCATAACTTAAAGACTGAAGCAAACTTCAGAGTATTATATGGAGAGTATTGTAGTATTATCTAAGTTCAGTAAATTAATAACCCATGAGCAGCAGTTAAATTCACCATATACTCTGTAGCACATACTGAGAAATCTTCTAATTTAAGTGCACTACATACAATGTAGAATGGAAAATAATGGCCAGAAAGACATGCAACCATAGAAAACAGATTAACTGCTACAGAGCATAGAATCACAGAATAGTTGGGGTTGGAAAGGACCTTAAGATCATCTAGTTCCAACCCCCCTGCTATGGGCACGGACAGCTCACACTAAACCATGTCACCCAAGGCTCTGTCCAACCTGGCCTTGAACACTGCCAGAGATGGAGCATCCACAACTTCCTTGGGCAACCTGTTCCAGTGCCTCACCACCCTCACAGTAAAGAACTTCCTTATATCTAACCTGAACTTCCCCTGTTTAAGTTTATGCATATCTATTATGTTTAAGCATATCTATACTTACCTGCAATGGGTGGTCCAACTGTCATAGGTATTGACATGAGTCCCAGTAGAAATCCTATGGCCTGGGAGACATCCTGAGGCCCAACAAGCTCAAAGGCAATAGGAGCCATAATGCATATGAAGCACCCATCAAACAGGCCCATTAAGAGACAGACAGCAATGAGACCTCCAAAGACATTGCACAGTGGAATCATCATAGACATTAGGCCAATAAAGAAGAACGAGGCCACCTAAACATGATCAAGGAAAAACAAAAACATGTTGCATCAAATCAGCAAAGATTAAGGCAATAGGTGGGCTTTCTCACATTTGTAGTGAATTAAGCTGTCTGCCTGTATTTACTTTAAAATAAATATAAGCAGTCTCCATGGATTACCACCATCAGAAGTTACATACCAAGATAAAACACACACATGTAACTCATGACATGCAATTAAAGAAATTCCACTACCCATTTCACAAGTTTTCAAAATGAATTTGTAATGAACTATCCTGCAGGGATTCTGTAAGGCCATTTCTTGTGCAGCTAGTTTTTAGAGTTATTCTCTGCTCGTTTCACAAATGAAAACCACAAAAATACCAGAAGTTTAATACAGCTAACACACTATAATTGGACTCCTCACGGTTGTAATTAAAAGTAAAAATATCAGTATTATGAATGATTACTTCAGGATGCTTATATTCGACAGAGGTGGAATTTGCAGGTCTCATTTCAATTTTTCCATGCATTTTCCTGTACTCCTGTGGTCATGCATACTTATAAAGATCTTAGGTTAAGATTGTTATTTGTTTGTTGTAAATTAAAGGACTAAAACTCTGCCTTCCAGCAAAATGAAGCTGAATTAAAAAGAAAATAAAAAGGTAAGAGCTTTGCTTATGCACCATCCATATGTCAGCACAGGAAACCAATGTCCCACCTAACTGCACAAACGTAGTTTCCAAACAAGACATATGCACTGCACTTGCAGACCACTGAAGAGAAACATGGTCACTTAAGAAGTACTACACATCATAATTTTTTCATGGATAAGTGACATCAAAAATGACTTCATTAGGAAAAGTCTTTAAGGAGACAGATAGATAAAAATTTTCAGGACAGCATAGTAATTCTTTTAGTTAATGTATTTAGCATACTTAAAAAGTGTTGTGAAACATCTGAAGTATGGTAGAGAAACACTTCAGAATGGGGCTTATAGGAACTTAAGGATAGAAGTGAAGAAATTCTCAGTTCTGTGTATTCTGATACCGAAAATACAAGTATTATTTGGGTTAATATCTAAGTAGAAATAAATGCGGTTATCTGCATTTTCATTTTTTATCTTAATATTGACATTCCCTAAAAGTGTAACAATGAGTATTAAATCGATGTGAATGAATGAGATACAGTACCAGCCTCTCATCAGGGAATCTAAAGCTACCCAACTATGGCAACAAATGCTCCATCTTCAGAAAGGTGGCTCTCCCCTAAGAATTGTTTTCAATACTGTAGTACAGATAATAGCCATTAGATGTCTCCCTTGTTATTCATTTTAAAACAAGAAAACAAGAACACCCAGTGGTTGATAACATGCAAGTTATTAGCTAAAGGTTTTCCAAAAAATCTACATTAACATTGCTATGTTCTCAAAAAATATCATTTATAAGTGTGGAAGGTAAAAGTGTATATCCTCCATCTGCGAGCTTCAGCATTTCTGGAAGTTGTGACTTTCTGTAAGTCACCCTCTTCATTCAGCAAAATCTCAACTAAGCACCTCTCACATTCCCATGGCTTTACCAGTGTGTGCTACACACAGAGCATACTTAGTTATCCACCAAGAAAAGAGATCCAAAATCCTTAACAGGGGAACATGAGTGGGGAAAAAACAAAAAACAAAACAAAAAAAAAAACCACACAACCAACCACCACCAAAAAAAAAAAAAAAAAAAAAAAATTCTGTCTGCAACCATTAGGAAATCATGGGATAAAACAGGGAAGCAGAATCTAGAGAATTCCCAAAGGTCTTCTCAAATGCTAATGGTTAGTAATTCCTTACATTCCCAGCTGAAAACAGCCAGCATGTAGCAGATGTTTCCTTAGCATTAAAAATATTAGGGGGGGGGGGGGGGTAAGAAATTGGAAAAAAAAAAAAAAATTCATGAGCTTTGCACCAAAGGCTTCTAGTATCAAAACCCATACATTGAGTTTCCTACAGTTTTGATGTTTCTCAAATTTGAATCTCCAATCAGTTAATTCTGCTTACTTAATTGTACCTGCAACCAAAGCCTTCAGAATATTGTTTGAATATTCCTGTGGAACGCTGTGAAGACATACCTGTAAATAAACTTTTTTTGCACCAGGAATATAATCTGCAACTCTGCCAAAGATCAATCTGCCAACTCCTGAAGTAATGCCCAGACACAGCAGAAGCACTTCTTCTGGCACGCTGTCACCAAATCTGTCTTTTACATGCTTCATCTGTTTAAACAGAGGGTTAAGAAAATAAACTAGCTTTAGAATTTAAAGGAAGATCAACCTTAGAAAACTTGAGTTAAACAGAAGTAATCTGTGAATCTCAGACTTACAAATATGGTTACAAATGGTCAACTAAATTACTCTGCTTTTACAGATTTTAGAATAGTTTTGCACTGCCTTATCAGTATTAAGTGCAATACAAGAAAAACAATCTAAACCATGTTGCTGCTTTAGTCACAATTAGGGAACTTAATTCAAGAAACAACAAGGCTGCATCTAACACCAAGAAAATTGAAGAGAGCCTGAAGTGTTCTCCCCAGCCACATTTAATCTCCTAGTCATGGATTTAACATGAGAGCAGAATCCACACGGATTCTGAACTGGCTGCTTCACTGGCTGGGGCATGCTCTGAGGTCTGAAGGCACCGAATGATTAATGAGTATCATTGCAGTACTAATCTGTGCATTAAGACAGAGATGCACGCTACCAAGCTTGTAAACATAGCTCAGGGCAGGAGCAAGCAGCAGCAGAGTGTTGAAGGCCAGATGGTGCAAATAGGAGGTGGCCCCTAGGCTGCCTCATCCTGATATCCACAACCACCATGACACCCAGGGGCAAGGAAGAAGGGAGCAGGAACAACCTGCATACCAAACACAACAGCAAGCACTTGTAGGAGAAGGTGCAGCTACAATAGCACTAAGGCAGGCAAAGAATGATTTATCAGCCATTCCAACCTGAAGAACTATAGTATTGACTGACGGTCTTGACAGTAGGTCATCAACTACAATGTGATGAACTACCAGCGTCAGTAATTCTAACCTTTAAAGTCCTGTTAAGAAAAAAAATAAATAAATAAATCATCATCACAAGACTGGCTTAATGGATTTGGATTTTTTTATATTCTTTCTGGTTCCACAGTATTAGTTGGTTGTTTGTGGGTCTGTAGTTTTGATTTTAAATCAGTGATGAAGACCAGAAATTACTCATAAGAAAGACTTTTTGCACAATCACATTTTGAAACACACTTGGCAATACCAAACATGCCAAAGTGGGTGTCAGGAGATGTAGAAATCATTTGCGTAGTCTTGCAGTCTCTGTGCTCATACCTAGTTCCAAACAAAGAAACTCTAAAGACTCGGAGGTGTGAAGAAGCAAAAAGAAAGAGACTGATTTTAAATATGTGGTAAAAACATTTGAGAGACAGAGGGACAAGGAGCTGACGGACCTGGATAGCAAAAGCTGCATACCAATTTTTGTTATTTATTCTGATTATGTGATAATGTATCAAACTAGAGAACCCTTAATTTTGCATCTATAAAATGTCAAAGTCCAGTTTTAGTAAATACTTCTAGAGCAAAACAGTCATGATTCTTTCCCAGCCAGAGCCTTAATAGACAACCAGAGCCTTCCCTCTTCCTCATTCTCCAGCAAACAGGACAGGCTGAGTGAGAGTGATTTTCTTAAGTATAGAATCAGTTGGGTTTTGTTTACATGTCACAAAGTCTATTGAATCCAATTTTAATTTGTCCAATATAACTGATTTTGTCAGAAAGGAAATAAAAAAATAAGGGTTAGGGGTTTTGTTTTGGTTTTAAAAAATAACTGCTAACTTTAATTGAGAACAGACACTTGCTCTTTTTTTTAGTTTGTTGTTTCTTTGCTTTTTAAGACGCATTTGGGAACAGAATCTTATTTTGCATCTGGAATGATATTTAAACATAAAAGATAAGTTGTTCTATTTATTCCCTTTCTGTCAAAGGTGAGAAGAGGAAAACCTGACAGTTTTCCCACCCTTACCTGTACATGCCTGTCAACACCTTCTGGCTCAGCCAGCAAGAGAAGCCAAGGTATTTTCTGCCATTCTTGTCACCTGTTCCATGTTTCTGCAGCCTGTAGCTTCTTTCATTAGCAGACCCGATTCACTCACTCCCTGGAGGCTTTTCAGGAGGTAAGATAAAGCTCTCCATCTACATAACTGTTAACCCTGCATCTGTAACTGATAGGATTTCTCAAAGCGGCACTCGGGGTGAAATGCAGTCCTTTTAGATAAGTGGGAGAAACTAACCACACTCATCTCAATCTTCAAATATTTAAATTAGGTTTTTTTGGGGTTGTTTTACCTTTCACCTCTCTTAAGCACACCATAACATTAAAGAGAGCTTCTAACTAAATGTAAGGAGGAGGCAGTAGGCAGTAGCATAAGCCACCCAGATAGTTCAGTCTCTTTCTTCAAAGGTTTTCCAGACCCAAGTGCACAAAGCCCCGAGCAACCTGGTCTGATCTCAGCGCTGACTCTGATCCTTAACAGCATTCAATCTTCAGTGATACAGTCATTAAGCTCTAAGTAACAGCAGTATTATTAACTGAATATCTGAAAATGCAGTGATTCAGGATTAATTCACTACTATAAGTGCTAACTCATTATGGTCTTACAGACATTTCTTATAACAATAGGTTAAATATATTTATTTACAATGAAGTAGTTCTAATGAGATTCAGATTTCCACATATTTTTAGCTGTCAGAACTACTCAAAAATCCCATGATGGGCAATTACTTGTGAATCTTCCCAGCAGCATCTCATTCATTAATGCTCCCGTCAATGCAGAACTACACAGGCTGTAATTATATGACTCTTTAGGCATTATCTATGTCTATCAGTCAAATGGGGACCCAGGCACACGGACACATCGAAAGCCAAAGCATTTCCCTATGGGTTCTGCCTGCTCTCATTAATGTAGCTAGCTTTTCACTCAGAGCTGCGTGCATGCCAAATGGCAGGTCTGTTCTTTCCAAATGTAGAAAAGGCCAGAGCCAACCAGTCCAGACTAGCATGGCTCCTTTACTAGTTTAAAATAAGTTATCTTTGTACAATCCAATTTTCCAAATCAAGACATAGACACTAGACAATATAACTGAACGCATCCTTGGCAGCAGCATTCTACCTTATACCCTTGCTCTCTTAATATCAACGTAATACATACACAAATCTCCAAATTCTCATTACTGTTAGGATGAGACTAGAAAAAAGATTAACCACTTGGTAGTGGCTGGAATGCTTTCAGATACACTGTCTTGGCTAACCTCTGTCCATCCAACTAAGACCCAGATTTTGCCAAGATCTTCCGCATCCAATGTGCACACATTTTAGCTGTCTTCATGCACTAAATCAAAGAGAGCAATCTGAGCATAGCTGTAGTTCCTTTTTCCAAACACAAAGAACTTGAATATGAATGAAGCGGTAATGAACTAATAAGAAACAATTCTGTCAACTGCTTTCTTCCTGTGTATATTCCATTTTAGGAATTTCCAATCAAGTAAAGCTTTAGTAGGCTAAATGCAATTCAATCTCTTTCTCACTGAGAGAGATGGCCAACAGCAATATACAGCCTAGAAAAGTTTGAGTACATACAAATCACCATTTTCAAGTCCTGATGCAAATCCTGATGTCTGACACTTTCATTCAGAACCAGTGTAAGAATAAAAGGAAACATTTACAAAGTACCACTGGTACTGTTCATAAATTGGACATATCATTCCTAACTGCTCCAAACTAAGTTTCCTGAAAGAGCTGATGAGAGTTCTTTTGGTTTTGATTTTTCTTTCCCAGACAGGAAAGGAATCTGCCCTGAAGTATAAGCACTCGTCATATCCAGAACAACAATAATGTTTTTCCAGTACTAACTGGCCCTCTTAGCCATGCAACAATTTTAAATCCAGACACCCAAAATAGTTCTAGACTTGTATAATGTATGAGACTTAGCCATCACTCTAGGCATGGCAATACCTCCATAATTTACTAATTTGATTATTACTCCCGTGGCTTTCAAAAACCCATTCAGTATTACTAGATGACATGATGGCCTTATTCAACACTCAAGATACTTATTTTCCCAAGCTGTAACTGCAACAAAAGGCAAAAGACAAAAATAAACTAAATGCGTATCCACGTAAGGGTACTGGCCACTGACAGGACACAACTGGAGTGGGTAGAATTATACGGGTGTTCATCTTCATGACTGCAATTAGATCCTCAAAATTTCAGAAACCTAAAAGCTTAGGTTTATTTCACACACATCCCCTGATAAAAGAAAAGCCTTAGTGATGGTGTACAGATCTTTCTGTGCTGTTAGTGCCATCACACAGCAGCCTTCCTTCAATGAAGGAGTCAACCACATGCCTGAACAAGCGATTCCTTCAAAGGCCTAGAGGAAAAAAAATACTGGCGGCCTTGATAAAGATCAAGAACTTTGCAGTGAACTGACCTGGAAGACTGATACTTTCAGAATGTGCTGAAAAACAGGGTATAAAGTAACTCTGGACAAGTCACTGTTTATTCTCATAGATAAGGACTGGCCACAAAAATGAGGGAGAAGGGGGGGGGGGGGAGGTGTGGGAACAAAAAACCACCAAACAAAGAAAAGATAAAAACTTGGTTGCCAGAGAACTGTCTGATACAAGGCACAGGGAAGATCATTTAATACAAACACATTTCTGGTCCAGACTCCACCAAAGAATCTTCTGCTGATGAGCCAAAAACTAGCAAGCAAACCGCAACTCCTGACTCCTGAGCATTTACTGAAACAAAGATCTCCATGTTAAGAGACAAAATACCTAATGCAGACCCATTTGTAAGGGAATGCCATCATACTGAGATGGCTACAATAGCATTTTTTTTTTTTTTTAGAAAAAGTGTCTTCACATGACAAAAACATGCATATATACATCTTCAAGATAATTCCTATTTGCATACATGCCACAACAGTGAGAATCTCTCTTTCTATCTCTGGTCAATTTAATCTACATAATGAACACAGAGAGAATTAAAGAAACAAGGTGATTGTTAAATGGCAACCAGGAAATTTTTCTACTATTCCACTAGGTAAAGAAGATTAAACAGAATAATCCATATATCATGAAGATTCAGAACAAGTATTATCTGAATTTCTTAATTAAAGCTGAACATAACAGTTAACAGGTTAAATGTTAAGCCTATTTAACATAAAAAAAGAATTTAGATTAGATTAAGACAGACTCAGGTTGACAATTACATAGTTAAAGTAGTTTGTTTTGTTGGGGTTTTTCCCCCCCCCAAAATAGCTAGTCCTGAAGAAATTTGCCAACAATAAAAATCATGATCATCACCATCTCGAAGCTCTTTGTTACCTTTAAGAGCCTGTTAAGGGTAACTATGATCCCCGAAACCAAAACAGGCAACCAACAGCATAAAACTTAAATTGGAAAAACCCAGACACTGGTTGTTAACCAATTAATGGTTTTCCTACTTAGAGTCACAAATGCTAATCATTCTTAAAGAAATTAAACCAGTTCTCATGTCTTGAGAGAATGACTGCCAATTGGTAGACCTGAAATATATTCAGGGAATAGTACCAGAAAGCATGCTGGGGACTGAAGAAAGCCTGAAGCATGGGCGGCAATCCCTACACTGTAGCACAAGACAGTCCATGATTTCTGCTCTTTCCCTTTTCCACTCCATCTCTCAGGATATTTTCAGGTCCTATGCTTCACTAGTAGCTCCTAGAGACACCAACAGATACTGGAACCTACTGGAACCACGAGAGACAGCATAAAGAAATGGGTACGAGGATACCGGTGGATTGGTGTGACTTAGGCAGCAGCAAGACAGTTAAGGCACACACATATCTGTGGAAGCTCACAGTGACTGAGAACAAGAATGAGGAATAAAGCCAGGGATATGTAAGAACTGGTTACATATAAACAAGGGCTAAGAATTGAATTGTCAAATAACCTACCCTTTTTAAACATTTTTTAAATTGATTCTCATTTGTGACTACAATCCACAGCTTGCAGTCTTAGTGCTACTTGTTCCTTGTGGCCTAAAGCCACATGTTTCCTGGGCTTATCTTACTCTAAAACTCAACTAGCCACTATGCCCAAAATTAGCTCTATCAGCAAGCCCTAGGGAGTTACAGGTCAATCACATTCACTTGAATTTCCAAAATAACAGCAGAAAAAAGAAAAACACAAAACCAAACCAAACACCAAAAAACCCCACAAACACCCACAAAAAAAAAAAACCCAAAACCCAACCCCCCCCCAAAAAAACCAAAACCCCAAAAACCAAACCAAAAACAGCCCCCACCCCAAAACTCTTCATAAAAATCGAACAGGTAACATCATAAGCTAAGGATCAACACATATTGGTGAGAAAAACAACCCTAATTTTCCTCTGCTACATGGTAGGTAGCAAACCTTGACAACAGGGGGAAGGACAGATTAACAAATCTTGACCTTGGCCAGCATTTTGAAATTCTCTCAAACAAAAATTTTTATGAGCCAGACTGGAACATATGACTTAAATAAAACAACTGTAAACATGAATGTTCAAATGTTTGGAAAAGCTATTTTTGATTAGTGATTCACTGCAAACTGAACACGCTAAAGAAGGCTCCATAAAAACCTGCCCAAATCTACCACTATTTAACATTTTCATTAATGATGTGGACAGCGAAATAGCGAATATACCTATTAAATTTGCAAATTACATCAAATGATGAGTATTGAAGACACTGTAAAGAAAAAGACTGGAATTCAAAGTTATTTTGGCAACCAGGCATATAAGTCAATAGTTGAAATAAATGTGCTTAATTTCCATAAAAAACACTATGAGGAAATAATATTCAAAAAACACTATATGAGGTAAAAATCAGATGCATGAATACAGTATGGAAGAATGATCTGGCAACAGCTCTTTAGAAAAGGAACTGAAGGTTTAGCAGATAAAACATCAGCATGTTCCAATGTCATCATATTGCAAAAATAATAGAGTATTTATCAACTCATGATATGTGACCTTCACATATTGCTCTGTACCAGTAAGGCCTCAGTTGAATTATTATGTCCTGGTTTGGTCATTACTCACTATTAAAGACATGGACCCAAGTGTACAGGATCCAAAAGAAAGATCTGGCAATAAGCAGAAGTTTGATAAGTATGACTTAGAAAAAAAAGATTAAAAAAAAAAAGAAATATTTTTAAAAGTCTTTTACCAAAGTAAGTCTGTACTCAAAAAACTGGGTAAATTGGATAAAATACTGAGATACCTCCAGTCTTATTTTCTATGATTTTTGAAGTAATTTGATGGGTGTCTTAGTATAGCCACAAATACATACTTCTTGAGTGTTACAACTTGATTTTTTTAAGTTTTTTTTAACTTTTTTCAGCTCTAGCTTGGTAAAACTCTCCTGCACATTTGATTAACAGTAACCTTATGACCAAAGGAAGCAACTACCTGACATCACCACTTAAATTTTAAAGGCATAATGTAAGGCGTTCTTTTCAAATCATTGCAGCATTTACTAATGTGATAAAGTGTTATCGGTTTATAGCATGTAATTAAAACTGAGCACATTATATGATATACTATGATTAAGAAATTATGGGCTATTAAAGCAATGGATTAAGATAACCTACACAAATACGCAAAGTAACAATACTTCATTAACCACTGACAATTAACGTTTTACGCACTGGACTTGTTGGAAAACCACCTTGGCTAATTTTTGTAAGTACAATTTAAGATGGATTCTCAAAGCAGCTAATAGGAGCGAAGCAACTAAAACCTAATATAGCAAGTTCATCCTCTTACGATATTAAATTAAAAGCTTATAGTATGGATTAATTTTATTTAGCATATTTAAGTAAAATAGTAATACAAGTCTGCTGCTACATATCCAGCTTAGTCTTCCCCAACTTTAAGAAAAATACATCTATTGTACTAGTCTGTCTAGTGATGATAACGCCTTGGCCTTGACTTTCAAACAAATAAAGTCAAATTTCATTAGCCTAGCTTAAAAATAAAAATAGTGAGAATACTGAGAAGAGGAATTCATAACTTTCTTTACTGTGAGGGTGGTGAGGCACTGGAACAGGTTGCCCAAAGACGTGGTGAATGCTCCATCCCTGGCAGTGTTCAAAGCCAGGTTGGACAGAGCCTTGGGTGACATGGTCTCATGTCAGGTATCCCTGCCCATGGCAGAGGGGTTGGGACTAGATGATCTTAAGGTCCTTTCCAACCCAAACCATTCCATGATTCTGTAACAGCATATACTATTTATCCAGAAATAAGTACAAAGATATGCTAAGAAAGTGATTTCCTTCCTTATTTTTGCCTAAATTAGGAATCGCTGGAAATATCACATAAATTTTATAGAAAGCATGTGTTTAGCTTCTGACAATTCAGTTCAGCAAAGCTGAAGGTAAGCTTACAACTGACTGTATGGGAGAACAAGTGGGCCTGTGTATTAACCAATTAAATGAAGCAGTAAGTGGAACAAGGGAAGTGCTAATACCATAATACAACAAGCAAGACCTTCATTAGAATATTGTGTTAGCTACAGCATTTACATGTCACAAAAGGATACCTTCTCACTGCTGAACTTAAGATGTCTGCCTTAGCCAGCTAGTCTTCCTCAGTGATTTAAAAAAAAGGAAGATTCTTTGAGAGGCAATTCAGAAGCCTGACCCTGATGCTCCAAATTGGTCTCTGGAAAAGCTTCTTATTCTTCAGACCATAAGGACGAGTTAGTCAAACTAAAGGTCTTCAAGTCAAGTGAGGCAAGTAAGTACCCCTCAGCTTGCAAAAGGTGTTGAAAGACAGCTAACAAAACTGATTCAAGGCCTCTGGAACCTGCCATACTGAAAAACTTACCAGGCAAGAACTCATGTTCTGTAACTACACGGACAGGAAGATGACAAAAGCAAAGAGAAACATGAGAAGCTGGACTAAGATCAGAATGAAAATAAGCATTAATTTGTATCAGTAAAATTAACCAGGAACAAAAAGCTTTTACAAAAGGATGGGTTTCCATTTTACAAAATAGCACTGCTACCTTAAGTAAATTTTCCAACCCATCAGTAGAAGTAGCAATAAGATTACCAGACAAGATTGCATGACTCATTGGGAGGGGGAGAAGGGTGAAAAGGGGACACACACACACAAAACAATTACTCACTACAGAAGCCCCTTCTAAAATTTACAAACAAAGATTGTATTTCTTACCTATCTTGAACAGCACATACACAACTAAAGTGGAGTTAACTGGTTAGTAAAGTAGGGATTCATTCATCTACCTACAAACTACGATGATACTGTCATCTTCTAACAGAGACTGACTTCCTTACTCAACAGATTTTTTGCTACTTTTATCAAATTTTCAGGCCTAGGCTCATTAGTGAGTAAAATCAAAACACAGATTCTCAAACCTTTTTTCAACTGCCACATAATTCTGAGAGCATCCATAACACTTTGATATCAGGGGAGCTCGGTGAAGCACCTGTCTCATTCTACTGGGAAACACAGAAGAAAGCTCTTGTGAAAGTTTCAATTCTAGATGAAATTCCCAAGCACACTGCCAAATATCTACCAGATCAGGGCCCAGAGAAATTGAATCAAGTAGTCATATTTTCATTTAAAACACCACAAAAAAATATTATAATTATAGTCTCTCCTCCTCTTCATAGAGATATAGCCTTTACTCAAGATATAGATATTTATGTTTAGTTTTCTCTCCTGCCTGCAGCAATCCAAAAACCATCTCTCCCTTTTCCTAGGAAATATTCCACTCAGTAGTAATGACACATCTTAATCATTTAGAAAAGAACCTGAAAAATAGCTCACAGCTTGACAGTTACTGACAATCAAATGGAAAGAGTTAGGTTCCAGGATTTCCTCAAAGGAAAATTCAAAACACATGGAAAGAAATTCACAAGTCTGAACAGGATTTTAAAAAGCAAAGAGGGTTTCTATGCAGCTCTTTTTGGAGCAGAAATTGGACACAAACAGGTCTGCATATGAGTGAGAGAAGGTTCTTAATTGTGGTGATTAGTTTTTTTCCATCTGTATGAAGATGTAAGGAAAAAAGTATGATCTCAGGATTCTGGGCACTTGTGGAGCATGAATAATTTAGTCCAGGTCAGAATACTTCAAGCATCCAAAGACAGGATGCTGAGCTTACCATTAAATCAGGATTAAAAAAAAAAAAAAAAAAAAAAAAAAAAAAGGGAAAAGAGAGAATACATTTTACAATTTAATCTGACTTCAAACTGTATGCTCTGTTTATTATTAGAGTAGTCTGTATTATTCAAGAGTACATTGACTAATGTGCTTTTAGAGACTGACACAAAGGAAATCAGACCTCTTAATCAGCTAGTATTGCACATACCTGAGGAAATCTGCTTTGCTCTTATCCTTCATCTTACTGTTTGTACCTGAGTATACCTGCTACCTAGAATACTTTTTGTAAACTTCCATTTACTTCTAAAAAACCCAGAACTATTTCTTTTATTCTTTTCAGTTTTTATTCTTTCTGTACGTAGGATTTTTATTCTTTTCTAGTACCTATTTGGAAATTTAGTTTAAATATGCTTTCGTAACAACTACAAGCAGGAAGTAATTTCTTTTCCCACCTCCACCCACCCCAATGTCAAAAATGGACAGTCTAGCCAAGAATACATACTGCCAGATCAACACTGAGGAATACTGGGAAAGAAATGGGTGCACAAGATAGTTACAGAAGTGGATAAAGGGGGAAAATTTCACTAACCTGGGCAGTCAAACTGCAGCAGATGTTGAGATCTGAAGGGAGATAAATGCAAAGATTAGAAAAGCAAGTAAACCACGGGGAGCCAGTGGGATCTCAGAGGTATCTGCTTAATAATTACATTGGACCTTTACAAAACCAGTGCCTTGTTAGTCTTCCGTTGGAGACAAATATGGTAGATTAAGTGGATCAGAAAGGTGATGGTGCTAAAATTGACAACTAGACCTACAGTTTAAACTTTTTAGAGTAACTACAGTATAGAGAAATATCTGTTTGACACAGTTATTTGTTAGTACTGGACATAATTTGAAAGATGCAATCCTATCATTACAAAACAAACTAACAGAAGATTCTGGGAAATAAAAGATGTGATAAGACTTCAGACAAACGATCGATGCAGGAAATCTGAAGAAATGAACAGGTTTCTTGAACAGCAGCCCATAAAAGCAAGTGAATATAGTAATGGAGGCTGATTGTTTTCCAGTTTGAGTAAAAAATAAATCCAGATGTAACAATTAGATATTAAACATTATTTTACACAACCTTCTAAAAGTAGCAAGTCATGACATAATACAAGTGGTTCACAAAACAGAGACAGCACTTACCTTACAAGAAGTAAATTTCTTCAAGATGTGCTATGTGTATGCACTTTACTGTGGATATATTTCAGTTTAGAGATTTTTGGTTACTAGAGTCCATACAGTATACTATCATACTTTTCACCATGCTTTGCACTCAGACATAAAGGACAACATTTATATCTGTGCTTCTATTTGTCTCCACTGTGGAATCCAGGGACTTAGGACTTAAAGGGAGGAGAGAGGTACAGGATTAGGACTGTACACACAGAATGCACAACCTGAAGAGCTTCACTTATTGCAAGGTATGTAACTCCTTTCTACTATGGTTCCTTGAGCAGATGCATGTCCCACTGCAAGGAATACAAAGCAACTACCACTTTCTATGCAGAGATAACCACTCTTACAAGGACAGCAGCTGAAACTGATTTCTCAAATAAGAAGTCTAACTTTGAGATCTTGCACCTGACATCTTCTTGTGTTAGGGAACACAACGAGAGTAGGGGAGGCTTGAAGAGTTACAAAAATATTTGTAAGCAATGTTATGGATGATGATAGGGTCTTGTTGGGCAAAACGTCAACTACTGCAGTGAGATTCATCCTGGCTATCTTACAGCTTGTCCCGATATGGTAGCTCAGATCTGCTTGGAAAATCTTGGGTGATTTCTATACCCTCCATATTTTCCAGTATAATTCTTACTGACCCAAAGCTTTTGTTTGGGGAGGGCAGAGTCTAGAAGTGGAAAACAGCTATTTTTCTGAATGAGCAGAATGGAGACTGTTTTGTCCTAACTAAATAAGGCCTTTCAAAAATTGGGTATATGGAAGTTAAGACAGTTTTAAAGTATGTGGCAAGAATTTCATGTACGTTCCTAGACAAACTGTGGCTACAAAGGATCTAATGAGACCTTGGCTCTTCATTTCTCCAAGTTGATTGCACAGGAGGACAGTTTTTATTGGCACACATTCTAGGGGGCAAAAGTTCAAACATTGAATCTGCACAGCAGAATCTGATCTCTTATTACGAAAAACAAGGCACATCACTGATACAGAGTGGGAAATGGGTAGATAAGTCAAAATAGCTGGTTGATAAAGAACAGAGTTGAAGGACAATTTATCCTGATTCATTTTAGGAAGGGTGCCCAATGTGATAAACAGTTGTAGAACAGTTAAATCACATGAAAGCAAGGATCTTACATTACCGGGGGGGGGGGGGGTGGGTGTCAAATCTGTCAAAGATCTGCGTCATCTATAATCCGTATCAGCAAGTCCTCCTATTCATTATGTTCTTTCTAAGGGGGAACGGGGGGAAGAGTCACAACATGGGGGAGGAGAAAACTTCTTAGCTAAAGAACGGGAACAAACTGGATGTTCCAGCAAAAGATAAGAAGTACAGACCAGCAGACAGCACTATCTTTTTGTCTGAGGACAGACTATGTGGGCAGAGTACTAGCCCCAGCAACTTCTAAGTAACAAACACAGAAGATGTGGAGAGAGCCTACGCCACATAGAGGACAGACTAATATTATCTGAGCTGTGTAATTCTGTGAGGCAGCCTAGAAAATTAGTTTGTCTATATGCATTAAGAAGTTCTTATGATTAACAAGTACTTTACAGCTATTGCAACCATCTCCATGCCCTTCCCAGGAATAAAAATGTATGTGTTGTTAATATGGTAAAGATTTTTGAACGTAATTTAGCTTCCACCTGAGAAGCAGACTGCCTAAATGATTTAACCTTTAAGTGCCTATCATCTGTTCTGACGAGATATATCTGAAATATATTGCTATAAAGCTTCCCTATACAGCAGAAGGACCATAACCTCTCTCTGATAACAGAATTACAACTGCAGTATTATCCATTAACTATCTTTAAGCACAGAGATCGTCTAGGGAACAGATTCCTGAGTTCTGAAGACAGTTCACATTTTGAAGGCACTGTATCTGCCACTAAAACCAGTGAGCTTCCCCAAGGGAACTTGTTGCCCTGGATGTCAAAAGGAGGTCCCCCACAGTCACTTAATAAAGTCTTCTAGTATTTCATGAGGGCAGAAGCATATATATACATAAAATGCCTGCCTGTGGAACAGGCCAACCTTCAACAGCCCATGTGATCACACATGTAGCCTCCTTTGTGGCACAATGTACATTTTCACTGTTGTATTTTGATCTGCAAGCCTGAACAGACTCTAGAACTTACAGCAAGAGAGGTACGCCCTTGCAAAGGTGGAAACCAAAGAGGCCATCATCACCTTCATACCAAGGGAAAAGGTTTGACTTCTCCAAGGGTTTAAAAGCCCTACTGAAGTCTCTGATGAGGTCTCTAAATATTTCACCACTAAATATTTTCTGTAGAGAACATCTGTCTGTATTAGTCAGCTACCACAAAGACCTGGGTTAAAATCCTAAAAGCTGTCAACAATTCAAATGACAAAGGCCTTGGTATTGTTAATGGTTTTGACCTAACACAAGCTAAGGAACTTCACACATGTGGCATTGTAATGGAAATGTTGAATTCTGAAAGTTATGACATAAGAACCAGTCTCAATTACACTTAATTTCAGTTTGCAGATAAATAGGTTTCCCCAAAGCTATTCTTTTTTTGGAGATGAAAGTGAGTAATTTCCTACTTTGCAGGAAACTTCCTATTGTAAAAGGTATCATTGCAAGGGCAGCTGAAACACCATGGGAGGCAATGAGTAGGAAACTAACTGAACTGAAAGGATTATCCAGGTGAAAAAGAGCCCAAAATGACTGGGTAATGACAACTCAAATGCTCAAAATGGGCCAAGCAGTCTCCAAAGGAAACACAGCAAGGTTCTCAATCTGTCACAGTTGTTTATGGACTGAGCAGAGCAGGGGATTAGTGGCCTGATAAGAATGCTTGTCATCACTGGCACTTCTTCCCAGCCATTCCTAAGGTCTATAAAAAGAAAAGGCGGCTAAATTGATTGCCTTCATGCAACATATAACGCCATCGGGAACAAGGAATCTCCTCTGAATTCTTCCAGACATAGTGTATTCCTGGTTTCATACAGCAAAGCACAGCACCACAGAGGACATACACCCTGTGGTGTATTTTTATTTTCCAGTGGAAAACAGCTACACAGGGTTCACTGCTGGCAGCCAGGCTTATTTAGAGGCGAAACCTTCACTTCATTATCACAAAGTTTCCTCAGGAATCTGAAAAGGCAATTGACCAGCAGAGCCAGCCAACCTCCTATTTTCAAACAAGATGCCAGCAGAGCCTCAGAGTCTGCACTTAAACAATGGCCCTGGGGCTGCTGTATCTCTCTGGATTACCTTTTAGCTGGTCAGCTGCTTGGAAGCCTCTTTACTTTTCATTATGAGATGCGTTTCCTTTTCCAATACAGTTGACAAAAATCTTAGAGCAAAGACCAGGCTGATACTTTGTTTCTCAGTGGCAGTTACTAGAATTTGAGGCAGGTTCTACCTGTCTTTCCCAAGCATTAAGTCTGCAGTCTCACTTCCCTGTTCATTGGAGGTCCAGCTGAAGCTATTCCTGAGAAGTGCAGATTCACAATAGCAATGAGATTCTGAATCTTCAGTATCTATCTATGGAGGAGAATAAATCCCGTATCTGAATCCGTCTCAAGACAGATTCTCCCAAGGAAGTTGTTTGAAAAAATGGCCAGGCACACACCATTTTTTCAAATCTTAAACATGAAGCACACGGACACAGAACACACACACTCCACATAGCTACTGCTAACCAAAAATCTCTACGTATGCAAGTATGCACCCATCGTGGAATCTGAATGTGGATAAGCATTAGAGTCAGATTTACACAGTAAATTAAGGAATAGGTAGCAAAGCAGGGTGAGAAACATTGCAGTTATTTTTCCTGAGCTATTCTGAAGGTTTAAGATAACAGTGTTATGGTAACTTTCGCACTGCATATCAATTATATACAAGCCTATAGCCATATTTAAACAACAAACTTAATTTTCAAAGAGATGTTGTCATTCTTTAGAAGTACTTTCTTCATAAAAAAACAATTTAGACTTAGAAAGGTAAGTTTTATCAATACACTTTTTTTTTTACTGTATTTTCTACCATCCAGTCGCTTTCTTTAAAAAGTAAACGATGTAATAAATATTTGCAGTATTTTGTTCAACTATTCAGTTGTTCAGTTCAGTTTTTCACCCTGCAAGTTGTCAAACATTAAGACAGAACCTATCATTAGCAACAGGCATTTAATAAAAGTACCTGCTAAACCAAACCATGCCTTTGAAACAATTACTGAACATACTGTAAATGTAAATTATTACAGGACTGAAACATTGCACTGAAAGTGGTAAGATAATATTCTCAGTGCTACCAGTATAGCTAAATATTGCTACATCAAAACACAACACAGTACTAGGCCCCTTTTTTTGGTGTGCCATAATTAATATAGCCCTAAACTCGAACTGAACCTTGGTAGTTACCTTAGTCACTGCTTAGAAAAGACTAAGCAGTGACAACATCCGTTTTAAGCAGTGTTTCTTTTTATCATGCTAAATAAAGGACAAAAAGCAACAGCACACCTTTCAAACTACCTAACATGAACTTATATCAAATTTTAACAGAATTGACCTAATAAGCTCATAAGAATCAAGGATGTGCAATCCTGATTAAGGACATACTTTTTTAAAGGGCAAGAGAGAACAGTGCTAAACACTTAAAATTAGATTGTGATTCTTGAAAAACAGAAGTTCTCTGTTCATTAGCAGAACAAGCACAGGACAAATGGCACAGAAGCTAGGTATACTTTTTTCCAAATACACTTAATTTCCTTGAGATAGTCCTTTAAAAACAACTTGGAAAGAGCATTTTGCATTTCTGTTGTGGACTCATAATTTAAACTTCAATGAATTAGACTAGTTTTTATTTGGTTATTTGCCTATTTTAGAGAGACATTAAAAGAAAAAACTCTCAGATCACTGCAGTTTAGACTAGTTTAAAAATTGAGAGGAATAACAACCATTTGATTTAGTAACCCTATGAATTACCAGTTTGCTCTTCAACAATCTGAATTAATGCTCTCAAGTCCCAACTCAAACCATTCTATATTGTAAGTCAAAACCTATTTATAGTATTTCTCCCAACCCAATTCCCCCAAATCACATGGAATGGAACACCTACTAATGGAATTTGACACCAATTAAACTGGGACAAGAAAAGCTCTCCCTTTTTGGTTCTCCCCTGTGAGAGCCAGAAGGAATATGATGCCTATTCCACATACAGCTGTATCTACCAGTCAGGGACTGGTAATTCTTGCCAGCTGCTTGATACGAATCCTATCTAGCATGCCATAATTCATTTGTTTAGTTTTAGTTAGAACCTTACTCATGAGCAGGTTATTTTCTCTGGTTTTAACATCTTTTACTCTATCTAGAAAACATGGTGCAGATGGTTAAAACTGCAAGGTCCTGGCTAATTCTGTTATTCCAGAGCTTTTATTTCTGTCCTACTACAAGTGTCAGAATGTACATTCTCCTTTCTTCCAACATGCTTCAGAAAACATGAGAGAGAAATCAGGGCTTGCCTCAGAAGCACTCAGAGACCCTACCTGGGACACTGGGAGCTCCTCTGCTGTGCCAAGTCAACAGACAGGAGCTGATGTGCAGTGACAAGAGCACATCAAGTCTGCAACCTCCAGATGCCATGGAGTGGTGACACACAATGACCTGAACCAGTAGGGCCTGTGGCACCTGTGTTTCACCACATGGTCAAGAGCACCAAACACTCTGGCAGAAACTGCCTTTCCAGGTCGGAAAAATGGGACCTGATTAAGTACAGGAACCAGGTCTGAGGCCTAAGGGAAGAATTGTATGCATGAGGCTCTGTGTTGGAATGTTTCTTCTTAGTGCACTTGCAACCAGCATCCTATTCTAACAGTCTAGCTATTGTTGGTCAACCTTGACAGTGGGAAAATTTCAAGAGTTTTAGCATAACAGAAACTGTCACTTGTCCAAGTATCATATACCTTTTCCAGTATTGCTACAGTTTCAAAAAAATGCAGTAACAATGGAACAATAGTACCTTTCATTTTCAAAAGCTGAGGAAAGTAATCTTTGGTTTGGTAGATGTACCAGCAGAAAGTTATTTTTTTCTTATAGCCTTTGGCTTATCTGGAAGTACGTACTTTTATGTACTTCTAGAAGTATATAAAATGTGGTGTTTTTTATCAGAAGTAGACAAAGCTAGGATTAAGAAAGTCCAGAGCTATCTACTGGAGTTGAAGTACCTGTGTTGATGGGCAGAATCCATGCTGTCCTTCTATGAAGACTGATCTAGACACTTTCTCAAATACAGATCCACAGAGACTAAGATTTTAAGTAGTCCCCCAGCATACATCACTGCCCACTGGCAATAAGTGCTATGATTCTTCACTTACTCATGTTTTCATAAAAATAAATACATTTAAAAAAACTCAACAAAATCTTAAATATATTACCTGGAGGTTTTAAAATGCTTTCCATCCTGGTCACTTACCCAAGACTGAAGGTTAGAAAAAAAATCTTAATACATTCTGGAAGCAGAAATATTGCTATTTATGAAATGCAAGTTTTAATTTTCCATTTGAACATCAGTAAAGCTAGGGATTATTTTATTAAACTATTTCTATTTCAAGCTTTCTGAAAGAATAGTGAGCACTTGCATAGTACTTAATAGGCCATATACATAAGCAAACAGAAATCTCACATTGATGTTACTTGCATAGTTTTTTTATCAGTGTAAACACATGAAATTTTATTCTAATTCATACTGTTTATCACCGTCTCTATCATACTTGATGATCAAAGTTTCATTTAGGCTTTAAATATTTCAAAGTATGGTTAAGAGTCCTGGGTACATAACACAAGTTAAGTACTGTCAATTCTCCATAGATTCGTTGTGTATACTGAAAGGTACCTAAATTAAGTTTTGCATAGAAATTTAAATCATAATCAGATGTTTTAAAATAAAAAAAAATGAAAAAAATTAATAAAACTAGTTTCCATTTAATAACACTATCTGCAAAGCCAAGAATGGAAGCTAAGCTTCTTGTTTAGAATGGTTTTAAATAAAAGTAGTGGGAGCTCACTATAAATTGTTTAATATTTTCCTCTCTGGTTTACAGGAGGACCAGAGAATTGTACAGTAAAATTGAGTATTTACAGACAAGCAAATTAAAACAAAAACTGCTGGTTTCAGGAGGCGGTTTTAACGATAAAGCTTATCAGTGAAGAATTCCTAAGAGCTGGTGAAGTCTCCCCTCTCAAAAATGGCATATAGAACAAACTGACTACCATTGAAGATTGTGTTATAAATAGTTAAGCACAGTTTAGTTTCATGGTTCCTCTGAAACTGAGGGGGGAAAAAAACAACAACAACAACAAAAAAAACCACCACCAAACAAACCACCCCCCTCAAAAAAAAAAGTTAAAAAAAAAAAAAATCTGGCAAGCTGGCATTTAAGTCTTAGTAGTATTATCTTAAAAATATCAGATTCTAACCATACTGTTTTCTAGCGTTGATCAAGCATTGTATTAGAAACCGCATTAATCAAGTTGTTTTCCTGTACTGGAGCTCTATTTTGCAATCAGAATTTGTGCCAATCTGATACGGGGTGGGGGGGGTTGGGAGGGGGAAGGCACTCAGGAGTGAAAGCACACTATAAAAAGAAAAATTACATAATATAAAAATAGAGGGGTTTGTCCTCTGTCAGTCAACCAGCAGCTTTAGTCCAATCTAAAACTAAGCAGCATTCCTACAAGCATCTTGGTAAGAAGTTATAAGCTTTTTGTTAAATAAATGTATTTTAGAGGTTCTATGCGACTGCTTGTATAGCCTTGTTTTTCAGTTCTCTGCAAGTGTTGACAATCATTTACCACCTATCCAATAGCTTTCACTACACCACCTCCCTTATTCTCCTCTGAACACTGTTTTATTTCAAAACATCTCTACAACGCTTCTGGGGAAATAGCATAAGATGTCACAATAGCTTAGTCATCCAATTGCACAGTCTTTTGAAATAGTCTAATTCCAAGTGTTGTAGAGTAAGATCTACACAATTAAAAATTAAGTAACAAGAACTAGCCATGAATAAAAGGCAGTTTACAGCTGCTCAAAAAACAAGTCATCCTCCACCCTAAGGTAATTTTTAAAACAAGCATCTGCTGCAGTGCCAGTAACCTTGCCAATGTATTACCAGAAAGCCCTGACAGCACTTGTGATACTGCACACAAACCCATGGGCTTTTAAGGAGTTGAAGACATTTATTATCATTAATCTTGCTGTTTTATCATGGATGAATAACAAAAACTAATATTATCCTTCTGTTTTCATAGCGGGTATCAGTCCATGCTCTTTATCAAACTCTCTTGAATATAAGGATGTGTAATGCTCTAAATAGCGCACCCCATTGCAGGTTGTGGGCTTTTGGGTTTTGGTTTCTTTCGGTTTTTTTTCCCCTTTCCCTTTCAAGCCTTTTCGTTTGCACCTTTTCAGTTCAGACAGCACCACCAGGAAGCTGTCCAAAAATAATTCACCATTTAAGTAAGCAGTGCAGTGAGTGCCAGCCAGATACATTTCATGTAATGCATCTCCCAGTTGCCTCAAAAAAGAGGAAAAAAAAAAAGGGGGGGGGGGAACCCCAAACCCTGCTGGGGAAACAAGTTAACTTTACTACATGGATAAGAAATGGCTGATTGACAGCTTCCCCATCATCAGAAGCTACCGCTCTATCAGTTACCGTAGACAACAATAAAAACCAGCTGAATTGGCAGTTAGAAGCACCACATAACGGAATTAATTATATGAGTGCTGTAGCAGTAAACTACACAGCTAAAGTCTGAGACAGGAAAATCCAAGTATTTTTCTTTTAATAAACCCAGAAAACGATCAATAAAATACACCCTAAAAATTGCAAATTTTGACAACCACACCTCAAGGAATGAAAATAGAAGTTTTACTCATTCTCTGTTATTTACTCCTTCCATTACTCCACTGAAATGCACAAGTATCACTGGCAATGTTTGCAGCTCTACCAATACTTTTCAAATGTCTCTTTTCATGGTTAAAGTATTTTAAACCTTAGCCTGAGAACAAGGAACTAAAATTTTAACTGACTCTGCTAAAGGTTCCGATTAGAGCCCTCTTAATCACAGACAACATCAAAATTAATTTCATGTTTCTCCCCAACACAACAACTTGCACTGTAAATAGTGCTTCCTATCACCTATCACACAAAAGAAAATAGCTGTAGTTTTAAATACATCATATGCAGGAAGAAACATGCACTTACCAAGTGAACATAAGGCACAAAGTATCCAAAAAGTGCAGCTGGGATCCCAAAAGCCCAGATTCGGTAACTGAGAATTTTGAAAACTGAGAAATTACAAATCTTTTTTTCAGGAGGAAATCTGAACTTTCCCTTCTTTCCTCCCTCTTTGTCTTTGGTGTTGGAAACAAGGGGTTTGTATGTAAAGCCAGCCAGGAACAGAATAAAAATAAGGATGCACAGGACCCGCAAGGTGTTGTATAGACCAACAGAATCGATCAAAACTCTCAAGAGGAAGGGCAGTGACACGGTGAACAAGCTGCTGCCTGCAGTGACAATGCCATTCACTAGTCCAAGGCGCTTCTTGAAATAGTGCCCCAGAATGACCAAGGACGGCTGGTAGGCAAATGAGCAGCCGCAGGCGAATAAAATTCCATAGGTGAAATACAGAGGTTCAATGGTGCTAGATCAAAAGAAAAAAGAAAGAATCCTTAGTGTTTTGTACAATACTGTATGCTCGCATGCACCTACCATACACAAGAAAGTTTTTCAATAAATTGATACATTTACAGAAGTGAGTTAAGAGTTTGTATGTACTTATACTGAAATACACTAAGTATAATTCAGCAATTATTCTATTTTCTTCCACTAAGATTTTCACAGAATTAACTGAACAGATAAAAAAAGCAATATTATATTTAAATATAATTACACTAAACAGTCAGACTAAGAGAAAGTTTTTAAAAAAATCATTGTCAGGGTGAATTAGCCAAATGTAAGTTCAACCATTGCTGGCGGTTTGTCTTTTTCTTTTCCAGCAAACAGTATTGGTTTGGTTTTCACATTATGTCACTGTGTTAGCAGTTCAAATGGAATACTGAACACTCCCCCTGAACCCAGAAAATCAAGTATTGCATAGTTTGTTATGAAAATACAGTAGCAAAAGCAATAAACATCATTAATAGTGAAAAATAAAGAAAAAATTCTGACGATTTTTGATAATATATTAGCAAATAATAGACTTTAGGAATTAAATTTCTTGACAAATATTCCCATTTTTATTAAATACTCCAAATACAGTGTTTTGACCCAGATATTGGATATGCTAAGAAGGGAAGGAAAAACATGTGAATAAAGAATGAAACATTTCTGCTCATGTTAAGGATGATCATCACAAGGTTCTCCCCCATTACCATCTCCTATAAAACTGAAATGAAGCAGAGCCATTGTATTAGATCACAGGCAGACGTGTGACATTAAAAGGTACTTGTGCAAGAAATCTTAACAGCATGAAGTAACAGTGTTAGCATAATAATTAGTATTATAGCATAATAAGTCAAAGGAAACATTTTTTACATGTAGATGAAGGAGGCAACTTGTGACAAATGGTTTTATACAAAATTTCTGAGGCGGTACATGATGACTGACTTTATTTTTTATTTTTACTTTTTTTTAAACACTATGTTTTCAAGGTACCATTGGTCCTTTCTATCAGCTAACACCTGCTTTTAAAGCAGTTCTAGAGAATCATTTAACCTGTTAGCCAAAATATTAACTTCCTTTAAAGAGCTTTTTTAATGGGCTTTTTATTGCAGGAGATTACCCACCAGCATCCCTCTATAACAAAGCACACTCTGCAAGCTTCCCATGCATTACAGAAATTCTTGGAAAATGGTATTATTTGACTAACAAAGGTCTGACACCAGGAACTCCGGTTTTGTGTATTGTACTGATCATACGCAAGGTAAGCCAGCAGAAACAACATACAGGGGAAAGACTGATTACCTTTATCAATGGAAAATAACCAGGAAAAATAGAAACAGAAGTTATAAAATGAGAGGAGGAACATACTACACTAAGGACAGGAACTTCTGCATACATCTGTAGATTCTTTCAAAGAGTTTGCAGCATGGCATACACAGTAATATATTTTCCTGCATTAAAAATACTCTTACATCTCAGCTTCCTAAAAAATAAAATTATATTAAGAAATCAGTATGTAACAAAAGCAGTAAATCATATTTACGTTTACTGTACAGTATTTTACTTTTAGAACATTGATTTCTATATCTGAACTACACTCCCATAATTAACTGATAACATCACAGCCATAAATCATTTTAACGTAAGTAACATAATACAACACCAAGAATGCACAGTAACATGGCATATACTCTAACAAGAATTCACGTTTCCTCTCAGAGTGCTCCTCAAATTCTAAAACAAAATTCAAATAAGCTAAAATCTTTTAAAACCTTTACAAAGTAATTTCCTTTTGCATGCCTCTTCTGTGCACTTGTTCCATTGGATGTCAGGGAAACACAGGGATGCCAGCATTTGCTCAAAAGAAAAAAATATTTTCTTTTTGGAAAGGTTTAATTTATAACAGCTAGACTGTTTTAGCATTCATCACTTAAACACACTACTGGGAAGCAAGGGGGAAGAAAGACTTTTCCAAGATGCATTCTTTTAGTTTTAACTTCACCTGTTAACAAGCCTCTTAAAACATATCAGGAAGTGGGTTGTTTGTTGTTTGGGGTTTTTTTTTTTGTTTGATTTAATAAAATAAAGGAAAATATTTGCACTTGGATTAACAAAAAGAAAAAAAGAATCAGAATCAGAAGCTTGTTCAAGTAACAAAGCTTTCTTTTTCCCCATAAATGTAAGTTATTCCAAGAATAAATATAAACACTAGTCTCAGTACCTAAGACAGAACTATTTGTCTTCTCTTCCTGTAAATCTGTGGGTAAGTTTCCACATTAGAGAACATATGCCCAAACTAGATGTATTAGCTCAGGCATAGTGCCACCCAGCATGGATATTCATTCATCTGGTTCAGAGTACAGGCACAGAAAACATGTTTTCACCAGTCTGTCTCTAGATACATTTTTATCTTCGTAGAAACTCTTCTGAATTTTGCTTTTGGTTGTTCCTGCACTTACTCTGCTAAGGGTGGAGTAAAAAGCAGACCGAGAACTACAGGTAGCTGTGGCTTATTTTTCTGCTACTTCTTACTCTATTCTTCACTAACCAATTTCTGCTGATGACTAGAATAAATGGGTAATTTCCTGTTTCCTCATCTTCTACTGGACATGTCCAAGAAATCAGCTGCTCTTGAACTTCTTAGGGTTTATTCTGCAAAAGTTACAGAAATGTATAAAATGAAGTGTAATCTAGAGAAAAAAAAACCTCAACTACTGTTTAAGTTTTTTCAGTAACACAAGAACTGAGATTTTCTTTATAAAGCCACTAAGCCCTAAGTATATGTCATTAAACTAAGGTTTTTCACTATCTGTGTTTGGCAGTAGGACAAATAATAATAGAAAACATCGAATTTTAGTAGAACCTTAACACCTTCCTGGAGGTTCTACTGCATATTTATCAACATTAAAACAGTGTTTTAAAAGCAAACTCAGGGGACAGGATGGGGGAAGGAAGACAGTGTTTATGTGCGTGCTAAAGCACAGCATACATTAAGAAACATACGAGTTCATTCAGGACAATGCTGTTGATCTTATACCATTAGTCTTGCTGCTGATACGTTTATCTATAGTGGTTCCTGTTAAATAGGGAGTGCTGTTATAAAGTTATATTTTTCAAATTATTTTCAAGTTGAAATTACCACTTGAGAATTTTCACAAGTCATAGTCAGAAATACAAAAACAAAACCAAATAAGCCAAGGTTCCTACTCTAACAGATAAAGTAGCATTGCTTACTCTTTCATATTCTGTTGATAGTGTCAGAATTACCCCTACACCATTAAATAGATAAAATACTTCAAGAGTAAAGAAAATTTTTTTACCTTACAAAAGAACTTGAAAGGAGTCCAACAAACCCTACTGCAGCTCCAATAACAGCTACTTTTCGACAACCAAACAGGTCTGTGAATATGCTGACTATTGGAGAACAGAAGAAGACCATCCCCATAGAAAGAGAGCTCACCCATGCTGCAAGATAGAAAAAAGACAGCATTTTAGAGGACCAAGTGATTTAAACTTTCAGCTAGTATTTCTTTTAGTTCAGCAACATAAAATCTTACATAGAAGTTGGGTAAAAATTGGGTAACTTTTAGAAAATGTAAATAGATTTTAAAATACATTTACCTACCATGGTAAAAAAAAAGCCTGAGCAATTTACATAATCAACTAATTTAGACTTTACCAGCTCAAAGAATGCAGTTAGCTACAGAAGTATTTATTACTTTTACTTTTTCTTTTAAAATCACAATTATTCCTCCAGTAACTAGCCTAGTAAAGCACGAAAGACTAGGAAGAACAGGGCCACTGTAACACTGACTAAAAAGGCAAAGACTATGAAAGGTCTGTCCTTTCTCTTCCTCTGCAGTCAAGGAAGGTTCAAGTACACGCTGGGTGTAACAAGAGATGATTTAAGATATCCGTCTTATATTACAGCCCAGATGACTCCTGATGTTGCAAGACAACATTATACCAAATACAATTTGTAAGCTGTTCTCATACAGCCAGGAGACCTGCCAGTTACAAAACTTCAAGAAATCCAACTTCTGCAAGACTCCTTATCTTTTTACTTATCCTTCCCAGAGTGAGCTATATAGAGACTGCAGTTCTACTGTCCAAAGGGAACTGCAAACACTAGGAGGTAGTATGTTCATGGCTTCCTGCCATCTCCCAAAGTAAATGGCAGCTCCACAACCATGTGCAGACCTCAGCATCTCTGCATGACTGGCAGGGCAGCACTAAGAATCATGGAGTACCTGTGACACCTGGGGTATCTGCAAGGCCAAGAGAAAAGACAGCTAAATCTTAAGTGGGCATTACAAGACTCACCATCTTCAGATTCACAAGGGTATGAAGGTTCCAAGGAACAGTTGAACCTTCCTGCCCAAGTATGAGAAGACGCAAAGGCAACTGTGACACTAGACAAGCCCACCAGAAATTACTGGTTATGAGAATCCAATCTCACATGGACAGGTACGTGCCCCACATTCATGCAGACAAACAGGTAAAGAAACTGGGCTACTGAAACGCAGTTTAAGTAGCTTGCATAAAGTCACAGACTAAATTACTTCAGAGCCACAGATATAAATCCAGCAGTCCTAATTTCCAGTTAGCACACGCTGTGATTCAATTAGCATTCTACTTAGTGAAATCAAAGTTTACAGTACTTTTTAATGGCTTATACAGCTAATAAAATAATTGGAATATAAAAAAAAGCCTGAAGTGAAAACATTCCACTCAAATTACATTCAGTTAACAACATGCTGACTTTGGCTCTTCGTGCTTCCTAATGAAAGAAATATGCCTTTCTTCTCACTTGACTCTCTATTTTGTTACAACAATGACAGTCAAACCCTAAAAGAGAAGAAACGTTCCCACTGATTTTCAACACAACAGACAGTTAAGAGGAAGGACAATGGCCTTATCTGAAGCATATCAGAACAGCACTGTGATCGAACTGCAGAAGTGGGAGTCCATGCTTTACCACTTATCTACCTAACGGAAACTGGAGGCCTTTCAATTAAGACTTTAACATGAGGCTCTTGTGTCCTACTGAAATTTAACTTGAAGAGATGTTGTGGGCACGTCTTGTATGAACAGCTTTATTATTTAATGAAAAGAATGTTCTTGATGTTTAACTTCACATGAATGCATAGTTCAATACAGTCTGTCGTATTCATACTTTGTGAAGAAACTTAGCACGAAAAAGAATTAAGATAAAAACAGAACAGCACATGTGAAAATCCTTAATTTCTGTAGGGCAAATTATTGCTGCAATATCTTGATCCTATGAAGAAATTGGTGGCTACAAAATAAATTCACAAGATCCAAGTAATTTTTACTATCACTTTGCCCAAGTAAGTTTTCAAGCATTCTTACTCTTTCCCCCCCAGTATGAAAAAGGTACAATGAATTGTCTTCCACATTTTAAAAACAGAAATTACAACTGTCCCAAATAAGTAATATGAAAAATTACAACTGCAGCTTGCCAGAATAATGCGAGTTCTCTAGAGCAGTCATTACATAGTAATTAAAACATTTCTCCTCCAGGCTATTGGCTGCTTTCCTGGCCACAAGCTGGCTATATTCCAGGGCTGCTAATTCAGATACTAATAACAGCACTTAATTGCTACATCTAACTGCATTCATATTCATACACAAAACACTTTGATTGCTATAGAAGAAAAGCTATTCCTACTTTAAGGACTTAAGCCTTCCTCAAGGCACTGGAAGTTAAGAATTAGCTCCTCAAAACATGTAATTGCAGAATAACCAATTCAAGCTTCCCTGGAAGATGGAACAGAAGCTATGCTTAAGATGAAAATATCAGACCAAGAGCCTATTCTACAAGAAACCCCCAAACTATTACAATTAAAGTTATTCCAAAATGAAAGTCACAGCTACAGCAATGAAACCACACCACGTAGCTTCCAAAAATGGGTTCCACAAATATGCTGTTTTACCATGAGTTTTTAAGAATCAGCCTTATTTTAGATGTCTTTTGTCTTCAGCTATAAGTATAGTATCTAACACCTGAGCATTCACAAAATCATTCCCATTGTCAGTTAGATCATGTAATACATATTTATCTACCAAATTACAAACCAAGTTGTTAAATGTTTTAGTTCATTCTTTAGACTCAAGCACTAGGAATTACAAGACAACATAAAAGAAAGCATTAATACCATATCGCACTGGAATGCTTTATCATGCATAAATTTAAATTAAGGATACTCATCCATAGCATTCCTTTCTACAACCAGATTTTTCTATGCATTACAATAAGAATCTTATCAAGTTTATCCTCACAAGTATCTTTCAAGTCGTTGGCTTAATACAATAATAACACCCTTCATTCCTTAATGAACTTAAAGAATTTTTTTTCATATCTTCCCTTGAGATTGTTCTGGTCGAGACAGGCAACAAAAAGCTGCTCCTGTCTGGAAGACAAGTGATATGAGGCAAGTGAAGAGAAGAATATTTAAATAAAGGATTCAAAATCAACTAAATATTTTGTTTTCCCACATTACAAAAATCAGATGTGTGTCTGTGTAGCTCACACAGCAAACCAAGACAGCAGCGGATAGCTCAGAGTAATCGGTTTGGCATTACACATAAAGACTGTGGAAAGCAAAAACAAACTTTCTACCTTAATGTAACAGCTTCTCATGTGCAAAGACCTATAGCTACACTGGTTTTGAACACCTGCAAAATGGACTGGCCAACCATCCCCTAAACTAGTACTTCTGCTCACTGTTAAGACATCCTTCCTAAAAATCAGTTCTCCCACCATCTCATTATGTAAGCAGTACAGTAGATTAGGCCACAGTATACTGCTAACGCTTTTAAGTACAAAATATAATGATGCTGGATGATCAGAAATTCTTGCATTAACTCATAATGAGCAGAAAGTATAGAATCTGAGACAAACTGCTTCCAAGTCAATCTCTTGATATAGAAAATGAAAATACTTCTCTCATACTGAAAGTATATGAAATGCTTACTGTTTTGTGGAAATTACAAAAATTTCTAAGAAATTTAAAATTATTGTGTAAAATAAACAATATAAAACAAATTATATGAATGGCAGATGTTTAAAAGTGTTTCACTGTCTCACACTAAAAAGGTTTGTGCAGAAGTAACCTATTACAATAGTCATAGTGCAGAGTTAATGTAACTGCTTAAATAACGGCATTTAGCATCTTCTGAAAGCTCAACTTTAATAATAGGAGGGTTTTCCTTATATTTTTTAAAAATACTTAGAGAAAAGGGAAGGACAATATTTACAATATGAAAATCTTCATGCTTCCATTAAGTTACCAGTTATGAACAAGCAAGAAGAAGGAAGTCTGTATGTACTCTCCCAGCCTCAAACTAGTAACAGCTGAGTGCTTTATAAGCCAGGTTTTGAGGGGGTTTCCTACTAATCAAATTTAGACATTACGCTTTTTTCAGTGTTTTTATCAATATTCTGGCCACTGCCGTTCTCTCTGGGAACACTTAAACATTTTCAGCATCTGCAACATCTTACAGCAAACTACTCCATAACTCAACTACGGACTGTGTGAAGGACCTCCACTTCTACTATGGCCATTTACATACAAGGATATCTTCTTCAGCAAAGCAGAAGATTGGCTTCCATAAGATTTGTTAGGAGTGTAGCTTGGGAATTTGAGAGATCCTATTTTGGAGGAAACAGAAGTGGTTGTTCAAAGTTATTTTTGGAGATAATTTGCTCGTCTCCAGCTAGTATTAATAATTCTTTGCCTGCATAATCACATTTACATGGCATTTATTTTTAAGAACAGAAGAAATGCAATACTGTGTAGATCAAAGACTGATTTAGCCCAGTATCCTGTTTCTGACCACCACAAAATAGTTTGACAAAGAACATTTGAAAAAGGGCTAGCATCCTACAATACTTTTTCCCTGGCTATGTCCTCCCAACATGCAGCAATAAACAGCTTAGAAACCTCCTAAGCAGGATGTCGCATCTAACCATTCTTCAAGAACATTTAGTTCCATCAATATTACTTTGGCTTCAGTGCATTTTGTTGTAATCAGTTACAGAACATGCTTGGGCACCAGCAACACATGAGAAATAAACTCCCCTTTGTTTTGAACCTGCTCATACTTTAACTCTTCTGCTGTAAGAAATATAAATGAATCATCCCTGTTAAACTTCCTCTTGCAATGTATGATTTTTATATACCTTGATCAGATCTGTTCATATTAGTTTCTTCTCCAAAATGAAGCATCTTTTTGACTTAGTCTGTCTTGTACAGAAGATACACACTTCCCTCTTTCCCCTTTATATTGAGTCTAATTTTATCTTACTGTTTCTGACACAGGGTAGTCAGAACTGCATAAGGTATTTTATATGGGACAAACAACTTCCTGGGCTAACAACTTTTTTTCTTTTTCCCCCCATTATTTCCTAATTACCACCCTCTTTTTTTTTTTTTTATTGCAACTGCTTCAGAGTAAAGATATTTAGAAAACTATCCATTACTTCATTTTCCTGCTAATAGTAATGATCAATGTAGAATCTTTTTCCAGCATGTATTTCAATTCTATTTCTCCCCATGGGATACATACGCTGAATTTTATCTGCCATACTAATCACTCAGCAATACACCAGAACTCAGCAAGTCAAATAGTCAGCCACCAACATGCTCACACATGAGGAGATGCTACAAATTCTGAGTTTGTTCAGCCTGCAGATGAGAAGACCAGCAGCTCAAAAGGAACCTAATCAGCGGCTCTAGATATCCAATGGGTAATTACTACAGAATATAGAGCTCATCTCTTCTCAGTGGTGCACGGTGACAGGACAAAGAATGACTGAAACTGCAATGAACAACATTCCAATTACATGTTATGACAGAATTTTTCAAACACCAGAATGTGTGGCCCAGATAGGCTGTGGAATTTCCATCTTTGGATATATTGAAAACTTGATTGGACAACGCCATGAACAACCTGATCTCAGAATTTCAATATTTCTATTTATTTTTTTTAAACTTGGCCCTGTTTTGAGTGAGGGGCATCAGATCAGATAACCAGATTCTCTTCCAATTCATTTATGACTCTTAGAAAAACGTAAAAACTCCTTCAGGTAGGGAAAAAAAAAAATAAAATACATATATATAAAACTAAGCCGTAAGATTAACCCCGCCCTTTTTTTCCCCTTAGGACATACTTGAGGGTATCCTTAAATTCTAAGCCAAGAAATTGTCAGAAGTAGATCTCATGAAACCTATTGTAAGCATTATAGATGTAAGCTTCACTGCTCAGAACAGCTGTATCTCCCTCCTAATGATGAACTTTATCCATCAATACTGTACTGTTTTATTCTTGCTGCCTGTGCCCAGAAGCACAGGGTTACCCTTTGCCTAAGGCACTCCAGATACATCCTCTCTTATCCATTATTTATTTTTCTTTCTCCAGGGAAAGAGAGTAATTTCCAGAAGAGGGAATTGTTCAACAGATGTTAGGTAACCAACAGAGACCATTAGACCCAGCAAGTATCCAAATATCCTCCCTTGTCCACAGCCAGCCTCTGTAGCTCAGCCTCCTGGAAATTGCCAACCCTATTTTTATCCAACCTATCACTACCCAAAAACGATGTCAAACGCCTTGTGCTACACGCCTTGCTTACACACACCTGTGAAAATTGCTTCAGAGCCTGCTCAGTAGCTTGCTCATGAATTCTGAGGAATTTCATTAGTTGCGGGTACAAAAGGGAGAACTGCATTTCCACATAGCTGTTCCCCTTACTAAGCAATCCATAGATCACAGAACAGTATATCAGTAGAAAAGAAAAGCACATGTTGAAATACATGTGTTGACACATTTAGAGTTCCTACTGTCAGGAAACTGCACTGCTTCTTCTACTCAAAAGAAATCTGCTGATCCCATTAGACAACGTACGTGTTTAAGGACTAAAAATAGATTTATGACATAATTTATGACATAGGAAGTATCCTATACCCTAAACTCAGGTTGCATAACTACAGCTTTCGGTTTGCTTACTTTCAAGTGTATAGTTTGCAGATGTCTGAGCTAGGCTCTCCCTTAAAGCAATACTATAAGAAGAAATCCCAATTTAAATGAAAATTCTAAAATATTTTGGACAAAGATAATTTAGTGCAAAGAAATACCATCTCTTTTGGACACCAAAGTTATCTTGAACAGGCTATAAAAATCAGAATTACCTATAAAGGATCTAATCAGATTTCCACAACATGCTCAAAGAGATCACGGCAAACACACAAAGATTTATGAACCAGAAACTAGTGGAAGTATCCAACAGACATTGGTTTTTCCCCACTTTCTTTTTCTTTTGTCCCTGAAGAACAAGTCTTTTGTTGGATAACCTTATTACTGAAGGATACTGGTAGTTACAATGAGTCAGAAACCAAGAAGTACATATGACCCACTGGATCCTGATAGAGATCTTTGAACAGGCACACTGTTTCCATATCACAAGCATGAAAGCATAACCTCTGTTTTCAGCAGACATTAAGTCATTATCAATCTGAATTAGTTTATTCTGAATGAAGAGACTGAACTCTCAGACTTCAAAAATAGCTGAAAGCTTTCTTGTGCTTATGCATAGCATCTCTTCAGTATGCATGCCTTGTGACAGTCCAAAATGCTGCTTCAGGCCTGTACATGCCTTTTTTTAATCCTAATGAAACAAGGAGGAAAGAAGCATACACTTGCTGATACGTTGTAAAATTAGCGAAATAAGCTCATATAATAGGAGTAAGAAACAAAACCAAACACTGTATCAAGTCAGAACATAAACTGATGTCCTGGGTTTAGCTGCGTGGTTCTGAGTTACTGGCTGGGCTTAAACCACAACTGATTTCTTCCAATGCTTTATACACCATAAATGTTCTCCGACATGATGTGTGACAGATGAAAAACCACGTGCCAGAAGAGATTCATGTATACCCTTAACACAGTGATCCTACCCAAGCTTGCCATGTACAAATATTGGACTAGACTAGTTTTACTCTTTGCCTTCATAAGTAATGACAACACAAGATGAGAATTTCCACTGAGATCAAGACCTTATAAGCATAAGCAGCAGAAAAACAGAGAAGTCGAAAAATGGGTATTCATGCACTGACAAAACATCTCATTTCACTGCAACTAGCTGATTACTGAACTACCATCTAATTTACACCCACTATAACAACACAAGCTTAGGCAGATTTTCGGGGGCTTTTTTGCTTATTGGTTCCCCCTTTAACAAATCAACAAAATGATAGTAATGGTAAACCCAAAGCAAGTATCGGGGAAAACTGACCATGACATTTTCTTCAAACTGGAAGACACAAAACAGGAACCCGAAATAGTTAAAGAAAGATATATTCTTACAGGCAAACAACTTTTACTACTACAGAGACTGCGGATATTCTGTGTGGTTTAAAAAGTTAGAGGAAAATAACAAATGCTCAAGTTAGTGAAAACTAAAACAACAGCTCAAAAGTAAAAAGTGCCTTTTAGGCAAAATATTGCTGGTACAGATTATAAGTATTAAGCCTTCAGGAACCTTTAAAGGAAAGCTGAAGTCAATCATTAACAGAAAAACACATGCATTTGGATTTTATGGCAAACTGAGCTTGACCTTTGACACTTAATAAAGTCTGAAAATGCTGTGGTAGGAAGAATAAACAAGGAACAAATAGATAAGAAATGGCTGTAACTACTTGTTTTTCCTTTTAGAAGTCATACAAGAATGTTTTCTGCTGAGACAGTTTTCAAAGTACAATGTAATCACATTTTTAACTAGTGGTCTAAAAAACTGAATTCTAGAACTGATTTCATTTTTATCTTCCTTTCCCTCCCCTTTGTCCCAAATTAACACTGTTTTTTTTTTTTCTTTTTTTTTTTTTTTTTCTTTTTTTTAAAATACCGAACAGCTGAACACCAAGAATCATGTTCTGGTTTGATTTAGGACCAATAACATTCTGCATAAGAAAGTATTAGCTATTAACTTCAAAGATGACAGGCTGATTTTCCAGAAAGGTTTAATCCTAACTGCTCTCAGAACCAAATTACACACATATTCTGAACATCTCCACAACCAAGCATGTCATGCAATGGTTTCATGTTTTAGAGCTATAGCATAGATTAGACCTCAAGACCCAAATTCCTAACTTCTTAATAGAGTTACTAGCCTTCTTCCTTTCCCCTACCTCACTTGTATTAGGGCAAGACCTGCAAATCAAGGTTGCTTTTGAAATGGCAGAGGCATAAGTTTTCACTCCTACACCATCAGAAGTCCTTGTGAGACCATGATGAAGATAAAACCAGAGAAGATAAATTTTAGTTCACAAGTAAGTTTGGTACACTATTTGAAGTTCAGCGTAGTTTGCCACAAGCAACTCACATACTAACCCTAACGTTTCACATGCGAAGATCATTCTGAATCCATCAGAACTGGCCAAAAGAACGCATCACACCTCAGTAACTTTGTGAGCATCCTCAGGACAGACTGTAAGAGCATGCATTCTTCAACTGCATCAACATGTATCCACCTAATATTCTGTAGGTTCCTACAGAATCATCAAGCTGAATTTAGGTTTTAAATCCACATCTTCAAGATTCAAACTGTTACCAAAAAGATCTCCTAATGTTACAAACCACCAATCCCCACTATCCACGCCAAAACTGTTATTAATAGCATCACATTTAGAGCTTTATAGACAAACAAGTCCCATTTTCAGCAAGGTAAAGTAAGGTGACAAATTAAGTTCAGTATGCCTATCTTTCATGAAGAATGCTTACTTTTGTTCTTTCAATGTTTACATACGAATTTATCAGTCTCATCACAAATACACTGCCAAACGGAAATAGTCCAAACCTGGGCTATTTTTAAGTGACACTAAGAATTAAATGTTCTTTTCACAGGCTGAGGAAAAGGGCATTTACATGCATCATTTTCTTTCACCCATATCTCCCATTCTCTTCCCTTCAAATATTGAGAACTCTGTAAAATAACAGGGGTACCACAAGTTTTTGCACAGCAAATGGATTACAGCATTGTCCCTCTCAGAAGATTAACAGGAAATCATTTGCATGGTAAGAGCAAATACAAGATAAAGCATATATGACAGGGTCACTCTCTCTGTCAGTATGCGCCCTTTATATCAGTTACACACACACGTGACTAGGCTTGTGCACTCTGTAACCCTTGTAACCAAGTGAACCAGGCACTGTAACTCTTGACCTTGTTCTTCTATCTCATCTCCATCCAAAATTTTCAAGTCTGCCAATATTACTCATTGGGACAGTAAAATATTTCTCATTTATTTAGTGCCCAGCTACTCAGGCAGTTATCTATCCTTTCTCCAGCAATCCAAATATGCAGGTTGCCATACATGTAGGAAACCTGAGCAAATTGCTACTTCGCACACACAAAGTAATTTTATCTTAGATATACAGCTGGTAAACCCACAGGAACGTGACTTGGTGCATACATAGTATTTCACATATGCAACTGAGATAAATCAGTCTGACAAGTACAGGACACAAAAACTACAGCTTGTTGAAGTACTTCTTAGCATATTTGGAGTTCACGTCTGTCCCATCTAGTCTAATATCCAGCTTGCAAATAAAATGAAAAGAGGTATATTTATTCATAATACCAACAGAATTTTGACTAGAGTCTCTAGACACTGCAAATACTTACTACTATTAACAGTTATAACTTAGACTGTATTTACAGTCAATGAAGTACAAAAAAGTTTGATACAAAAAGCTTCCTGTTAAGCTGTTGCATCACAGGCCCTCTCTCCCAACCATTAAAATGTTGTTGTTCTGTTTGTTTGTTTTTCCTTAGGAAACACTACAGAGTCAAACATGACAGCAAACACTTCCTCAAAACTATTTTAAAGGAGAACCATATTTATTTTAAGTTCATATTCTACAGCTGAGAATTTAAATTTGAGGTGAGTTGACCCTGGCTGGACACCAGGTGCCCATCAAAGCCGCTCTGTCACTCCTCTCCTCAGCTGGACAGGGGACAGGCTCCTGGGTCAGGATAAGGACAGGGAGATCATTCACCAATCACTGTCACAGGCAAAGCAGGACTTGAGGAAATGAGTTTAATTTCTTACTAGAGTAGAATAATGAGAAACAAAAGAAAATCTTAAAACACCTTTCACCCACCCTCCCTTCTTCCTGGGTTCAACTTCACTCCCAAATTCTCTACCTCCTCCTTTGCAGTGCTGCAGGGTGACAGGGAATGGAGATTAGGATCAGTTCACCACAAGTCTCTGCGGCTCCCTCCCCCTCACAGTGAGAGCTCCTCACACTCTTCCCCTGCTCCACCTCGCGTCCCTCCCACAGGAGGCAGTTCTCCATGGACTCCTCCAACGCGAGTCCTTCCCACAGGCTGCAGTTCTTCATGAACTGCTCCAGCGTGAGTCTCTTCCACCAGGTGCAATCCTTCAGGAACAGACTGCTCCAGCATGAGTCCTTTCCACCGGGTGCAATCCTTCAGGAATAGACTGCTCCAGCGTGAGTCCCTTTCACAGGGTGCAATCCTTCAGGAACAGACTGCTCCAGCGTGCATCCCCCACAAGGCCACCAGTCCTGCCAGCAAACCTGCTCTAGCGTGGGCTCCTCTCCCCACAGGGCCACAGGTTTATCCAGGTTACTGAGTATATCCAAAAAAAACTATTTAAACACAGTTTTTCATAGGCCCCCCCCCCCGGTTTATATAGCTAAAAGTTAATAAAAAATAAAGCAATAGTAAAGCACGTATCTCATATACAGAAAATAAAAAGCATATATACAATGCTAACTAGAATAAATTTGTGGTTTAAATTGAGAAACACATCTTTCTATTCCAACAATATTCTTACTACATTACTTATTCCTTTTTTTACTTTGAATCTACCTACTAGTGATCCTTTACCAAAGCTATGATAGCTGCTTCCAAAAACACTGAAGTTCAGTTAGCAGATAATGCTTTCTGAAGATTCTCTTAAAGAAAGAATTGTTTTGCTTTATAAAGATCCTACTATCTTAAAAAACAAAACCAATGGTTTTACTGAATATTTTGCTGTATTTTGAAAAATATCAGAAGTCCACAGCTCTTATTCCTAAAATAAGCAGGTACAACAGCACAAAACTCTGAGCCAATCACACTGCTGGTTCATTTCCTCCCCCAGTTTTCACCAATGCCTTTAGCTCTTCAACCTTCTGGGTGGCTGTACTAAAAGACTCTTTGTACCCATCATGAGCAAACAGACACAGGCACACACTGTCTAGCATAAACTTTTTCTCTCAAGTTCTGGATTAAAATATTGTCTATTAGCTCTTTAAATTATGAAAGCCTCTTCCTTTTAAGAAAAACTGTAAAATTTAGTCAAGAAAACTGCTGAAATTGGCCATCTCCTCCAAATATCTGATGAGGGTTGGAAGACTCTAGGGATTTTTGATGCATTACTCCACCATCCACTAGAGAATCTTTATCTCTGTATTTGTTGAAAAGAAGCCTAAATCCACCATTCTGCCTGGCAACTGCAACAGACTTGCTTAAGCTTCGCAAATCAACACACTTTCTTGCAGTGACTCAGCCATTTTTGTTGTGTCAGTGGCAAGAACTGGTATATATTCAGTACCGAGATTTTTTTTTTCCCCAGTTATATTGCATAATAGCATTACAAGTGGTCTCCTTTATGGTACTGTATTACTTTGCAAAAATTATTTTGTTACACTTAAGACAGCCAATCAGTTCTCAAAATACTGAATATACTTCTGAAGAAAGTACTTAAGGGTTTTTTTAAGTTTTATATACGTAAAAGCTAATAACAGTAATTGCTCTAGATAATGTGAATAATAGTGTGCATACAGTACATATCCACACTTTACAGGGAACAGCTATATTACGTATGCAGGGATTACTAATCTTCTAGAACACAAAAGAAAGCTTTTAGCTCCTATGATCTAAAAAGTTTAGACACAGTGTTATTTCCACTGACAAATAAATTAGTTTGAGAGAAGAAAATGCAGGAAAAGCAGCAGAACAAGGAAAACTGCAGATGCATGTGTTACATGCAAGATCCTGAACAAAATCTTTTCAGTCATAAAAGAACAATTAGTTCTTTCTTCCACCAGGTCTGATGAAACAGACAATGAAAAACCAATGGCACGGTAAAGCTTAGTAGAGCTGCCAAGACCATTTCAATTTTGAAAGTTCAATTTTAATCCCACCATCTTAACAAAAGGAGTTTCTGTGTATAATGTCCCTTCAGAAACAAGCTTATCCTCCTGAAGATCCACTGATGTGGCATCAGAAGTGCTACATAGTATTGGGGAAAGAAGAGGGCATCTCAGTTGCACTGAAATAATGCCCTTCCCCCAGAGGCCTCCTCTCAGTTAAATTCACAAGTAGTTTTTATATTGGCAAAAAGAGTACTTACTGGTATTACTCTCTCAAACAAAATCTCTGGAAAGCTCTGCACTTCCTCCCAAGGACTCTTACAGTGTAAGAAGAGTTGCTAGGACAGGACACTTTCCTTGCAGGAACTGGAATACAAGTTTGGGAACTCAGCAGCTGCTATAAACTACACCAACCAAAGAATCCAAGAAATAAAGAGCAAAGCGTCCAAAGGGTAGCAAAGTCTAAACATCTTTATGGAATAAAAAGCAGAATTCAATGCATTGGATCCCTCAGAAATATGAAAACTGGTGCACATAACTTCACCTTGATGGGATAATGCGGTGTGAACCAGCATTAAGTAAAAAATACTGGAAAGATTCTCTCTCAAAAAAAATACAAGTAGAGTTTGGAAGAACTTCAAAGTAAGACTGCAAATAGACTGCACAAGTAATTAGCTATTAGGAATGTGAACAGCAAAAGAACAGTATCTGTTGTTCAATTATTCTGAAATTACTAAAAACTAAAGCATACCATAAGTGTCACTTTAGCTGAAGTACTTCAAAGAAAAACTGTTAACAGTCAGCATCCCCTAGCCAGACCAAAGTAAAAAGAGTCAACAAGGGCCACTTGCTTTCAGTTCACCCTGTAGACTGGAGGGCAGAAAGCTCTCTTGCTTGTGCTTTATCCAATAAAAAAGCATTGGATGCCAAAGGAGTTGGAAAGCAGCAGTAATATGAGGAGCCCTTGGCAGTTCAAACTCGGTAACAACTACCCACCAGTCCTCCAGGAATCCATCTCTAGAAGGTGGCTGCTCTTCAGAGTTTCTGAGGCAAATAAGGTTCACTGTGCAAGGAATTCATATCCAGCCCATGAGAGGAAATGGATCACAAGCCCAAGACACAGAAATTGCAATTATTGAGCATGTTAACGTGGTTTGAGAATGGGTAAGTCTGCATGAATGAACAAGATGGGAGCCTGCAATACTGAGAAAAAGAAAAGGATTAAGCTGATACACCCCAAAAGCTAAAAAGCTAGTGTGACAGCAGAGTCCTGTGTTTCCCCTGGCACCAGCAAGGTAGAAAAGAAAAAAAAAAAAAGGGGAGACTAGAGAGATTTCTTGAATGACAGGATAGGAACAAAAAGATTCTCGCAAACAAACTGGAGCCCCATATAAGCTGAAGGTAGCTGAAGTTGAGTAATTTTAATAACCCAGACACTAGGTTTGATACGTGTATTTTGGGAGCTTAAAGGGTAGTAACAGATAAACAGCTGCTAGCAAGAAACAGAGGCAGATGTTCTCTCCTTTCTTCTACAAATGTAGAGACATTTTGTAATAGAAACATTAAAAGTGATACGATTGGACAATGAATGGGAATACCTGTGTGTGGAAACCCCAGAAAGAATGTCAGAAGAAAGCCCTTAAAGAATAGCATGTATTGATGACACCTGTAGCTTTGGTTGCAGGAGGAATTCCTGCTTTCCTCAGTAGCATAAAACACTAGTTTATTGTGGGGGAAAAAAACCCAAAACACAACACCACCAACCAAAAACCAAAACAACAAACCTGATACAGCACTTTAAATGCCAAACCACTCCAAATTCTATATTCTTTTAAAGCTCCGATTTAATTAATTCTCTCCCCGGATATTCCTGGTTTATGAACCTCACAATTCAAAGACCAATTTAGACAATTCCATAGACCAACACAATGATGCTGCATTTTAATACATTCTTAGACAGTAACTTACATGTGGTGCCTTCCATTTAAGCTAGACAATGCAACACCAATGCATCCTTCAGTCATTTCTTAGAATTACCTACTCAACCCAATGAAATTGGCAAAAAGTAAGACTTAAGAGAAGAAGTGAAAACAAAACCAAAGTAAAGCTTGTTAAAAAACAAAGGGAAACTAATCAGGACAGGAATTTGATCTAATAAATTATTCTGCATGAATAATGACCAGCTTGTCAAAACTCATAGTGTCTGTTCATGAAGCTCACAGCTGGAAACAGCAGGGATATTTCAGGTCAAGAATGAGGTTCTTTGGCAAAAACTACACAAAGAAGTTTGCATAGATCCTGCCAACACCATGCTTAGCTTGAGGCAATGGCTTTTACTTTCAGGAGCTCTGAAGCGTCTCAATTAAAAGAAAAAAGAAATCCTTACTAACATACCCGATAATGAAAACAAAGGATTCTAGTAGTTCTACAACCAGTTTATTCAAGAATATTAGACTTCATATAAGAAATTACAGAAACTTGAATAGAAAAAGACTCAAACCAGCAATATTATTTTTAAGTATTTATCTTCCTTCCGTAAATGCAACTAGGGACAGCGTCTTAGAAAACAGAGGACAAATTCACTAACGTTTCTCATACTCAAGATGGCTTCTGCTAAACAGGGTCATTCCTGCTCTTAGAAAGCCTGCAAGGAACACATGAGAGCATCTTTCCCCCCGGTCCTTCACCCTCAGTCAAAGAATATCTTCACATAATCCTGCCAGGGCGAACAGATGATGCCATATACTTCAATACTGGTAACCATACATAATTATTTAAATATCCTCTAGATGCAGATTAGTGGGAGCTTCATGAAGAACACTTAGCCTTTTCATAGCTTTAATATAGCCAGATACAACAAAAGTATTATTAAAAAACCCAAAAGATGGGCATAGGAAAAAAACTTCATCCTGTTTCAGGGGAAAAAAAAACCCAAACCAGCATTTTCACATGGCGGACACACAACTAGGAATTGTTTTAAAAATTAATCCTCTAGAAGAACAAAGGCACTTCAGTAAATGATTTAAGAAATTGTAAAGTATGTTTTCTGCATTTTGTTAAGCATGATAGAATAAAACTTTAAAAAGCTAGTTAGCTTATTCTTTTACAAGCTTTATTTTCTTTTCATTTAAGGAGGATCTTCTCCATCTGAATTTTATTCTAGAAAGCACTAAAACAAAACAGAACTATTTCTTCACCATAATGAGGAAGCCACCTCCTCTGATACATGTCCTCTTCAAAGTGGCTGAGTATCATGAGCTTTTGCACATCTAAAGCAACTTTAGATACTTATCATTCATCAAACAATGAGTTTAAGCATATTTTGAATAAAGATATTTAAAAAAACAGTGTTTAGAAATAATCACTTAGGGAGAATTATCTGGATATGCTGAAGCAACATGCCTTTCAAAATAAGTCTATCTAATGGTTAACTGCTTAGAACTTCTTACAGCTTTCAACAAAAGGTTCATCCACCACAAAAGATTCTTAGAGAAACAAAGTTTCCACTGGATGAGAGGAAAAGCCCTCGGAGGTATGAATAAACTGACTAAAAGTAACAAGAGGAGATCAAATTAACATTCAGAGAGCAGTTATCTGTAACATCCAGAAAGAATCCATGTTAAGCCCCTTGTTGTTTGGTAGTATTAACAAATCACCTGGAAAAAGGAGAAAGGCTGAAGGGACAAAACTCCTTATCTTAAAACAGAACTCAAGTGACTGCAGCCGAGAGGTGTTTTTTTGTCTGGTTGGTTTGGAGAAGGGCTTTTTTGTGGTTTGTTTGTTTTTTAGAGAGAATATATATGGATGATATAAGAGGGTGATTTTTTTATTATTATTTGTTTGTCATAAAACAACAACGGGATGGGACTCCCAAAGTAATCAGAGAGCACATTTAGGACACAAGGAAATATGAACTATGTTAAGAAAATCAATTCAACCGTGCACCCTCTGCAGTTGAGTGTTCTGAAGACCACAGATATTAAATGACTTTGAAAAAAGGCAACTGATATAGTGTGGGCTTCTCTATCTCTCCAAGTCATAAAACCACTGACTGGACAAAGGGAAGCAGGTATATAGGAGGACAGACTACTTTTTAAGCTTCGTAAGCATCAGTTACTAGTACTAGATACAGAACACTGGCTCCAATAAATCTGAAGTGACCTATTCTGTTTACTCATGCATGATCCCATCATGCAATATGTAGAGTTATAGTCTCTTTCATTAAGCATTAAAGCCATACAACTTGTTTTACAAGAGAGAATATGGATGAAAAGAAAGACTTCACATGTACCAAGTCTTGATAATACCACATTTGAAAGAGTGACCGACATGCTGAAGGATAGGGCTGCTATACGCAGGGACTTCAACATGCTGAGAAGCAGGCCAACAAGAACCAGAAGGAATTAAAAGGCAGACGTAAAGTCTTGCGCCTGGTATGAAAAACAACAGGAGCCAGTACAGGCTGCAGGTCAATTGCTCAGAAAGCAGATTTGCAGAAAGGGACATGAGGGACCTCATGGACACAAGTTGAAGCTGAGTCAGCAATGTGCTCTTCAGCAACAAAAACTGACTGCGTTCCAGGTTGCATTAGCAAGAGCACTGCCAACAGGCTGAGGGACATGGGCATTCCACTTTCATAAGGCTGCATTTGGAGTTGTACCAGGTTTTCTGCTCCCCAGAACGAGAGACAGACGCTAACATATTGGAGTGAGGGCAGGAGAAGGCCACCAAGATAATGAAGGGCTGAGGCATCTAACAGAGGAGAAAAGACTGGGAGAATTGGATTTGTTCAGCCTTAAGAAAAGGCTTGGGAGGCAGAAGCAATGTAGATCTTATTGCTGTCTACAGCTTACCTAAAAGACAGAGAAAACAGAACCACATTCAGAGGTGCAAAGCTATAGCACAAGAGGCAGAAGATGTGATGTGGGATTTTTCATTATGAGGGTGATCAAAGAATGGAGCATGTTATCCAGAGCAATAGTAGACTATCTGAACTCAACTGGACAGGGCTCTGAGGAATCTGATCTGACATAACTTGCTCTGACCAGGGGGTCGAACAAGATGGTCTCCAGAAATCCTATCCAGCCTTAATTACTCTATGATTCTATGAATACAGACACCACAGCTAGAATTGTTTCGCAATTTCCTCTAAAGTCTACTGCCAGGGCACTTGAAAGAAGAGGTCATAGATCTTTTTTGCAATTAGTAGGAGGGTCCATGCAAGCACAGTATTATAAATTAAGGTTTTGGAATGTTTTTATGCAATTAGATTCTCTTCTCCATAGCTACCAAATACAAATAAGAAGATACAACTGAAACAACAATAACCATACTTTTAGATAAATGAAACTATTTTTCATTTACAGGTTTGTTCAAGTGGCTCAAGCTGATAACTAATACATCACCATTAATCATCAAATTTCTGCCAGAAAATTAGAGTTGATTTACCTATCTCTGTCACAGCTCCCGTTTCTCTTTGGAAGAGTTAAACCACTAAAGACACCACTTTAAAAAGGCAAAAGTTGAATTCAATTATTCAAAAAGCTTTGTGATCAGGTTTAACACCAAGATTGTTTATCTTCTCAACCACAGTCATGCCACTAAGCACACTGACACAATTTAACCACTCATTAGTCACAGTAAGCCAAATACCACAAAAAAAGAGTAAATCACATGATCAGGGATATATGCAACCATAAAGTCTGGGTGAGATCAAATTTTGACTCAAGCATTTTAACAGCTAAGTCTGAGAGCATGTGAATGGAAGTTCTAAGAAATCCAACTTCCATCTTGCACAATAATCCAAACCAGTTGTTATTAATAAATCAATGCTAATTCCATTAACAGCTATGTATAAGTAGTTCTTGATTTTTAAATTTAATAGAATTCCTTATCCCTAAAGTTGTGCAGAAAAAAAATCTAGGACATTATAATAGCCTTAATAAACATGTTAATAAACATTCACCAGATACACCACTATAAAGTCAGAAAAGCATTGTAAAGATGAACCAAAATAAACTGTTCAAAGAGTATGTGGACCTAATATAACTTTAGCTTGCTAGCTAGAAAAAGAACTTGGAAAAGGAAGCCCAGCATCAGCAAGAATAACAGTCATTTATACTGCACATCATGTTTGCAGTCTAATTTGGAAACCCCTGTGTAGTCCAACAGTTTAAGTAGCTAGTTTATAGCAAAGTTTGCTATTTCAGGACCTACATCTACATTTATACTATAGTGCTGAACAAATGCTCTAGTCTACCACACAAGCATTTTGTTTTATTAAACTAAAACATGCCAAATACTATATATATATATACGCACACACACGTATGTATTCTTTGGCATACACTAACTTCTTTGTAAAATTCAGAAGTTAAGCCGTCTGGGTTTAGAGCCACCTTTCAAGTGTTCAAGATGGGTATAATGCAATTCTAACTCCAAGTTAGCAATAAAAAGACATTAAGAAATACCAAATGATATAAGTCTCTATTAGCAGTAGTCCAGGAAAGCAAAACACTGAAATACAAACTCGAGGACAACACAGGGGAAAATTAACACTGTTCCATTTGCTCTGCTTCTGATAAGCTGTGCACAGTGCAACACTCTTTAACTACTGAAAAATGCCAAGAATAAGCCATTTTCTGGTTTGCGCATGAGTTACATGTGCATAGTACAGGAGACCCATAAATTTGAAAGCACATACCTCTGCATTTTGTATCAGCCTGTACATGGGTTTTATTACCCTAATCAGTATCAAAATTCTGATCTGTCATGACAAATACATATAATATTGACCTCTTTCCCTCAATGAATATATTTCCACTATGTACAGGCTTTATAAAAAACAACCCACTGGAGCTGTCATGGCAGAAACAAGCCTGAAACAGTAGGCTGCCTGATTCTACTTCTCTACTTTCCTAAAAATGCGTACATGTGTGCATTCAGAAACATTGGTTCCTGTGAGCAAAAGGAAATGCTGGGTTTTGTTTGTGAGTTAAGAATAAACATTATGTATTTGCAGCAAGTATGTCTGACACTATGTACCTTTTACACTTCTACTGTTACCAGTTATCTGTTATCTGAAGGTTGACTGTTGAGTGCACAGAAACCTTCATGCCCACTCTCCTCCTGCTGCCCCTGCTCACTGCAAGCATTCTCCATAGCCTTTGGGAGTTAGGCAGAGTCATTCGCACCCTCTCCTCCCGGGGTGGGGGGAGTGCTATAACCTGTCTCTGGAGAGGAAAGCATGCATACACACACTCCCTCTTTTGTAGTGTGCTAAGAACAGCTGTAAAACCCATCTGCTCAACTGAGGGCCTGACCATGGCCAAGTCTAAAGAAAAGTGGTTTCTTTAGAAGAAAAGCGTAGCTAGACCTACCCCTAACACTAATGGTGTAACTAAAATGTATTTAAAATTGTGGATGATATCACTTTAGTCTATAGGGGTATAGAAGCATTTAATTTCTTCATGCACAAATTTAACCAGGTGAAGTCTGAAGATTCAGTACTTTTTTTCCTTATTACTAAAATGCCACTCGAAACAAATTTACAGCAGTATTAACATGAAATTCTGTGAAAACTCTAAATTTAAGTCAAGCATGACTTACTGAGATCACTGTCTTTTATATAGCAAGTCTGCTATATCCTAATATTTTGACAGCAGTTAAAATAAATGGAAGTAGATTAAATAAAGCCTACTTCTTTAAATTGAGGAAATTTCAAGCAGAGATTCCACAATGAAAAGACTGTCTACAGGAAAGAAGTCCAGTCCCCACTGACAGGCAGAAACATACTGCATGGAACAAGTACTTGCAACCAGAGTATTTAATCTGAGTTAACCATGGTATTGTTATCCCTTTGCCAGGATCTCTGTGAAATTTTTAATCAAAGATGTAATGTAATAAACACTGTAACATACACTCTAAGACAATCAGAAGAAGTATATACTGTTATTTGTAAAGACCAGCTGCAGAATAGGAATTTGACAGAGGTAAATATAGATTTTCAAAGCCTAAAAAAAATATGCATGAACTGGCCATAGCAACAATCTACAGAGACAAAGTATTCATCAGGTCAGAAAGATCCAGGAACCACTTAAATTACTCCTGCAAATACCAGATATTGAAATTACATTAACAGGCATTGTATTCTGATAAAGTATGTTTAGATGGATTTAAGGCTTGCTTATCCGATTATTTTGGGGCCCTGAATGTTTCCAGATGTACATGTAGGGGAGGAAGACTGCTCTTAGACAAAGTAAAAGACTCCAGTGAGGTCAAAAGCGTAAGTGTGGCCTAAAGCTATGGAATAGGAGCTATGAATAATGACTCCTAACACACCCTCTTTCAGGCTGCTCTCCAAAGGCAAAGGAGTGATGGCCACCACTGACAAGGAGCATGACTTTCAAATACCAATGCCATAAAGACATAAATCACAAGTCCACCCAGTTATCAAGAACAAAAAGGATTTTGAAAGCTAACCTGCCTAAGTTATGTCAAATAGAGGAGAATCAGGGAAAGTTACATGCATGATGTAAGGCCACAGGGTAGACTGTCTACAGCTAAAAAGCACATGCTTTCCTTTATGTCTCAATTAGAAGACCAAACCAAGATGAGTTATTTCAAACCCAAAATGGTTTGGTCATTCAGAACAGCAATACCTCCTGTATCTTATTCCACATACATCCTAACTCCGGTACTGCCAGAAACTGACACAAATTTCAACCTTCAGCTTAAACTTCAGTTGGTAAGTTATACTAAAACTCATAAGGGGAGAGATGATATCTATCTCCACATACTACGTACACTGCAATGTTCGACTGCAATAGTTATGAAGCTCAGTTTCTGTTCATTTATGGTTAACCTTTTGAAACAGTTCACTAGTTCTGACAGTTCTATAAACTTACAAAACTAATTTCTTTAAGAACTAAGATCTCCTGCTCAGCGAGCAATTATCCAAAGATTAGTGTCTGGTAATTCATTTATTCCCTTCAATGAGCAGAAATAATGGGAATTGGGTTTCTGTGACTTTAAGCAGCTCATGCTCAGTTACTACCAGATGCTCAAAGTCATCACAATGAATCAGAGCAGGAAAATACATTAATTGGATTAAGTGTTACTTTTATATTTCTTTCTTCCCGATTGAAAATGGAGAACATTTTACCTCATTTAATATGAGGAATGTAAAAGTAAATGTAGTAAAAATAATAGTAAAGCTAGTAATTAACAGAAGAGTAATACTGTCCTCCTGCATTTCTTTTCTGGTTTGAGAGCTCGGAAAAGCAAACGGTTGCAAGCAACTCAGCTACAGAAACTGTAGAAACCAGTGCTTCGTATTGGCAATTTGCATCATTAAAGAATTGAGAGCCAATACATACAGGAAGTCAGAGACCTTACATCTTGTTGCTGAAGATCAACAACATAAAATCTTGAGACAAATTGTCCAGATAACATTTTTACTTAAGGGAAAGAGGGAACAATCTCAGAGAGAAAAAGCTAAAATACTCTTCAAGCCACTAACAGAGCAGCACTGACCTCTCCAGATGCTGCTATATACAGACAATAAAAGTGAAGAAAGAAATGACCCTTCATTTGCATGCAGAACCTTGGGAGTGCCACTGGTTGCCTGCACCTGTTTAAGCCAAAACCAGGCAGCACACTGTTCCAACGATCTATTTGCATAGCAACTGGTCTATTTTCAGAGAAATAGAAAGCATTACAGAACAGAAAAAGTACAAATGCTCAAGTTAAATAAATGATAAAACCAGAAACATTTTAATTACATTCAGCATAAGTGACTACCAATGTGATCATCATAATCAGGACTTTTTACATTAAGAGATCAGCATACATAATGTCTAAGCTTTCAGATTCAGTTTTTCAATTGTTGTTTTAACCTCTAATAGCAACACACCCCAAAAATACCTACAAATTCTATGTTATAGCTGAATACTTTCAAGTTTTGTTTGCTGCAATGTTTTCTTAAGTGTTTTCCTTAGACTAAGAAATTTCCAGAATGCTTCCACTTGTATTTGCTTATATCCAGCAAAACCCTAGTCAGCCAATTTATTTACTAGACAGTCTTCTCCTAAAGAACCTCCAAACTTCATTTACAAGTATTTGGTCATCTTCCTGAGATATAATTAACACATGACCAAAAGGCTCAAATAGCAGATTAGCCCAGCCAACACTTTAAAATTTAAAAAAACAGTTGACTGGCAGGTACCACCTGGCATCTCCCAGATACTCTGGCAAAACATTATGCCCTGCCATGACAACTTTTAGAGGAGCAACACACTGCTTCAGAGAGGAAGCAATTTTCAGTTTCCAGCTTCTACCAAATGTGGGGCTCAGCATGAATTCCCTCTCCCAGAGACAAGACATAACTGACTTGGCACTGTCTGGCCTCTATGTATGCCAGGGGTTCTGTAATCCTGCCAAGATCAAAACTGGAAACGGAAAGGTTACAGAGGGAAAAAAAAAAATAAAAATAAAAAAAAAGGCACTGAGCAGCTATATATTGCTGAGAACACATTTTAGAAGTTTACTAATGTTGGCTTCTAAACTACTTCAACTTTCTTGATGTATTCACATTTATTACTTTTCTTCTGTGTAGCTTAACTTTGCACATCCAACAACCACTGGCCACAATCATGCCTGGAAAAGATGCCTATAACTGTCTCATATTTGGAAATGGCTGAAAATAATGCAGCACCCACAATAATAGTCTAACTGTTGAGAGCTATATGAACAAATTTAAGCATTCCAAATAAAAGATTACGTTTACTACTTCTGAGGAACAGAATCATACAAAAGCGCATGAACTAAAATCTAGAGCAATTAGATGTTGAAGCTCATAGATCACATAGAAGACAGTTCAGCAAATACAGCTAAATCAGTAACTACATACAACATCAGGTCATCAAACAGTTCTATGGGGCATTGTTTTCTGTACCAATCTTATCATGCTCTGGTAAACCTTCAAAGGGGAAGATAACTTTGACAATAAAGCCCTTAAAGACCCAACTAACTGGATTTGTAAATGTTATCTCTAGCTAGCAGGCACTGGTGTGCGTGTCAGTGTGGATACTGCTATTCAGAGCAAAGACAGTACAGATGTAGCACATAACCAAAAGAGTACGACTTTTTTGTTGTGCCCACCACCAAAACCAAAATGCTCAGGGTCAATACAGGACACCTGAAGTTGGATTTAGCTTCCATGTTGAAGCACCCAAGTGCAGATGTCTGTGTGAGTGGAGGAATCAAAGCTCCCACTAGGGTCAGTGGAGATCTAGTCAGCATGGCTAAGGGTAAACCCCAGTTTCAGCCTGAAGCTAAAGCCTGCACCTGGCCATCTGGGTAACTCACCAGATTCCACTGAATGTACTGACTGGATCTCCATCTACTATAACCCACAAGGTGAGTCCTGTACCTTGCCAGCTCTCCCCTGGTGTAATATTGCCTATTTTGCATACGCTGACTGACAATGCCCATGTCACTCAGCATTCCAGTGCAGCAAAACAGACAAGTAAGCAGAGCAACACAAAAATAAAAACACCAAAAGCTCTTTAAAGCACAGTGCACATTACTGGTCCAGCGTGATGCCAAGTATTACTGAATGACAGGCAACAGTAACATTTAGGAAGGCTGCCTTGCACCTCAGTACATACCATGCCTTTCAGACAAAACAAAATCCTCTGACCACATTTGCTTCAACAGTCCCATAGCGACCCAGATAAAAACAGGAAAAAGAAAGGCAAGGAAGGGACCAACTATATATAGTTTACCTATTTATGATTTTAGCACACACCAGAAATAACTACTATGGGAAAAAATGCAACTATAATACTTGAAACTGATACTCCATAAACTGGAGACAAGCATATGAACAGACGAGCTCTAAAATCCTACAGCACTGTTTTCTACCACAAAAGATTTGTGATACCCTTGTCTTAGTAAACTGAAATACACTACTTACAGAATTTCAAAGGACCTGTGCCTGTCTAAGCTAAATCAACTGCATGTAAAAAAAAGCTTTACAATTATAAAATAACTTCAGAGAACAGTGGAGAGAGTAGATGAAGAAAAAAAGTAACTGCTAAAACAAATGACAATGCAACAGCAATGCATAGCTGTAATCAGAAGCAGTACAAGTCCATTTGCAAGATAAGAGCTTATATGATCAAGCAAATAAATCTGTATGGCTGCAGCATTCTCACTAGAAGGTGGCTTAACAAGACGCCCTACCTTTAAAATAAGCAGATTGATTTTCACCTTTGATCTCTTCACCAGCCCTAACAATTGGTGGAGGCTCCTTCTTCCTTCCTCTGCATTTACGCTAGTCCCAGTCTCCCTTCATTTCAACTTCGTGCAAACACTGCTAAGCCATTCTCTAACCACCTGCTAAGATTCCCACTAAAACATTCACGCCCTCCCCCAATCACAAACCGTTAGTCCCATTCCTCAATCAATGTCTTTGTGTTATACAAAGCTGCACTCAACCCTTCACTAAAAGCTTGGCCACTACAGCAGTTTCACACTTAGTGGCAAGATTACCTCAAAATTCATTGATCATATTCCCAAGCTCCAAGTTTTGCACAGACAGGGATAGTTCTGGTGGTAATGGCATGAGGAGCCTGAGAAAAAGTTAGAAGAATAATAAGGACCATAAGCTATTATGAAATTTAAAGTTAAGAAAAAGGTAGAGCTTACAAACTGATGGAGAGTCCTGCATTACAGAGCAGATGCGCTGCCTTTGTTAAAGATCAAAAGTAGGAAGTGAAGGTCTATAGCTTGTTTGGAAACAGATAAAGTATACACAAGATATAGTGGTTGTTAGCGGGCAACCTCTCCCCCTCCTCTAGTTGAAAGGCTTATGGGCTTTTCTATCATAGAGGTTATATATGTATAAAATTAACAACATGTTACTTATCTATTAAGCAGCATGCAGAGCAAAAGTCAAAGATACATCTTAAGATCTAGAATATAAAACATTATCAGGATTATTATTATAAACTAGTGATGATTCTGATAAAATACATAAGGAACAGTGCTAAAAATTGTGCGGACAAAGCCTAGCATTTAATATCTTAGAAGGAAAAAAGCATGATTAACTTGCTTTCTGGGAAATCCCAATAAATCTACTTAACAGCTAAAATCACACCAGCCAGAGATTTGCAAATGAGTCACCTTGTCCACATTACGGTTATTAGCAATTTCTAAGGCTAAAAATGACCACTCTTAGTTATCTGTTAAAGCCCATTGAGCCTCCTCAATTTCAGATTTTAGTTTAACACAAGAAAAGAAAAGCAGCAACCGCTCTTTTCAGCCATTACAACCAAGTTGTGGTACCTCAGTCACAGAAATTGTTCTCTTCCAGAAAACCAGAAATAACTATGTTTAAGAGGAATTATAGAACACTTCATGCAGCGCTCTACAGAGCACTGCAAAAGCTCAAGAAAAGCAGCACACCAACTTTTTTTAAAGCAATGTCTTCATAAAAAAAAACAATGAAACCCTTTTCACTCTAAGAATACTGTTCATAACACCCGCATCTTCTCCACAGTAAACACTAACCAGCAATCTCTCAGGCTGAGTTGCTATCTCAAAGAGCTAACATCCAAAGCTTCCACAGAATCCATACTGCTTATAAACAAAAAGCAGCAAGAAATGCTAAGATTTATCCCTTCAGAAGGCCATATAAAACTTGCAGCAAATTTTCATCTCAAAATTAAGTTTGTATCCTTTTCATTCTGATCCTTAATTTGAAACCTACAGGAATGCTCTCATATTAAGAATCCACATCCTTTTCATTTGAAACTCCAGAACAACCACATAAGCCCAGTGGTAGGCAGTCTTAAAGACATGATACAATTTTTCACCTGGCTTTTAAATTTACTGCTTATAGCATCATGCTTACCTATCCTGATAAGGAAAATATACACCTAGAGGACTGGTAGGTGGGACACCTCAGAAAACATGAGAGAAATCTCAGTTGCTCAGAGGCAGCCAGGACAGTATCCCAAAGAACAAGCAACAGAACAGTTTGTAGGATATCTGCCTTTTCCCAAATACAGGATATCTGTATTTTCCCAATACAATTATCCCTAATGAATACAATTACTTACAAAATAATTAAAAATATTTTGACCAATTGGTGAAGTAATACATGTTCAGCTAAAAAAATATTAATACAGTATACAGTTGTTTCATCACAGAGCTTGATGTAGACTGAACCTGTATCACATAACATACATTAAGTTAAATGTATTATACACATATACAAAAGATTAATACTGTAGCATGAATTGCACACAACATACTATATCCTTTGCCTAATATTAGAAAAAGCAGTAAAAATTCAGAGCACAAGAGTCAGGTCATGCTGACTAAACTTCTAACTGTGCATACGAAGACTAACATTGTCCATATCAATTTTGTGCAGTTCTACTCCAGCTTCCCAGTAAGCTACCCACTTCTGTCCCGTCCCCCTCACACACACCTTCAAGGGTCAGTGATTTCACTGCATGAAACTGAATGTTCATTAAACTGCTCCACTATGAACAAAAGACTTTGATAGAGAGAGAGGTGTAAAAAGCTGTTAATGCTCCATGCTTCAATTTGTGAAAAATGGGGTTACTCTGATAGGATTAGAAGATTCATCTCAAGCTTGCACATTTTAGTTAAGTTTCCAGAAAACTTCCTTGTATTGATTTAATTTTCTAGATCACTGCCTGCACCCAGCAGTGTCAGAAATTATAAGTTGAGAGTTCTAATTTCTTTCAAGTTTGGAATGCGGTGTTAGGTTTTGAAAAAACTAAGAAACATAAATATTTCAAAGGTAGGAAATGACCTGAAGGTATAAAAGAACAAAGGACAATTTCAAATTTGTTTCTATGTGCCAAAATCATAAAGGCTTTCTTTAAAGTACACACTTTCAGTTTTGTCACACGGATGACAACTTAAATCAATGAACTCAAGAGGCCACAGGCAGTATTGTCCCAAATGAATTGAAGGAAAGCCCAAAAGTCATCATATAAATTGTACACAAGAACTGAAAAATTATTGTCTAGCAACATTACAGCGACTTCCTGAGAAGGTTGCTACTCTGAACCATGACACATACCACTGACATGTCCAAAATATGCACCATAATTCAGGTTCTTGATTTCAATCTCACTTGCTTTAAGGTTAATGGCATCTTTAGGTAAAGCGCCACTACCACACCTTCTTTCCTCTCATAAAAATCAGCAGCATTATATAGCAGCTGATGTAATCAACCAGTTCAAACCACTTTGAAACTACTACAGTATGCACCGAACATGGAGCAAACTGACAATAAGTAGGCTTTCAGTCTCACCTACGTAACCCATTTAGATTATTCCAATCCCAGCATGTTCTCCAGCATGTTTAATTATAACAGGCTCAGGATACTGTCCAAGTAAACCCTGGTTGTGTGGCCCAAGAACACTCAGTAGTTCCCATTCTTTTGCTGGGAGACGCAGGCCTCCTTGGGCAAACCAAATTGGTTTCTGTTTTACACCAATGTCTTTGTTGTTCAACTGTTCATTCTGTATACTGCTCACCTGCCATCCTGACTAGCCTAGAGCAAACTAAGCAGCTCCTCAAGAAACATCTGGATAGTACATGCCTGGGTATCGAAAACAAACAAGACTGAGTCACAAAGGTCAGTCCCATGACAACAGGGGGCTCTGGAGTGCCAACACCAGAGAGCAGAGTAGAAATCTCCAAAGATAGAGCCCATCAACATTCACTGAAGATCACTTCTTAATGAATACTAACATTCTCTTTCCCTCTTGAATTCCTTGGCTCTTAAGTATTCAATGCAAAACAGTAATAGCTCAAACTAAGACTTCTCTAATTACGAGAATCCCTTTTTAGTATTGTGGTTCAAAAATGTGGTTGGCTATTTTGCAAAAGAGCGGTTTTCCTACCTTCGACACTATTCCTCATCATCATATAATGAACTTGCAACTATGAAAGCTACATTTTGCTCCAAAAGAAAGGACTATTCATTACTTCTAGACTGCAGAAGATGATAATTTAGAACATTCTACCACAGTGTTTTATCCTTGCTCAGAATTACAGATTGATAGTTAAAAATATTAAATGTTTAAAGTATGCCAACTGTGCCATCAACATACTTTACAATGAACTAGAAAATTTTTTTTATACTTACATAATGCATTTTCTGTTTGTAACCTTATTACTGAAGAATCTTGAAAAAATGGCTGAAACCCAGACCATGAGCCAGAAGACAATCCATAGTGCCCATTTTACAAGCCATTTCCAAAAGGACAATAGCTAAGAGTCTAAGGGAATTAAATCAGTAGCTAGCATGTTTTGATTTACTTATTCATATATACATATTGGGTTTAGAAAAAAAAAGAAAAGGAAAGAAAAGAAAGGAAAAAAACTATTCTGAGGTACTTTGAACATACACAGAAAGCACAGCTCTGCTGGACAAAGCACGCTGGAGCAGACAGGCAGCCAAGGCATTCATTACTTCTACTTATTATGGCAAAAAGGCAACAAGAAAGTTGCTTTACAACTTGCAGTCCAAGTATAACCCCACCATCTAAGGGATACCACGTTCCATGGATTACAGACGTGCTGCTGCTAACAGCAAGATTCAGGCTCAACATCCCAGTAATCCCTTCCTGTGTGTGGGAACTAACACTGATGATTTTTAAATTGGTCCCATCCTTGCTAAAGAGCTGCTACTCTAACTTTGCTATTAGAACAAGTTACGCCTATTCAGTTCCCATGAAAATTAACAGCAAGATATAAAACAGAACTGCTATTACTGTGATAAATTAGATATCTGGAAGTAAAACAGATAATGTAAGATCACAAGGGAATGTTTTCCCATAGAATTATCCTTTCTGTACATATTTGCTGAAGATTAAACTGCAGTAGTCTAAGGCTGCATTAACTGTGTATGCTCGCAAATCAAGAGACTAAAAAATTTGTGGAAGACACATGAAAGAACCTATATTATTCCTTCCGACACAAGGAGTATTCTAAAATAAATAAGTTTTATTATCAGTGCTACATTAGCCTAGATGCAAGCAATCAGTCCATCTCCTTCCTTGTCGTTCATAGAGCAGAAGCAATGTCAAGTTGGGCAATTACTTGCCGAGTGTTATAGACCAATGTGTTTATTGAAAATCCTTATTTTCCTTAGCAACAAACAGCTAGGTAAATTAGAATTTTATAAATATTCCTCTCACTTCAAAGCATGATCTTTAACGTGTACAATTCTATTATACTTTTTTATTCATAATTCAGACCAACAAGCCCTCCTCTTCCCTATGATATTACATTACATAAAGATTTGGAAAAAATTGTCTTAAAAATCCCGACTAAGACTTACATAAATGTTTCTGAAAACTAAACTGACTTTTTTTTAACACACATTTTGTTTGAGGCTAGAAAATATCAGGAATTCTAATTACAAAATTTTCTTAACATTTAACAAACTAAAGATGCTTTCATGTGACTGATCAAATACTTATCCCCAAATGTTTTATAAGTATTAATAAACTAATCCATAAATCTAGAAATGAGGAACTCAAATACAGATCAGGATAGTTTCCAAGCATGTAACAATTCTACAGCTAAACCTGAACTGCAGATAATCTTAACTGAGGAACTGAGTGGCATGTGGCTCTTGAAATAGTAAACAGTATCTATATAAAAATTTAGAAAACATTAAATAATAGATTTCATGTGACTGTTGAACCCTCACATTATGAAAGGGGCTGGCCTAGAGCACAGCTCCAACAGCACAGCCAAGGCAGGCAGATACAGCAGTTCGCACAGCCGCTAGCCAACAGCAGGGCATACCAAAGAGGCCCAGCAGCTCTTCTCAAACCAGCACCTTCTCAGCAGCTGTGGTGCCGCAGGTACAGTCCCCAGCAGCCACTGGAGAAGCTGTCCCTGTGACATCACGGGTCCCAGCCCAGGCTGTGCTCCTGAGGAAGGATGTGTCTGAGCAGGTCTGGGGCCCCTCACTGGGGCAGCCTGCCCTTGTAGATGTTGCTTCAAGCAGAGAGGCTAAAACCTTAAGCATTTTGTTATCTGTAATTAATGAATTAAACAAAAAGAGTGAGTAGACAAAATGATGATGTAATAGTTTGAGAACAATCTACATTTCTTCATGTAAAACTACTAACTGAATAAGGGAAGAGAGACCAACGACATTTAAAATTCAAGTTGGCCTGTAACAATGCTCCTCCCAAGAGACGAAAAAAATCAAATCATTAGAACAGAGACATAACATTATCAGGAAACTTAAAATGTCTGGAAGCAAAGCAGACTAGGTCAAAAGATGAAATCTTCTTTATGGATAGGCAAACAGCACTAAGCATTGGTATGTCTTGCTAAGTCTAAGAGGGTCTATTAATAAACATACGCATTTTGCTAACTTCCTCTTTAGACAGCAGTTATTTAGGCCAACTCAAAAATCAGGAAGGGATTTGAGCAACCTCCAGGAATGGTAGCCAAAATGGATGAATAAGATGACACTGAACAGACTGAAGGCACCAACTAAACAAAACAAAGTTGAAGAGTAAGGAGCAATGCACACTGGAAAACTTCACAGTCAACTAAACTCCACTGAATGCAGGTACTAATAAAAAAGCAGCAAGAACACTAGGTTATGTAAATAATGCAACCTAGGTAGCACAATGTCATCATGGTACATCATGTCATGCCATAAAACAGCAAAGCATCATTTGGAATATGACAAAGTGCCATTCTCCATATTACAGAAGATTATAGAAGTATCAGAGATGATGACGAAGAAATAGTATTAACTGATAATATAAAAATATGTTCCATGTGAAACAAAACTACTAATACTTGAAAGATTTGTCCAAGGAAAAGATGTAAGGAGACACACACATGAATATATATATACACACACACACAGAGCAGTCCCAAGCCGCTTTGTCCAAAAGCAAAATGGCAGATGACAGACCAGCAAGCCATGTAGATAACATATGCTCAAAATGAAGGACAAAAAGGTTTCTTCTGCTACTTAGAAACCAAACCATGTTTGAGTCTCTATCCATCTGCATAACAATCTAACCACATGATACTGCTGCTTACTTGGATTCAAAATGAGAGCACTCAAAAAGATTTTGCATACACCCTTTAGAAATTTGCCATTTAAGGATGAGACTGAAAAACGGTTTTAACACTATCTTAAAAACCATCAAACAACGCATTTCTCGCACGAAAAACGAGCCAAAAATTAAGTTTAGTTTTAACACTTCTTTTAAAAATATGTTTTAAAGTATTTTAACCTCATGTTTAAGAACTCTTTCACTACTTTGATGCATGTAACTAGATCAGCATAGCTGCAGGCACTAAATTACATTTAGCTTTTAAGTGTTGCACCAAGGTAACGGCTTTAAGAGAACACCTTTATTGATAACGTTACACTAATAGCAAATTACTTGGCAAGGCATTCGATAGTATTTTGCTTTCATCTAACTTTTAATCTCATGAATAAAGTACAGTAAAACCTTAGTATTTAGGTGGGTTTCGTTGAAGGAGATTTTAGAGGATTGCTTTGTCTGAAAGGCAGCACAAAAGCTCGTAACTTGAGGCATGTGCCTTTAATGCAGAGCAGTGGCAATAGCCAGCCACCTCTAGAATTTTATAGGGATGTTTCTCTGTGAAATTGAAGTACTGCCTCTCACGAAGCCCACAAAAATAAATCGGTAACTAGCTTTCAGAGACATGAGGAAGATTATTTTCCCTAACTGAGGAACTAGTTGCAAGTTAATCTGCAGCTGGAACAGGAAGAGATCTAACCAATGTGAATTCCAAAGAGAGGAAAAACAAAAAGACAACCTAACTGGCAGGCACAAGGCTAATCAGTCTGCAAGCTAGTCATCAAGAGTACGAGAGAAATGCTCCAGAGGTGGAGGCATAAAGATACATGTGCATGTGTGTATTCATAAACACTAATAGTATTAACTCGTCTGTCCTTAGGAGATACAGGATACTAAAGAAACTACCTTCAACTTTCCAGTTTGACCCAGTCGTAACTTCAACTACTCCAGAGTCTTCATTTACAGATATATTTATAATCACAAAGACAGGTCAAAAGAGTAAAAACATGACTGCAGATGAATAAAACTAACCATTACTTTTACATCAGGTTAGTTTTCAGACAATCTGCTCCCACTGCTGGTTCCAATAGCCACACAAACATGGGAAGGAAGGACTACAGCAGTACCGATATCCATCGGTCCAAGTTTTTGTGGAACTACATCCTTCGTTGCCATGTGGTCCTTATTGACTAAACTGTTACACAACAGTGTGCTTTCTTGTACCTCACACGAATTACAGTTGTGTGCTCTGATAACTTGTATGTCCCAAAACTGATCTATTTCTTAAAAGAAAAAAAAAAAAAAGGGCAAGAGAAAAATAAGCCAACTGCTCTCTCATAAGCCGTAGTTCCATCTTGCCAAGCTTCCCAGTTCACTGTAAACCACATCCCCTAGAATTAAAGTGTGGTTCTGAAGGACAGTTACAGAACAAGGTCTTGAATGATAACAAAACTACTGATGGTGGTTTTATCTCTGAAGCTGAGGAAAATAGCAAAAGATTCAAAGAAAGAGTAAAGAAAAAAAATTCAACTTCAAACCGTTCTGTTAAATTAAAAAGCCAGCCCTGTTCAGCAAAATTAAGTTTCCATATACAGTAGTTGTTCTCTTGTTCTCAACACTTGTAGATCTTTGTAGTCATCCATTATTTCCACAGTATCCGAGTTATAGCTTGGATATGACAGCAAAGGCAGAATTCCTCTCCCTGCCCTGTCAGACCACAGCAATCCAGCCCCAAGAGTCCTGATGGTACCAAGGGTGTTAAACCAGCTCAATGAACTACCAACCATTCTGATACTCAGATACACCACCAAAGGCTGCACCTTATAATGTCAAAGCAAGGTAGGCACAATACAAGCACACTGAACAGATAACCAGTTCAAGCCAGCCGATGCACTGTCTTCTAGTAACACTAACACAAAACAAACGTGAGTATGCAGAACCGGAATAGCAGTATATACTCCCTGAGCAAGGCTATTTGTACAAGTGAAAATGAACAAACATATGAGAGAATAATCCAGTGGAGTTACAGAACCAGCACTATAAATCATAGTATATGGAGTAATTAAACTAGTAGAACTAGTATTTTACTTTTTTTTTTTAATCTCTGTTGCAACTAGAATCTTAGAATTTATTTGCCTTTTGAAAACAGGTATGTGTACATGCACATGCAAAATCCTATATAATATCAATCCAGAGAGCACAACACGGGACTCGATGCCAGATCTCTAACTGAGATAACACAGGGGCTGGCTCAGTGCTCCACAGCCCCCTGTGCCAATGCCAACAGGGAGAGGAACCAAGTGCTCTTCCTGCCAGAACCTGGAATGGCCCTAGTGCCCAATCCTTTCCCTTCAAGGACAATCAGATCACAGCTGCATTTGAATGCTTAGGCCTACTAGGTCTGCCCAATTTCCAAGGACAAAGAGCCTCCCATATTTCATTGCCATTATGTCTTTCCACTCAACTTGTTCCGCAGACACAAGGAACTACAAACAATGAACAAAGTAGTTTCCTGAGACTTCAGGTACATCTTTCTAGAAGTGTTATACTTACACTGGGGGCTTCTCCTCTTCTGTAGTTGTGTACCAGTTAGTTCTTGAACAAAAAAAAAAACTGGCTACACACGGAAACAATGGAATTGCTTATATAGTGCACTAACATAAGCAAAGAAACAAGCTTTTTACTAATATGAATACCAAAATATTGTATGCTACTTGTGTTCAAAATTTTCCTTTAAAATATGGACCATAATTGGATGCCCCTTGAAGACATCCGTGAACCCTTTATAACCCACAACACAAGTTTTTCCATTAACACTTTTAAATCCTGCAACAATGTTATAGTTATTCATCTTACTTATCCAGTGCTGATGCTGCATTCTGGAGACAGCCTCCTGCCTTGCCTGTACTTTTATTTCCTTCCACTCCTTATCTGCAAGGCAGTCACTTAACTACATCCTCCCTCCTTCTGCCTCCCCCCATTTTGCCCTTCATACTGATAAATATCCATCCGTCTACTAAAAAAATAACAAAACCAGCACATACTCTGATTACTAAATTCCCTCCCATTTTGCCCTACACAAAGGCATGCATTATTAAGAGATTGCAAAATTTTATTAAGAGAAAACAAAATAGTACATAGTCTATTTAATTCCTCTTTTTGAGGAAAACACCAGGCAAGAGACAACTACTGGCTGGTCCCAGAAGAGCAGGCACACAAAAACCTCTGGCAACACATGCGCTTCTGGCAACAGCTAAGTTACACTGTAGTTAAAAAAAGTTGAAGTCTGTGGTACTCTGGATCAACTGCAAGATTCCACAGACACCTGGGGTCCCAGGAGAGATGATCTGAATATTCATGCCTCTCAAAAATCAGCACTGCAGATTTTAAAGAAATATTTTTTTTCCAGATGGATTAGAACATTAAACTCTGTATTCCAAAACAAAACCACACAGCAAGAAAACTTGCATTACAAATCACAGTTTTCAAATTCATTAAACCTGACTCAAACTCAGTCTCCACCTGCCAGTTTTGAGTTGCTATCAGTCCAAACACAAGAGATTAACTAGATTAAATGCTATAATCAATACTATGGGAATGATCTGGCTGTTTTGTTTTTCTAACACTAAAATCATACTGCCTTTATCCCATTAGTCATTCTTTTTCTTTCTACAGCATGCCAGCTAATCCATCAGTGTTCAGTAAGAGCTACATTAAGTGCAACTTGCCATTTCTGACCACAGCTCCCCTTGGTGGCAAGCTAAATGTTGCATCAGAATTTGTTTAGTTCACTCTTGGTCCTACTTTCAACAAGATAAAAAGTAGCAGACAAACACTTTCTAAGCAATGAAGTTCAACACTCAAGAACCAGAAGTTCTGTTTGACAGCTGTTGCTTAGCCCTTATGGTGCACAGACTCCTTAATGTAGTTTCGGGTACTTTTGGTACACTTCTTTCATCTTGTGTTCTGCTACTTACAGGAGGCACTTTTGTATTTGCAGTCCACCTTCACACGCACACAAGTCATCTAGACAAGGTAGCTATCCCCGTGCTATTTCCCCCAACTTAAACCCATCTGGATTTAAAAAACCAAAATTAGTTCTTCTGCATTACCCAAACCAGAGCACATCTGACAGAGCAAAACAAAACGCAGCTGTAGCTTGGTTGGGTTTTTTCCCCCCTAATAAAATAAAAAAGTAGTAAGCGATGCAGGAGGTGCTGGCTGCATCCAGAATCCAGAACTCTTCCTGCTCTTCTAAACAGGATGCAAGAACAACTAGGCTCTAAAGTCTGGTTCCACTTTTCCCCCCACTCTTTTCTGCAGTCAGGCAAATTTTCAAAAACATGCGTGGAGCGCACCCACCATCTCGCCTCACGCAAACACCAGCGGTGCAATTATCTCTTGCCTTCTGTAAGGCAAGAGATAACAGTTTCAATCCCCCTCTTGTTTATTATTTTGACTACTGCACTAGTACCCAAAAGTGAATTTCTTAATTTTTTTTTTTTTTTGTTAAGACTCTTGGATAGCGCAGTCTGATAGAGCAGGGCGAGGAATTCTGCCTCAAATAGTCTCTCAAAAGACTATTTTGAGAGATCATTACTAGAGGACCAGATCCTCAGAAAAAGCAGTTGCACCTCTGTACTGTGAACAGACCCATGTATTAACCACCCAGGTGTTCCTGCATTTCTGACCAGCCAGAGGCTGCCAGGTCAGCATGCAAATGTTCACAGCACCTCCTCTGAATCTCATTCTTCTTCTGTACAGGATAAGGAGCCTCAGCACCCACCTCTGGATATGCAATTCCCTTCTGCAAAGTGGGCACTGCCACACCTGATGAACAGACATACATAGCTGCCCATCTTTTTGTCTCAAGAACACCGAGCAATACACCTTGTACATCACCACGGACAGCCCAAATGCTGGAGAGTACATCACTTAACACTCCACCACAGTTTTCCAGCTTTCTTACTCCAGTCTAAACACCTGCCCTGGTTTTCCACTTCAAAAAAAAAAAAAAAAAAAAAAAAAAAAAAGGGAGGAAAAAAAATTAAGTCGGGGAGGAAAATTAGCTTCCTTGTCTCCTACATCTCAGCTTTAGGCCCATTTATCCCAATATTAAGGAAGACAAATTTCAAAACGCTGTTAAAGGTCTGTAACACCGCTCTGTACTGAGAAAGCCTTCCCTGCAGGCTTATACCCCTGCAGGGCTAGGTAGCTAGAACACCTTCTTTTAGTGAAGAACAAAAGCATAAATGACAACGTTTGGTTTTCTTTAACATTTCATTTTAATAATACATAAGCTACCTTTCAAATAAGCCAACTTTATTATTATTTACGATAATAAAGTATAATTCTTAATTCATTATTATTGAGAGCAAAAAACTGCATGTCCTCAACTTACACAGTCAAAGCACAAGACACTTTTTAAAGATAACTTACATAGAATATATGTTCACCTTTGAATTGATACTTATGTGTCCAGAAAGATTTAGATCAGTAATGGCAGAGTGGAGATTTGATTGTGATAGTACCACTATGTCTTTAGAGTTTCGTAAAGATCATTAACTTTAGTGGTAAGTTTTGGGATACTGCTTACAGCAATAAATCCCCACATCTAAGTGATGGTTTTGGCAACTGCTAAGCCCATTCTTGACATATTTTAAGCCCTACTATATCCCACCGTTAATTAATCATTTGGACTTCTCAGTAGGCTAACGGGAGCAGGGGAATAAAACTTTCTGGGACCAAGAGCATGCATTTTCCCATAATGCACGATGACAGATGCCTAAAAATACTGCTGTGAAAGGAGCCAGGGCACACCTGCTTTTTTCCCCTGCACCTTCTCCCCGCTGTCCCGGGAGCTTGCTGCCGCAAGCCCTGCCCGTGGGCCACGGCTGCGAGCGCAAGCCCTCGCAGGGACGACAGAAAAGCTTCTCTTTGCCGTGCTGAAACGATAATTTTCGAATCCCTCGGCCCGGCCCCACGTGCTTGCGGCGGAGCAGGCTCGGGCCGGCCCTCCCACCCGCCCAGAGGGGTCGCGCTGCCTGGCCAGAGAGGGACGGGCACCAGCCGCCACCGCCCCCCGGCCACGCCGCGGGCCGGCCCTGAGAGCCCTGCGCGGCGCGGGCACTGACAGCCGGAGCCACCGGCCGGGGCAGCTCCCCGGCCGGGGCTGTGTGTGCGGGGGAAGCCGAAGCGCAAAGGGCCGTAAGCCACCCCGAGCCCTTCCCTCGCCGCCCCTCACCTGTTTTGAACGTCAGCTGCTTGTCCTCGCCGCCGCCGAAGAGCTTGAGCATGGAGACGAAGAGGACCCCGCACGAGTTCTGGATGCCGAAGACGGCGCCGTTGCACCACATGGCGGCCAGCATCACCACCCAGCCCCAGCCGCCCTCGGGGGGCTCAGGCCCCGCGTTCCCGGGGCACCCCGAACTCACGGGGGCCTCCGCCGCCGCCCGCGGCTGGGCCCCGCTCTCACCGCTCGGCGCGGCCGGGCTGCCGCTCCCGGGGCAGCACTCGCCGCCGTTCTCCCGCCGCGGCTCTACCGCCGCCGCCGCTGCCGCTGGCGGGCCGGGCCGGGGGGCGGCGGCGGCGGCGAGGGGGGGGTCCCCCGCGCCCTGCGGCTCCAGCTGCTCGCTCACCGGCGCCATCCTCAGCCGCGACGCGGAGCGGACGCGAGACCCTCCCCGCGCGCCGCTCCCGCCTTCCTCCTCCTCCTCACGACCTCTGGGCCCCCGCCCGCCCTCAGCCCCTCGCCGCGGGCATCCCGCGGCGCTCGCTCTGTTTGTCCGTCCGTGTGCGCGCGCTCGAGCGAGGCCGCCTCGCCGCTCGCGCCCGTCCAGCCCCACACACGCGCGCCCGTCCGTGTCCTCCCCCTGTTCCCGCCGCGCCGCGCGCCGAGGGGTGACCGGCCGCCGCCGCTTTATTTTAAAAGGGGGGCTCCCGTGGGGGCGTCAGCGGCACGAGGGCTTTTCCTCCGCGCCGATTGGCTGAGGGAAGGGAGGCGGGGGGGTGAGGCGAACCCACGCTCTGCTCCCCCCCCCCTCCACGCCGCCTGCTACAGCGGAGGGGGCGAGGCGGAGCCGCGGCGTGCCAGCGGCGGCGGCGGTCAGCGCTCGTGCCGCCGCCACCGACCGGGGAGAGGAGGGGAAGCGGCGAGGGGCGGGCGCGAGGCTGGAGTCAACGGCCGCCGGCGCCGCTGGGTGGGAGGCCAGCGCCCCAAGCAGCCCCACACAGGTACCGCGCGCTGCCCTCGCTAGCCTCGGCGGGCAGAGCGGTAAACAAGCCCCTGGCCCCGCTCCCAGGCTGAGTTCGTTCCCCGTGAGGCAGGGCAGTTACGCCCAGCGGTGTCCTGCTGCGGCTGCTCTTCCTCTGGGCAGCCGAGCGCTAAGGGGAAAGTCTGAAACTCCTTCCCCGGCGTTTTACTGACAGCAACCAAGTAAAGAACAAACACCCCAAAACGCCAAGCGAGGGGCGCCGCTCAGCCCGCGCACGTTGACAGCCGTTGCTCTCCCTCAGGGCCGTTGCTCGGCCCTGCCCGGCGCTCACTGGCCTCTGAGGAGCCCTCCGTCGCCCACCTTCCTTCTCTAGGGGAGGGCTCGGGCTCTGGGCTTTCAGCGGTCCGCTGCAGGGCCCTCCGGGCATCGGCTGCCCTCCAGGGAGCTGCTCTCCGGGAGAGCTCTCCACCTTCTCTTGGGTTATCCTTAGCACTTTGCCAGGAGCGACAATGGTGAAAATGCTTTTCCCCGGTTGTCTTAACCCTTTTTTACAAAGGAAGAGAAAATATTGCAGTTGAACACCTCATTAAGTGTTGTACAGAGGCATCAAGTCTTGATGCCTTTTCTCCCCACAGCAGGCAAAAGCGTGAGGATAGGGAAAGACGAGGTCAGGAGTGTTAAATGACAGGCTTTTTGACTGGTGATCCTGCTTCCGAATTCTCGGTCGCAAATCCGTTCGTCTGTTTGGCAGCTATGTTTTTAACTTACGTTTTATGCAGTTTGGGTCTGATGAGGAAGAAGAGCTTGAAAGAAAATCAGCAGATTAAATCTGGATACTTCATCCTTCCCCATGAGACCTGGAAGGCTCAGAGGAGCCTCTTGCATTCATACGCCATCTCCATTTCTTCCCTGAGAACCTAAGCTGCTATTGCTTACATCAGTGGCAGCATCCAGCTCCCCTGCCTGCCTGTTAAAGCCTTTTCCTCTTCTTTTTGACCCTGAATCACCTTTTCCCTCCTACCTGCCAGTGACCACTTGGGGAAACAAAACTTAGCGCAAAATAAAGCACAGATTTTTGAGACAATGCCTCGTTCAGCACAAATTACTCAGCCACTCTCCACATGAAAAGCAGTAGCTAAAGAAAGAAAACCATGTAATGACATAATGAAAGCCTGTGCAATAATGCACATTGTATGGGTGTCAGCTTTAAGAATGCCTTTACAATTAATTGACCTTCGGACTTTTAATTTTGCATGTTTAGTGTCCTCCAATTTGTTTTACAGTAAGTTTTATTTTAAAAAAACTTTACAAATACATTCATGATAATAAAAAAGTGCATTTTATAGATGCCCTTTGTCTTGTTACCATCTAAGTTAAACATAAAAACATTACACATACACATACAATAGCAGTAGAATATGGAAAAAATAAAAGCCTGTAACAAAACACATTGTAGCTGAATGAAATACATAATAATCATCAAAGCAAAGAGAGAACTTTTGGCCGACCATTTAAAAGCACATCTGTTCCCCCCAAGGAACAAGTTTTAATGCTTACAAAAACCCCCAAGCCTATCATAAGCTGAAATGCACTCAGAATATTTCATAAGCAATTTAACATGCGAAAGTTAACACTTCACATTCTCAGCAAGTCTTTGTCCAGAGGCTGTTGTCCAAATCTATGGAGCTTTCCTACAATAAATCAAGCTTCGCCCACCACAATGTAACATTTTGGAACAGTTAGGACAGAGAGAAACTTCTTCGGAAGTGGTTTCAATGCTCATTACATTTGCCAGCGATGATTAATAAAACTTTGGGTTGCATAGTAATAAACAAGGGCAAAAAACTAGATTGAATCTTAATAGGACTGATCAGAAGGGGCCCAGTTCCGCGAATGCTTTAACGTGTTTCTAACTTTTAGTTACATTCCTCATACTACTTCAACTTCATCTCTGACTGGGGGCCTTTGACCTGTATAATACAGTCAAATCAGCTTGAGGGAAGAACCATATATTTTTTTCTTTTTGGACAGCATTCGGTTAAGCGCAAAACTAATTCCTTCTCCACATGTTTTTCAGTGTAATATTTATGTACTGCAGTTTCATTTCCCTGTTTCCCATAAACACTGTAATGACTCCCCTCCCCCCCTTTTAAGATAAAAGATGGGGGAGGGGGTTAAAATCCATTGTGAACACATTGTGTGCAACTTCTATTTCTGGGCATGTCTTAAGATAGATTATATTTTCCAGTTGTTAAGTGTTTCTTACCCCTGATTAGTATGAAATCACTATTCTCCCTTTCTCCTCACATTGTTGGGAATGAAGAGTCACAAAAATCTGATTCATCAGTGCATACAATTTTTATACATTTGACAGCTATAACTACTTTGCATGTTCCTTCAGTATTCTGTATCTTACTGTCCTATTGCTATTTATATAAACTAAAAAAAAAGGGGTTATATTATCAAAAAATTAGGGCACATGGGGTCTTCCTTTACAGGCCTTCAGTAGATATCTAGGGAAAATTTGTACCTCTGTGCTCTTTGGTACACTCTGCTCCTGTCAAGAATTAAGTCTCTTCCCTTTCAAGAGAGGTCTCTTGAGATCTCAGCTATTTCCCTAGTAGTTCCCAAGAACAAGAACAATAAAGGCTCACTCTTCATAGCCAGACAATTTCCAATCCCCACCTTCCTTCGAAAATGTACTTTGCAAACAGAGTACAGGGAGGTTCAATTTCAGTTTGATTTCTAAAGTTTTTGTAACCCAAATAATTCACGATAAAAACACTGGTGTTTAAATTCTTGCTATCTAAGAATTTAAAACCTGGCTATTTGAAATTAAAAACCCAACCTAATTCTGGAAAGATATGTAACAGGAAAGCCACTCTTGAGGTTCTGTTATTTAAGCCCTGTGATCAGAAGAAAAGTAGTTCAAAAAGAAAGGGGAAAAGAAGGAAGACAGACATGAGAGAATTGCCACAAAATAGTGAAAATAAAAAGATTACTGACTTCTATACAGGTAACTATTTCAGCTAAACTGTTATGAGCAAGGGAAAAAAAATCATAAAACCAACATCAAAACAGAGAGGAAAGTAAAAATACCAAGTGAGAATCAATAAGCTGAGAAATGTGGTATGAGAAACACCGCGGTTTTGTCTGAGATTTTGTAGTGGGTTTGTATGTGGGAAGCCTGTGCTGGAGCAGGCTCCTGGCAGGACCTGTGGAGAGAGGAGGTCACACTGGAGCAGGTTTGCTGACAGGACTTGTGACCTCACAGGGCACCCACACTGGAGCAGTCTGTTCCTGAAGGACTGCATGCCGTGGAAGGGACCCCACGCCAAAGCAGGGGGAGAGCGTGAAGAGTCTTTTCTCTGGTTTGATTTGTAATAAATTAAGTTAATTTTTCCAAAGTTGAGTCTGTTTTGCCCATGATAGCAATTGGTGAGTGATCTCTCCCATCCTTATCTTGATCCACAAGCCTTTTGTTATATTTTCTCTCCCCTGTCCAGCTGAGGAGGGCAGTGATGGAGCAGCTTTGGTGGGCACCTCATGTCCAGACAGAGTCAACCGCCACAGATTTGTTCCTGTTTATAGTAACTTGCTTATTTTATATGTTTTATTAATAGCTGATAAAACAAACAAAAAGCAATTGTGTATGCAAAAGACATAATGCTTGTGACAGACATCTGTTGTGGTGGTAGTTAGGTTATGCCTGTTTTAGGATCAATATATAAAATGCCAGTGCCAAGGGAGGAATTTGCCCTGTCATCTGTGGGCTCTCAAAAGCCAGACGAGGAAATGGCATCTTCTGCAACCCTATCTGAAATTCTAGCCAGCTCCCTATTAAACATTCACTCACCCACAAGCTATTGAAAGTAGACCAATACTTCAGTAGCTCTCACATACAGCATTTTCTTCCACCATAAGAAATGTTTCAATTGCCAACTACTTACAAAAAATTTACCTATATTGTTGAAGCATGCTGTCAGTGACACACTGAGACAGCCTTTTCCATAAATCATTTTATATGTAGAGCATTTCAAAATGATGTAGTATTCTGCAAAGGTAAAGTGGACAGGATACCAAGCATGAAGAGTACATGCTCAGAGAGTTTAATTCTTCCTTCTTGTGTTGATTTGATTAGAATTTGTACTGTTGTCAATGAAAAGGGTATACCTACATCATCCAGGAAAAATAAAAAAGGTCTTTAGAAAAATACCTAACTTGGTCACAAATTTGCAGCAAGCAGTACAATAGATGCAAACCCAAGAAAGCTGTGCACTTTTCAGAGAGGATGTAAGGCTAACACAAACTTTTGTGACGACTTAGACTAATACATGCTCTTAATGATTAAGCCTTTATGTTGTTTAACTTTCAGCTTGTATTAATAATGCACCTATTGAAGAGAAGTATTTGGCCTTAAGTCAGAAAGATGAGATAAACAGGATAACCATTAAACCACAAAAACATATGGTATCACCAACTGCATGAAGATCAACATCAGATTAAATGACATTCAGTGAGCAGTGTTTATGCATCGCGTGGCCAGACAGGATGTTCTACTGATGTTTCAGACAGGGCTCCAGCTGAGTCGTATGAAGTACAGGGACTGCATCTCGCTGCTGAAGCAAGTGAGTCACATTTTCAAAGATAAAAAGCACAGACTTTTTTTGTTTACTGTAAAGCACAGTAGAGCATTGGAAGTGTCTAACTTTAGTTTTAGCATTTGGTAATACCTACAGTAAAAGTTTTCTACAGTGCTATCAGTTGTCAAGGTACAGGTTCCCTCCTGCTTCACAAATAACTAGAGAATTTTCTTTTTTGTCCTTTCAAAAGACAAAGAGTGAGCACTGGGAGAGAGGGAAAGAGAGTACCCTAAATGTCTAACTAGTGAAGCTAAGGGTAACAGGTCCAATTCCCACATCTACATTTATTTAAAACAAGAGTTTCATACATAACATTTTCCTCATTTAGGTTCACTTAAAGCATGGGTCATGCCTCATGTCTGGCTCCATTACAAATTAAACTTGGGTTTGCGTTTTTATTCAGCAAAGTGTGAATGGGAGTTGACAGGCTGTTATCTGCGATGCAGTTAACATATAACTGCTGTTATTAAAGGTAGGCAAGTGAAAGAAAGTGATAGTTCTTAAGTGTAAAAGCCCCCCTGCAAGTCTCCAGTTGCACAAAGCTAAGTATTTTATGGCAGACTTTCAGTGCAGGATCCCTCCAGCCTACTTTATCACTGTCTCCACTGTGAACATCTGATCAGAGCTGGTCTCAGTAGGAGGGAATAGGAAATTCCAGGGGACAAATTACATTTAACATTAACATTTATGATGAGCTAGCTTAGATATACAAGTGAGAACTCTAGGCACCTAAAATTTGGTGAAATTAATCCCACCCATGGATATTAAGTTGAAGAACATCCTAAGATAATGTTTATTTAGACCCCAAACATGAAGTTTGTTTTGATCCTATTGCTTAACGTGGAAGTGTGAAGAATACATTGTCCTAGCATGATCATTCTTGGCAGTGGAAAAACTAACACTGTTAGCAACATTCTAATGCAGCTTCAAAGTTAACATCTCTTTCAAATGAGCAGGAACTGCTTCAAGCCATTGTTTTAGGCTGTGTTCAGGCTTGGTTCGATACCACTATCCAGGTCAAGTATTTCATATTGCATCCATTATCATAGGATCTAAGCATCTCAAAGTTCCTTCCTTTGTTTATATAGATTAAATATTTTCCAAACCACCTTTGCAATCTCAAGAACTCAATTTTGTTTTCAACAAAAGTTTGGAGCATCAGGGAAGCAAATGTTTTATCAAATAAACTCAATCCGATTGTTGTCTAGAAGCAGATTTTGGTTGTCTGCTCATTTGCTACTCAACTAACTTGTCAGATTGCAAAATGTCAAAAAAGCAAAGAGCTATTACCTTCGATAATAGTACCTAAGCATCAAACCACGAGGAATAGATGACACTAATCTTGCTTGCTTGCTTTTTAAGAATTCTAATTTCTATTCAAGTTAAATTAATGTTGTTTACCACCATTTTCTTTTTCGAAGTTTGAAAGTGCTTTTGTATTAAAGGCTATAAAAAGGGTTAGCAGGTGTTAGTGGCCCCATTTCAAGATATGATTTACAACACTGTCAGCATTTTACTTACTAGATAAACAAAACCGTTTACCTAAGTGACTCAATTCAAATATTAAGGCATATGAAAACTGTTAACAAAGTCTTCCATGTAGAAAGTCTACTTGCCTTTGCAAATTGAACACATTTGTGTCAAGAAATACGATCTTTTAAAAATCGGACATTTTAAGAATAGTACGAGGATATTAAATATATCAAGGAATATTTTCAGGTTGTACAAATTTGCACTGAAATACTTAAAATATATAGGACATATTAAATACATGATAAATTTCCTTGCAGCTGGCACAGAAGAGCTTCATTTCATTCTACTTTTCTACTCACAAGGAGTTGCTTTAATATATGAAAGACTGACAGAAGGGCAATTTTTTTAAATTTTTTTTTTTAATTATTGTGCTAGGTCTACATCTATTTCTTAACTGTTATCTGAAATCCTGCATTTAAAGTTGGCAAGTTGAGTATCCCACAGCAAAAAATTCACTCTGTTGCAGGTCACTTCGGAAAAAAATTAATGTACTCTCTCTGGTTCAGTTATCTCTAGTTGATAGATTATTTACCTCACAATTCATCCCATATCTGGTAATATGGGTAAAATAGATTTCAGAAAGAAGGCATATGGAAATGCCTCATTCAGTTTGCAATGACGGTATTTTGCGAAATAAACATAACAAATCTTGTTGGTACCATCACATATCTCCTCTCCTTCAAAAGCAGAACTAAGTTAATCCTTGAATTAACAGGGATTTTTTTTTTTTTTAAGTTAAATAAATCTCATATCAATGCCTTTCCTCTAAATATGTATTTATAATACACCACTTGGTCGAAAGTAAGCACACACATAGGCCCTGCACTTTCTATTTATGCTGTGATAGAAATCCATCTAGAGTAATGAGATAACCCTTACTTTAGATATAGAAAAAACATACATGGATACAGAAAAAAAGGATCTATGCTGTTCACACAAGCCAATTTCGTAAAGGAATCCTAAATTTAACTGTTAATGCCTCCAATGTTGCTTAAGTTTAGAAAGACAATGCACTCCCCTGGCCAGCCTCATGCAAAAGGACTACCAGGTTACCAAATAACTGGTCATTCATCGTTCAGCATTTACCTGAAAGCCAGATGTATATTGTCCAGGTGCAGTAGTTCCTAAGTGCGACTTGCACTCCCTCTGAAATAGCATTTTTGGTAACTCAAGGGATGCAAATAGACTAAAATTCCTGTCTGGGAAACCTAGATTGCATTCCCTAAAATGGATTAAATTAATAATTAATTTGCTTTATCACCATAATGATCCCAATTATTTAAAAGAAAGACTATGGCAAGATTCTGCATTATAGTACCATGTGATCATAGATATGCGACACAACAGATGCAGCATCAGTTTTCAGGCAGAATTATTCAGTGTGTGAAATGTCTAACTGTTTAGGTGGCTGGCTGGGTCTTATATTGTGGTTACGAACACCTTAATGAAAAAGGTGAGTCTTCCCTCCTTCTCTCACCAGGGTGAAATCAAGGTCATCTTCTATAAGAGTAAATTCTCCCTGCGATAGTAATATTTCAAATTAAACAACACTCCACCTGAATTATTTTGCTAAAAGCCTTTAACTCCTCCAAGCTCTCCAAGTAGCATCTTTTAAACCTTTAAGAAGTTGCCAACTGTTTGAGCAACATAGTACACAGAGTACCGCCCTTGAAGGGAAAGATCGTGTGCTCAAATTGGGCCAAATAAGCAATAAGATGATGTAAAACCAAACCACTTAAACCACATGAATGATTCCTAAACACGTAGGAATCTCATTTAGAACCATACAAGCAGCAGTATCAGAGTTCCAAAATTCACTTTGCTGGAATTTACAGCAGTATACTACTGTGTACTAACAGGATTTTACAATTAATAAGACCTATAATGTTACTGACTGGGCATGAAAAATCTGTACAATACGTTTCACAATTCTTCTATTTGAGGTAAATTTACTATGGAGAATAACATTATCAATCATTAAGTCATCTCAGATTTCTGTATCACTATCCAAACATGCCTATTATACTTGCTGAGAAAGTCGCTGCTGACATAAATAGGTGATCTTAAAAATAACTCAGGACCCTGCGGGTTTTTGTGACCCACTCTGTTGCCAGACTCTATAATTCTGTAGTTCCTTTGATCTTAAGGCATTTTGCTAATTGTACTTCTGCAGGATACCTGATGTACTGCCACCAGTCAGTAGAAAAGCAGAAGCTAAAGGACTACCAGCCCTTTCTTACAAAACCTGATGTATATCCACATATAGAAGAGGGATTTTTATTTCTTTTTTCATGAACGAGCTTAATATATCATGGACATGTGGAAGAAGTTAACCAAGAGAAAAAAAATATTCTGATATCAGACTGTTCACATAGGAACTGTTGTGGAGTAACTACAGAGTTTTACCTTCTGTTTACACATGAGCTGTTGTGGAGTAACTACAGAGCTTTAACTTTAGATCCTCTTTTACTTTACACAGTGTAATAACTTGCACCAGCCCAATGAATACGTATCATTAAAGTGGTGTTAAACCTTAGTGCAGGAATGCTTGTTAAAAACCTGCTCACCTGAATGCATCCAATCCTCCAGCTGCTTTTCTCCTTGGGAAAAATGAAGTTGTTCATAATTCAGTGTTAGAAGGGTTGATTCACTCCAATTTAAATATAATTAGCAAAATCATTTCGCAAGGTGCAGTTGCCAGATCTTTATGGTTGGTAATACCTCAGCCAAAGTACACAGTATTTTCTGTTTCCACTATGATTTTACAAGGCTATCAGTTGGAAAAAGCAGTTTTCTGGTTGTGCAATGAATCCAATTGTAGCCAGGAATTAAAGATACAAACATAAACCCCAAACTTTGTGTTCGATTTCAGTTTTCACAGTGGCATTGATAGTTCAGGGTAACCTACAGGGGCGTTTGAGTGCCATTTTTTCTCATTTTGCTTTTCCTGATATGTAGGAGCAATGTGAGAGAGCTAGACTTCGCATGTTTTTCTAGCCAAGATGTGTGCTTCTCATAAAGATGAGATGTCAAGCTCATTTTGGGAAGCAATGTATGTATGAGATATTAACTAGAAGCATTAATTGTTGTCACAGATGGGTTGATGTCTATTCTCTGGTTAGACATGGATTTGTTGTGATTGTCTCCAACCTCAACCTCCCACATTTTAAATACTCGCTGATGCAGGTAGACCCGGTGTTCCTAACTCTGGGTTTCAAAAGCAGATTTCCAGGTATAGCGATCATGTTTAACCCCATTCTCACCATCGTGAGACTTTTCTGTCTCTTACTCCCAAACCAACCCTCCTAATTTCTTGGATAAATTCCTTCTGAGTCTGTCTTGCTGTTTCCTAATAACATGGTTTCCTAACAGCAGTTTTCAGAAACAACTTTGGTGTTAAAGCCAGGGGCACAGGCTTTTACCCATGAACATGTGAGAGTTACAGGTTTGTTTGTTTTTAAACAAACTTTTGAACATAGTCCCTGCAGTCTGCTTAAACTATTCACCACCAGCAAATCCTGGGCTTCCTTTGAAGCCCAAGGCCAGACAGCCTCTCCAGACTTCCGCTTTGACTGGCTTGTTTCTGGTGGTACAGACTCTCTCTTACTCAAAGAAGCACTTTCTTTTTTTGACAATGAGAGGGCTTCTAACTCATGGTTTCACAGAGCTCTGGCCACTAACCATAGAAATACAAGGGCAGACATCACACGCTGCTGGACTGTCTGCAATAGCTCGGGAAAGGAGCTTGAGTTAAAAACTGTTAATCACACTCTCAGTCTAGGAATTCATTCTTTTGTTATAATTTGATTGTATCATTATGACTGGAAAGTAAACCACAGTATTTCAGTCAGTCTGAAATATTTAGTGTTTGACAGTAAACCAGCCTTTTTGGCAGGACCCCAAGTTTGTCTTCGCACCAGTTTTCCTTCTTTGCTCCTTTCAGCCCTCAGACTCACATCAGGGCAACTAAACCTTAAACCATGCAAAGCTAGATAAAGCTTGTTTCGAATTCTATTTATGCATCTCGAGGCAAAAAGATCATCAGAGAATGATTTAAGAAACTGAGATTGAAAGAGAAATTCAGGCAAGGAAAAGGGAAATGTGAGTATATTTGTCCATTAGCCATAGTTCTGATTGCTGTCTTGCTGGCTTTTTACATCATCCCAGAAACATTCTCCTTATTCAGCAAAGAACCTTGCTCAAGTTTCCATTATTTTCCTGCAGAGCCTTCTCTGCTAACCTTTCCAGAAGTTTGTCATTTACTACATATATTATCCATACCTGCATGCTCTGCTTTTTCTTCCTTCTGAAATTAAACAGCTCGTTTCCCGTGGATCTGTAACAATAGGAAACACACACATCAACTTTTTCTTTCATTTCAACTCTCCATGGCAATGCATATCAGGACCCTTTGATGTGACAGGAAGCATCCCAGAAACAATGTAGATTTTACAGTACCTTTCAAAAGGGACCAAAAGTCCCTGTACTGCATGGTACGGCAGCATACAAGAGTTAACTGCCAAATGAACAAAACAGCAGTAAGTGCTTTTCTCGTTAATGTACAACAGTACTTATTCCACAGACTGAGAAGCTCCGATATCTGATCTGTTAGTGGATGACAGGAAAGCTGAACTCAATTTCCAGAGGTGTTTTTACATTCAATATAATATTAAGGAGACTGAGCTACTGCAAATCCCGTTTCTGTACGCTTTAAAGGCCGCCCAAGGATCCCTTAAAGAACAGTAATTGCCATCTGCCGGCCAAGCCGGGAATGGTCTTTGTCCACAGCTTACTTCATCTGGCTAAATTTGGAAATGGATTTGGGCAAGGGAGACAGTGCAATTGGCAGCCGAGTCTGCACACTGGGACAGAGTGTGCGCATACTTCCCCATCTCATCCTGGAAAGGAGGAGAAAAACTGTAGAGGAGGAGCTGAGTTTGAGGGTTCTGTGACATTACTATGTTTTTTTAAGGTGTCGATTTAAAAATAGATAGCTAGCAAAATTATTGTTATCTTCTCGTCTGAAAATTAACTTTAAATTTTATACTTTCGAGTGACAAAAAGAGAATGTAGGAGAGACAAATCCCTTGCTGCTGGGGGAGGAAGGCCAGGTCTCTGCAAATTTCTGTCTCCAGATTAGAGCTGGTTAGAAGCAGGAGGGAGGCACCACAGTCATCCCTGCCTATTCTCATCCCGAATCCTGTGTAGCACAGCATGATTGTCCCCTGACTCTCCCCTCTTGTCTGCTTTTTCCCAGTTGTGACTTTTTACTCCCAAGCCCTTCTGTCTCCAAACTCATTTTGCAACCCACCCCGACTCTCCGAGCCAAGCCATTTCTCCTCATCCTTTCAATTCAGAACCCCTGACCTTTTCCATTTCCTTTCCCATCCTTCCCTTAGTTCTTTTTCCTAACCAGATTTCCTCCTTTTCCCCCAGTCTCACATTCTTCCACATCCCTCACCTTCTTACTCCAAGAAACTCCAGCCTGTAGGGCACACCTCTTGCCCCCAGCCCTCAGTACAGGCCCCCACATCTGCCCAAGCTGCCTGACTTCTGCTCAGAACCCTACCTCTCTAAGTTAAGACAGAGGAGGCAGAAAGGCATGATATGTCTTGGGAAACACAGATGCGAGGTAAATTTATTTGAATACTTCTCTGATAACTACCCATTAGATGGTAAAAGAGAGGAATTTGACCCTCCCTTACTCTTCTCATCTGCAGGCTGAACAAATCCAGCTCTCTCAGCCTCCACTTGTGAAGTATGTGCTGCAGCATCCTGACCATCTTGGTGACCCTTCCTGGACCCTCTCCAATTTGTAAATGTTGCTTTTGCACTAGAGTGGCCCAAACCAAACACAGTACCTCAGACATGGCCTCATACATGTCAAATACAGGGAATAATCACTTCCCTCAACTTGCTGGCCATGCCCTTGCTAATACAGACCAGTTAGTCCTGGTTGCAAAAGAAACTACAGATGACTATTAGGCTGATTGCTCACCTGCGGCTTCCTGCAAAGCTATTTTTTATCCTGTGTATCACCAGCCTCCACTGCTGCATGGGGTTATGACATCCCAGGTGCAGTATTTTGCATTTTCCTTCACTGAACTCCATGAGTTTTCTGTTGGTCATTCAGAAGGAATGTGCTAAGCTGGAGAAGGATCCATCCTGCCCTCCAGGAGATTGACTGCTTTCTCCAATTCAGTGTCATCCGTGAGCTTCATGCAGGTACAGACCATCCCACTGCACAGGTGGTTGGCAAAGAAGTGAAGCAGTAACTTCCTCTCAGTGTTTCCCAGCCTTAGTGGAATTATGATACATGGACTTGTTCTATCACTCACAATATTTTCTGGCAGGAGTTCCATAGCTTCATTGCCTGTGTGAAAAAACACATTCTTTTATGTGCACTTATTTCCTGTAAATTTCATTAGATAGACCCAAATTAACTGTCTCTTCCCATACAAGAACAATCTTTTTCTCTTTACCATCTCTGTATCACCCATGAATTAATATATCTTTGCAATATTCCTCTTCAGTTGTATCTCTTGCAGGCAGAAGAGCTGATTGAGTCATTCTCCCTATAGAAGCCATTCTATATCTTTAGGTCATCTTTGGCCTTCTTTGAACTAGCTCTGTTGTGGCCCCTTTCAAGCTGGAGGACAGGGATAGCTGAACTGCACACAGCAGCTCAGGGTATGGACACAACTTGAATTTATACAGGAGCAAATGTTTGTACTCTATTTAATTTTCCTCCCATTAATTCTTCTTTTCCCATACACATTCTTAATGTTTGATTTACTTTTTTGACTGTATCAGAGTGACTTTTTCACTCTCTAACATAATGGCAAGGTCTCATTCCCAAAGAGCCATGGTTGTTAGCTCAGAACGCTTGTATCTTTCATTTTTTAAGCTGATATCAGTTTTGTTCATCATTTGTACATACCAACACTAAATTTAATTTGAGTGGTATGAAAAGGGCACCCTCAGAAGAGTCTTCTGGATATCTTTGCAGGTGGCACTCATCTTTACAACACCAACTTATCCAACATCAGCAGCAAACTTTGTCATATCGTGTTATCAAACTACAAGTTGTAGAAGAATTTGAATACAGCCAGTAATTGGGAAGCAAAATAGCAGCTTAAATTCAATACTCAGAAACATAAATGCGAAGAAAAAAAAATAAAACCTTCTCTAGGTACATAAAATAATGGTCTCTAATATGTTGTCATTAGAATGTTCATTCAAGAAGGGAGATCTTGGACTTATTTTGGTTCCTTCTCTGGCAGAAATAGCTCCCTAAACAATAATGTCTAACAGGCACATAAACCATTAATCATTATTAAGGAGAGAAAATCAAAAAGAAAGTGTTGCATATATCAGAATTAGTCATGCAACAATACCTTTGTTATTACATACAATTCTCTTCTCAGAAAGAATATAACAGAAGTAGAAAAAGTATAAAGAGGACAAATTATCCATATGATACAGCTTCATTGTGAAAAGCATTTAAATTGGCCAAGACTCTTCAGCTTGGGAAAGAAATCAGTAAGGAAACTGAGCCCTGTAAAATCATGAAAGGTGAAGGGAAATGTTTATCTCCCGACTCTCAAATAAAAGACCTAAGGGAGGATCCAAGAATCCTGTCAAGCCTCAGGTTTAACCCAATAATTACTATGTCACTCAATGAAACTAAATTATGAAACTAATCAATACAAAGTGCTTGAAATGCCAAAATTATATCCTTAACAATAAAACAATAGCAAGAGTCATAAAAGAAACATGCAGTAACAACAAAACACAACACGCAGGAGATTATCTCCAGCTCAAGAACTTTCTATACTTCAGTTTCTTTATACTATGGAATAGTATACTAGGAAATAACAGGAGAGTTATTGAAATAAAGCTCTGGTTTCTCCCTGTTCTCATACTCTTCCCTAAAGCACCTGTAACAGGACATTTAATGCTCTTTAAACTTCCAGGGTGAAGACAAATGCAGTTCCCTACTACCACAGACACTGCAGTTTATTTTCCCATATCTGGGGAAATCACACGGACAACCCATCCAGCAGGTAAGGAGTGAGTCTTACCTTTGGGAAAAGAACTCTCTAAATCATGTCCCTTCAGATGAAAAGAACTCTTGATGTGAATTGAGTGTGGTTGTTCTTTATCTTGTGACAGGGGTGAAAATTCTAAGTGAGTAAAAGTAAAAATGTTAGAGTAAAGCACTGTGCTTCCACTTAACCGAATTTCTTTAACTTATGAAACATTAGCATGGATATTTGCATTATCATCAGGTTATACCAAATATAAAGGTACGAAATGTTTCCGTGGTCACAAATCAACTTTTTCCAAGCCCCAGTATTTTCATTCAGTGGGATGTTTTGGCTATTCATTCTGATTTGGAAGAACAAAAAGTTTGCAACGTTGCAATTCCCAGAAATTCCCTTTTCCTAACAGTTTGTTCTTCATCATAGACTGACTATGAAATGCCAGTGTTTTTGTCTGGAAAAGGAAGGTTTGTGTCACTTCAAAACATTCATCTTGTAGGTATCTTTATTCACGCAACTGCTAATCCTTAATGATCCCACTAAGATCTTTCCCTCGGCAGGAAGCTAGAGTGGCAATGAACTCACTTAGATTTTCTGGCCCATGGAATCAGGACCCAGCAATTCTCCTATCCCACACCCAAACTATCAATCTAAAACAACAAACCACTTTAATCACACAAGTACTTCTTGGCAAGCACAAAATAGAAAAGAGGAATAATGATTCTCCAAACAAAGAAACAGGAACGCTTGTTCTCATTAAGGATTTTCCTTAGTGCAATAGAGAAGTAAGAAACAAGGCTCTCCAGGACAGGCTGTGTTCAACACTCTTCTGCAATGTGTGATTGCAAGTCAACAGGAGCCCTTGAGGGGAAGGATAAGATCTTAAGGTGTCTTGGTTTTGGGTTTTTTTTTCAGGAGAAGCTAGCAGAATGCAGGAAAAGCATGTTCAGTCTCTGAAGAGCCATGTGCCACTTCAGTATTTTGGTGAGGACTTTTTCTTACATTGTGTTTTTTAACTCTGCTGAGCACCACAGCTTCTGGGATCCTTCTTGGAGGAACCTGGGTGTTTCAGTTCTACAATAAATAATTGTGGGCATTCAAAACTTTTTCTTCTTGAAGGTTGGACTGTGATTTTAATAAGAATACAGCAAGATTTAAGACAAGCCTCTCCAATAAGTCTGCTACAAAACAGACTGCATCAGGTAAATGCAAAGTTGGGAAGCTGTGGCCTTGGGGCTTTTGTTGTTTGTTTTTGTTTTTTAAATAAGTGTCAGTGGGGCCTAAGACTTTTTACAAATGGAACATGATTAAGGATCCTTAGGTAGGAATGATATGACACTTCATACTGTGATGCACTTACGGAAACCCATGCAGCTCAGAGTGGGGGTCGACACAAAGTGACAGCTTTCTGTCTGACATATGGGAAAAGGTCCTAAAGATCTTGCTCCAACTTTAATTTTATAATTGATGATTCTTTCTCCCCTGCAAACCCCCCTTTTTCATACAGATTTCAAAATTGTTTTCGTAGACATGAGTATCATATAAGTTTTTATCTCTCCTTTTCCTATCTTTCAAGTCAGATGTCTAGTTCAATGTCCATGAAAGGACTTTTAGAAACTTTCTGGTTTTCTGATTCCAGTCACCTGCCTGTGAGAAAACACCTCTGCTAATGCCTTGTCTTAACAGTTTGCCTGTTCTTTCTTAACACTCACTTGTCCTGCTGGCAGAGTTAGGCCCGTGGAAATTAGCTCTCTACCTACTAGGTTGAAAAGTTCATCCTGTTCTACTTCTTAATAGAACAACAAAACTTTCCTGTAAACTCAGCTCCCAGAATCGATTACAAGTCTGGTGCAGCTGGCTCTGACCAAATGCTGGCACCCTTTTAAAAAAACACAGATTTTGACAAGTTTTTTCCTTCTTCTCTGCTAGCATTTAAACATCTTTTCCACCAGGCATACCAGGCAGGTTGCATAAATCTCCTGCCTCAAGCATGAGCCTCTAAAGGAAGAAGATTTATCTTTGACAGAATCTCATGCACGAGACCATCTTTAGGGTAGGTTTGTTGTGTCCTATGCAGCCCACATGCTGAAAAAGCGTTTCACTTGTCTCTTTCTCATAATACTACTTTAACTATACCTTTTCCTTAACAGGGACAGCTTTGTCTATACGCACTTAAACTCTTCAGTCACTTTACCACATAAACCACAGAATAGATTTCCTTCCAGGAATTGAAAGAAAAGTAACTGAGAACCTAATCAGCTATTACCTCCTGAAAACAGCAACATGGGTCTAATGTAACTTAAATGAATTTGAAAATATTTTTCATAACTGGAGAAAATAACTAAATCTGTCTTCAAAAGGTTTGAGGCTCCTGCTAAGATGCAGTGTTAGCTTTCCAAACATAACATACCACTGTGCAGTATTTCTGATCATGCTCAGACTAGAACAAGCACAACTTAATCTTTTATTCAAGTTCATTAAACAAAGTCATTCAACGCAGCTCAAAAAATCTTATTCATGCCATAGCTCTATAACATCAGAGGGGAAAGAAGTATGGTGAAAAATCTTCATAGTGGGGAAAATCCTTCCGGCTAAACGAGAAGCCACATAAGGAGTTCTGTCATAAGATTACTCCTGATGGAAAGGAGAAGTTTCCTGAATATTATTTTGAAGGTTACCTTTAAGCCGACTTGAACAGATTTCTTTGTGTTGTCCTAAAACGCACACATACGAACTAGTATCTCTCTTACTAGTGACCAGGGCTAGGTGGTGTTGGGCTTTGTTGAAAAACCTCAACATTTCTGTGAGGTTTTCTTTGCAAATAAAATCACAAATTGTGAGTGGCTCCATTTAAGTCCACTTCTTTCTGGCCAAGCACTGTTGACAGCTGCTCCAGCTCCAGCACAGCACAGACAGCACAGACTCCAGCCCCAGGAAGGCACATGAAAGCCACCAACAGAGACCACACCAACAGGGAACTCACAACTTTCACATTTTACCTTTATTCACAAAGCAAATCCCTTCTGAAAAAGTCTGTTAACCTTCGCTTTCACATCTGTAAAATGGTGTTAAAAAGTGATCTTCACAGGGAAAGATGTGATGAAGCTCACTGGCAAATGTAGGTCCCCAAAACCATTGGTTTCCTTAAGCACAGACTCAGAACCATAGTAATTCTCAAACTCGGGCACCATCATACAGATAATACTGCAAGCAGCAGTACAAGCATCAGGAGTTACCTCACGCCTCCCATCCCACTCCCACTGTGTGCTTCCTCCCTAGCACACAGTGCACCACCCAATTGTGTTGAGCCAGATCAGGGAACTCATCTAGCTTCAAAACAAAGAACTCCCCCTCTTTTCTTCCCCCACCCCTCGCCTTTTAAAGCCAGTTCAATTCCCTGATCTGGATGCCAGTCCCATAAACAGCTGCACCTTCGTAATCCCTTACGTCAGCACTGCTGCTGAACCACATGGTGTTATCTATAAAGTGTTGGGTTTGCAGTTTTGTTTGGGATTTTTTTAAGAAATATCAGTATGTATGACCTACTGCCTTTGAGAAACTGGAGAAGGCTAATGGCAGGAAGGGTGGGTATCCCTCTCTCTGGAAGGAAAATGAGAAGGAAATGCTCAGCAGTCACCAGGTCTCTGAATCTTTCAAGCGAGCCTTTCTGCTCAGCCCTGAAGAGACGTGCATCTGGAACACAAACAGAAATCCCTCACTCATCAACTACAGAGCACACTTGAGTTGAACAGCTGTTTGCCTACGATATCCTGGAAGCCTTTAGGCATCTCAGGTATGTTCAGAGAAGAAAGGAGAAGAAAGAATATAAAAAAAACCCCACCAAAAACCAGCACCTACAAACTTCTTTTCGTGGCATAAAAAAATCAAGCCTGCCTAATTCAAATAACCCTGATGAGCAAGGGATTATTCCTGTGTGCAAAGTGAGCCAACAGGACCTGAAATCTATGACCTCTTACGAATTAAAAGCATGTTACTCTTTATGGGCATGCTGCACTTTGGAGGGGCTCATTAATTCTTCGTAATAACCTGTTTTTGATTAAAAAAATAAAGGGCTGTGACAGGAGATGGATGCAAGTTCTGCATCGCACTTTTTGCAGCAAACCATCCCAGTACAAATTTCTTGATACTGCAGATGTGAGAGGTCATCTTTTGGCAGTGACACATGCCAAACAGCTCTTCGCTCATGAGAACCAGGAGAGCTCACCTTTGCTTAGAGATGTTTCGTCTGAATTTATACTGCTAAATACTTTAAATTGCTTTGCTGCACTGGGACTAGTTTCTGTCACATGCAAGAGCATGATACACCAGAATAGAGAAGAGACATTTTGCCTGAACAACTGGAGAGAACAACTATTGAGCCAAGGAGCTCCATTTCCACTGGAGAAAAACATTAGCAACTTGCAATCAAAACTGAAAAGATGTAACTAACTACTCACGGACTTTTTTGGATTAGGAAAACAGAAGCCCCAACTTAGTACAAGGAATACACCTTCTTTATCTGAAAAACAGGCAGCGAGGGAAGACGCTTTTAAACTATCTTTTGGCAGCAGCTGATGTTAGGCCCCAGTGTGCCTATCTACAGCTAACACAGATAATCAAGGTTGCCAGCAGTAATTCCAGGGCATAAAGCAGCATCAGTAATTCCCCTGTCTAGAGGCCAGCAGCAGGAAGCAATGGTTGAATTTTACAGATTTAAAAAAGGGAGAAATAACACCAGCACCTAAAGGTGCCTTAGAATTGATGATACAGGGCTCAGTCTTAAGTGAAGGCCCTTTTACTGCACATGTGCCAAGCACTGCCTTCTCGTGGAGCACACATTAATGTTAGGAAAAAGGGAGATATAGATTTTTAAATCCATTTTTCTTTGCATTGCAGCACTGTATATGTAAAAAAAGAAATAATTTTTTTTGTGTGCATTGCTGAGATCTTCACAGGCAATATAACACAAGGCAGATGTACATGACCCCCTGGCAGGGGATAATCAACCACAGAGCTCCTTCTGAGTTTGCAGAGTAAAGCCTGGCACCCCTTCCACTGGCACCAGCAGGTCAGTGCTCTTGCTCACATTCTCCCACTTGGTAACAACTGGAGAAACGGGCTGAGAACAAAGAATGGAGAAATGGTTAGACCTCTCCTGCAGATTTCCCTGCCTGACTGACATACCTGATCTTGTAATTGACAGGACAGCTCTTCATCCCATCCCCTCTTCTGATTCTGGCTCCTGACCTCTGGCTTTGGAGTTCGACTCCTCATGCTGAATGTGGCTCTCGATTCCTTACTTCAGTTTGCCCAGACGCTCTCAGTAAGTGCCTTGGTTGTTACAGCGATGAACTGAACAGAGAATTAAGCAAGTAACGGTCAGTTCAGAGTACAGAAGATAGCTGAGAAAGATGAGGAAGGCTGATATTGTGGCCACTAGTAAAGCAGAAAGAAGAGATTGATGATGTATCACCACGAGCAATAAAGCGCAAGAAACTCCTTGCCAGCACAAAGAGATGATCTGGACAAACAGCAGGAAATGGGTCACTGCAGCTGTGTCTGCTTTGGAGGCTGTGAGAATGAAAGAAGTCAAAAGGAGAAAATTGCAGCAATCAAAATAGAGGGCAGTTAGGGCCCATATGGGCCCTTCAGTATCATGGGCAGAGTGAGAAATCCAGGTTTTATAGGTGGTGTGTGACATCACAGGAAGAATTATGGGATTATCAGAGGGGAGAAAGGGAACATAATGAGAATTTGAGGAATGTCATTAACCACACATGCTTTCTGTTAAGTTCTGCTCAAAACTTCACTTCTACTTCTCCTGAATTACTTTGTGCTTATCTTTGAGAAGCAGGGAAATAGAAAGATCAAGTAGACTGAATAGGAGTGAAAGTCAGAGAAAACAAGAACGGATGAAGAACGGGTGCCTTAGAACTGTCTCAACCAGCATACATGTACTGCACTCGATGGCTCCAAGTAGATAATTCCCATGTTATTTAGGATAGGGCTTAATCCCAGATTACTGATAAATTTCTCTCCCAATGCCCATCTTCATTTCTTTGCCTACACAGCACTTAGATTCCTCCTGCCTACCACGATCTCCAAGATAATCAATTCCCCCCTTGTTAGGTAGGTCCCTCAGAAGCCCTGTCTGCCAAAAATGCCAGCTCCCCCTCACTATCTTCTGCACAGATGCATGACAGCAAAGCTGTTCTTCCTGTACAGCATTAGCCATATTGTTAACTTCGAACATTCATCCGTTTAGGAAGGCAATCCTACACAGGCTTCACATTCAGGAGCCTCGTGGCTCTATTCCTTGTATTCTTTTAGGAAACCTGACTTCCGATACAACTGACCTATTTCTCAGCTATGCCTCTGGATTGCAGCTGGGTTGTGTCAGTACTGCTAGAGGCACTTTAGCAAAGTCCAAAAGCAAGAGATTAATTATACTTGGAGATAGGGGAGAACTATCTGCACCACATGTAATACACATATTAATATGTATTTTGTATGGCTACGGAATATAAATTATGCACAGCTAGCTTTTTCCACTTCCCTCTCTTTAACAGTAAAAATGCCTCTAACACAGTCCTGCTCTAGTCTCCTTATACTTGACAGTATCTAGAACAAGCAGTGGTCAGCCTTTTCCCCCTGGCTGGGGGATGCAGCAGTCAGTGCGACACCGGGTATGTCTGCGATGTCCTCCCTTCGTGCTCTTTGCTAACCCTCCCCAGCTACAACCAAGCCAGCGGGGGGAGGAAACCCTCACAGTCAAACCCAGAAAGCACTGAGTGGAAACAAATAAGGTTGCTAAGGAACAGTAAAGATAAACTCCAACCCATAAAATCCAGGAAACAGAAAGGAGTTCATATGCTCTTTTCAAACACACGTCACTCATTGCTCTCAGTGCTCAGTCTGTCACATCAGACTAGCACAGGGCTCAGGCTCTGATTGTATGCGCCCAGGACCGATACCCAAGAATGTGGACATCTCAAGAACCTAGCACATCATGCCACTTAACAATATCTACCTCTCACCCTAGTTTTCTTAATTGCACCACACATAAAGAGAGCCAAGTAAACTTGCAGTGCAGTGCAGATAGACTCTAAATTCTGTCTATCATTAGTTATCCATAACGACAGTAGCCTCATTAACATATGCCAGTGGCACAGTTGGGCAACATCAGCATACAAACAGAGGCACAAATGATACTTTCCCTGCCATTGCCATCCTGCCAGCTAAAGACAGCACAGGTTTGACTGCTGATTTGCAGCTCCACCTCCATTTTACCGCACTGGTACAGCCTCGGGAGCCACGCTTTGCCCACAGGGATTTTCTTGAAACCAGATCTATTACTGCACTCAACTGTAAATAAAGCTATCTCTAGTGTGTTGGGAGGTAAGATGAAAGCCAGGGGAAAGGGGTGAACATGCCAGTTATGCCTTGCCCAAGCCATGCAGACCCCAGGGGTATGTTTGTGTGTTTTCAGTGCCTGGTGAACTCTGGAAGCAAGGGGCAATCGAGGCAAGGCAAGCCCCTTTCATCAGCTGCCCTTTGGGCACCTTCCTCATGCACACAGCTACATTGCAGCACCTGACAAATTTCATCACACTTTAGAAGAGTCTGGAAAATAAGAACGTGCCACCAGAAAGGTTATATTTAGCCCTCCTATCTCCATTCACCTTGAGTTAAATCAGATACTCAGAATGTAGCGATTGCCTACCATGCATACGTGCAGTTGTACATGCCGTACATCTGAAATCACATTAGCCACCAGCCTTGTGGTTTAATCAGTGCTTCACAGCAAGGTTGAAACCTCTCTGAAAGAAGTGAGGTGAACTCAGTTGCTAATTTGGCTTCATCCTATCTCGTCATACAGAGATCAGAGTGGTTCATTTCTGCCATGAGAAAAAAAAGAGAACATTTCCACTTCCCACTCAAGAGCTTGCACTAAACCAGCACCACTTTGAGTAGTGCAACATACTTATTAGAAATAGAGCAAATTTTAATCCTTGCTAACAATGTAACTTGGAAATGAAAGTGAAAAAGCAAACCTTACAGAATTTCTCCTTGCCTCACATATCTCATGCATTTCTGTCCACATGTGACTGTATTCCACCAGCACAAAAACTGCAAATAAAAGGGTATTCACACAAACAGCCCCAGATGTAGGACATCAGGCAGTTCACGTTCCACCTCTAGTCAGCAAGAAGACCCTGCAAAGGGTGAACAGGTGCACGTGGGTTCTCCCTGCTGACCCATTTCCTATGCTCAAGGACTTTGCGTCTCTCTGAAGCTGCGCAGTAACTACACACAGTTGTCAGAAGGTGCAGTAGTCCTCACTTGCCCAAGCATGAAACGAAATCAATGCCAGGATGCAAAAGCTTATCTCTGAGGACTACTACCGAACAACTGTCTCACTTTTTACATTAAGAGGTAACAGGTTAGATGATCTACTTTACTGCTATGAAATTCAGGTTTTAAACACCACATTGAGCAATAAAATTAGCTTCCAGATTAGGAAAATACAATTAAAAAGCCCAAGTCTTTTATGACTATGGGCATGCTTTTACTATTTCTTTTACAGCTGTAAGTTCATAAAAATCAGCATAAAAATAAGTTAATACATGGAAGATCAATATGCCTGTGCCCTCAAAAAGATCCCAAACTTTTAAAGTGCTTTTTCACGCAAGCTTTATCAAACCAGCATACCAAGAACATCATGCGTGGCATTTGCATAGCCAGTTACAGCTCAACTCTCACACATGGAAATCAAAGCTGCCCAGCAGCTTCCATCTGTGGTGCAGAAGTGAAAATAACAAACTGCCTGTTTCTAATGTGATACATCAGCTGACTACACTGAGAAAACTAACAAGAAAAGATCAAGTATTAAAAATGTAACTAGGATGAGCAAGCTTATTATCTTCTTGATAAAGTATGCATACTTTTATCATACTTATGCTAAAGGGCAGAGTAATAGCTTCCAAAGAGACAAGCAGAAGAAAAAAAGCAAGGTTTTTCAGTATGTTCCAAAACATGGACCACCACACCGGAGTCTCACTGAGCTCTTAAACTCACGTCTTTAACCGTGGAGTCTTCACTAACTCACGAGCACAAACTTAGGAGGAAACAAGGGTAAGAAGAACAGACTTGCACCTTTCATGGTTGCCTCACAGGCTTTCATTCTCGGCGCAAATCAAGCATCAAAGGTTGAAATCCAAACTGTAAAGGTTTCATTTGCCTAAAGCAAACATCAGGTACTTTGCTACCATGGTGATGAACACCGTAAAAACATCGTCATCACTCCCGATTCTGCAAGTGCAAAGTAGGGCTTGGTGCAATAGTTACAGACCTAGTCTGGCATCAGACACATATTGTGAGCTCCCACTTTAGAAAAGAGTTTATAGTTTATTGAGTCTTGCAGTCATGCAAAACCTGAAATACATAAACAATAAATGAACAGAGAAGTTGTGCTGTGTATATTGATGCATATACACTACTCTGGTCCCACGCAGAATTTACAAGATGAGTTGATTGACCAAGGGTTCCCAACATAGCATCTGTAAAACTGTTTGGGAAATAAGCCATCTGCTTGGCTAGCATATGTTTGCTTAACACCAAGACAATAAATACTCAGCTTCGGAAAACTAAGCAAGTTATATCACATTTTTTATTTTAAATAACCAAGTTCCGTGTTAAAGCTCAATACCCCCATGTCCCCTTTAAAGTGACACACCATTAAAAAAGACTTTTTTATAAAATTAAAGCTAACAGCAGCCGAATCTTTTATGTCCAACACATTTGTATTACAGTATGTATACCAAATTTGAAGGTACAAAAAGGTTTCAAAGCTGTTCCAGACTATCAAGCTGATTTTGACTTTTTGGGACTAACCCCACTATCTTCAGCTGCCTTCTCTGCTGGCCTCTTTTTTAACCCTTTCATTTTCCTCGTCTGCAGTTTCCCAAGATCTTGCTTCTGCATGTGGATTCGGCCGTACGTTGTACCAAACACATCATGGGAGATATTCTTTTTCTTCTTAGGCTGCAAGGGAAGAACAACATCAGTATTTCTGAGTGGAGAGTGCCAGGAGCTCAGGTGAGAATCAAGTGCCTAAAAGTAAGGCCGTGTACACTGGAGCTTAGAGATTAAGATTTGTTCTGTATGTTCTATAGGCTTCCAGAGAAGAGTCTGTATGCCACCTGATCACCCCAGAAGTGCTATGGCTCCAGAAATCTCAGTTTGCCTATATAAAAGTAAGCTTTGGTCAAACACATTAATTAATACTTCAGCTTTTGCTCTTCTTGACAGACAGATCTGGAAGTAACATACTTTCCAAGGTACATACCTTCAGGGCTTTTGGTTGCTTTAAAGACAGCTTATAAAGGTCATCTGAAGCTAAATGTGTCCTCCTCATAACCAGGTCTAATGAAGGTCCCATCTCTTCCAGTTCAATTCTTGGTATTTTACAGCCAGATTTCTTCAGGAGAACCCTAGAAGGGAAAACCAACCAAAGTCAACATTGTCCTCTGTGATGAACATTCATCCGTCTTTACCTAAAGGGCAGGTTCAGTCCTGTAGTTCAGAAGACAATTAAAAACAATTGCTACTGCTAACTCTAATGCTAACACATTATAGAGGATGATGTCTGGCAATAACAATTTATAATATATTAAATGTATCCCATCACAATTTGAACACACAGTATTATCAGTCTTGCTGTAAGAAAGCTGAAAGCCATATAATTCCTCAAATCCAAAATAGTGGCCTGGGTATTAACAGACATGAAAAACATTTACTATAGTTTACAGCAAAATAACCTGAGCACTAACTGAGAACATTTTTGTTTGTTTGATTTGAAGAATGAGACTTATAAAGGTAGAGAAATCAAAGTCACATGGAACACAAGCTATGAATTCTCACAGCCTCCTAAGGCAAGGCCATGAACTGTGAGGCTGAACACCAATACATCGAGACAGACTGTCTTGTCCAGCGTTTTCCTGTTTTACCTTGGGTGTCCTGGCTGCAGCCAACCACCTGTCATTCTCCAACAAACACCTAAGTGAGGAGAGTCCTAGAATCAGCCTGAGAACAGACTAAGTCTATGAAGTCTAAGACAGTACTCTGAATTCACCAAGTTAATTCACACCACCCTACTAATCCAACCACATGAAAGAGCAATCCTCCTAGCTAGCAGGGGGAGCTCAACAAGAAAGGAAGCAGCAGGTTTAGGGCTTAAGTGTTTTCCTTCTGCTCTCAAGGGGTATTCCATAGCACAGCACGTCATGCCCAGTATATAAACTGGGGGGAGTTACCCAGAAGGCCCAGATCGCTGCTCGGGTCGGGCTGGGTATCGGTCAGCAGGTGGTGAGCAATTGTATTGTGCATCCTTGTGTTTATTGGTTTTTTCCTTTCCCCTTTTAGTTTTATATTCTCTCCTCCTATTTCCCTTATCATTGTTATTAGTAGTAGTACCAGTAGTAGTTTTATATTATACCTTAGTTACTGGACTGCTCTTATCTCAACCTGTGGGGTTTACAGTCTTTCGATTCTCCTCTCCAGCCCATCCGGACAGGAAGGTGGGGAATGAGCAAGTGGCTGCGTGGTGCTGAGTTACTGGCTGGACTTAAACCACGACATGTACCAAGAAGCAAGCAAATAGATAAAACACATACTCACTTATAGCTTCGCATGTAAATTTTCCCATCTACAGCTGTGAAATGCAGGACGTACTCTAAACCAGCCAGACGAATATTGGGCACAGTAGGACCTCTGAAGAAATCTGGAAGAATAAATGCCAGCATTCTTGGCTGAAAATCACATCAGCAGATGACTATAACAAATTGCTTTAATTCATAACGGACCCGCATCACACTACTGACGTGAACTCCTTGCCTATACAGATACTTTTACTGCTTCTAACTAAGAGAGGCTATACAAGGGATGGCTCTAGAAAAGCTGAATCTGTATGTTTAATGTGACTCTCACAAAATAGCTGCTATTTAAAACTGTAGTCCTGTCTAACACTGCACATGTTAGCTCCTGCAGTGGTGAAACCAAACGAGTAGAAATCCTGACAGGAACACAGTGACTTCCCAGAGACTGTTAGCAACATACATGATAAGTTCATGGAAAAGAGCAAACATACTTTCAGAGCAGTAACTTAGCTTTATTAAGCTAATTGGGATAATTTCACTGTTTATTCTTTTAAATATTCAGCTCTAAAGTCAGAAAAATTACGTGTATCTTTAGGCCAGTTTAAGCTCAGCTAAGCATAGATCAATAGGGAGAAGGCATTAGTTCAGGTATCTGTTTAAAGTCATATTTCAAAAACTTGATACTTAAGATTCTTAATTAGAGCCAGATTTTGGAAGAATGCAAAGAAGGAACAAAGCCAGTACAAAACTGATTGAAATTGTACCTTATAGCCTACTCTTATCTGCATTTTCCCTCTCTGACTTGGGAAAAAGTTTAGATAGATAGTTTCTTTCATTCCTCCCACAGAACAAAGCACTTTTGTCCTTCAGGCAAAGCACCATTCATCACCGCAAATGCTTTCTCTATTTAATAAGCAACGCATCAATAAAAATAAGACACTTGAAATAGTTGCTTAGTTTGCAAAGAGAACACTGAAATACAGGTTAAATACAAAATGAGCTGTCTCTAACGAGGTTCTTACATCAGGCTATGAAAAAAAATACTGTGCAATTAGAGAGCTTGCAGTAAGCACAGCAATCTGTCCAACATATGCAGAGGGTGGAGAAAGAATGTGACCTTGACTGAGGGAACAAGGTGTGCTAATAAATGTGACAGGGCAATGCTGAAACACAGAAGAACTGCTAACAGACGCAAAACACATCAGTCTCTTCTGTTCTGTCCCACTTTCAGATCCCTTGGCTAGTTGTCTTTTCCTCCACTACCTTTTTCAAGAGTATCAGCACTGGAGTGACATCCAAAACAAACTGTTGCTGGCAGACAGCAGCTGGAGTCTAGCCAGGAAACTTCCTTGGTCAACTAAATACTCTCTCTCCTCCTCTTGTGGGTTGAGCTTGTAGATAGAGGAAAAGCGGCAAATAAAATACTTTGTTCTCTTCTGGCACGTATTTCCCCTCTGACTAGTTCTCTGTGGGCACGCAAGCTTACAATTACGGTGGTTTTATTGGCAATATCTCCCTTTCATATTTTCCTGTGGCATCAAACATCTTTTTACCCACAGGATGATCTCTTCAACAAATGCAGGTGGTCAGGAATTTCTGTTTCCTGGCAGTGCTGAACAGCTGCAGAAACCTCAGGCTTCAGTATGCCCAGAGAGTTGAAGTTTTTCTAAATGTACTCTTAATTTACAACTCTTGCTTTGGTTGGACTAGAGACTTACTTTCTCCTTTCTTTCCATTCCTAGTTCTTTTTCCTGCTTGTCCTCAACATGTTTCCAGAACTTCTAATTTACTTTTTCCTGCAGAGAGCTTACAGGACCTTTCCATTTCCAGACTAAATTCCTAAATTATTTTGGCACATGAGTCTATACACTTCTTTTTGTATCAATTCCTATCCAAAAGCTGGTAACACTGTAACCTATGTAGCTATAGTTAGCATTAGCAGAGTTCAAACTCTATCCCAGACATTTCCCAGCCACCCCCTTTCTTGGCCAGAGAGAACGTGCAAATCTTTTGAGACACTCAAAGAAGCCTGTGTGAGGAAGGCTGTATGAAGAACAAGCTGATGGTCAATCTAAAATTGTAGATGTCTCCTAGAAACCAACATTTTAGGAAGTGTATAAGCAAGTCAGGCAGTGCCTCACCCTTTTTAGGATGAAATGGGTATGCAGTAACAGAACTAGCGAGCAGGCAGTGCAATAAGTAGTAAAACATTTTATACATACAAGCATAAAAAATTATTAAAATTTCATGAACTGCATTCCAAGGATGTACATAATAAATGAACTCCTGCATGACTACATCAGTAGACAACAAAACCAAAAGAGAAAGAACGGGATATTCAACATCCACCAGCTTCAAATGTTTATAAGCGCAGCTACTAGCCCTTCATCTAGCCCAGGAACCAGTCAGCTGTATTGAGAGGATGCAAATTTTCTCCTCTTCTGCTCCTTTTTCAGTCTCATTCCAGAGGAAATATCCTGCTTTAAGGAATTACAATACTAATGGGGGGGGGGGGGATATCTCTAATGGAAAAAAAAATCCCCAACCCTGTTTCTAAAGAGCAATCATTCATCTGTTTGCCTAGAAAAAAAGGAGCCCAACTAATATTTATTTTATATTAAAGGGAGATCTTGCAAAGCTGTAAGATTATGAGTTGGTACAACCCAAGAATGGAACTGAAAGAACAAAACTGTTCTTACTGGGCCAGTTTCAGTATCTCACCAGAGCTTAAAAAAATAATCTACTTTTAAGAAACCTATTAAAAAGAAAACACATACCACCCTACTTACTAGACCCAGTTCTACCAAGCAAGATGCGTTAAGCGTCAAGAGATACAGTACCATATGACCGCTATGTGCCAAAACACTACCCTAAGTATAATCGTTTTTGTAGTTCTCCAGAAAACCCCCCCAGTGTGCTTTATCTTCTAGAGCCTCCAACCTTGAGACAGTAAAACTCTATGCCAGTTTTTCACCAAGCTCCAAGCCTGCTTTGAAGTTATGACACAGCTATTATCTACAGGCTGCTTTTTACTGTGCTTTTTCCTGTTCTTTCCAAGTACTCTAATCAATGGCACTTTTGTAAGAATTGGTCGAATTTCCAACAGAAAATGCTTTCATCATACAAACACAAGTTCAATTATATAGATTTGACTTTTTTTGTAAGCAAAAATATCCCACTTTCTGAACTTTATCCACTGATTTCAGATTAGATACTTCAAAAATGTTATTTGGTTTGAAAAGCAATGATCCAGAACAATTACGTGGTACAGACTTTTGGGAAAATTATGTTTTTCTCACAATCAAAGCAATGAATTTTAGCGAACACAAAGTTTCAACTTGAGAGTCTTTTAGGCTAGTCTCCCCCCACCCTGTAACAGTCACGATGATTAGTTAACTTCAATTTCACATGACAGGAAACTTACAAGTGCCTGTTCTTGTTTTCTTTCTGTGCTGAACAGAAGCAAACATTTAGTGACAAACTGGCATTTCCCAACAGATCACATTACTACAGATTTATGCAATCCTACTGCTCACATAATCAAAATACTGACCAATGAGAAGGCTCTTCAGTCTTCTGTATTCTTCATTTACATCGAACATGTCACCAGCAAATATCAGCATCGGTTTTGTTCCTTCAGGACATTTACTGTTCTGTGGAATAAGAATTTTAAAACAGACCAAAGATTCAGACCCCACTAGGGAACATATTATTGATATAGTATGTTGTTAGCCATTCGGCACTGAATGAAAAACTCTTGTGACTCAGGATCAGTATGGACAGAATAGACATTTCTGTTTTCTCATGGAAAAACACTGTATGTGTATGGAAGGACTGTGTCTCTAAAAGGCTGAATTGTGTTATTCTTTGTGCTGGATTAACAAAAGAGAGCTTCTTGACTATAAAATGTAAAAGATAATACCTTCTGGTGAAAATGAGTGAAATTCCACCACAACTACTAACAAGAACACTAAAATTAGAGGCAAACAAGTCCATTGTACTTCTGACACCAGAGTGCACATGAAAAAGGCTAGTTACGGTTTAGTCCATCACCTGATTTTAATTCTGGCCAACAAACAGATTTATTCAACTATAACTTTCCTGCTATAAACAGTGTTGTGCAGATACACACCACAATCTGACCTCAAGGGGAGATTCACCTTTGTAAACACTAATTTCTTCACTAACTCGCTAGCCTGTCCTGCCAGTTTATACACTGCGATGAGAACAGGGACCATAAATATCCCTTATTTTGCAGTGTATGAACTGCTTGACACAAATGTACACACATATGAAATATGTTTTAGTCTTGCCAAAATAAGCCTAACATAGCCATAAAAGGTGAATTTCCTCTAGGTTTAAATAATCAAGATGTTAGCTCCCTGTCTGAATTAAGTATAGTCCTCTGAAATCTGGCATTTACGTGTTAGTGAAAGCTAAAGGAAGTTTCAGAATCACCTCAGCCAGCAGAACGACCCTCTCTGGTTACAATTTGGGAAGAAGGATTTCAGTTTTCAAAGTCTATGACAGTTTATAGAGGAACCTACCACAAGCAGAACCTGACTAAGGAATTTTGCAAGTGTAACTCTTTAATTAAAAAGGAAAATATTAGGAATAAACTGAGCCTAAAAAAAGTATCTGCAAAGAAAGTTGCAAGCTGGCTCAAAACAACCAAAATAAAATAAAAAGCAGCACATAAAAAATACCATCCTGGGATACACAAATTAGCAATCCTCATACACTGCATGAAATACTTTTTTGAACAGCTCTTGTCCTTACTCCAAAGCACAGAAAAAGCCAATACCCCCACAAACCCACCAGTAGATGTCACTGAAATATTGAATTAGCAATTCCTTACCTTGACATCTTTTAGGGATACAAACTTCTCAACGCCTAGCTCAATCATATCTAAGACATGATAGTCAAACATGCGACCTGTGAAAGTGAAAAACAAGAAAATCCAGCTATTTAAATATTCATTGAAAACCAGACCTTTCACCCAAATAAAAACGCAAGTGAGACAAGTTACCTATTACCAGGTTGTTCGGTCGCTTCTTGTTGTGAGAGCCGAACAGAAACAACGAACAATCTGATTTCTTGGAAAAAAATTCCTACAATTGAGGACAAGAACAAAACTCATGAGTTCCACTTTGTAGTGTTTGAAATACTTTGCGAAGACACATGTCACAAACACATGAGTTTAGGAGCTGCTTAATGAGAAGAGCAACTGCACTTACCAGAAGCGTTTTGAGCATGGCCAAGTCCACATAAGCTAACATTGACAGCTAAATTCAAGGTTCAAATAACAATTCTTTTTTTATTTCCCATTGCAGTCTTAAAGATTAAGCCAGGCAACTTTTTCTCTTCATTCTATCTGTAATGCCCTTTTTCATAATTCCTCATTATTTGTTTTTAGGTAAAATACCTTCAACCACTTCTCCCTGCCTGAAGGATAAGCATTTGCAAGTTGGTTACAGTTGTAATGCCTCATTTTAGTGACCCAGACAAGCTTTATGCAGCATATTAGCTTTGCCTAACAGCTTCTGAATGTCCAGTTAGTTCCCTCAACAGCAAACCTAGGAACATCTGCAAATATCTAAAGTTCTCCCACTTGGGAATGAAGAGTCCTACCTACAGAGCAACTTTGTGTCTATTGATTACTTAAGACTAAGACACTACTTAAAACGAAGCCGGTGGTGACTATCACAGAGATGATCTTTTCTCCAGGCTGAGTAGATGGAGAACCTATTACAGTATTCTGACCAGAACTAACATTATAGCAATTCTTTCTGAGAATGTCTAACTCCAAAGTCTTTTTATGCACTGCTGCTTCTCAAAGCAGCCCCTCATTCTGTGCATCCACCGTGGTTCCTAGATATATGCACATGCTATTTATCCCGTACTTCCCAGAAGTACCAGAGTTTCTACACTTGCGCTTTGCAGCTGTGAAGCAGAAAATGCCACTGCACCTCCTCCTACTCCTGCAACAGCAGCAGCTCAGAGAGGACAGCGCAGCTCTGCCCCTCCAGGAGATCAGGACAGACACCCCCGGGGGCAAACCCAGGCTGGAATAACTGCACGTACAAATCACACAGCTCAGCACTGAGCTCTGCCATCAGGTCCCTGAACAATTCTGACTGTAGACAGATCAAGAACAGACCAGAGGGGACTCCCCTTGAAACACTTGCTCATACAGCTCTGGTAATCACTGTGTGCTGCTATATGTGACTTCTCTAGCAGAAGTATGATATTTTACTTAAAAGATGCAACAAACTCAGCTGACGATCAGCTAGTTCTTATGTGACTGTGAAACCAAGTCAGTCAGCTATAGGACTGTAAGAGGTATAGTTCCAGCAAATCATTTCACAAATCGTTCCTTGCTACCTACTCTAAGTTTTCCATTCCATTCACGATATTTTAGGGATGGCTGCCTTACTGTGCTTCATGCCAGGAACAGAAGCACATACTATAACACCTCAGCATCAGTTTTAACGCTGATGAAGCAACTTTTTATGTTGGTGTACCTAGGCCGCAACCACAATGTTTTTTTAACACATTAAAATTGCCTTAACTCAACTGTCTAGTACAACTCCAGCTGCTCCTCTAGCAGTCACTATTAAAAAATGATCCTTAATGATCCACAGCTATCTCTCCTCTCCCTTTTTATTTACAAGGGATTCCTTACGTATGCTTCCCCTTTAGTTACATGATCTCTTTCAGACGAGAAAGTGCATTTATGCCTTGTGTCTATACATGAATGTATACATCTTTTTCCTCTTCACACACAGATTTACTTAGTACAATACCCCAAATCTGCCAACTTCAGTGTGCATCTTCAGTGAGTTATTTTAGTAACTGTCTCAGGCCATGAAAAGCTGACCCTTATTTCCCTAGGCGAGTTAGCAGTGGCACAGAACTAGAAATCATGATCACTAGGAACCAAACAACTTATTTTGAGATAATTAGTTTTGTCTTTATTGTAAAGCTGTATCACTATCTTCTTTCTCTCATTTTGAAGGAAGTACATATATTGCTTTTATAACATGGGTATTTCAGCAGTTAAAGTAATGCTTCAATTGAAGAGCAAACGTGTAAGAGATAATCTTAGGATGAGTCCCTTTATTTTTTCCCTTCCTGCTCATAAATTATCTTGAACTCAAAGCACTGAATCAACACCAAATCCAGACACGGGCATATAACTAGGGTAGATTTAGATTAGATACAAGGAAGGAGTTCTTTACTGTGAGGGTGGTGAGACACTGGCACAGGTTGCCCAGAGAAGCTGTGGCTGCCCCATCCCTGGCAGTGTCCAGGCCAGGCTGGACGGGGCTTTGAGGAACCTGCTCTAGTGGAAGGTGTCCCTGCCCATGGCAGGGGGGTTGGAACTAGATGAGCTCTTAAATTTGCCAGTCAGTTTACAGAAACATGCATTTACAGTAAAGACAAAGTCCTCACAGCATGATGATTCTGTCAGAGGAAAAATATGCCTACTGACACCATAAATCTAGCCATAGCACAACCTTCCACTTATCCAAGCTCCCTATAAACTTTGTTTCTCATCTAGTTTCTCACAAAGCAATAAAAAAATTATCCTCTAATAAAGTTCTTCTTGACTGTAAAATATCATAAGAGAAGTGGTTTACACTTACCAATGATGTTTGATCCTCAAAAGGCCTGGTAATATTTTTCCTGTGGGGAAAAAAAAAAAAGAGAAAAAGATTTCACCCAACCAAACCCAGGTCCAGACAAGCACTTTAATTAGTTCTCTGATAACACTAAAATTCTGCATTCTACTGGAAACTCCAGCAGTAGAGGTTCAGGTTTAGTTCAAACCATAAACCATATTAGTACTGCTGGGAGTGTCTCAGTGCCATTTTAAGCACTGTCCTCCACATCTCCTGTCTCTTGGGACCTGAGTTCCAGACCACCACCACCAGTGACACTTTATAAACAACTGCTTTTCCCTGTTCATCTAACACTAAATTTAGCTATTAGAACTAATGTCTCTGTACTACAACCATACAGATACCAGGTTCCCATTCTGAGCAAGACTTATCTATCATCATAATCTGTAGCTCAAATTTATAAGAATTTGGGTGTGAGAACTCCAGCCTACTTGCCTGACGGAACCTCTCCAGCTGTTTGCACAAATGAGTCAAGTGAAGTCAACTGTTCAAGTTTACCAAATCCTGCTCCGTAACACTCAGCACAAAACTGGGCTAAGCACCAACACTGATCACATGTAACTTGTTTCCAAGTCTACTGAAATTTATGATGAATCCCAGTCACCTTCTGCATCCCTTTCCATTGTTCAAGCCCCCATGCTGGCCAGCATCTCTATTCATACTTTGAAATTACCAAAAGCTGTCTTGTCAGCAGACTTAAAGATGTCTGAAGGGGGTCTATAAGGATGCTGGGGAGGGACTCTTCCTTAGGGACTGTAGTGGTAGGACAAGGGGTAATGGGTTTAAACTTAAACAGGGGAAGTTTAGGTTAGATATAAGGAAGAAGTTCTTTACAGTGAGGGTGGGGAGGCACTGGAATGGGTTGCCCAGGGAGGTTGTGGATGCTCCATCCCTGGCGGTGTTCAAGGCCAGGTTGGACAGAGCCTTGGACCACATGGTTTAGTGCGAGGTGTCCCTGCCCAGGGCAGGGGGGTTGGAACTAGATGATCTTAAGGTCCTTTCCAACCCTCACTATTCTACGATTCTATGTCAAAGTGAGACCACTTACTTTCTATACAGTACAGCAAAAGGCTTCTTCACAGCATACTGCAAAAGACAAATTTAGACACATTAGCTCCAAAACGTTTAAGTACACAGCACTGCTTTTTCTAAAACCCTACAATTTACATGATCACAAGAAATAGAGTGATTGTTTGTACAAATGGGTCTAGAAGGCACTTCAAAAGGCCTGCTCACAATAATGCCTTTCAAGTTGATAGCAATCTTGGTTCCAAATTAATTACAGAAGGACTTATTTCTAGAAGCGACAAAATAACAAAATAACTAAGAAAGAGCTGAAATCAAAGGCATGTAATGGAATCTTTCTGCTTCTATCTAGGGACATGAGGAAAAAACAGGAGTAAACAGCCACCTGTTTATCAGCAGCATAAGATGGTAAGAAAATGACAAAGCAATGAGAGAAAAGAGTGTAGGGACTGCTATAATATTTTCAGGTATGGAGTCAGAAGACTGGTTAGGATTGGTAAGTTTAAGTTTTAGAAGAGGCTGAAAGCTCTTTATCAATACACATAAGCAGTTTACAGGATTCTGAGATACGACTTCAGGTGAGTGATCCAGTCCCAATTCTGTACCTAATCCTTTTATTTGCAAACAGACTTGCAACACTTCACCTTCTGTACTGGACAATCATGGAAAAAATAACAGTAAGCTCAAAACCTCTGGCAAAGAAATTGGAAGAAAATAATCTCTATTGCGGGGTATGTAATGACACCTCTGAAGCGCTGGTCAACCTGACCTGGGAAAGGGAGAGAGTACAAAAATACTGATCTTGCAGCTGAGAATATGCAAATTCTAAGAAAAAAAGAAAGATTGCGTTCTATATCCAACCACTTACAATGTCTTTAAGCACTTCAGCCACCGTTAAGTTTGCATTTCCTCCTTTTATGAGCATAGCAATTTTCGTATTTTCTTTAAGCTTGGGTTCTCTCTTCTCAAGAAATCTTTTTGCTCTCTTAGTTTTAGGCTTTCTGTAACAAATTAACAGTTAAAAACTTAATATTAGTAACAACATCCAACATTGCAGAAAACAGTGAAACAGCAAGAACTGGAACAAGCTGTGTCCAAGTAACTTGTTTCAGTAACTCAAACTAATCCCAACCTGCAGAATTACAATAAGTGCTAAATATCCAGTCTCAGACTACCGTATTTTACTGTCACTCCTCTTCCTCTCTGTTTCCCCAAACTAGCAAAGGTGATTTTAAGGTCTTGGGCTTTTCAGTTTCTCCTAATTTGAAGCTTAAACGACGCCACAGTTCCTACAGACCTACGCGCTTAAATGTTCCCCTCACACCAGCACCCTCCCCAAATCAGAGATTCGCACATGAGAAGAAAACGCAGTTCTTCAAAGACCACCAACAGCAACCAGAACACAGCTCAAGTACAGAGCACCTATAGGCACGAACCAGAGAGCAGCACGGGCAGCTCTCAGGGGAGACACACCGGCCTCAGCAGGGGCACAGCGCTCACACACATTAATAACTACGTGGCCACATTTCCCCACGAGATGAACGCAAAGCTTTTAACGTCTTCTCCAGGAAGCATTATATTTATTTTCTTCACAACGAAGCAATCCACCTCACGCAGGTACTTCCACCTGCAGCTGCAGACAGCCCTTTCACACGAGAGGAATACATAACCCAACACCAGCCGCTCACGGCGGCTCCTTTACGGAGCAAGGGCTGTCTGACACCAACACAGACACGGCAGCGCTCGGCTTCCTTCCCTCCCTCCCGTTCACCCGCTCCCCGCTGCCGCCACACTCACACCACCCGGTCCAGCGGGTCCATCGCTGCCGAGCCGCCTCACGGCCTATCATCCGGTACGTCACATCCGCCGCGGGGAGCGCGGGAGGAAGCGCTGGGACAGCGCGCATGCGTAGGGCAAGGCGCGCAGGCAGATGCGGGGTCAGGGGTGGGAGGCGGTTACCGCGCACAAAGTGACGGAGCAGCTCCGCGGCTGAGCATGGCCGCAGCGCCGGCTGGGCGGCGGGTTTCTGACAGACGGGTTTGCTTGCCCTGCTGTCATCCCGGGTGTGTTGGGAACCACATCAGAGCTGAGCAGCTACCGCGCGGCCATTCACCCCAAACTTGCTCATTTGGGAAGACTTACGAGTGGGAAACATGACCTTACATGTAATAGAAACCAAATGCCAGAGATTTATTTCTGCCTAACATCCCTAACGGGATAGCATCACCTTTCAAACAGTATCTACTCTTGCATCTGAAAAGTTTCTGATTATTTCAAAGCCCGCAGGCCTTCAGTCAGTGCGAGTTGTTCAGATTTGTTCAGGTTGTTGCGTTTGCTCCTCAAGTCTGTGTTTGACCAGAAGTTGAAAACCGAAGGTACAAGAAAGCACCACAGACGCGCCACAGCACCAGTTCATAACATTCCTACCTTTGTTATTCCAGCTATAATTATTCTCTATGATATGAAGATGATTAGAGGGTTGGAGCACCACTCATATAAAGGCTGAGAGTTAGGCTTGTTCAGCCTGGAGAAGAGAAGGCTCTGGGGAGACCTTAGAGCAGCCTACAGTATGGAGAGGGAATTTTTACAAGGGCACGCAGTGACAGGACAAGGGGGAATGGCTTTAACCTGACAGAGGGGAGATTTATAGTAGATATTGGGAAGAAATTCTTCACTGTGAGGGTGGTGAGGCGCTGGCACAGGCTGCCCAGAGAAGCTGTGGCTGCTCCATCCCTGGCAGTGTTCAAGGCCAGGCTGGACGGGGCTTTGAGGAACCTGGTCTAGTGGAAGGTGTCCCTGCCCATGGCAGAGGGTTGGAATTAGATGATCTTTAAGGTCCCTTCCAACCCAAACCATTCTATGAATGCACCACATTGGTCAAGGGGACTAAAGGACACTGGAGAAAATCCAAACTAAGTAATTTGATGAGTATTCAAACTCAAAAAAAGTAATGAAAGCTACACTTACTTGATTTTTTCTTTCAGTAACTGCAGTACAAGAGCAGACACAGTATGTGGCTGAACAGGACACACAAGGTGAAGCAGTATTTGAAAAATTCAGGTCTTTATTTCAGATGATTTTTTGGTCCTTTTTACCAAATGTTCCAGACTGTTCAATACATCAACATTTTTCTAAGGTAGGGGGGGTTTAATTATGTAACCATTTCCTCTTCAATTCTGAGAGAGATACATGTTTCCAATCAGCATTTAAAAAAAAAACCAAAAACAAACCAAACGCTTAAGCCCTTCCCACTATAAGCCAAACATAAAAGCAATGCACAAGAACACAATGTCCATTTTTCCATTAATAATTGCTCAGATAAATTGGAAATCATGTCATGGCTTATAAAAGTTGGCCCATTAACTCCATGAACAAGTCCTGAAAAGATCAGAGTTGCTGTCATGGAGGGGCATCATCTAAGACAACACTTCCAGAAGGAGAATCCTCTGCCCCAGAAGCAGGGCTGTCAGGCAGAGGAATAGAGACATCCATTTCCAAGCTGTGCTGCTTCTCCAGATCACAATTCATGTCAGAATTTCTTCCACCACTCACCTCTCCCTCTGACTCCTCAGTCAATTTGTCGTGGGCCTGAGCAGACTCCTCAGAATCTTCTTTTTCACGCAGGAAGCTGCAAATCGTACTAGGCCTGCTGTAGGAAAAATCTCTGTCCTTGATCTGCAACCACTCCACTCCGTCTGATGCAAAGAAGGAAAATTGATATTGGTGACAAAAGGAGTTAAGAGTTAGCAGCAGTTTTTGATTAGTTTAAGTTCACTGTTACTAAGGCTGAGCCTGAGCAAAGAATCAAAAAAACCTGAAACCAATGAAAAGCAAAAGGGTACTGCTAATAAATACTACTATATGTAGTAGGGTACTCAATATCCGCATAAGTAAAAGCACTGACTTCTGTATGAAATAAAGCAATCATATGAGCACTGAGTTCTGCCTACGTAATGAAAATCAGCATGACTGCTCTGCCAGGTGTGTTTTTGCAAGCAAGTTCAATTAATTTATTCATTTACACTTAACTGTAAATTCAGTAAGAACAAGTCAGTTGTAGTGCATGTAACATGGAACTTCTTACTACGGATATGATAGATTTTCAACAATTAGAGACTCAAAAGGTCATTAGAAAAACTGATGGAAGTAAAAAACCAAAACAAAACAAAAAAAACACCACCACCAACAGAAAAAAAAACCTTAGTGAAGAGAAGAACAGCACCTCTTATTTCAGAACCAGTGCCAAAACTTTTAGATGACAGAAAAACACACCAGGGAACATCAGCATATGTTTGCCCTGCTCATACACTCTTCTATAGGAACCTCCTACTAGCCACTTCTGGAGGCAGCATGATCAGAAGGAATCTCTTTGCGTGTGTGTTTTGTTTTGTATTTTTGTATTTAAATGTACACATCTGGTGCCTAAAGAAGAAAGTTCCTCTAACTTCCTGTTTGCTCTTGAATCAAACGGTCAGTGCTGACACATCTAAGTATAATCCATCCATGTCCCAGTGCATAAGAGCAGAGGTACTAACCAACATTCTCTTCTCCTTCCTTCTTTTCTGTCAAAAGTGTCCGCGTCATGTTCAACTTCTTCACTGTGTGGCACTTGTATTTCAGCTGTACTTTTTGGTTGCCTTCTGCATCTACTAGGAAGAAAGGAGAAAAAACAATACCCAAACCCCAATCATAATAGTGAATTCCATATCAACTGAAACAAGGTACGTATTTTTAACCTTTCCGGCTACCACAAGGGACAGGACATCAAATCACAACAATTACCGTGCTCTGTGTTCTCTTCAAAAACCACACAGGTTCCCAAGGTATCTATGGAAAACAAAGTGAGAAAGTCTTAGAGACTATTTTATATCACCTGTAGATACTGTAACCACCAGCACAGCTGTGGGAACATTCCAACTTCCAGCCCCTCACAAAGGCCCAGCACTGGTAACCACACTGCCAGCTCAGGGACCGGAGTATCACGCTCATTCAAAGTCATGAAAAGGGAGGATTCCAGATCATTTTCTTCCAGACCAGTGTTGTCACCGTGAGGCAAATGGAGAACTACAGGTTGCACAACATGTCAGTCCTGCTTATACAGGAGACAACAAGCACTTACTTCGAAGCATTTATACCCCACATTTTTTCCCTGCTGAAATACCAGCTAGCGCAGCCTGGAGTCGGCTTCCAGGCACACTTTCCAGGAAGTAACATGGGTGCATGGCTAATTTAGCAGTGAACTCAGACTGGTGCACCTCCATATGGTGTTATACAAACATAACCCAGAAATTCAGCACCTCACAGGACCATGTTTGCCATTAGCAGTGCAATTAACCTATGTTAGGAAGTTCTTTGGGTCACATGAACAAGGAGAGATTGTATCCACATCATTTTTCCTACCTTCATATTCTCCTGCAAATACATATCTGTCCACTTGTAAAATGGGTCTCTCTGTCTCTATTCCCTACAAAAAGAGGGACAAAATTGCACAGATGTCAGGTCTCTTAGTCCAGGCAGATTTCTTGCTATAAAGCCAGAGAAGACATAGAGCAGAACCCAGTTACATCAATTCCTTGAAAAGATAAATAGCTTAAAAAAAAAAAAAAAAGAAAAAGAGTAAAACAGTAAAATAAGTATTCCCTAACATGGTAAATGTGAAATAATAAGTTTCACTATTAAAAGGAATGGATTTTGGACTGCAAAGCTGTCTCAAACTGTCAGCTTTAACTGTACAAAAAGTACATCTTTAAAACAGGATTTCTGGAAGTGGATAAGAGTGGATATGACTTTACAGAAGCAAGCAGACTCCTGAAAAATGGCAATTACATTAATATTTATCAGTTTTCAAAAAAAATTAATAAAAAGTTTTAGTTTTTACAATTGTCCCTGAGGTCTTCTGCAGTGTTAAACATAGGGGTGGGGGGAGAAGGGGTTTTCTTTCTGGTTTTGTAGGGACCTTAGCTAAGCAGTGATAACAACTGTGACACAGGGCTCAGCCAATCTTCCTGTAGAATCAGTGTACTGTTAAAAAACAATAAATGTAATGACAACTTTTCAGTCTGTCATCGTATGTGTTAGTTTAAGTATATTAAATACAAAGAATATAACAAATAATACTGTTCACAGTAAATCACAACAAAACCAGCAATGCTGAACTGGTGTAGAAAATGCTCTAGTATGTTAAAAAGGATCAAGGAAATTTAAATCAAATTGAAGTATATTTAAGTTATAGTAAATAAATCTAAAGTGCTGTTATATCCTCTAGGAAATTAATTTCACCTCCATTTTAAATTAACAAATAAAAATATACATATTTGCACAAAAAAAAGATGTTATTTTCTAAGCTCCAATCAGTGTTAAGTTCTATAAAGCAGAATAACTTTCAAAAGTCTTTGGAAAATACACAAGGTGAAGAAGTGTGGCATAAAGCATTACACCAGCACCAGAAGTGCAATTGCAGGGTCCCAGAAGCTTCTGTGATTACTGTGTGTCTATAACATGAAGGAGTTGGAAATGTTATTTAATTTTCTTTTTTTTTTTTTTAAATAAGCAGTGGGAGAGTAAGGCAGCAGTTCTGTCAGCTCAGAGCAGAGCTTTTCCAAATACACAGGCCAGGATCCCATTATCCTTTATATAAAATATACCTATAAATTGTATTTTGATAAAATACAGTTTGAGCGTGTCTGAGCAGAACACACTAATTAAGGGAAAATGTCTTTTAATAGTACATTGTGGACATGAACATTATCTTCATGTCCTGAATAAGCACATGCTAAAAGTTTTGAAGATGAGGCACTGTGTGGTAAATTATGTAAAATACAGAATATCACACAGGTTAAGAGGAATTTGTGTGATTTTCCTCTTGTACTTTAAAAAAAAACCCCAGAGTATATAAGATGAGCAAGATTTAAGCTCTCGGATTCTCTTTCTGCTGCATAAGTTGAGAACATCAATAGCATTAAGCTAACACGTAGAATTTTAGTTTTTGTTTTACTCCAGGAAATGAATTTTAAAAATGAACACATCAGAACCAGGCAACAGCGTTAGAGTTTTTAATATTAAAAACTTTATTTCTTTGGCCGATTTGCATTCCTTTTTGGAGTACGCAAAAATGGAGACTGTCTTCCCCTTATGTGACCAGCATCACAGAAAATTTGCAAAACAGAATAACACAGAGAGGAATCTTTCATTGGAGTTTTAGCAACAGTTGTCCATTATCAAAAATCTCAATGAATGCTTACTCTGTGGAGCGAGTGCAGGTAGACTGGGATACGAGAAGAATATAGTATAGATACTTACAAGTTGCTCTAGTAACATTACAATAGAATCTCAAAATTTAAAAGAATCCCATTACACTATTGAAGACTATGTAGGCATTCAGCCACCAGTCATGAATCATCTGTGTAATACATCTCAAGTGACTTAAAGTCAGGTCCAGGAAGCAAATCTGCTTATAAAAGCATATCCAGTGATGGACAATTTATGAATTATTAATGCATTCCTACATTTGAGATTTTCAGAACTGGCTTTACCACCTCACATACAATCTCATCAGTGGCATACTCCAATGTGCTCTTCCATCTTCTCAATCTATAATAAAGGTCTAGTTTCAGAAAGTATTTGTAAATCAATAGTCCTTGTACTATCTATAGAGCTCTCGTAGACCGTACAGGTTTTGAAGGGCAAATAAAATTTGACCCATACAGAGAAAATGATTAAACTACTCAGAAGGAAAAGGATCAGTAAGGCAGATTCTTAAAATAACCTGACATCCAAAACTGTTTACCAAATGCTTAACACCCGGTTATCCTTTACAACACTTGAACTTGCCAGGCAGTATCTGCAGAAGAAACCTGATTATAAATACAGTACAATTCAGAAAGATTTTGGCTTTAGTTGTCAGCTGTGTTCAAGGTATTTGAAGAAGAATGCTTAACAATTTTTTTTTTTTTTTAAATGTGTAAAATACATCAGTTTAAAAAAAATGAACTTAGAGCTCAAAGTCAGAGCGGCTAATGGTCCCAGCTTATAAATACTTCTAAAAATGTTCCCTTATATTTACTATATAAGGGATATATATTTATTATATTCAAAAGACCATATGCCATTTCTGAACTAGAGCCCACAACACACAGCCAAGCAAGGCCAAAATAGTGCACACAAGATTTGACCTAAATGTTATCAACGTCAAGGAATTTAGAAATAGCCTCAGTCCCTTGTTCACGCGTGTACTGACTTACCCCTTTCCTACTGTGCTGTAATCACTCACCAAAATCTTGCATTTGTTTTCACATTTCTCTAGGAAGTCTGAATCAATAATTCCTGACAGTTCCACCATGACCAGTTGCTCCTACAAGATAAGTTTACAATGTACATCTTTGATATATCTGAATATACAACCCACACCAAAAAGAACAGCATACAAAGACCTAGACCTTAGAATAAAGAGCCTCCAAATCTGACTTACTCTACATTTTATCTAGAGAAAATGGCAGATGGAAACTGCAATAGCCAGGGAACCGCAGTGACTGACTACTCCACCAGACACCTGGTGCACACCTGAATTTCCTGGCCTTTTCTCCCTAGCTAGGAAGGGAGCTCTTTTTTCACCCTTTAAAAATGAGGATCAATATGGGTAAATTATTTATTAATAATAATACAACCAGTTACATACATTTTTCCAAAGCTTTAGTACTTATCTAAAGAAGACACCATAGTGAGAGGTTAAGGGACATGCTGCTTGAAATGGTTAGTTTTAACTCTTTGTAACTCCTGTTTGCAATTCCTTACAATTTAGGGTGAGGAAAATTCAACACCACGACCCCCCCCCAAAAAAACCCCAAAAAACACCCACCTCAAAAAAACCCCAAACAAAAAACCAACCCAAAAACCAGCGCCAAACCAAACAACAACAAAAAAACCAGCCACTTTGAAAAATAGTTTATTCAAGGAAGAGCTTTGAAGAATCATCATCTACTAAGCACCCATGAATACACACAATAATAAAAGAGTAACTGTATTTTTGGATGTCATGGGGGTAGGAAGAAACTGAAACTGGAAGATTGCTTTCTAACAACGCCGTTTTCCAGAAAACCCGAAACAGAACAGCTAAAGCGATACCGCCGCGCGGGGAGAGACACCCGGCAGGCGACGGGAAAGGCGCTCGCCCGGTGCCGCCCCGGGACAGGCACGGGGCCCCCGGCTCTCCTCACGCGTGCGGCCTGCCAGGCGGGTACCGGGGGTCTGGGGAAACAGAGGCACGGTGGGAGCAGAAAGGCCGGCCGGTCTTCCACCGGGGCCTCGCAGCAGGTGCTTGGCCGCGGCAGCCCACAGGAGGGCGGGCGCAGGTGCCATCGCGGCCCCGCCGGCAGGCAGCCCGCGCGGACCGCTCAGCGCCATCAGGGGGAGAACGGGCCCGGCTGGGCCGGGCCGCGCCGGGCCGGGCCGGGCCCACAGCAGGGACACGCCCCGAGGGGGTCGGCCCAGCTGGGCCGCGTCCCTTCCCCTAACGCCGCACCAAGGAAGGAAAACGCCCCGGGAGCGCGCTCCGATGTCGGCATCCACCAACCTCCACCTCTTCTTCCTCAGCTTCATCGTGCTCCTCCATGCCGGCTGCTGCCGCTGCCGCCATGTCACCAGAAAACGCCCCGTTTCCCCTCAGCCGGCACCACGTGGGCCCGGTGCCGCCATCTTAGAGTGCGGCCGGGCCCCGCCTCCTCCCTGCGGTGGCAGCGGCTGGAAACGGCGCTAACGGCAACGGCGCCCGCGCGCTGCCGCTCGCGCCAGCAGCCGCCAGCAGGGGGCGGGAGTGAGGCGCGCGCCTCGGCGACCGTTAAACGGTAGGACTTGAGGAGCGGTCCCAGGCGGGGGGGGGCGCTGGGGGACAATGTGGCGGTGCCGGGAGCGCGGCGGAGCCGAGGGCCCTGGGCGTGAAGGCGAAGCTCGGGTACGGAGAAGCCCGTGTGCGGAGTGCGCGCTAGGGGTAAGATACAGGGCTGTGGGAACGGGAGCAGGCGCGGACAGCTGCAAGCGGGGCAGAGGAGGAGTGGCAGCCGAGGGAGGAGGAGGAGGAGGAGGAGGAGGAGGAGGGCTCCCGGGGCGGGGCGGCTGCGTCGGGAAGCGGCTTCCAGAGCCTGAGCAGCTCAGTTTCAAATGGGCGCCCGTGCGAGGTGAGCTGTACCCCACTGTCCTCCTGCCACTACCGTGTCTCCTGGACCCGAAGTTTCCACCATCTGTGAGGTTTTCCACACTTCGCCAGAGTGGAGTCATTCCCCTTTGCTCAGTCCTCGTTTGCCAGGTTGGACAAGGCACATCATCCCGTCCTCGTGCCCCTTTTCATCCTAGCAGTCCGTCTCTGCACCTGCGCCGCTCTCCCTTCGTGTGCGCTCGTCTTACACACGCACCATTGCAGATTGCGTCTTGCCAGGCCCTTGCTCAGTGAAAGAAAGGGAAATATTTCGCGTTGTGCATGGCTAAGTTGTATTTAGCCTAATGCTTTCTGGTTGTCTTGTCAGACACACGCACACAAATACACTCCTGTTTGATTTCTATCTGACAAGGATTTCTGGCATGATGTGTTGGACATGGCACTCCAGAATCCTCAGTCTCGTGCTGTTTCTTGTAATGTAATTCTCCCTTGCTTTCCTTCTGTATGCTATGTTTCTGACTTTGTACCAAAAGTGTTTTCCTATGCACTGTGTCAAAGTCATTAATGAAAATGTTAAATAAAAACCCAACGGACTCACTGTACATTTTCTTCCAGCCTCTACTTAACCTCCATAAGATAAACATAAATGTCAGTGTAGCACTGTATCAAGTGTTTAACAACATCCAGATATGTGTGATTTAATGCATTTCTCCTTTTCCTAGAAAAATCACTGATCTTAAACATATCGAGTAAGTTTAGCAGGATTTTTCTCTGGGAAGCCAGCATTAGGCTTCATCTCATTTTATGTTAAGCTTCATATTTTAAGTTATTCTTTCTTAGAGCTCGTTTTAGAATATTGCATACTGCTGTGGTAAGAACAGCTTATAAATTTGGATTGGTTCTAAATACAGAAAAAGATGCTGTGGCATGTCACCATCTTGTCAGGCGAATGGCAAAGGCTTGAATTTTGACTGCAGGGGAGCAGATGTTGGTGTATTGCAAGTGTTAATTATCAGATATTTTAAAACAATAGTTTGCTTACTGTGGGCTGCAGTGTTTAAGCGGTTTTAGTAATACGTGTTGTCTTTTAATAGTTCTTAACTACTGGTTTCTATTTATTAAATCGTTATATTTGGCACCAGGTCTTCCTGCCTTTAGATAAAATTCTTATTGTTTTAAAAAAGTTCTAAATAAAGCAGAATAAACTTTCAATCACAAATATCTATTTAAAAATTGTCATAACTGGCAGTGCTCCTGTAAGTTACACTAACACCATCATTCTCTTTTTATAGATGGGAGGAGGTTAAATGCCCTAGCTAAAACTACGGAAAGCCCTTACAAGAACATAAATGTGGGCCAGATAAGCCTGTGTAAATCATGGACAGGCATGAACTGCCGATGAAAGAGCCAGTACATTTGTTTGCCTTTATACCAGTAATAAGTGTCATGTAATATTCAGGTTCATCTCAATCTCCTAGTTACCATGGGTCAGGGCGTGCAGCTGGATGATGAGAAATTTTTGGTGCATTAGTGCCAAATGTATTTTAAAAGAGACTACCTCACTGTCAGGCTAAACTTGTCATGGGCATTAGTGGTTTGCTGGTGCCTTCCATATCCTGGCAAGACTATCTCAACAACTTATCTCTTAAAGAGACTGTACTTGGAGTCTGCCAGGGAGATTGAACTGCTTGGTGAGATAAATATGGAAATGCATATTTTGAGGATTCAGGTTTTGGGTTTTTTGAGGCCTCGACTAACAATCCTGTCAGTACTTGAACAGGTTCATATGTGTGTGTTGCCAGAGGCAAGTACCCACGTGGCACTTAGGGCAGTTTAAGTCAGCGATGACCAAATGGTAAATTTAAAATAAATTTATGTAGATCTTGCCTGAGATCTACATATGTAATATGTATGCACTAGTTTCAGTGGGTTCACTTGCAATTTAAGCATGTTAATACATATTTTGGACTCTGTAGTTTGCAAATTTTTGTTGTTGAAGTTCATGGATTAGATACTTGGGCTATTTTAGCAAATAGCCATTATTGCAGTTAAGCTACATTACGGGAAATCAGAGAAAGTTCACTGTTACACATAATGAACGAATTCTGGCTTTCTACTTTGTCTCATTTTTCCATTTTGGTTTGATTTTTATCTTCATGCTTGGAATTCCTTCTCAGTCCTTTTGCAGAAGGCAATCACCCTTTCTCCATGCCCTCGTGAACACTTACCTTCTCAGTGAGGCCCTGGCACTAGTCTAAATTTAAGGTTAGATGTGTTGTAAAAACACAGAGTAGGATAGAGTCTTTGTTTAAGTTCTTGAGTTTTATCTGTCTGTTTAGACTGTGCCTCTGGTTAAAAACCTTTTGTATTATGTAATGAAACCTACACAGAATTTAGTATTTAAAAAATGCTAATAGATCATATGTGTGCATGTATACACACACACACTATATATATAGTCTGTGTATCTGTACCATTTGCTGAATTGACTGCCTCAGGAGAAGGGTGTTGTAGGTGTCTAGGCTTATTTTAAACTGGAAATGTAACTAAAATTGATGATGTGACAAAAGGTGATTGCCTAATCAGAAGAGACTTCTCAATAAAATGTTACCATGTGAAGTAACTAAATGTTACGATACAGTGCTGTAAGATGCAGAGGAATGCAGAAGGCGGCTTGTAAGAGACTAGCGTTGTGTTTCTGGCTCTGGTCACGGTTACAAAACGTAAATCAGCCCCAGGACAAAGGTAATTTGCTGATAGTATTACAGAGGCTGATTTCCATTTCCCTGTGGCTGCATTGCTGAGCCTCTTCAGTTAGGAATTTGCAAGCCAACCAGCTCGTAGGTGTTACAAAAAAAGAAAAAAAACACCTGCTGGATTCCTTTGCATCTGTGCCTTTGTCTTTTCAGAAAGCTCCTTACAGCTTATGTAAGGAAATCCTAGCAACGCTATTAGACAAAGCAATCAGAGCAGTAGGGTAAAGTCAGGCATGCTTTATTTCTACAGGGCTTATTCTGTTTACTATGTCTAATCTAAGACTGTGGAGTGAGATGCAGTACAGTAGGAGGGAGGGAAGGAAGAAGTTGAGTGAAGGAGACCTTTCTCTGGGATGGAGACTTGGGCACAGGTGATCCTCCAGCAGTTTGCTGGCCTTCTGCTTTATTTTTAGCAGCTGGCATCAGATGCCAGCATAGAAGGAGATTAAAGAAGGGGTCAGATGTTTCCTGAGTTCTGTGCTCAGGAGTCTGAAGGCTTCACGCCAGTGTAGGTGTCACAGACCCATTTATTATACAAGGCGGTTAGTCTGGCCAGGTGTTTGTTGCCTGGCCTCTGCTTCCACACCTCTCCCATTTCATTTCTACAGACACTCAGAGCGAGGTCTGTCATGGTAGGAGCAGGGAAAGTTGAAAAGCAACTCTACAACTACTTGAAAGGATGTTGTAGTGAGGTGAGGGTCGGTCTCTTCTCCCAAGTAATGAGTGATAGGACAAGAGGTAACGGCCTCAAGCTGCACCAGGGGAGGTTTAGATTGGATATTAGGAAAAATTTCTTCACTGAAAGGGTGGCCAGGTGTTGGAACAGGCTTCCCAGGGAATTGGCAGAATCACCATCCCTGGAAGTGTTCAAAAAGTGTTGATGAGGCCCTCAGTGACATGGCTTAGTGGTGCACTTGGCAGTCCTGGGGTAACAGTTGGACTTGATGATCTTAAAGGTCTTTTGCAACCTAGCTGATGGTATGATTCTATGTGAAAGCATCTTCCCACACATTGCATCGCAGCTGTGAAAGGGGAATTGAGCTGGGAAGGACTGGTGAATCGGTGGTAAAGAAGAGGCAGGAAAGGGTGGGTGCATCCCATGAGGTTGCATGGATTGATGTATGTCCAGTTTGCTTTAGTATTCCCTGACCTGATCCTCTTCCACCAAAGGTATCTCTTCCTTGCTCCGGACTACTCCTGGCCTCTAGGGCCTGGAAGTCCTGAAGGCTGGTCTTACTGAGGCAAAGAAGGCAATAAGTACCTCAGCCTTTTCCACGTCTTTTGTCACCAGGGCCACTGCCCCATTCAGCCCTGGGCTCACATTTTCCCTAGCCTTTCTTCTGTCACTTATGTACTTAGAGAAGCACTTCTTGTTGTCTCTGACATCCCTCATGGGTTTCAGTTCCCTCTATGCTCAGACAATGTCTCTGTAGTTGTCACAGGTTACCTATCCTTGATTCCACCTTCTCTATGCTTCCTTTTTGTGTTTTGATTTTGGCTAGGAGCTCCTTGTTCATCCACGCAGGCCTCCTGGCATTTTTTGCTTGACTTCCTACTATTTGGATGGACAGCTCCTGGGCTTGGAGGAGGTGATCCTTGAATATTAACCAGGTTTTCTGGGCCCCCTCTTCTCTCAAGGGTGTTATCCACCAGTAGTCCTTGAAGAGGCTTATTTTGTTTTGTCTTTTCCTCAGGGAAAGGTATACCTGCCAGTGTCCTGTCCTGAAGCATATAAGGGCAAGAGCAGTAGGAAAATCCTGAGGGAACTTGGTGCTATATTCGCATGTGGGAGAAATGCACCTTTGTGTCTATGAGCGAGGGGGCAGGAGAGTGGTGTAGCAGAGCTGAGAACTGCTGCAGTGTCCTGCATGGAGTCCTAAAACTGGGATCCCTCCCAGTAAAACTTGGCAGGTGACAATCTTCTGATGCAGGTGGTAACAAGTAGGGAGTAAATTATGTTACTTGTTATCCAGCTGGATCAGAAGGGGATGTCTATCTATAGAATTGACTTGATAATTTATGAAATGTTAATGTTTTGAATCTTTTACATGACTTCAGATTATTTGGCATCAGTTATTTGAGATACCAAGATGTAAATTCTTATTCCTGGTGGGCTGAATGCCCTTGACTTCAAAGGTTACTGGGAATACTCATTATTTTTCAGGGCCAAGCTCTTATTTAATCTCAGCTGGCCTGTCTGTATTTGTTTAAAATATGTTTAAAACAAACTGATATAAAAGGCACTTGGATTTTTTTTTTTAATACAATTATGTAAAAGCAGAAGGTTATTTCTGTTTCATATTTATTTACTGATTTTGATCAATGCTCCCAGGGCTTACTTTTTATTAAAGTGAAATATTTTTGTTGAATTGTGTTTTGTTTTCCTTGTACATTAACACAGCTTTCCTTGTTAGTGAAGTACTGTTCAAAGCACTTTTTTTTTTTTTTTTAACCTCAGGAGCTGCCAAAGTGGTTTGCAGTGCAGGAAATAAAAAATATTTATTAGTCAATCTGCATCAGAAACATCAGAGTCTTAATTCAGTAAGTGTTTATTGAGGTGTAACTTGGCAGCAGTTTGGAATTCCTCGTAGTTTAGTGCTTTTGTAGGTATGCCCGCTGACCTATGGGAAGTGTTTCTCCCCAGTATAAAAAGTAAAAATCACATTGCTCAAGCCTGAGGGCAAACACTATGAACTTGTTTTTCTTACTGTGATATTACTACGAGGTGTTAGAATGTTCCTTTTTCAATCTTAGTTCGTACCGTGTGGGTAAAATAATAAATGCATTCTACATCTTCAAAGAACAGGACAGATCTGACAAAAGTGAGGTAGGAAATAGTGAAGAGTAGTTGGACAAATAAGTCCAGTTGTACAACAGGAGGATGCACTGACTCGATTATCTGTGTGCGCATCTCTATAAGTACTAAAATCTATTGCTCCATAAACACCAAAGCCCCAAAATCCAGAATAGGAGAGTAAGAATAGTCTAAATTGGGATAAGGAGATACTGGGCATGCTAGACATTTGAGAAAAGGAGGTATAAATCATGCAGGGAAGGTAAAAACCTGTTGCAATGCTAAAGGATGTTAAATCAGAGTTAAAATATATCTTTAAAAATGAGTAACATACAACTTACATGAATTCTAAATGAGATGAGACTAAAATTCTTGGTGCTATAAATTTTAGGCTTCTTGGAGTGACTGGTGAAGGAACCTACAGGGTAGAAACTAACTCTGGATTTGATTCTTGATCACCATTGTGTGTGATCCACTTCAAACTGTTTTTATGGAAGAGCCGTTCTGAAATAGTGATCTTAATATCACTGGCAGTTGATGCTTTTGCACCAAAGTAAAGATCTGTTTGCATTACAGAGTGCTGTGGACTGTGGCTCTTAAAAGAAACTAGGCTGCCAAGGAATAAGAAGTTGTTCTTATGGATTGATTAATGGTGGGAAACAAAGGGTAGGATGAAATGGTCTGTCTTCAAAATGGAGATCATTAGTTGATTTCCATGGAAATTTGTAGCCTTAAACATACTCCTAATTAATTTGTTTAAAAAAACCAAAAAAAGCGATGGAAGTGAGGTACTGAAATTGGATGATAACACTGTGATTTTGGGGTTGTAAAAATGAAAGACTATTGTGATGATTCATGGAATCACAGAATCATAGAATGGTTTGGGTTGGAAGGGACCTTAAAGCTCATCTAGTTCTAACCCCCCTGCCACGGGCAGGGACACCTTCCACTGGACCGGGTTGCTCAAAGCCCTGTCCAACCTAGCCTCGAACACTGCCAGGGATGGGGCAGCCAGTTTCTCTGGGAAACCTGTGCCAGCGCCTCACCACCCTCACAGTAAAGAATTTCTTCCTAAATATCTAATCTAAATCTACCCTCTATCAGTTTAAGGTCATTCCTATGATTAGCACATGAATGATTGGATGGTAAAATGGCAGGTGAATTGCAACCATTCTCTGGCTAAAGAACTCCTGAGCCCAAGATTACTGAAGGCTGAAATTCACCAGGTGAAATACCTTTGTGTGCTAGTCCTGCTGGTTCTTCTGCTCTTTTCCAGGCATTCACTACAGGCTGATATAGGTGACAAGGGTACTGGCTAGGTGGATCTTTGATCTAGCTCGGTTTGTGGCTGGTTTGGGCTCTTAAATTAGGTTCAGAATGACAAACCAAACAGGTAATAAACCTGCTAGATTCCTTTCCGAAGTTTGTAAAGGCAGAAATTCACATTAACTCAATGGGAGACTGGACAAGTACTTGAAGGAGGGATACACTGGGAATAATAAAATGGGCAAATCATACCAGGCTGAGGACATCAACTGAGCCGACAACAGTTGGGAGTACACCGTGTATACTTGCATTCTTCAGCAGGTGGCCACTGCTGTGGACAGCATATAAGCTAGCTACACCCAAAAGATTTAGGGTTCATACAAGGGTATTCTGATTAGTAGCTTCATTTTTCATTCCAGCTTTTTAACTCAACTATCTTTTGTACAGAAGCAGAGGAATATAACACAGTAGGTAAATCACAGCAGATGAGAGCTGGAAATCCCTGTGAAGATCCCATTGACAGTTAATGTACATTTGGTATGCTTACAATTACTGCTTTTACTTGTGAAGACAACAGTTCCTGAAAAAGGCTGTTACTGAGCTCTTTAGGAATTCTATGTAGGAAGACTGTGAAAAGTGCTGTTGTGAATGACTTTTAAGCCTTTAAAGCTATTGGAAAAGTAATTTTGAGGAGTTGTGTTGGCTTGGTCTGATGCAAAACCAGTGCAGTCACACCATCTTATGTCTGTTTTCAAGAGGAAGGGAGGGTAACGAATGGGAAGAAGGACCTGAATCTATAGCATAGCACATTTACCATTTTCCCTGCTTGAGGAATACTGTTCAGAAATGACAAACAAAAAAATGGGAAGAAGGAAATTGACATGGTTGACCACATTCTTTTACTAGGCCTTACCTTCCTGATTCACCTCATATCTTGAGAGATGATGTGTTTGGAAAGCAAAGCAACCAGTGCAATATGATAATCCTTCCCTTGACAGTTGGCTCTTTTAAAGTGTTTTGCATGTATGGTTGTTTTAAGAGGAGAGTAATGCTTTAGATGCAACAACAGAAATGACATATTAGATGGCAATGTAGAAGCATTCTATAGAGTATCAATTTCCTGATACAGGACAAGAGGTAAATTTTTGCATGTATTTTCAATAATAATGAAAAAAAAAAAAATAATACAAGCTAACGGATCAGTTCAGTGTTTTTAAGTGGGTTCATAGACGTGCTTATGTGCCACACTATTGTGGCTACGTTGACACAAACTCACACTACCATAGCCTGTAAGATCTTCTTGTTTCATTTCCAATACGGTTCATATTATGTAATTAAAGGGCAATTATTTGGAGAACCAATTCTTAAAAATAGCTTTTGTTACAGCGCACAATGCCCAGGGTGATTTGAGGGTATATCTATGTGGATGGGTGTGGACAGGGACAAGTTCACTCTGCATGTGCCCTGAACCAGGCAGCTGTGAGCCAGCTGTGGCTATGTAGCTGCAATTTGTGTGTTCCTGAGCATGAGTTAATAAGTCTGTCTGCGAGGCAGGATATATTAGCTTGGGCTCAGAGCTGTGCTAATGTGGCCACATGATTTCTGGAAAGAAGCTGGTGTTATGTCCAGCTGGCTGAGAGCGTGAATAGAGCAAAGGCATGACTGTCTGTGTAAGCTAGTCAGAAATGCAGGTCAGGAGATTAGGTCTGAGAAAATTTCTCTGTATCTGTGCAACTGCTGTCAATGAGATTTTTGCCTTTATTTAAAAAAAAAAAAAAAAAAAAAAGAAAAAGTGAATACTGATGATTACCTCATTTAGTTTGCAGTAAGCTCATGCTATTTAAAAAAACCCCAAAGATCTATTAGCCTTAAGGCCTAAAGACATCACCATCTTTTATTACGTATATTTGCAGGGAAGCATAGCTGGTTTTTCACCGCAAGCAATTGAGAGAGGGAGATACAAATGTCAGCTCTGGAGAGAGTTATTAGCTGTCTGCAAATGCCTCAACAGTACTTCCTGCTGATTTGGGGGTTCAGTTGTGGGGTTTTTTTGGTGGGGGAAGGGAGGCTTGTTTGGTTGGGTTTTTGGGGTTTGGTTTTTTTTTTTTTCTTTCTTTCTTTCTTCTTTCCTGTAGAGATCTGCTTTGAGAAGAATTTATACCTTCTCTTGTGGATTTCTGATTGGTGAAACTTGACTTGAGCCACTCTGTACAAGTCTGCAATTAAAAAGGAGAATATTGAATTCTGTTGGCCTTGGCCTTTTTCGCTCTCTTTATTGGCCCTCTTGGAGATTCTGAAGGCACGTTATTGACACTTAGGCTCATCTTCTACAGTCAGCAGCCACACACATGTATTATAACCTCTACACACAATTAATTCAGGACTTTCTTTTCCTGTTTCTGTTCTTACAGGCATGTGTTGTATTTGTACTAGGTCCCCAGTGAGTGAACTTCCAATACCTTCTTTTGTTACTAACTTTGTAACTTTTTATTGTAGCTCTTGCATTCTGAGTAGCTTATACTGAATAAAATATTAATTGAATGGTGACTGTTGCTAAAGAACATTCATCTGAGCATGTGTTACATGAGGGTTTTTTAAAAAAGATTGCCATTAACTGCTGCTTTATCTGCCAGGGCCTTCACACTGTAACTGAGCAACAGAATTATAGGAGATGAGAAAAGGTGCCTATAAGTTTATACTGTCATATCTGTATTTTGAGCTGGTATTTTTGCTTTATCCTCCTCAAGTTTTTTGAAAGATACTATGGTAAAACTCAAGACGTTCTGTCTTTCAGTAATAGTTACATAATATGGTACACTTCCACTGTGCATGAAAGCATGCCCAGTCATTTGGAAGCAGAAAAGTTTTTCCCATTGTAGAAGCTACTGAGTAGCACCTTAGACTTCCTTTCCCTTAGATTCAGTGTGTTAAAACACATAATAATGTGTAACTGGCACCACCTCAGTTTCTTTAAGCTCATTCAGCCATCACTGTTTTGGAAACCAGAAACAGCAAGGCGAAGCATTACAAATACCCTTCTGTCATCTTCATTTTGGAAGAAAACCAAGTGGAAAGATTCTGCTGGAAAGACCAGCTTTAGACTGGGCAAGGGACTGCGCATTTGGCAGAGAGCTACAGAAGGGCCAGATCTGGCACTGCTAGCAAGAACAGTGCTCACTGCCAACACCTCTCCTTCACTTCAGCTTCTCTAATCAGCTCAGAATTAGCAGGCAACAGCCCTGAATTTGTGCCTAGAAACAACAATTTTCTCTCTTGCCTTCTATACTATTCCATTAACTCTTCCTCCCATATTAGCAGATACACACAGCAGCCAGCAGTAAATGATTCATTTAGTTGGCTTTGCTGTTTCTCTGGAATTCCCCAACTGCATCCTTTTATTCAGGAAGTGTTATCAAGAATTTTAGAAACTACAAAACTAATCCTAGTACAGCACTGAAACAAGAGATACTATGATGAGTATTTTCACTGCTGGAGACAGCAAAAAACTTAAAAAAAGATTCAACCTCTACATCTCTAGGCTGGCGACTTTAATAAATACCATTTTGGTTACTCAGAAGAGGGTGAGTAGTTCAGATGTCTTGACCTAATTTAGGAAACGTATTTATGCTTATGTAGTCTTAAGATTGCCTTATCAAAAGAATCCTCGCTATATTGGGGCATCAGGGTAATTACTAATGAAAGATCATTTCATTCAGCCTCTGCCTATTGCCAACTTTTCTAACATTCTAGTTGCCACTGGTGCTTCTGTCAAGTGACTATCCTTATTTCCATACTAACTGGTTTGCAAGATCATGAAAAGAGTAAGGACTTCTGTCCCTGCAGGCAGTCCCACTGACTCACTAGAAGTCCAAGTTTCAAGATGAAGACTTATTCCTATTTCATCCTTAAGTAGTTTAAATAGACAATTGTCTGTCTTCCTGGGTGGTTTCAGGTGATGTCAGATTTAATTGTATTCTGTGATGCCTATCGGTACAGTAAAATCCTGATTGTCTCTTTTGGATTGTATGGCAACTTGTACTTATGCTTTGTGTTGTGTTGTTCCTTGGGAGCTTGGCTGCACTCAGAGCATTCTTTAAGGGGGAGACTTAATGATATTTGTATTCTCATCAGCATACAAGCAACCGTTCCTCACATTCCTATAGGGTCCCTGTGGTGGTGGAAGGAATGATGCACCATTTGCAAAAAGGCCTAACTTAAACCTTCCCATTCCATCCCAGGATGCATGAAAATACATCATCTTTCTGCAGAATTATAGATGTCTTTTAGGAAATTGTATGGTTCCTGGCATAACAGAAACTGTACATCACGCTGTCTCAGAGCTCAGACTTTTGTTTAAGGGCAATTTGGTTAGATTTGCAGATAGAATGGTTAAAATAATTCAAAGTGCCTTCAGTCTTGAACAATCTTGAAAATTAAGGATTAAAAAAAAAACCATAAAAAAACCCAACTAAACTTGAGGAACTGTTACAAAAATGGTATACTAGAATTGTTTCTATTTTGTGTTTATCATTTGCATATTTATATATATGTACAGATGTATATTTCATATCTATACTACATATTACAGGTGGAATACAGAGATTGTATTAATTTGAGTCACTAGTACATAAAAGAAAAAAAAAAAAAGACTATTTTGAGACATTCAGTATGGACTGTAACCATCTATTTTTTGTGATTGAATTCTCCTTTTTCCCAAATCTTCTGAATTCCCCAGGATTTGTATACAATACCACATCGTGGATTTACCTTCCTCAGAACTTTCACTCTTTTTCAATTAGCACTTAACCTAGTAGTTTTATCAATATGCTTTTAAGATTCACATTCTGAGCCCTTCTGTGACTGTCTCTCTGTTCCTCTCATGAGGGTGGTGAAGCACTGGAATGGGTTGCCCAGGGAGGTTATGGATGCTCCATCCCTGGCAGTGTTCAAGGCCAGGATGGACAGAGCCTTGGGCCACATGGTTTAGTGCGAGGTGTCCCTGGAACTAGATGATCTTAAGGTCCTTTCCAACCCTTACTATTCTATGATTCTATGTCAGTTCTAACAAACACATGTGCACATAAATACACACAGAATCATACCAAGCAGTACCCTCCACTTACTTACACCCTTCTAATTTCTGAACAGATTCATGTACGTGTTTATTTTAGGCAATGACATATTTGGAGACCTCTTGACCTGGACAAGCAGTGGTTGTAATTATAGATAGGTTTCAACACATTTTAACCAAATATATGATGACGTGCTTTGCTTAAAAATAATCCTAGCATGTTTCTCTACCATATAAAGAAGTCTATTTATGTTATATAAGATGAAGTGCTCTCCTGCCTTTGCTTGGTTGAGATCTGTAAGATCAGGAAACAAATGTAATCTATATATCACCTTTTACATTAAATTCCTATCATCAAGCTTTAATACTGTAAGAAACTGAGAAGTAGCTCAATGATGTAGCATTGTCCAAATTTAGTAAGAATAGCTAGGATTACAATGCTTTTAAAAGGAGTTAGGACAGTTTTATGAAAGCTACTTTAAACATGTGATTTCTATGTGTCTCTGTCACATTTTCTTTACGAAAAAATAAAAGTAGATAGCTTTTTCCAGTAGCTGATTAATTTCTTACCTCCTGCTTGACAGACATAGTAACATGAGGAGCTAAAGAGAAAATAATGGGTTTGTAACTTCTTGTCTGCTGAGCCCTTCTGGGTGGTCTGCATAGTTTAAATATTTCAGGAATGAAGTATTTAAGAGATCACCATGTTAAGAGAGCAGGTAATCAGAAAACACATCTTCCTGTTATGTAGCAGCACACTAAATGGAAGAGTTGAAAGGCAAAAATATAAATTGTTCAGCTTTTCCAAGTCACACACTTAACAACAGAATACAGCTGCAAATAAACATTTTACCGGTCTTAAAACTACAATATTAAAACCAATGAATTTACAGTTATCTGCCTAGAAACAGTGAAAGCACAGCTCAACAAATTAAATACTAACATTTAAACCAATATTAATCATAGAAGAGTACAGACAAATACAGTGATGGCTGTTTGTTTGTTTGCTTTACTGTTTCCACTAGTCCTGTCAGCCTCATGCCCAGTATCCTTCCGCTGTAGGTACTGCAGCTTCAGCATTTGCACTCCAAAGCCTTTTTGTAGCTTGGTCTTGTTCTTACATATGCCAGCTTTCACTACAGCACACTGGGTAAAATATACCTTCTATAATGGGAATTAGTAATTTTCTTTGTTTTATTTTGCTGTGTCTTCCCCTTCCCCCCAGTATTGTATTTCACAACAGTTTTAAAGAGCATAAATAAATTAGGTCTTTAAATCAGCAACTCTATCAACACTTTTTAGTTTGCATCAGGTTTTTGCTCTAAATAAAATTTGAGAATTAGAAACTATAAAATGTTAGATCTTCAAATAAGAAAAAATCCCCAAACTCTGCACTATCTGAATGTGTCTGTAAAATACATGTCTGTAAGAACCCTTAAAACCCGCAGATTTGGGCTATGGAAGAAATGGTTTGGACAGAGCATCCTATACATAACCTAGCTAATAATGTGGGCTTGGACATTATGTAGCATATAAAGAATACAAATCTCAAAGTCTAACCAAATGACCATACAATGAGTACTCCTTATGATACATGCCCTGCAGGATATTCTAACAGCATTGGGAATGCTTTAGTAACTGAATAAAAACACACTCTCCCCTCTCCTTTCAGATAATGCAGCAACACTATCTTCGCTTTACAACAGCATCATGAAATAAAACCAGGAGGGAGACATCTTTAACAAAGAGAAGAGAGCGAGTTTGGAGGGGGTTACCATTAGAAAATTGCCCTCAAGGCCTTAGGCCTTCTGGGTAGTTTGAAGTTTCATCCTGAAATAGCGTGGAAAATGTATGTTACTGCTGTCTAGGCTGTTAAGCATTCTGGCTGCAAGAAACCAGAGCAGCTCAGAAGGAATCTTCTAGTTAAGTAGAGTTTGGCTTTATCTGCCTTTTTATAGCCTAAATTCTAATTTGTAAGTGGAAATCTGACCTTGCATTCGGCTAAACATTTTCTAACCCTTAAGAACTTGTGCTGTTAACGATGAGTCTAGTGAAGCTGACAGATACACAGAAAGTTCCTCTTTGAAAGAACAAATCCAAACTTACAGACTGGAGACAACTGTAAAGCTACAGTGGCTAGCTGCAGATGGAGCGGTCATAAGGTGTGTTTTAAAGAGTAACCTCTGGCAGGCACAGAGGCCAGTGCCTCTTCTGGAAGAAGCAGATGATGAAAAGGCACCATACTGGTCTAAGTTCATAAGCAAGAAAAATGGACGTGGAACATTTTGTCTTGTTTCATTACATCCATGTAATTAACTCCTATGTACACTAGTACTGCGCTCAAAAAAGAGGCTAGAGTTTAGCCCTGTAATTGCAACTAACAACTTTTCAATCCTATGCTGGTTTTCTTGTCTTCCTACAGTTTTGTTAGTGCAGCATTTGTAACAGCTTAAAACAAGTACCAAATCCTTACTTTTGCAAATAAATAAGACAATGAAATTTAACAGATGGGAATTAGACCAGTGGAGTCAGAACTCCATGCCTACTTTGCAAACTCAAACCAGAACTTTGCACCTTTCTAACACACGGGCATGTATCAACATCTGCAGTTAGAAAGCAGCAATCCTATAGTGATCTATTTGCACAATAATTTCCTTTAAACTGTGAAATAAGAATACAACTGCATTATTGAATACAAAAAATATTCTCGGAAAGATGAGCTGTAACAGGCAATTACGTTAACAGCTATGTAGTCTGCATAACTCACTTAGCTGTGTCAGTGCCTCAGTAGTTGGGAGCTGGACTTGATGATCCTCATGGGTCCCTTCCAACTTGAGATACTCTATTCTAGGATTCAATAGATAGTTAAGTGACCAAATAGATTTAGTAGTAATGCTATCAGTTGGTTCACTCTCAAAGTCAAAAAGCTATGTTTACTTTTAGGGAAGTTTGTTTTAAAATTCCCCTTCATTTCTGACACATGGTTGCTAAGGATCATCTTACTCAAAACACACCATTACTTTTGACAGCAAAGTGAAATGCGAAATATGTTTATAAGGACTGTAGGACTGAGTTATAATTCTGCTATGGAACATGCTCCCCTGTAAGTCATCCCATTGAGCTCCCTGGGATTGAATTTACAAGAGCAATTACTCATTACAGTTCACTACTCAGTGTCCTATTATCCCTTCCACTTCAGTCAACAGCAGTGTAAGCCATGAGTTAAATGAGCGCATGATTTCACAGAGAGTACTCTGAGATAAAGACTCAAAAATTCAACTGTTTAAAAAGGGTTTAGGGTGGGGTTTTTTCAGTTTTAATATTCAGGAGTGTGTTTCTTTAGAAGAGAGAACAGGATTTGGCTTCATGAAACTTAGACATAGGCATCTGCAAGTTCTGATCATGGAATGAACTAATATTTAATGATTTATTATTCATTTGGAAGGCGTAAGTATCACAGCATTTTGTATCTCCACATGCTCGTTCTCAAGAGTGTAGGAAACTGAACAGTTAATTGACAGCAGTATTCTTCTGATGTTTTGATACTTTTTCCAGTTTCTGGAATTCAAATGTATTTCAGAGTCTGCTGTGTCTTGTTTTTATAAGACCTGTTTTATAAACAAGCTACCAGCAGCTCAGACAACTTGCAGTTTTTAACTGGCCTAAATTTAATTTCTAAACTGGATCACCAAGAGCAAGCACTGTATCCACTGTGAAAGCTTTACTTCCAGCACAAAGCAAACCATTTAAGAAGTTGTAACAGGGGATGGCTGCTTTCATAACTCACCTTTAAAACAGGCCCATTCTGGCCAGTGAGGCCTTCAAAAGAAGGCCCAGCGCTCTTCCACAGTGTGCTTGATAAGCTTTGGCTTCTGCTCAAGCGGATGCAGATCAGGCAGTAAAGGTGTGTGTGTATGTCTGCAGGTGGGGGGTTGTCTGTCATGCACATGCCTTACAATTTTGCATCAATCTTCTCACTACCCTAGGAAAAAGATTATCTTAACTAACCCATGGTGCTGCTTATGAACTTATAGTAACAGATGTGCCACCAACTACATATTTACACAAAATATACTTAACAGGTGGTACTTGACTCCATTACACTGCACATGACAGTTAATTGAGCAAAATGGGTTGTGTGGGAAGATTTTGAAAAATCAAATGGATTTCTAATTTAGTCTTTGAGGTCAAATACTTTGCACATCATAAATCAGTGATTTATTTTTTTTCTAAATATATTAATCTTAAAATGTTTGCTAAAGAAATAAAAAATGAAACATCATTGCAAGTCAGACAGTATCAGGTTACATATTGCAGATAATCTGACAGTTGTACCTGGACTCCTGTCTGTTGCAACTAGTAAGTTTCTGCAACTCTTCAAAACAAACAAAATACAGTACAGTGGACAGAAGGGGAGGAAAGGAAGAAGTTGCACTTTTTCTGTCCTGGGTTGCATTTAAGACTGTAGAAGCCTATGAGTTGGTAAATGAAATGATACCAGCCACAGAATATGTTGCTCCCTTCTTAGCCTGTCTGGAAAGGATCCAGTTTGGCTTCTCGAGGCTGACTGTATTTTTTTCTGGGTTTGAACTGAGCACCAGGAATCTCGCACTGGTACACTTCATTATTCCAGACTGACAAAGCAGTGTTCTAGTGCATGTCTTCAGATGGGCAGATGCCTTGCGTGGTACTTTGAAATCTTAGTTTTTTTAAGAGAAATTTAGAAGTATAGACTGAGAGGATCAATATAACCTAGAAAAAGGTATGTGGAGAAAATGACAGGAATGCTATAAATTTCATAAAGTTAGCAATTAGGTAAACCCTGCACATTAGGAACTACACAACAGCAAAAATGTGGTTTCATGTTCTGGCTAATCCAGGAATGACAAATGCCAATATATAGTTTGAATTTGCTCCTAAATGTGACTTCATATATTGCACTTGTATACATAGATTTAAAATTAATAGCAGTTGCCAGAAGCAGAACAAAGCATTTTATAGAGAGTGTAAAATCTGTATCATGCTATGGCTCTTGGGCAGCTGCAGAAGCAACATTCTCTAGAGTCTGCTTTTTTATTAAATGTAACAGCAGCTCTGGTATTGTAAGTGCAGCACATACCACGAAATAAAAGAAAATTGAACAGTTAACTTGAAATTTGGCTAAACTTCATTTCCAGCAGTGCTTCTTTGTGGGCATGGAGTGTACTAACAGCAAACATTATAAGCAATTTTTACCCTAATCTGCCCCAAATAGCAGAGGCCTGCCTGAACTGTAAGCAATATGCAGAATACCCCATGGACTGCAGCACCAGTAATTCAACGGACAAAATTAAGCAGAATAAAAAAGCACAAGTGCAACTTAACCTGAAATTAAACCTGTAATTGAAAGTCAAATGAACAAATTGTCAGGAAATGCCTGTCTCAGTAGCTTTCTAATGACAGCATTCTCTTCCAAATGCTGGTCTCTAAGTACATTCAGTGTGGCTGCACTAGCATTCAAAATGGGAGTATTTTTTACTCAAGTGTGTTTAAGAGCATGCAGGTGATTCTCTTCATTCCTTTACACATGAATCCTATTTGCTTAGCCACATGTAGCCAAGGCCAAGCAGTTCCTCAGTTGTTCATTAACTTCTCTACTGAATTGTCATTACTATGGTTGCACAGGAGCTTAACAGGCAGTGTTGAAGTAGCCTGCTCTAGGCTTTGGCCACAGGGCTTGACAGGCTTCAGATACTATGTAATGTGTTTGGAAGCAGTTTTTCCCACCTCTAATTCAGTTTCAGCTGTACATCTTGGGAGAACTCCACACTCCTGGAGCAGCAGTGTTTCTAAGCCTTGTGCCTTTAGGTATTGATGGCATTGCTTTTAGGACCATCACTAGGGAAAGCTGTTCACAGGCCCTAGCTGAGAAGCTTCAACATCTGTGTCAACATAATCCCACACCACCAAAGCAGCAGTCAGACTGACAGCCAGCACCTGCTCTTGGATTCACCCCACACTCAGACCCAAGTACAGAGCAGCTTAGATTCATCTCTTTGGCATTAACACATTTCAGCACAGGGCTAGGAATGAAACCCAGTGGCTTTTAATGCCTATTCAAATAGCTTGATACCAGCAGCATTATTACCATTTTGAAATTACATCAGGGTGCTCAGACCCACATAACTGCCTTGTCCTCTTGCCTGGACTAACCCATGCTATCTGCAGTCTGCCCAACCCCCTCCACCCCACATAGCCCAAGATGAGACTCCCCAGCTTTGCAACAACCAGTATTACCTTAATTCCTCGGACTTTCAATTGCTCTGATTAGCTTTGAAGTTCATCTCTCCATTGTCTTGAGACACTGTGACCACAACACTCATCACTCCAGACTGAGCTTAAATGCAGAAAGTCCTTCAGAAACAGAAGGAAGGACAGGCTACGCAGGGGAAATATAAAGCTTCTCCCCTAAGCACACAGAGATAACTAAAATGGCCAAGTTCAGATTTAAAACTGCTGAACAAAGCAGGTGACTAGAGAGTCTCTTCTCAAACTACGCAAGTCTTTGATCATAGTAGTAGTTTGTGGAATGAGATGTGCTCCTTCTACTACAGGCACCATCAAGTTAGATACTATTAAAGCCGGACACCTCACAAACTCGCAAGACTGGAGGGGATTCACCTGACAGCAGCACATCTGTGGAAAGCACTTCCTACCACTTTACAGCAGTTACTTCATTGATTTATTAACAGAAACCAGGTGGACATGTGGACTTGCAACCAGTTCTCTCTCCTCCACTTGTTTATGAGAAATACTAACATCTATCAGAGCTAACGACTACAGCAAGCTTTGCATTTGTGTTGCCATAATGGATAGAATTATGTATAGACCATGTTCTCATGTCAATTACCAGCACCATTTATAAAAGAGAAGGGCTAGCGTAAGGAATATTATTGAAGAACACTCCTGAGGTGAAAAATGTGGAGATGATGAATAATTTCACAGGAAACCTGCAAACTCCAGGCAAGATTAAAATAGAAAACCATTAACACAAATCTTGAGTTTCGTAGCAGTCAGTCTAGAAAACAGTTCTTAAATGGTAGGTTGCTGAGACCGTTAGACATGGTCTCTTGATGCTGTAAGCTGGAATTACTTCTTTTCGTAGAGGACTCAGCTGGGCATTTTCAAGAGTGTTACTTGAAATAACTAGGACTTAACTATTTAATATCCAAAGTACAATTAAAGAAATCTAGCATCACAGAATAGGTTCTGGGCAACTAATGAAACCTGTACCCAGACATGAGTGATTTAAAGGTATTAGGCCTTCAACGGCAACACAAGTTTTCCGTACTTGGGTGACTGTGGGGATACCACCATTGCTAGAGCTTTGCAGATATGGCTGAACTGCAGCTGTTGTCCCTGCAGGACTGATCACATGGAACTGATGAAGTCTTATGTTGGTTGCATCTGCTTAGCACCAACATTCCTAGCCACTAGCTTCTTGACTAGTTTACTATCCAGATTAGGTACTTGGGTCTACTTAAGAGACAAACTTCACCTTGAACTCTCAAAGTCAGTCTAAGCTTAGGTACCATACGCGCAGGCCAGAGCTGTTACTTAAGACCAGTAGAAGAAAGAGTTATCCTAATTCAGAAGAATTTTAAGTGTTTAATGTTGAAGAAAAAAATACAGGTTAGATGAAGACAGAAAATCTCAAGTTTTTAGGTATTCACTTAGGCAAACAATTTTAGCCTCAATAACAGCATCATTTTCATTTGGCTTCCTTTGACATCCTGCCTCATTTTAAACTACTGATGTGTTACAGTTGAGATGCATCCGCTACAAGGGCAAAGTAAATTTAAAGTAATTTAGGACAAGCACAGATTATTTCAGAATTAAACTATCTGGTATCAAAAAGCATGAAGCATGAAGAGTAGAATTGCTGGATCATCACTACAAACAATTTAAGCGAACTTTTATTGAAGCATTAAGTTGTGGTACAGATATTTTTAAATGATCAAAGTCTAACACCACAGAAATTATAAACACCATACTCCCCCCATCCTGATCACCCTACACAGTTCAATAATCCATTCAACAGCTTTCATTTTTATAGCTGAGGCTTATGCTTCTATCTGTAAAATGTGTACTTCAGTATTATTGGAAAAGGGATCTTCAGTCTACTTAAAGGACCTCAAGCCAACAAATGTCAGGTCAGTTGGGACAATGTTAAGAAAAAAAAAAAAACCAAACCAAAACCAAAAAACCAAACAAAAACCACCAAACAAAAAACCCCCCACTGAAATATTGGTCCTCAATATTAACACCAAAAAGCATTAGTGCCATTTACAGCATGTAATCGATAACATTGGTAAAGAACATCAACAATATATTTAAACAAACAAACAAAAAAAATCAAGATGTTCCAACCACTTGATTTCTAACCAAGTAGACTTTAGTTTAGAAGCACTAAAAAAGTGCTTCATTTATAAATATGGAAGGAACAAAAAACCATTGCGTCAAACCAGAAAGAGTCAAAACCTCACTAGGACGGGGGGGGGGGGGGAATCATCTCAATTTTGTAGTGAACATGCTGGTCTCACAGCTGTTAAAATCCCAGTATTTGCAAACATAGCTGAAAGTGTGCCAGCTCTTTCAAGCCTGCATTTTAGTCAATACCCATTAAAGTGACTTTGAATTACACTTATTCATGCTCTATGAATAGCATTCTACTTCACTTTTGTCCAGGTGTCCCAGACAGTTCTTGTTCTATGCCTTCACTTTAATGCCCTCAAGTCACCATAAGAGGAATCACCTTAGTAGTTAGGAGGAAAAAACAGATGAAGTCACAACACTCAAATACAACATAAGTCACATGCACAACAATGTCACAGGACTGTCACAAGATAGAGGCATTAGCTTTGCTTTGAACAACAAAATGAAGTGACACTGGACCAGTTTAGAAACACTCTTTACAGTTAGAAGTGGTAGGTCACAGGTTTTACTGAGAGTAATCCAAACCAATCAACACACCCAGACTGGCAAATCCCACTCCTTCATTACATCTACCTGCCAGCACCCGAAAGCACCAGCCTCTTAGCCTGACATAACTGGTGATTAGGAAAGAAAATATCTGGTGCCAAAATGAGCTTGCACTTTGCAGAGCTGTCACACAACTACACCAAAGCACTCACATCCTGACTCAGCATTTCCCCTATCAAGCCTTGGACCTTCTTCAAACCCTGCCATTGTGTAGCAGTATGACACTCAGGGATGTGGACAGATAAAGAGGCATTAAGGTAAGGTGAAATTTAACCAGCATTAGTACCGAGACCCAAGTTTCTAAAGGTGAAAGACCAATGCATTAGCCCAGTGCTGCAGTACAGCTGAGCAAATTCCTATAAGCTTTATTAGAGCATGGAAAGTCAGTCTGATTTAAAAAATAAATCAGCCACCACTTGTAGTAGCAAAACAATTTGTAACTGTTTTAAGAACTTTTTCCAAACATGGACATGTTAGTTAGGAATCAGTTTCATTAGAAATCATAAAAGTTTGTCAAAAACTGTTTTAGACTGAAATCACAACATAAATGAAAAAAGAGTGACGATTTAAGAGAGAACTGTCCCCAGTGAGCAGGTGGAGGCTAAAGCCTAATGAGGACGAAAGCCTTGTCTGTGGGGAATTTTTGGTGATACCTGGAGAAAAACTATACTGTGTGCAATTCTACCTGAATCATTTTTACAAGTGTTGTGAAGTTTCATACAGTAAGATTTTTCTACATGCACTTCAATTTCACAGCAAGAGTGGCATAGAGTACCTAAACACAGAAGAGAGCATTCATGCAAGATATCTAACTCCTTGATATAATAATGCATACAATTCAAAATGGTTATACTATGATTACACCTAGGGCTTTCCACAACTACAAGGTGGTGGGAGTGGAAAGCGTGGCCCCCTGAATCATTAACTAGAAAGCAACCACCACCTTCTATATGGGATTTCTTTTTGCGCTTTTTCTTCATTCTTAATCAACTGTGCTGTTGCTGGCGATTTTTTGTGAAACTGGTAAAAACAAAATTGTAATCACTGAATTGGGCAATCTGGTGATCGAGACGTTTAAACCCTTCAATCTTCTGGGCAGAAGAGAACACTGTACGACATTTAGAGCTCTAGAAAACAAAAGAGGGAAAAAGTTACTTTTGTAAATTTACCATTTAGTGATAGCAAAACATGTATTTTACATGTGGTTCTTGTGATACTCCAGGGAGATCTTAGAGCAGCCTTCAAGTGCCTACAGAAAAGCTGGAGAGGGACTTTGGACAGAGGCATGTAGTGACAGGACAAGGGGCAATGGTTTTAAACTGAAAGAACGTAGATTTAGATTAGACATAAGGAAGAAGTTCTTCCCTATGAGGGTGGTGAGGCACTGGCACAGGCTGCCCAGAGAAGCTGTGGCTGCCCCATCCCTGGCAGTGTTCAAGGCCAGGTTGGACGGGGCTTTGAGCAACCTGCTCTAGTGGAAGGTGTCCCTGCCCATGGCAGAAGGTTGGAACTAGATGAGCTTTAAGGTCCCTTCCAATCGTAACCGAGCCAGGATTCTGTGACTAGCTGGCAACATCACCATAATACAACTGACAGCTGAAGCCAAATCCAGAAAAATACCAAAGCAAGAAATTATGCCTATAGAGAACTGCACAGGAAGTCATTAGAGTACTGAGATTGGGCTGCCCCCCATATTAGTATTTTCATAAGTTTTCTGGAGATCAGATTTAGTACATACCAAAGCAATACTGAGGAATATTTTTACTTTCCAAAGAAACTACCATCTAAACAGAGATAAACTGTAAACCACTAATGCGCCAGTAAAAAAAGAAATCTCTACCCTTGCTTTGTTTGTGCCTGTGTGCATTTCAGGGTCTGACAACCTAATGCAAGAAAACTCACCTGATTAACAAAGAGAGTTGTCACAAATTTTCCTGGCTTGAAAACCTCTACAACTTTTCTAATCAGATCATCATAAGAGGTCTGACTTATATTTGTTTCAAAACTAACGTAAGAAAACTCTGGTTCTGGAGTGATGTGAATAGTCCAGTAAGTTCCCTGAAAAGAAAAAAATGATTACCAGATAGTAACTACTTATTTTAATGTTAATTATCGCTAAGTGTGAAACTTACATCCGATTTCATCCCATTCATTGAATACCCACAAGGATTGAACATTGTAGCATCAATAACAGAACCTGGTATCAGGTCACGAATTCCACTCATCTGCAACAGAAATTAAAATTACACCACTTAGTTTGTCATACACCCCTATACTTGTTTAGATTTAAATCAAAGGCAGAATGAACAATTTAGATAACATGACACCAGAATTCTCCCAAGAACAAGTCAGTCTGATAATGCGTACCACTGTAGATGAACTTGTTTTGCACCCTGTCACATACCAAGTGCCAGAGTGACAAGTTGCATGCAAGCTATCAGATACACTGCCTCCTACTGAACCAAGCTGCATGCCTCCAACACTAGGGAACAGCTCAGGATTCTAAAATAGCATTGTTTAGTTGCTTCTTCAACTAAAATGGAAAACAGAGCTCCTGTTCAACCAGTATCCACAAAGTGAAGGGTGTTACCATCTACTCCAGAGTAACAATACATTTCTTTAGAATGAAGTGCAATCCCAAGCACTTTGATTTCCCACATGGTAGTTGAGCTACAGCCAAATCTCCATAGCAAATACAGTATAAGAAACAAAGCCTAAGATGGAAACCCAGATCAAGTCAATGTACTTGTCAGAGAAGCTTGTTTATGTCACAGGACTTTCCCATTGGAAAAATGAAGCAAAACCATTTAGTTACACTTAGACCTTAACCCTCCCCCATGCAAATGGCTCCAGGATTTAACCTTAACTCTGATACAGAGATTCCTATGTCATTCATTGTCTTCCATCTAAGCTTTACCCCTCCTAATCTCCATCCTGCAGCAGAAGTTACTCAATTGCTGTTTTATTTCTACTCCATTTTCCAGAAGATAAGCTTGCAATCACCCAATTGCTCCTCTCAACATATTAAAGCAGGAGCATTGAAAATGTGAAATTATACTCCCAAAAACACATTCTAGATTTAAATGAGATCCCCAAAACAGCAATCTGATATTTTCTATGACATCTTTCCTACCCCAAAATAAACCTTGTATTAAATGGTAAATGAAATATTTTATTGCCATTTCCCCCAGAACGCTTAGTTTTGAAGTGAACATACACGAGTGACATCATTTGCAGTAACACCATCTTTCATGTAGAACTGGTCCATAACTACTGGGTCAAGCTCACTCATCAGAATTTCCAGTGTCTGATCAGGCTGATTGGATATCCGACTCTCTGGGAAATCCAGGGTGTACAGGTACCTGCATAAAATACAGATCATGGATGTAATAAATACTAGCAGCACCAAGGTGTACTGTAAGCCCCAAAGATTTCAAAATCTCCACATACATACCAGCAATCAGAATTCATACGCCCCATGCAATAAGCTGCTCCATCTAGAGAAGGAAAAAAAAGTCTCCAGTTAATGCACCGCAACTGATACTTCACATAAAAAATTAGCTTCATTTCATAGCTAAAGATAGAAGTCTTCTGCAGAACATTAATAGTGCACTGTTAGTCAGCCTCTGTATCAGATGATCAGGCATTTAACTTCAGGAATGTAAAGCCAATAATCAGGAAAACAGGCTCCCTCAGAAGGTGGCCTGGGCACCCTGGTTCAGAGTCTACTAGCAGGAAATTCAGGTGACAGCTTTGGCTGTGCACAGACAGAAGTCCTGGTACTCTTAAGCATCTATTTAATGAATTTATGATTAGCATTTATTTTCAAAATAACCTGGACAAGTACTACAGCATTCGTGTTCCTTCAGAAAACTTTTCTGTCAGTTAAAGTTCAGCATTATTCTTGTAGGCTTTAGATTGTATAAAATGTTTAAATCCAGTCTTTAGCGCAGTGATTTCCTGAGAAAAGCTTACTTTTTTTCATCAGCATTAGTTGCCTTAAATTACCATCCTACCTTTTTAATGAGGTATTTAGGATTAGTAAGACCTGGATTCCGCAAACTGACTTGCTACCCTCCATTTGGAAGTCTTCAGACCTCAGTTAAGATAAAGTGCTAACTATCAAGTTCAGTATGATTTAAATTTTGATTTTGGCAAGTTAAGTGTCAGAAATGCAGAAAATCGATATTTACAGCTTTTGATTTTTCTGCAGCCCAAGCTCATGCTGGCTGCAGAACTGCAAGGAATGAGCACTGAATGGCCTGGCAGCCTCTATGTGGTTTACCTCTTGTCACTTCTCACTTCACATCAACATTTCACACAAGCTGCACAATTTTGCTCAAGTTTCATGAACTTACTTGGGAAAATTTCATTAAGAAACTCTACTTCTTCCTGGAAATTCCTATGTGGGTACTCCTGGTGGGAAGGCTTCATGAAATTCTTACGTGAATAAAAGAAGCTCTGAAGAAAAAAAAGAAAGTGCATCACAGCTACTGAATATACCCACCCACCTTGAACATAAAAATCTGAAAAATGCAAGCATTTATCATAAGCTTTCACAGGTCCTAAGCTTTCATTATCAAAATGCTGCTACCTGTATTTCTATTTCAGAGGCATATGGTTATTCCTAGCTTCATTTCTAAGCCTCAGGAAACGCTTACTTTCAGATCTGTTTTCCACAAGAAAACATCCGTGACTTCAGCACTGACAACATGGACATGGAAGTCTTTCACCCTTAAGTAACCTTAACTCAGCACAACAGCACTTGTAAGTTAACATCCTTTAAGAGGAAAAAGGCTGAATCCTACAACAAAGCAAGCAACCTTAAACTTCAATTTTCCCATTACAGGAAGCATAAATGGCAAAGTAAGTTTCAGAATATTTAATAAAATCAGTGAATTTGGAATATTCATAAAAAGCTTTGTACATCCCAAGGAACATGCAGCATTTTTGGCACCTTACCTGAATTGAGTCAAACCCACTGTACTCCCTAGCAAGCTCCAACAGGGGAACCAGTGCTTGCAGTAAGAGGGTGGTACCACACGTCTTCAAAATGAAACGTCTCTTGGAGACAAACATGCTACTCTCACTGTAAAAAAAGATGTGTTAAAAATATCTTAAGTGCTCTACATAGAAGAAGCCAGGAGAGACTAGTTAGATGTTGCTTCTTATCCCAACCAAAACCATTACTGTAAGTGAACATTCAGCATATGATACATAAACAAGCTTGGCAAATGGATCAAACCAAGACACTTCAGTTAACTTGAGAGTTGCTCATGGTTTCCTGAAACAAATACCTGCTGTAGGTGTGATATTACACACAGCAATCACACTTCAGGAAAAGAGGTACTACATAGGTTACCTATTCTTAATCTATTCAAGGAATTACAAACATGCTGTGAAGCAGGTACACAACAGACATGCTGTTTAATTTCTTAACCCAGACACAGAACAGAGTCAAACTTGAAATCTGACTTACTCAGCTGAAATAAAGCCTGTGAGAACATGAACTCAAAAAAGGCAAAAGCCTTGATTTCATAAACTGGCTGCACCTTCTCCTGCAAAGTGGTAAATCAGCACCTATCCACAAGACCAGGAAGCCTCATAATGAAAGTACAGCCACAGCTACAGGATATGCCTTATACATAAGATTCCAAAGTTAGCTATACATAAACTGTCAGTCAGATACCTACAGTCCCACTGAACTAGAGACAAGTATTGATACTACATCCAGGACATTTACACATGTGTAACAAGTATCTTCTCACCAAGTAACTGAACAATGGGAATAAAAGCCTAGCTTAAGCAGCATTCCAAACTGAGCTATTTAAGAATTTAAAGTCAAGGTTCTATTTCACCCAGCACACAGCTGTAACAAGTCACATTCTTTTCAGAATTTTGTTTCAAATATATGAAGCTTGTGGAACCGAGACCGCAGCACGGTTTCTTGAACTAGCGTGCTCTTAGCCCAACCTTGCCCTCAAGGCAGTCTTTGAGAGTACAAAAGCTTCGGTTTTTGTAATCTCAAGTAAAGCAGAAAATGTCATGTGTCTGTGGAGTTCATGTAGAAAAAGCATGAAAGTGTTTTGTAAGATGAAAAACACATCGCAAAAGTAGTGTCCTTACAACTACCGCTGCACAGCACAAAAACTCCAGGATTTTGAGGAAGCTACATTTTCACAGATGTCCTTAACTCAGCTGCAGGAGTTGTTCCCCTTGACTGCATTATCTGGAGTTAAAGCCAATCCACTGATACAGTTTTTGCTGATCCAGAAGTGACACCTACATGCACTATTCTGCTGAAGTAATCCTAAACCTCTTAACTGGGGAGACTTATTTATCCCTGGACAGAATTCAGTGATCAGGTGCAGAAATACCATAGCTGTGTCCTTAATCTTTTTAGCTAAGGAAACAACACAAAAAACAAAACACAAAAAGAGACAAAAACTTTGCTCTCATGAGACCTCACTTGGAGTACTGCGTACAGTTCTGGTGTCCTCAACATAAAAAGGACATGGAGCTGTTGCAGCAAGTCCAGAGGAGGGCCACAAGGATGATAAGGGAGCTGGAGCACCTGCCGTATGAAGACAGGCTGAGAGAGTTGGGGCTGTTCAGCCTGGAGAAGAGAAGGCTGCGTGGAGACCTCACAGCAGCCTTCCAGTATCTGAAGGGGGCCTGTAAGGATGCTGGGGAGGGACTCTTCCTTAGGGACTGTAGTGGTAGGACGAGGGGTGACACGTTCAAACTTAAACAGGAAAGTTCTTTACAGTGAGGGTGGTGAGGCACTGGAATGGGTTGCCCAAGGAAGTTGTGAATGCTCCATCCCTGGCAGTGTTCAAGGCCAGGTTGGATGGAGTCTTGGGTGACATGGTTTAGCATGAGCTGTCCCTGCCCATGGCAGGAGGGTTGAAACTAGATATTAAGGTCCTTTCCAACCCCAACTATTCTGTGATTCTATGATAATTACAAAGACATTTCCACTACAGAAGCATGGCAGTACTATGCTTAGCAGACCCCTGCAAATCGCAGTCACAAAGAGCAGGATCTTCACCCAAGACTGGATTCTCAGCCAAGTGGATCCCATACAACAGCTTTAAGTTTTTTACCTCTTGGAGCCTAAAAGAATAAGCTAGTGACTTACCTGAGTACATAAGCTTCCTGCTTGTCAGTTTTTGTCACACTTATGATCAAACAATGCACATTCTCCAGAAGTTTGTCCCACTCAATCCTGTGAAGAAATTATAGAAGAACACAAACAACAGGTTAAACAAACTGAAGCTTTCTGGAACCCTGGGTAAAAAGTATAGCCCAAAACAAGACTACAGCTCTTGTCTAGAGTTGCTGGATCTGAGAGCATGAAAGGCAAAGACTTTTTATACAGGAACTGTACCACAATACAGTAATATCTAATTCTTAGCTCAAGATCTGTTAGCGTAACCTGCTCCACAAGGACAATTGTCCAACAGCAATCCCAAGCATCTAACTAGGCAAGTCAGGATAACCTTAAATCCTGCATCCCATATGTACCAAGATAAAATTCATAAATTATAATTTAGGTATGTTTTAGGTTGAATCTCCATGTACTTCAACCACAGAAGCCATTGGCAGCTACTAGAGTAATAAACCAGCAAGTTAACATGTTTTGTTTGTCCAGCATGGAGTCGAGTTCATAGGTTTTTAGGGCTGGTTTTCGATTAAATTATGTCAACGACCTGAATTCCTCTTTGATCAATCAGCACCACAGAATTCCTTCTCTGTAGAAAATATAGAAGACTCATACCAAATAGCTTGCAATGTTACACTTACAAGGAAACAAACTGAACTGTTTTCATATAGTGCAAGTTGAAGCTACAGTGCTAACTTCAGTGCAGTGGTAGAAATCTATTATTTCAATTCTTTACTGCAGTTACTCATTCTACAAGGAATTCTATTAAAAATAAAATAAAAGGGCTCAAATTGAGCCCAAACACTTCCAAGTACTCATGAGGGATGACAGACCTGGGGGAAAAAAAAGTAAATTTGGTTGTCACTTCAGTCTTGTATTTACACAAGATCAGTAGAATCAAATATAGTAGAATTTGCTATAAAGCACAACAGGAACAGATACAGCTTCCAGAAGCTGCAAGCCTACAAGCCTGCCGGCTGCCCTACTTCTCCCATCCCTCCCTTCCCACAGCACACTGCACCCACAGGTTTGTGCGGGCTCTTGTGCTCAGACCCATCATGAACCAAGAAATGGACTAACCCAGCTTAAAGGGAAGCTGCCCATCAGGGGTGGAACAAACACAGGACCCGTTGCAGCCGGCAGCATAAAATTGCTATTTCTTTCATCACAAAGCAAGCTGCTAGATTGGCTCAGCTGCCCATGTACCTGTCAGCCTAATCCTTCCTCAGGAGTCAGGTCTCTCTCCCTTTGACACTGCAAAAGCACTGCAGCTGTACTTCAGGACAGAGCACTCACTGTTAGTTCTATCCGCAGAGTTCCACCAGCAGCCTTCCACCATCTTTTCCCTTGGAAAACCAGTCAGTTTACAAAGTTTTGGATTCTGCTGTACATACAGGTAAAGTATCCAGATGTTCTTTGCTTCTCTAAACACCACAACAAATGCCTTAATTTCTCCCTCACTTGAGAATGCCTCCTGACACTAAATTCTGTACCTTCACTAATACTTCAGTCTTTTCCCTTTAATAATGTATATTACACTAAACCAGTATATTTATACAGGAGTCGACTATAATATACTTACATGAGACTTGTGCTGTGGCCTCCTTTTACTTGAGGCTGAAGCTATTAAAAATGTGTTTAAGAGAATCCTACACATCTTAAAATCCCTCGGGATTAAGTGTACATCTGAACAAGTTTCTGAGCTTAGTTATATAAGTGGATACTTAAAATCAAAGTCAGGTTTTCCCTACCACCCCAGCTGGTGAACCTTGAAAGAGTCTTCTGCAACTACAGACATAACAGCCCAGACCACTTGAATCTGCAGGTCATTAAAAAAACAAAACAAAAAAACACACCCACAAAACACCACACCCCACAAAAAAACCAACCAACAAAACCCAAACAAAAAACCCAAACCACACAGCTTGTTTTTAATGCTCAGTTGAAGTCCCACACATTTATTCAGCTCTACATTTATGTCACTGACTCGGGTTTAGCTCTGTTGTTGATACTCAAATTTATATGAAAATACATCTCAAAAACCTGGAAAATGCAAAGAGTTAAACAGTTCATACTATACCTATTTTTTAATGCTCCTAGACAATCATGCTATTTTGCTGAGGACTGAAGGACATTGTTTTCTCTCAAAGCTCCAGCACACCTGCATCAGTTGGCCAGCCTTAGTACCGTCCCTCTTACATCCTACTATACTCTTCCTATAAATTGAACTAGGCAATGCATCAGTTTGTTCAAGTCATTCCAGTACCACTACTGGTGATATTTTATCTGCAATTAAAGCAGCACCAAGTGTCTGACATAGCACGTATGGAAGATGAGGCAGAGTTCCCTTACGCTGCCTGATGCTGAGCTGCAGTAACCCCATTCGCACATTACTACAAATCTGATTTTGTACTTGTATAAATATCAGTGAGTATGTAACTATCTTAGGCTTTGTGAGAGCATACATCTTGGCCTTCATAAGCTTCTTACCTCGTCAGACAGTCAAAACCTTAGCATTATGTAGACAAATGAGAATTTCTTTTAAGTATCACCACAGCGCAGTTCCATCCAGACACTTCAGGAAAATGGCTTGTTTAAGCTTCAGTCACGTATTAGCAGAGAAAGATGTAACAACTTTGGTGTGCAAGCAGTCCAGCAATGAGGGATCATTGCTGGAGTGTACAGCACACTAACAACAATACAATATTGCATGCTAAGTCCAAAGGCTACCATGCAAAGAAAGTCCCTAGTTACACTTGTTAGTACTACAGCTGACATTTAGATACCACAGCTGAAATCCGCAGTTGCCCAAGACTTTGATTATTAAAACTTTACTCAATTCTTCACTATTTCACTACATAAACCACAGCTAAGTGTATGCTGCACATTCACGTGTTGAACCTTTAAAGGAATAAAGGACAAGTTCATAATTTGATCTATTTAGAGTAGCATTAAGGAAAAAAGCCTGCAAGTTGAGGAACATAAAAGACACCGGGCTTGATCCAGCAGCAGACATGTAATAGACTAACCAGGGGTTGCAGCACCCAGGATGAGAGTTGGCCACATTAGGGAGAAGTTTTGCAGCGATACTGTCCTGTACCTTATGCATTTTAAGGTTAAGCATGAAAATTACAGAAAGGCCACTGACATGCTGGATTTGATCTCCATATAATCTATTTAAACAAGATGACCTTAGTATTTGACATTTTCCATTGTTTAAAGCAGAGCTAAGGAAGAACATCTGGGACTATTCTGTACCAAGCAGAGAGTTCACTAGAAGTCTAATTCCTGCATTTCTTCCTTTTCTTTAATCTGTGTAATTGTTACTAGAGACAAGCAATGTCCATCCACACTTATTGTAGATACAAAAAATCCACCTTAAAAATAGTATTTCAGTGGTTATCAGTACATGTATTGCAGCTAATCCTATTTTAGCAAATGAAAAGTATCCTCAAAGTTAGTAACTGGGAAATACTTGGTAACTTTCCTACTTATTTCATAACTGATTTTAACTGGCAAGCAAAGCCTCTAACTGAAGAAAGGGAACCAAAGAGACTAATTCTCAATAAAATGCTATAATGGGATTCTGCTCTTCAAGATTCCCCTTTCAGTGGGAAGTATGCAGATTGTATTACTATGTCCAAATCATTTCCCATAGCCAGACATCAGGCCAATCCCAGACACTTTAGAAACTTTTCTCCTATACTCAAGCCAAGCACACTAGAATACAATGCACAAATCACCTGTAGCTAAGTAAGTTCTGTAGCAGAGCTGCATCCACTGGAACTCCACACCAAAAATGCATTTGTGACCAACTCCTCACTGTTAGGCAGGCTTATTTCCTGCTTCATTCCAAAACTGTAAACCTCAAGTAACTGCCACCTACTGAAAGCCCGAATAGTTTCTCCAGCAGACAAAGGGTGCATCTTTGGCTGCACATGCTCAGAGAATACCAAAGGAAAATGGAATACATCTACTCAAGTGTGAAAAGCTGTCCATACTTGAACGGTAAAAAGCCACTTGTTCTATAATTAGCCAGCAGAACATGCACAAGAAAAAACGTACCAGGCTCAGCAACCTACTCTACACCTGTGTTGCAATGTTTAGTGCTGTATTGGCACAGACTTGTTACCAGAGTGCAAATAACTTTCATGCAAACTGCCACCCAAGTATGTCAGTACAAGAAACCTATCAGAACAGAGAAGTATTTATTTTCAGGAACTATGCTTGAAGCTTTTAATGAAATTAATAGTCAACAAACCCTCTCAACCAAGTTCAAAACCATCATGTTTGCTCCTTTATTTTGTATTTCTGAGAAATAAAGGATGAACAAGCCATGAATCAAGTTTCCCTTGCCAGATAAATAATACTTCTGAGTGAAAGTTACTGGCCTATTCTGAGCCTTTACCTTCAAGGGTAGAACAGGTTCTTAACACAGGAGTCTAGTATATCAGGCAGTAACACAATACTGCTGTTTCAGGCCAACTGGGAAGGCAACAACAGCAATTTAACAAGATAAAGAACTACATCAATAACTTTTTCCTAACAGCAACTAACAGCTTCCACAAGCATATCATCCCACCACCCCAGTAACAGTCCCTTGCTAAGGCAGCCTGAATAGCAATGGGAAGAAAAGTTGTTTTGCAGTAGGGCAGGAATTCTTAGGAAATAAATCCTGTGACACTGTTACGACAGCTCAAGCTGCACACATAGTCTAGCACAGCTTTTCATCAAAACAGCTGACAGGTCTACAGTAATCAAAGCAATAAGCATTTTTCATCTTGTACTTTAGCATAAGACCTTGCTTTAAAAGCAAGCATTCAACTGCAAAGCATAGCAACTTTCTATTCCCTCACCTGTTACCTACTAAGTTTTTTTAGGAGCCAGATACATCAGTTACCTCATTAGCAGGCTACAGTTCAGTAGGCAAATTCCTACCAATACCATGATCCAGAGCAGTCAAACTCAATGCCTTGCCTAAACTGCCAATGCAGAAGATGTAGCCGAGGCACATGGAAGCTGGTTAAGTATCAGTGTCGACAACTGCAACATTAGTTCCAAGGATCCTGAAACAGGTAGATACAGTACAGACCATACACACAAAAAAATCACAAGCTTTTTAAAGCACCTCCTAGCAGCTCATGTATTCCCCTGCAGCCAACTGCATGTGAATTATTTCCTATTAGAATTATAAGTGAGTTTAGAAATTGCTGTTTAAGATAGATTATCTTTCACTATGTCCACACCCTGAGACACAAGGCACTGGCAACCTGATAATTTTACCTCAGCAGTATCTGTGGAACACACAAAACCCACACCCCCTCTATATGCTCTGAACACAGATATATAGAAAGACTGTCTGCATCTCCCTTATCTTAAAATTAAGAAACCCTCCAGGGACACACACTTAATCTTGAATTAAAGACAGGCAGCTGAATGGAAAATTACATCCAAAATACTTCTTAACTATAAGGTCCTGAGCCAACTTACTAAGAAGTTCCCAAAAATTCCCTAATGACATCAAGATATTTCAGCAATGGCACAAAGATGGTCACAGACAGTCCTTTAGAGTCAGCACACTTCTGTTGCAGGCCTTTTATTATTGCAGTTACAGCAGTATATACGGAATGGCAACTCCATGCTTTACATCCAAAAATATTTGATGGATATCCCTTACGCTCAAGATGTTTAAGGAAGCATTAGCTCCAACAGGCACATCAGGGCTTCAACAAGACTTACAGAAAAGATTCAGGGCAAGTTTGAAAGGGATCTTCTCCAGAAGGAACATACCTTAAGGCAGCAAGTATCTACTGCAAGCCTCAAATCTTCCTGTTCTCCTGGCTGAGTAAACAGCCATTAGAAAATTCCTTTTAGGAATATACCAGTAGCTACATATTTTAAGAGGATGGTTTATGCAGTCTCACTAAAGAGACCAGATTTTTGACAGAAAATGATTAACCAAATTCTTCAGCAGTATCAGTGGTAAGGTAGGAAAAATATCAAAAAGCCTTCAACAGAAGTCCTAACTTCCTGCAGCAGTATGACAATCAGTAGTAATAGTAGTGAGTGTAAAAGGGCTTGCTTCCTTTGTGTGAAAGCATTCTTCAATTACAACTGAGTCACAACCATTTCACCTCTGATTCTCAACTTGTTTGCTAAAATCTAGTTTATGAATATCAATTTTGATGAGGGGAAGCCTGAATTCTTACATGAAGTTCTCCAGACTACCTTTCATCTCCACGTTAAAAAGCTAGCAAGCACAGGGACAGAAACCCCTAACCTGGCACAACCCTGCCATCTTCCCAGTCTCCACACAGAGCAGTGCTACACTGTTTTGTTCCAAAGCACTGCAGGATTAAGAGCCAGGTAGGGCTCATGGCCCAGCCTCCTTACACGTTCACTGTTTGAGAAAGCAGGCAAATAACACTGCTGTTATATTTGGATTGGGGGAAGAGGCAGCGGAGCAGCGGCACTGCAGCAGTGAGTTGACTCAGGCTACAGGGTGCAGTACAAAGCAAGTATTTACAGGACTTATCAGATGCCTGACTGTATTGGTGCTTCCAAGTTTTCATGTAGCACAGGATGAGAATCTCGTGTCACTGTCACTCCATATTGCTCATCACCACACTTTTTTCTCCAGTTTCTTGCATGGCCACATAATTTAGACAAATAGAAAGCACACTAAAGGTCCATAAACAAGCTTAATTTCAGAGTATTCTTCAGGGTTGAATGCTTAAGACATGGACTCTTAATACCTACATCATTAACTTATGTTTTAAAGTTCTGTACGCTCAAGATAAGCCTTGAGATGGAAAATGCATAGTTGTGCAGCATCCCAAGGAATAAATGGATTATTTTACTGTGGGGATAGTGAATGCAGTACTGACTTACCACAGAATTGCAGGGCTTATGGCATATTAGTTTTTTTCTTATTATTATTTTAGTAAACTCTTCTTTTATATATAGTTCAAGGCTACTATTTAAAATAAACATGCTTTACAAAGTACACTTGAGAACAAGCACCAGAGTTAAAGCAAATTATTTCAAGACCACAAAACCATTAACTCCATTCCACTTCTGACTATGAGCAGGGCAGGCATCTTCAGTGCTTGCCACTATTTCAACCACAAGAACTTTTCACAGAACTGATTAGCAAATGACACCCCCACCTGAACAGCAAAGCCCATGTTCAATGCTTTTTAAGTTTATAGTTGAGACCTTTACTGAATGTATTAAAACAGTATAAATCTCTTCTGAAACACTTTACACCTACCCAAACTGTTCTCTAGAAAGCAGGCTTGCCCATAGGAGGAGAGAAAAAACCAAACAAGTGAAAAAAACACTTAATTGCATCAGTTCTTGAACTCCCCCCCCCCCCCCCCCTTTTTTTTTCCTGGTGATATCCTGCAAAGACTTTAAAATAGCCAATTCCTAGCAAGCACATGCAACATGGATTTTTTTTTAGCTTTGAACACCAGCTTAGTCATTCAGTAGATGAATGGCTCACATTTCACTACTAAGCAGGTACTACAATACAAAAGGCAAGCTCAACTGGTTTGGAACTTGATTTTCATTTAGCTATTGTTCTACAGTTTCAGCTTTGATTTCAAGTTCAACAGAACTAGTTTATTCAATCACCTTTACAGAATTAGCAGAGGGTTAAATTGTAAGTCAGTTTTTTTCCATTTGCATCTATCAACTGTAATGATTTAATTCTGACAGTGTTCCAAAAGAGAATGTTCATGCTAGCAACACGGAATCACTGATCATTGCTCCTCGACACAGGTTAACAGCAATTTTCAGACACATCACAGCTTCCTACCAAGAAAGTACACAGCTTCAATTAACATTTTGTATTAAGAGCCAATTAACACAAAGGCCTTCAAAGCTTGCTCACCACTCTGAAACTGTGTAAAAGACCACATTTCACAGCTAACAGTTTGTATCTACTCTATTAAAGCTTTACAGCCATATCTAAACCATACAAAAACTGTCACAGTATCTGCCTTGCAATTACATGTAATGCTCTTGAGCAGTTTTAGAAATTAAGTCTGCAGTTGTGTAAAGATGAGCCTGAGCTCACAAGCAGAACACCAGAGAGTATGAATGTGTCAATGAGGAAAACATTTGCAGAATGCCATCTCTAAACTGGATCTGTATATCCAAACTCCAGTATATTAACACAAAGTCAAATGAGTGTTTTTGGAATCTTCCACATTTGAAGTAAAACACAAGAAGAATCCTGAAGTGCCTGCATAACTCAAATCAGCACATATTTCAGCTAGGATCTGCAACAGTCTTCCAGGATTGCCCAGTTATTGACTATACAAGCTGTTACCCTGTGATATCTGCTACACCACTAAATCTTAAAAGAACTGTATAATCACATCTAATTATTTCCATCTTAAGCACATTATTCAGAAAGGTCTAAATTCAGAAATCAGAAAGTTACATGAACAAACTACCTTAGCACACCAACAGGTCAGAGCCAAACATGTATCCTGCAGCGCTCCTGGCATAGCAGAGATGAAGCCTCCGCTACCCAAGAGCTAGTGGCGTGTGTATATATATACACACACACACACAACATGGGGGAAAGGCAGTTACCTGCCTACTGGGAATTCAGATCTTCGGATAGTTAACTCTACACATACGTAAACACAGAAAATTTGCTGAGGAACACCAAAGGAAAAGACAAATAGCATATGCTAAGCATCTCCTTTCAAACGCACACTATCATTAACATGTTCCACACACTGAGTATACCACAGCAAGGCCTTTCACAAGCTACCTGACCAAAGACCAGCGAGTAACAGAAACACACAAGCAGATATGGATACACTGAAAACATCCTCTAGCTACTATCTGAATCTAAAGAGCTGAGCAGTTTACTATACTGATAGTTAGCTACTGACATAAGTATAACCTTCAAATTTGCCCTGTATGTTTAAGACAAGCGTACTTTTTTCTTTTCAATTATGTTAGCTAGTTACATTTACATCCCAATCCTGTCATCCCTGCAAACCAGTACATAGTTCTTGGTCTGTTCTAGGCTATATAAGCCAACTTTGCTTTGTAGCTTGCAGCTATTATCTTCTTACACTTTTTGGACACTTCTGCCAGAACATAATTTTCTGGAGCTCTACAGTCGGACTCCTATTACTATTGGAAGAGTTCTAGGCCAGGTTGCAGAGGGCTTTGGTCTAGTGGAAGGTGTCCCTGTCCATGGCGGGGGGGTTGGTACCAGATGAGCTTTAAGGTCCCTTCCAACCCAAACCATCCGATAACTACTGCAAATGTTTCCAGACGGCCCCCGTACAAAACACCGTACCGCTGATCCACAGTAAGGACACCTCCGGCGGTGTGGCCCGACAGGGTTCCGAGGAGGAGCCGCGCGGCGGCAGGTGCCCCGGGGCAGTGCGCTGGCAGCGCCGCTGAGGCACGCACAGCTCAGCCGCGGGAGCGCTGCCCCTGCCGGCGCGGAACACGTGTGCGCAGGAAGCCGTGCGTGCCGCGGCCCTGCCCCCGCCCCCCGGGCAGCGGTGCACGAAGCGCCAGCGCATTCTTCACATGCCCATTGGGTGACGAGCGCGGGCCCACCCCCTCGCGGCGCCCCGCTCCCATTGGCCCGGCCTTGTCAATGGGGGAGCAGGCAGCGCGAGCCGGGAGCGGAACCAAGACACTCACGTGTAAACCGCGGCTCCGGCCGCGCTTCCCGGCAAGGAGGGGGGATCCCCCCCGCCGCCTGCCACGCCACGGGGAGACACGGGAAGGGCTCCCGCGTACAGCCCGCCTGCCCCTCCCTACGTGAGAGCCGCTGTATGAACCTGTCCAGCTACACAGCGCCGAGGGCGGCTGCGAAACCGGCCATGTGAGGGAACCATCAATCCTCGTCGCGACAGCATGGGGGATCTCCCCTTTCCCCTTCCAGCTTTCATGAGCCGAGAACGAGATTCCTATCCCCCACTCCCCACAGTATCGCACAGCCAGTCCCAACGGGCAGCGGTTTTCCACGCCTTCCCATCCCGAAGCCGGCCGGGGCAAGAGGCCCCACTGTGAAGAGACTTCCGCGGCTCAGCCACTACCAGCCGGCTGCCGGGAGCCGCAGCGAGCGCGGGGGCTTGGTGCAGAGGAGTGGGGGCCACTGCCATGCCCCCGGCCGCCAGCAGCACTGCGACACTCCGCCACCCGCCTCCCCCCGCAGGCACTCCTGCCCGGCGCGGCACACGCCCGGCTCTCCTCTCCCCGTCGCCACATGTTGCCAGCAGGCACCGCACGGGGCTGCACGAGGTGGCGGCACGGAATGGCTTCCGCGCCGTCCCCGGCACTGCCACTTCCCCCTCTCAGCCCCCCCCGGCCGGGACGAAGGGAGGCTCCCCGCCTCAGCGCGAGGGGGGGGTCTCTGGAGGGCAGCGGAAGGTGACCCCCTGCCCTCCCGCGGGTGCGGCGACCTTGCACCGACGGACAGGAGACGCCGGGGCTGTCACCGAGGGAGGGGGAAGGAGGCCGGCAGCCGCGCAGGGGCCGAACATGCCGCGCGCGCGCGGCCGCCGCCACCAGCAACGGCTGTGCCGAGCACCCCGGAACCATCCTCCCGTCAGCGCTGCGTGCAGCCCGCGCACGGCCGCTACCCCCCAGCCCGCGCCATCTCCTCTCGCACGCTCTCGCCCGCCGCCTCCACACCCAGCTCCGCACCGCTGCCGCCGCCACGCCCGCACCGGGCCCCGCGTGCGCCGGCCATTCACCGGCCTCTCCCGCCCGCCGCCTGCTAAGAGCAGCGCTCCTACTCCCCCCTCCCGCCCCGGCCGTTAACGGACCTGGGTATGGTGCGAAGATCGCCGGACCCCTTGCTCTGGTGAGGCTCCTGCTGCGCGGGCTGCTGCCGGGCGAACCACACCTCCAACAGCTTCTCGGTCCCTTCGAAGAAGTGTGCACCGTTCTCCTTCATGGTGAGACAACTCGGCAACCAACAACCACAGAAATTAACGACAACCAAACTACCGCCCCCGGCCGCTACCGTTTGCTGCTGCACGAGCCGCGCTGCCGCCGCCGGTCCCAGTCCGTGCCGGGCGGGTTTCACCTTCCAGGGGATTTGCTTAATATTAATTAAAAAAAAAAAAAAAGAAAAAAAAAGAATAATAATAAGAAGGATTTTTTTTTTTTTTTTTTTTAAACCAGCGAAAACCACCCGGAGTGCGTGGCGGCGGGTGCGGCGTGAGCGTGTGTGAAAGGGTTACAGTCCGAGCGGGGGTGCGGGCGGGCAGGCGATGCGGTTCGGTTCCTTGTAGTCCGTGTGTTCCCCTGTTACAGAGAAGAGCGTTGAGCGAGCGCTAGCTAATGTCGCCGGCCATACTGTGTAAGCGAGGAACTAAGTGCGCATGCAGCCCGCTTTATACTCCTCAGGTAACTGCATCACGTAGGATCGCGCTTGCCATTGGGCTGCCGCCGCTCGGGCCCGCCCTGCCCTGCTTCCTATTGGAAAACCCTGATGCCTGTCGAGGCATATGCCGGTTTCTCTGGCCCCGCCCACTGCAGCCCGCCTGCCCGCCCGCAGGGAGCGGGAGCGGGAGCGCGGGCGGCGGCAGGGCTGAGGCAGGGCTGGGGCAGGGCTGGGGCAGGGCTGAGGCAGGGCTGAGGCAGCGCCCGGGGCCGCCGTGTGGTGGGGGCGCGCCGGGGCTTGACCGCCCCGGGGGTGCGGGGCCGGGGAGAGAAGCGCGGACTATGGTCGGCAGTGAGCGATCCGGGGGGTTGCGAGGGGGAGCGGGGCTGAACATGGCCGAGAGACGACATAGGAGCAAACCCCGAAACAAGTACGCGCGTAGCGAAGAGCAAACCCGAGAATAAAGCCTCTTCCCGGGCCGAAGCTGCAGCGCTCCCTCTGCACCTACAGCCTCTTGCCCTCTGCGCTGTCTCTCTTGCTAGCTAGCGAAGGGGAGGCTTAACAGCTCCCAGTCGGAATTCTCATTCCCTTCTTCCCTTCAAGGAGTCTAATTCCCCTCTTCCCTTCAAGGAGCTCTGTGTGTGTGACCAAAAGTAAGAAGCTGTAATTTATACGCGTGTATAAATGCCCGGGGAGGGCATATGGAGCTCGGTGCCACACGGGAGAGGCAGCGTCTGCCGGGAGGAGCGGGTGTGTGTGCGGGTGCAAAGATTTGACTACCGGCAATATTAGTATTTCTTATATCTAGAACACATCGTTGCAAACTAAACAGCTTTATGGTCCTTTAAAACATTTTTTTTTCATCTATAGATATACATCAACACACGTCAATACTTTATAGTCCAGAATTGCGATACTTTATCGTCCAAGGAAACACTCACTACTGACCAAACGAAGAACAGAAAGTACTATGTGCCCCAATGAGCCTACAACATAAAGCACGGGACAAGCAGCAGCAGATGGCTGAGGACAGATGAATGAGTCCCTACTAGGAGACAGTGAGATAGTATCAGAGAACATAATAGGCAGTGGGCTCTGTCCACTCTGACTCACTGAGTCCCTGAGTCATTCCCAAGGCAGCTGGATGTGAATCATTGCTTAGGTGGCTAGTTGCCACTGTATGCACCCTGGACACAGCCTTACAGCTGGCAGAGAAACATGTTCTCCAGTCCTGTGGTTTCACTGGCTTTTATTAACTTGTTACTACCATAAAAATAAGGTCTTCAGTTTATTTCTGCCTGCCCACTGCCTCCTTCTTTGTGTTGGTACAAGCACCTGCGAGCTGTGTAGTGGATTGCATCAGGTTTAATGGTAACTACTTAGTTTTAATCATGGTTAATAATTTTCAATTGTGATCAGCTTTAATGTGCATCAGTTTCCCAAGCTGGTTCACATCCCAGCTACATAAATGCTCATGTTGGTATAAATAAGAAGTTATGCTTGGGCAAGCAGAAGAAATTATGGATGGGGAGTGCAGGACCACTTGTTTCAGTAGCCATGATGGATTATAATTGGCTTAAAGTGCTTATGAAACTACAGTTGAGAGTTTGTGGACTCTGTCCAGCCATATTCTTCATTTATTTTTAATATCAGTGCCCCCATCCTTGTTTCTGGATCTGTAACACTAGTTCCTAAGTCCTGTCTCCTGTTGGTTTAATGTTAGTCTCTGTTTTTCAGTCAGGTACTCAGTCCTGCTTTCTGCTTGCAAGCGATCTGCGTGTCACTGCCAGATGTCTTGTATGGAGTCTCTGACTTCACGATCTTTGACTGTGGTCTCACCACGTGTCTTGGACTGTGTGCGCACAAACTCCAACACTTCCTGGAGCCTGGCTCTGTTCTTGTCTGCCCCATTCAACTACTGCTTTCCCTGACTTTTCCAATTCAGCACTTCAATGCCTTCTCACCTGCTACCGGACACCAGCCGGAGTGGGCCTCACCTACTAGCTGTGACGTTGTCTTGTGGTTTTAAGGCACACTGATCATGTTTCTAAGACATTCCAGTTGAGGCAAAACTCAAAAAAATGAAGTAAATTCTTTTTTATCTCTAGGAAGCTTCTCAGTGTGAAGGAGAACCTACAGAACAATGTGAAGTCTGAAAGTTTAACAAGGGACAATACAGCCCAGTATCAGCAGCTGACATGAGGAGGGAAATGATCTCAACGCTGAGTAAGATGGAACAGTGAATGAATTTGAAAACAAAGACAAGTACTTTGTCTGATGTGATAGAGAAGTAGCAGGGTGATGTAGGTATCTGAAGCCAGAGAGTATGGCTATGAACACCTAAAAAGAGATTTATATTAATGCTCAAGGCTGCAGGCCTTCCTTCATGAGAGGCTGGATTGCTGATAGATACACACAAAACACGTGGAGGAGGGAAAGGAGGAAAACACTGAAAGCTCTTTTTTGAACTTGACTGACAACTAGACATGAACAAAGTATTGTCCGAGGGACAGGCTGAGGTTTCAGGAAGGACAGAAGGAGATTGTTGTGGATTAGAGCGAGGTTCTGTGAGTCATCATTGGAAAGATGGTCGCTGAATTCATGTTTACAGCTGAGATTATCCAGGGATAAAGGGCAGAACAGGAGCTGAAGGACTCACAGGTTTGAAACTGTCCATTCAAAAGGGCTGCACTAATTCAACTAGAGCAGTTAAAACTATTAAATCAGTTTTAAAACTGATCTAATAACATTAATCAGACATTTTAATCAGGAGGAAGGAAGGTTTGGGAGGACAGGAAGGCTCAGATATCATCATATGATTGTGAGGCACAGGGCCAAAAATTGTTTATGATCTAGTTCCTTTGTAGTAATTTGCTGGCACAACAGGTACATTGCCCTGTGCGCAGGAGGAAATTCCACATAGTAAAAAACTGTTGCAACTACATCAACTCCATTTGGCATTTTTTATGGTAGGTGTGTGACCAAGCCCAACAGTCGGAGCAGTTCAGAGTTCCTGCATGCCGAAACCGAGCTTTGGGGAAGTCAGAAGGGGGATGCAAGCCTGTATGGTGCCAAAGCTGCTCCCCATTTTTGTTGCTAAACCAGCTGTAGAACACAGAGCTCACGGAATCAGCACAAAAGCAATGTTTGCTCTTACCCATATTCTTGAATAGGGCAAGCTTGGTGTCAATAAATAATTAAGTCCAGAAAGATGAGAAAGTATGAATGTTTTATTGTACTGAAAGGACAATGATGAATTCTGTATTCTTATCCAGTCTCTTTACACTTTTCCAGTAGCACAAAGGGGCTGTAGAGTTCTTGAAATTTCTCCCTTGGGAATATTCCTTCTGTAGAGGTTTCTTCACTTTGAACAGCTATTTTGAGCTGCTGCAACGATCCATAGGGGGCTGTGGCAGCAAAGTAATTTAGAGCTGCCAACTTACATGAGAGTCATTGCCAAGAAAAATGAAGATTCAAATATGGAATAAAGCCGCCTTTACAAGCCCTCCACCGAACAGGCAGCAAAGAGTCATGCTTGCTCTTTGTGAAGGGGAACATTCTTTGTTAATATTTATGTAAAGGTTATGTTACGCTAATTGTATGCAACCCCAGTGCGTGACCGTGAGCAGCAGAAACTGCAGTGTGCTGCAAGGAGGAGCACTTTTGCTGTCTTCCTCAGTTGTTTTGATGGTTGCTACAAAAAGAACAGAAAAGCAAGTTGCTACAGAGCCGGCGTAGGCACAGAGAATGCATGACTTTCAAGGCATTTTTTCTCTTCTTTCAAAAACAAAAGCACTCATCTGTGATACTGCCAACCTGGCCCTGCTCCTCCATTCCCATTCTGATTTACTTGCCCCACTTCTCAGATTTCTGCTTATGAAGAGGACAGCAACCGCAGCCAACTTCACAGTTCAGAGTCAAAAGTTGTGGAACAGAATTTCTCAGCAAATCTGGGCTGTTCTCCTACGTGATAGAAATTCTGAATTGTGTCATTATAGTAACAAGCAGCAATGATCTCAAGCTATTTTTAGCTCAGAATAGTCCCTGCAGGCACCTCATATGATTATTTCCTACCGAATAAATGAATTTATTGTCTGCAACCAGCCAATATCCTTCTAGATTAGATGAGGAAAGTAAATACAAAGAGTTGTCCTTTTCAGAAAGCCTTTTCAGGATGCCATTATCTGAAGTTTTCTCTGCAGTTCATTCAGATTTGACTGATACTTTTAAGTGTAGTGCTGCCACGCAGTTTATCTCCTGACAAATGACAATTGCTGACAAAAACATTGACAATTAAATAAGTCCTGTAAAATTCTGTGTAAGTTAAATTGTGTCAGTAAAAGTAACTTACTTACATTTAATACTTGGACAGTTATGTTTTATTGGAAACATGAAATCACCAAAGCTTCTCAACGTTTAGCTCACACATCCAGCAACAAATATTTGGCAAATAGAGTAATCACTCAATTACATCTGGAAAAGGTAAGTGAAATAAAAAGGCTAGGAATTTCAATTTTGGCATAAACCGTAATTGCTACTAGTTCATGTGTGTTCTGCAGGTCTGGATGTCACGGTGACGGGCTATAAAAACACCACTGCTGGAATGAACCACCTTTTTGGCGATAGGTGTGAAATTTGCTCCTCTCCATTCACCTGGCAGCAGATCCATGAGCTCATGTTCTAGTTCCTTTCAGGAATGGGGTGGGGAAGATCTGGTCTCTTGGTCAGGCTGCATGCATGTTCTTGAGTTCTGCTCTACCTTTGTTCTGAACGATGCTTTTCTGCATGCTCCTGCCATTATCTAAACTGTGTCTGCTCCCATGTACAGTCATTGTACTCATTAAAAAACATGGCACTGTATTTGTTTCAGATCAATAGGAAAGTGCAGTTTATGTTTTGCCAGGATTATCTTCCATGTCTCTCCATTTTATATTCCATAGCACTATAGACCTTTCTTTAATGTCTTTTATTTATGGGGATGAAAAATCTTTTTTGTTGTTTGCTTTTCATCTTTTTGGAAGTCTAACTCTGCTTAACTTTTGGCAATTTTCACTTTGTCCTTCCTTTTCTTCATCCCTTAGAGAGCATTTCCTTTGTGCTTAATCATTTTTGCCATTTTGTAAATGTTCTGGGTTTTGCTTGTGGTTATTTATTCAACTAGCTCTCTTTGGTAGAACTTTTCCTGCTTTCTCAAGACGCAAAGTCTGCATACTTTTATCCCTTTCACTTAATCATATTATCCTCAATATTTGAATTCCTCAGTCCCTGACTTCACAAGTGAGCTCCTTTGTTTATTAAAGCTTGTCCTTTTGAAACTGAGAATATTGTGTACTTTTGCAGTAGAAGATCTTACCATGTTTCCCTAAAATAGTTTTGACCTAATCAAATTATTTTATATCTGTTGTAGCCCTCTTCTGTCATTAGCGTTAACTTCTTTTTGTTAGGCAATGACTATCATGCCTGTACACTTTTTCATATGCATTTGGTTAATTAATACAATGCACTGAATGCAATAATGAATGTAATTCACAGGGTAAGGATTACAACATAAATGTTTTGTCTTTTATCTATGAAGATTACTTATAAATGCTTTTAGCTCAGTTGTAGTTACCTTCACTTTCTATTTGTACCTGATTTATTATTCAACCATATTCAAAACTAGCTACAGGTGAACTTCAAAGATGAACTTTCATCTTTTTTCAAGGAAAGAGACTTGGGTGATCCTGATTGTTTTCTCATTGATGTTATTTTTTCAATGTTCTAAAAACTTGTGTTACTCCCTGCATTTGGATAATTTACAAGTACATGGAAACTGCTGCTTGAGATGTTTTGCAGTTGTGTTCCTAAAAAGACCCACTTAAACTTCCCTCATTCTTCCCTACGGCACCAGTTGCATCTTTGAATCAATGTTGATTTGCAGTCACTAATACAAAGAAAGAAAATTACCATTTCTGGTCCTGAAACTATCCAGGATTACCTTAATAAATGAGGCAAACCAACTGCTTTTCTGTGGCAGTGTTCCTGTGGCACTTGAAAACAAAGCTGTCAGTGAATAGAAAGCAAAACTCATGCTTTCTTCCCTTCCACAGTTTCCAAATGCCCCTGGTCATACAGGTCATCATAGTCCAACCTAAAGGAAGTCAACACCCAAACAAAGGCCTCGCTTCTGCAAACATTTACATGTTTAACTTTTAAGCTAGTTTTGAAGTTGATCGAAGTACCCAAAATCTATGAAACTATTCATGTACAGAAGTATTAGCATGCATGATGGAATAAGAAAGGCAGATTCCTCTTATCTCCTTTGAGAGGAAGAAAAGGTAGTCTACAGTATTATCCATTGTCATCTGTCACCAGGATACAGGATGATCAGAACTGTCTTTTGGAGAGGGGTTTCAGGGAGGAAAATGAACTGTGCCCTTGGTTCTTATTTATGATATTTTTTTGTCAAAACAAAACGTTATTCTCCTTACTTTTAAAATAGGAATTCAGGTTGTATCTGCTCTACCCTCTCCCCTCCACCCACCCCTGGTGAGAGAACAAGAGAAACATGACAAAAAATTAGGTATTTGGTTAAATGACTTCATTGCATTGGCATGTACGGTAGTCAAATACTGAACGAACACATAAGAGATCTTTATTAAAGTTTCTGTGTCTCATTGCCTTGATGTACATTGTTAAAGAGTTCATGTCTGAGACCTCTCCATTATCTTCTGATAAGCAGCTAAACCAAGAAAGGTGCAGTAGGCAAAGGGAAAACATAGTGTTTGTTTCATAAAAAAAATGCAAAGATTTTTTTATAATTTAAGGAAAAGACAAAGCTCCATCTTTTCAAACACCCAAACTGGACTGTATAGAAAACTTTATTTGAAGGAACCAAGCTGGGAGGGATGGGATGTCAACTACACGGAGGAGTTTTATTTACAGAGTAAACAAGATGCACCCCTTTTTTTATGACCCCATATGGAAGGCCAATGGTCAAAGCTAAAAGGATTCTCAGGGAGAAAACACTGTAATACTGAAAGCCAGGTTTCTCCCAAGAGTGCATAGGTATATCCAAAGTTCAGTTTAAAATTATATTCTTTTTTATTTCATTTGGTCCGTCTGAGAAGTAAAGCATGCTCTTTCCTTATTGACTCGTTTGAAGAAAGCCAGGCTGTCTCCCCTTTATCCTGGTTGCTTCTGCAGGGACTGATTGTGATTGATTTACAATCAACCTTCCGCAGGGAAAATTTCATCCTCTTTATCACAAAAGTAATGAAAAAATATTTGTATAGCTTGTAATTGCTTACATTGTTTCTAACTGCTCATTTATATAAAGCAAGGATTTACCTTGGTTATATTATTATCAATTTTAATAAGCCTAAGCATAAAAAATCACCGGTTAGGTCTTAAACTAATGAGATTTGTTAAAAAATAATGAGATTTCAGACATTAATAAATTGGGATTTGACCTCTCGGGTATTTGTCAATGTGTACATTCAAAATTTTAAAACTCTGAAGCTGAAGCCAAAAGAAAACACAAGCCTATTACATGGATAGAAGTACAAATCTTAAAATGAGACACTGAGCGATAGTGATATGATAAAACCAAAATGGCTCTTTATATGGCTTTACACACGCTGCTGTATTTCATCCATAGCAGGAAAAACATTTCTTATAACAAAGAGGAGTAGATACCAGATTTAACGTATAATTAGCTGGTCTACAATTGAAATAATTTATTCTGCTCTACGTGACAGTGTCATTTAAGTCTCTCCGTAGTAGTGTTCCCTGTTGACAATGCTACAGCTGAGCTGGTGTCAGCATTTCAAAAATAAAACCTTTAACCAAAGGTCATGACTCATTTCTGAAAGTTGCTCTGGGATAAACTGTGAGGAAAGTGTATTTTTGGGTGATATGAAACAAAATCTAGCTGTTCTGGAGACTGGAAGGTAAACCTCTTACACAGAGTTCCACATACGCGGAGTTGATCCTAACATCCAAGAAGGTGCTGGCAAAAAATACCAGTTTTTCATGGCTGCGCTCCTTTTTAGTTTCCTATGGACAGCAGTCCTTTATTAACCAGAGCCTAGTTTGTGCCCTCACTTTTCATAAATATTTCCTTCGTAGTTTAATACTACCCCTCCCTCTATGTTTCCAAAATACTAGCTAAGGTCTAAATTGCACAACTGTCTTTGATTGCAGCTTTGAATCTGCGCGCCAGCTAGGCCAACTGGGGTAGAAGATACACATTGAACTTCTATACACTTACTACTAACTGCAAGTGCAGGAGACTGTCTGTCATTCGATCAACAGAGTATCTCTTACTATTGATTTCATCTGTATGCGATTATAGACTGTATGCTGCCTGTTATGAAAAAAGGCACATCTTAAGCAATATGGTCAGTTTAATCACAATAATTTGATGGTTTTGTTTTGTGGTTTTTGTTTTTTTTTAACTCAGTACTTGCAACATATAACATACCTTGATTGTATATTTGAAATAAATAATAGCTTTTCTTCTCCTACCTATCATCTCTCTGGTCTCTTTAATCCCTGTTTCAGGAAGGTGTTCGAGGCTTTTCATCTGAAGAATTCTTCTGATCTGGATACTCTACCCAAACTTGCCCCCAACAAGAAAGCTTGGTCGCTGTAGCAAGAGTGACATACATAAACAGTGGTAGGAGATAGTACTGATTTTCTTGGTTCATAGTCACCCAACATGGTTGGGGTACAAGAGGTTGATAACTTCGCATTAGTTCTTCAAATTATAAAACACCATGTACAAACATTACTTTAGATTTCTGTGATTTAGAGCAAGAAGTTAATTCAGACAATCTCTTTGATCTCCAGTTTTATAAAGGAAATGGCAAGATTTAGACAGGTAACCTAAGGATTTATTTATCTTTCTTTGTATCCAGGTCTGTTTATGTCAGGAAAATAATGTAAATCTGCATGCAACCACTATGTCATTGAGATGACTACTAGAGTGATAAGTTTTACTGTTTTGTTGGTTTAGTTTTCTAGCCTAGAACAGGATATATTTCAGTTTGAGAAACTTTCCATGTTGAATTTTACACCAAAAACTAGAAAATACTCTTTATACGGACCCTCAGTAAATTCTCTCCAGGTTTTGTCTGTTTCCTCTGCCTCAGATTATCTGCTCCAGATCTCTGCTGGTGTATTCTTCCCAACCATGTCTGTGTGCATTTACCTCGTGGACAGTTTCATGACATTCATAATTCCATGACAGATTCATGAAAAGGCTGATCAGTATTTTCCTTTGGTCAAAGAACTTTCAAGAGCTTTCTTGGCTTTCAAAAAATGTGTATTTGAGTTCTTTGGAAGGTGTCAGATGTCTCATTTTTGTCTGTGAAAAATGTCTGAAGCAATTACAGGCACCACCAGAGAAATTAATCTCATTTAACTTTTACATCTGCAGTGCAGATGTTGATAACTAAGATGTGTCACCCAGGGCTTCCCTTGGTGGTCAATGCAGAAGAACAGGTAGGTTTAGGGCATGAATCATCCGACTTATTTTAGACAGGGATTCATTACATTTTCTAGGTACACCAAAGGGTCTACTTGTTCTACTGGAAGAGTAGGCATAAGGGTGGCAGTGAAACTATATGGCCAGTCTGGGAAGAGTGAGCAGAGAACTGAACTGCCTGTGCAGCAACACCAACAGCATTATTACACATTTTCAGAAACACTACAAACTGTATTATAGCAAATAATAACCTATGGAATAATTTCTTTTATTAATATAATTAAACTGGTAGGAGTTTTGCATGAAGGCTGCTTGAAACGACTGAATAAAAGCATGCCTTTCTGTTTCAGGGATTGAAAGACATGCATCTTTACTGGAGAGAAAATATGAATAACTTTCTTGGAAAAAATTTAAAGAATGGCAACAAACCTCCCTGCTGAACACTGACCTGAGAGCATTTGTCTTCTGTCTTTACAGTACCAGCCCTGGAATTTGTATTATCTCACTTTAGGTGTCTGCAGTACTGATGTCTGAGCTAGTTCTCTAGACTTCGAGTCAAAGCAGAGTTAAGTGACAACCCCAAGGTTTCAAGATATGACTACACGAGAAAGTATGCTGTCAGCCTACAACCGCTGACACTGCAACATCAGAGTACACTCATACATAGCTGCTCATCCCGACACAGCCCAGCTTCTCCAAGTGTGGTTGTATGGGGTGGAGCCACACCAAAATGTGGGGAGGTCTCCCTGTGCTAACTCACACTGTGTTCCTCTGTGCAGAATTGTTCCAGTGTCAAGGCCAGGTTGGATGGAGTCTTGGGTGACATGGTTTGGTGTGAGGTGTCCCTGCCCATGGCAGGGGGGTTGAAACTAGATGATCTTAAGGTCCTTTCCAACCCTCACTATTCTGTGATTCTATGATTGTATGATTGTATGATTCTGTATTGGAATCAGTCCCCACAATTCTCCATTGCAAAGTGTTTTCTAAGGTACTATTTATTTTTTTTTTATTTTTATTTTTAATAAAAATCCATACTTTGCAATTTTCTCTCTGCCATCAGCATGCATCTGCCATCTGTAAAAGGTAATGTACCTTACATTTCTGGTTTGCATATCTTTCATATATGTGGAACTTAAGCAAGTCCTTCTAAAATGGTGATTAATGATGGGACAAGAATGATGAAATTTTGGGGGAGGAGGTAAAAATAACTTCACACTATGGAATAATGTTTCTAGCCCTAAAAAACACAGTAGAAGGTGAAATTGTGTCTTGCAGGTTTGGGGTGACTCGCAGTGGATGAGGAAATTCAGAGTGAAGAAAGCCATATAAATGAAATTGTATGCTGAAGAGGTACTGGCCCCAGCCTTCATCAAAGAGACACCAGAGTGAGAGGCACTTTGATGACAGATAAGCAAATAGTGTTCATGCTCTAGAAGTTAGCAATGCTAGCCTGCTAACCAGACAGTGGGCAGCCAATGGGGCTGGAAAATCCTCAGTGAAAACAGTTGTTGTGCAGGTCTGCAAGATCATCAAGCATCTCCTACTTTCTTGAGATTATGAATCAGGGTGGTGCCTGGGGAACAGAGGAATCTGAAGCGGGGGATGACAAGTTTGTGGTAGGGAAATAGGTTGGATACATCCTGAGTCTGCATCCTCTGAATACAAATGGGCACGTTTGATTTGTCCATGATGCAAACCTTGGTCGATCAAGGAAGATACACAGTACTCACAGGAAACATTTTTCTTTGACTGTTTTTTATTGAAGCGTGGGTAGTGAAACTTAGCCTTTGCTTCCCAAATGCAGAAACCAAAAAGAAGCGATTCAACATTTGTTTCAGCAAATGCAAGATGAATTTGGATTATTTACTTAAAATTCATAAGTAACACATTATATTAAGTGTAATCTAAGTGAAATAAGCATGCTGCTTGTAACCGTTGCAGACTTTCAGGTCAGGTTTTGTGAGGCCTGCTTTAAGCAGTAGAAAAGCATGGCAGTAGATTGGCAGGTTGAGCAGGCAAGCATCTGGTTAGTAACTATGGCATTGTTTGCCTAAGGGAAACATTAGCGGGTCCTTGTAGAGCTGTCCTCTGAGAAGGGCTGTTTCCTCATGGTCAGTTTTCCCACTATGGACCTTAGAAACAATTATCAGTTTCAAATTAACTACATTCATTACTGAAGTCTCCTCAGTTTGAGGTCAGAGTCCAGAGGCTGAGGGAGGGTTTGGAAATGTCCAGGAGCACCAGAACACGCTCAGGAAGCAAAGAGAACATGCAGCACCAGTGCAGGGTACTTCTGGAGGGTCCTCCCCTCGCTGGCCCACACATGATGCACACGTCTAGGCATGGATCTGCAGAACAAACAATCTTCCACACCAAAATACCAACGTGGTTGCGCTCTCTATATGGCCAGAACATTCTCCCTGAGGCTCTCCCAGCCTCCAGGAGTTCATCACTTCAGGCTCTGCTCTCCTTGCAAGAACTGCCAGGGGAGCACCGTGCCAGAGCGGCCAGTGGCAGGAACCATGTTACCTGCAATAAGTCAAGAAGGACAAGTAAAGGGCAAGGCAGATTGGGCTGCCTGGAGTTAGAGACGATGTGCTTGAGGATGGAGCTGGGAGCCAGAACTGAGGGCCTCAGGGAACAGGGTGTTGTACAAGGACTTGTGTGCAAGCTTTAAATGTGAGTGTTGTTACAGAAACTTCTGCTATTCAGTCAGCATTGTCGTTACAAAGAGAAACCTATTCTTATGCTAAAGAAGCTGCTGGGGTTTGATTGCTTTTAACATTGGTATATGAGCACTCAGTGTAGTGGTAACGTACTCTGCAGTTTTCCATTCTGAGGGAGAAAAGCTGAGTTGGTACTATAGACAACTTCCCAGGGAGTTAATTTTGTACTTTAAATATCCTTACTGAAAGTAAACAAAAAATCAGTGATTGAATACATACGTGATCAGGAACTGATCAGTACTTTGTTGGATTTTTAGATTAATGGACTAAACCTGTTAGCGTGCTACTAAGGCAACTGCGTCTTTCTTCAGCTAGCCGGGATGGTTTCTGTACAGGTAATCAATTTTTTTCTGGTTTCCCTGGCTGGGTGGTCAGGCTGGTAAGGAGGCCGGCAATAGCTGTTGTTTGCAGGGCGGACCAGGAATTACAGCTCTGCAACCATGGACGTTTGAGAAATTCCAAGGAGGAATTTGAGCCCGAGGGAAAGCTTGTTTCTTTTGCTCCTAAACTGGTTGTCTAGAGAGCTGATTGATAACAGATGCACCTATCTGCCTTTCTGTTTTTCTTGAAGCAAGTTATTTTCAGCAACAGGATTTTCCCTGTGATCTCCGCAGGATATTTCTCCCTCTACTGTCTATGCTCCCAAGTCAGGTCAGCACTCTGTGTGGAATAAAGAGGCTCGGAAAGCATATTATCCTTTGTTTAACCTGTTTTTCCCATTAATCTGCATCAGTCCTTCAGCAGTTATGGAGGCTGTGTTTTTCCAGGACTCTCTGTTAAAGAAGAGATTGTTAGATTTGCTAACAATCTAACAATTCCTGGTAACAAGAAGGAGAAGGAATTTGGAAACTTCTGAGACTTCTTTCCCTGCAGGAAGGTCTGTGTCCTCCCAGACAGCTTGCTCTGGGTAAGGTAAAGGCATTGCTGCAGGGATGCTAAATTGCTGGGGATTGCCAATGAGTCCTATGAAAGGGGGAACTGATATAGAGGATCTTAACACATGAGCACTGGAACAGTGTAGTCAGCATAAGGCTTAGTACAGGCGGCAGTGGTTATGACCATGAGAATGTCCCCAGCAATGACAAAGGCCCACCAGATACACACTGTTGCAAGTTCCCAACCATATGTATTGGGAAGATCCAAGGGCATATCTTCATGCAGTGAAGATAAGGAAAGCATGGGAACCTAAGAAAATTATGTGGAGGAATCAGAAAGGATCCAGGAGGATAAAAAGGCAATTTTTCTATAGGTAAAATATATATTCTGAAGAAATCAGAAGTTTTCCCTTGTCTGGAAACCAAAGAAAAGCAAGCTACCACTAAAAACCTGTTCCTTTGATATGCTAAGCTGCAGAAGAAAAGAAAAGGATGTTCCTTTGAAAAGAAAGGAGTCAAGTTCAAGCATTGCCACAAAGGAAGAAGCAGACCTTTTACAGTAAAATGCAGTAGGACATCCTTGAGCTCCTGCCCCCTTTCCTTACTGTACTCATTTTGGTTCTTTGGGAATTGGCCTCTAACCCCACCCCATTTCAAAGAATCCCTGGCTCTCCAACACTGGTGCCTGCCCTGCCTTAACACTCTGCTCTCTGCTTGCTCTTCAGAGGTAGGGGTTTTGTTCCATTTCAAGTGTGAGGATTTTGGGGGAATTATATTATTCAGGCAACACAAAAGCTTAGTTTTCACTTCAGTTTGGTGATGGAAATATGGATAAATATGACACAAGTTAGCACTTTAATTGTGGTACAGTATGCACATTTTCATTACAGATTCAAGAGAATAAATAAAAAGCAACTCAGTGCTGTGGCATTACTATGGAGGTCAACCAGCAGAGCATGCTCTCTGCAATCTCCTCTCATATGCTTTTCATGATGATACATTAATTAAAAGCAAATAGATTTACGATCAATAGTCTCTCTGTAGGTCATAGAAAAATAAGTGGTAGGCCCTTCCAAGACCTGCTGTAGCAGAGAAATAAGAGGTACAAAATATTCCTAAACTTGAACAGGGCCTTTTGCTTCTAGAATTACATCCAGCTTTAATAGAAACTGCAGCTATTAATGGGCTCTCACGTAATACAACAGAATTACTTGAGCAGGATTGTTTATTCCCAATCCTACCAACAGCTCTGGGTGAGCCCAGTTCAGTCAGGTGTTAAATATGATTAACTGCAGTGGCTTTGGGTGGCTTAACATTTTATTTCCAACACCTAGTTTCTTACAGTGCTGCAATACATGAGGCAATCTGAAGATAATACAGCTATTGATTTTTTAAAAGGACACAAGTGCATTTAATGGAAAACACCAGGATAAGAAAAGCAAGAGTATGTATGATTATTATCAGTATATAAGATAATGTAATAAAAGTGAAACAAAAGTAGCATTCCTAGTACAAGACTAAAGTGGTTAATTCTGCCATGTAATTGCAACTGATCATAGGGGGACTATACACAAGTTGAAACCATTCTGAAAACATGCCCACACACATCTTAGGTGTTACATGGGATCCAAAATCAATAGACACAATAAATTCCTTATTCTCTGATTTGATACTAGTTTTCTGGAAGTCACAACTGGCTCCCCTACAACACCTTAAGCCTATCAGTTGAGACTATCTTCCTGTCAAACCCTATCTCCAATGGGACTTGTTTCAAGGAATGACAAAGCTTGTGCACAGATCTGGTGCTCTGACATTGGGTTTGTTTAGCCTTCTGGGGCGTGTTGCTCCTTGTACTGATTTAACACAGTCTGTGAGACTTTATGCAAACAGCTACCAGGTATTTATGTGTGTCAGGGACACACCTTGGACCAGCTGCTGAGCGTTCCCGCATTTTCTGCATAAATGCCATTGCAGTTGCAGATAGGCATCTCACTGGGATAATGTGAAGGCTCAGGGTCTGCGGTCCCGGTGCAGAACAGCCACACGTTGATCTACTTGAACTCTGGGCAGTGAGAAACACACGTCAAATGTGCCAGGAGTTGAGATCATCTGTTTTGAAATTAAGGGATATACCACTCCCTTATTTTCTATCAACAAGGGTGATGGTGCAGGGTGGCCTCTACTAATCAAGAGAGTGCAGCGATGATGGGAGCTGCTGCAGCCTACCAACTCAGAGTACCAAATGGCCCGGTTGTTCCGAGCTGCTGAGCAACTTGGAGTCACGTTCTGTCAAATCTTTTCTGACACAGGGTGTATGCCAAGTTTTCTTTGTGTCTTCACTTTTAATAGGAAGTGCAATTTTTTTGCTTCAGGGGTAGTTTGTCTTCAGGGTCCTTCTCATGGGTTTTCTGATTCCTGAGCTGGGAAGACATGTACATTTTCCATCGAACTCTCTCTGACAGACTTTATGCAAACAGATACCAGTGAAAAACAGGGAAGGGTAGTGGTAATCTCATTAACTCCAGCAGGATTAAATAACTATTATGGATGTCAGTGTGCAGTCCCAGGATTTACCTCTACTCTGGGATACCCTTACACAATACACCATCATTATCAGGATGTCAGCTCCTGACACCTCTGTTTGGTACCTGTCTGTCAAAATGGTTTTATTCCAGTAAACTGAATCTTGGCTAGAAAAAATAGATAGATTCATGTCTTAATCTGTGAGCTTTCTTATGTCTTATCTAAATTGTTTTAATGCCGTATCTAAATAATTCAAATAAAGAAATTAAGCTTCTTGCCTGCATATACTGCATATACTGGGCTTGCTATTTTTCATATTAGCAGGCTCTTTCTTTTTTATATTAATTATAGTGCAGCTTTCAGAATGACTTAAGCTTCAAATCTTCTGACTAAGAAAGATATCTGAGTTTGCTATTTTCGTGCAGAAACTGTCCCACAGGATAAAATGATTGGATTTGGATTTGTTATAAGATTACAAAGAAGGAACCTCCTACCAGGATCAGTGTGCTGCAAAATATTTGCATTCCCAAGACATGTAGAGTGCCTAGGTGGAGCTTTTACTAAGTATTAAGCCACTTTTGAAGTCTCTAACTCTGATGCTGCCTTTGGGAAGACTGTCACTCAGTTCTTATACTATTAGGGATTTGGGTGTCTGACAGCCACAGTATGGAATTACTTGCCCACCACGTGGCCACAGGCACTGGCAAGTACTTGAATATGCACTACTTGTCTGCAAGTACTGGTGCTCCTGGTCTGCTGTACATGTATATAGCTTTACAACTCACCCCACTCAGCAGGAAGTTCTGAGGAATTCATGTTTCAGGTGAACTGAAAGGGAAGGGCAGACCCTTACAACAATACAGAAACACATAGAAGGCATGGTGCTAAACCGCACCTGAAGGTCACACTTCAAGCAATAATTCACCAGTTATAAAGCTCATAACACACAATGCTATAAAGCACACCCACAAAGTAAATGTACAGATAGAAGAATAAGGTAAGCAGCCTTACCATATTAATGCAATCTTATTATTAGAAAAATATAATAATTTTACATGCTATGTATTTATGCATATAGTAATGACTTCTGGGAGGTTTCTCAAGGCAGATATTTTTTAAATAAGGAGCATAATTTAGAAATATATTGGGTAATAATTACAATGTTGAGACTGAAGGATTTCAATATCCACTTAATCTGCTGGTTTACTTGGTTTCAAGTTGTAGCCTTTCAACTGCCCCAAAAGAGCATTCAGGAGTCCTGGCTACAGCTGAGGCCATCAGCATCCCTCAGTATGGCACACTCCATGCCATGTAGCACAGGAACAATATGGTTACTTACAGCCTGTCCCTCCCAGCTCTGCTGCAGCTTCATTTGGCCCTGCTCAGTAGCTTTTTTGGTGTTTTGGTCCATTAAGCTAATAAAGGCCTCGTAGAACTACTGAAAAATTGCACTACTTTACATTACAGTATAATTAGATAAGATTAAATTAAAACAGTCTTGTGAGAATGATAAAGAAAAGATGTAGATAAAGATCTCATCTTCTTTTGTGCTTATATATTGGCTCAGGATGCAGCACAACTTCCTGCTGTAGATTATGATAAAATAGCTATTGTATTAGAGATAAATTTATAGGAATATCACATCAGTTAAAACAAACCCTTTAGAATGCTAGAAATATGCTTGCACAAGGGGGTTTCCAGGTTAGCAGGATTGATTTTCAAATCAGTATAGCAAGTACAGTACACAAGGCTGTGTGAAATCAAGGTTTTAGCATGATTCAGATCTGTTTATACAGGTTTAGCCATCAGCAGGGCAGCAGACTGCAGTTTCCTTCCCAACATAGCTGGAGCAGATGAAGATACAATGTCTCACTACTTGTCACCATCCAGCAGCAGGTTACTGCACCCGTATCTCTTTTGTAGGTGCTCCTTGGCTCATCCCCTTGGACACTTCACGGATGTCATTCACCAGCCTCACTGGCACCGAGGGACCCGTTTGGGCACAGGCTGGCAGAACTGTGGGTGGAAGTGGCCTTTTGCAAAAGGTCATTGATGATGGGCTGGGGAGTAGTAACGACTTTGAACGAAGCAACTGTTTGCAAACTTAATTTGTGCTTATGGTCTACATGTATTGTCATAAACCTGACAGATAAAAATAGTTTTAAGTCAGTATAAGAGAGACAATACAAAAAAATTTCAACTAATTTGGTTAATAGTGCTTGAATTAAGTCCATATAGTTTCTGTATGTAGATTTGGCCTGCTGAGAGCCCTGCAGTGGTCACAGCTCTGCTTCTTCTATGAACAGTTTGAGCTGGGAAATAAAATTCCCCAAATTCTGGGGCTTTCCTCCATCTTTTATCCTTATTTTCAATATTGTTTCTCATATAGATGTGCAGAATTTCTCCATTAGCTCCCTTCTCTGTGAAAGTACATTATGTGCCCTGCTGCCTGACCAACACAAGCTATAGTCTCTGCACATCGTTTGCTCATCAGTAACTGAGCAGATTTAGCCCCTGATTTTCAGTGCATTCAGAATTGGTACAGCCAACAGATTGCTTTCAGGTATTAAATTCTTCTTAAACCTCTTTTTGACACTAAATGGCTTTTCCTATCATTTCAGTGACCTGACTTCTTCTCAATGAAATCTGAATTATTGACAGACAAAAATAAATTCATTTGTAATGTCACTGAGTTCAGTTCATGTCTTTGTCTTCTTTCCATCAAAGTCATATCAAGGTCAATTTGATGTCTGCCTTCCCCCCCAACTCCCTTTAATGTGTACTGGGAGGGATAATGATGACATGTGGTATCAATATTTAAGTGATATCAAGGAAAAAAGATTACACACGAAAGAAAGCATGCAATTTTACCAGACTTTAGAACAGGTATCATGTTACCTGCACCGTGCCAAACCCCGTTCAGTATTTTTTTGTATCTGAATTTAAGTCCGATACAGTCTAGGATGTTGGAAATGTTAAGAAAGAACGCACTTAATGTAAGGCAGAAAATCAACTCATACATACACAACCATACGATTCTCATCTGTGGATGTTTAGGTAGAAGATCTTTCACATGCAGGAAGTCCTAAAAGCAGTGAAAATACTTTATTCAGTAGAGTCATATGGTATGGACCTATGAATACTTTTTTCTTTTTTTCATTTTTTATTTATAAATGCTCCCCCCTCCCCTTAGGTTCTGACAGCAAACTACAATTTTTTATGTTTGGGAAATGGTGCTTAACTGCTGGAGCAGAAACACTGAACAAGGACTCATGTTCTGCCTCTCTGCCAGACCCTACTAATTAATGTATTAATCCAAATAATTCAAAACAACTGGGGTTTTTTCTGCTATGATGACACTAAATGGCTTTCGAGATTTCCCTTCAATGTTGTAAACAGTATGGAAGCTCCCAAGACTGATACTTTGCATATTGCCCAGACCTTTCATCCTCAGACCTTACTCATGAACTACTGGGAATTGTCTCTGTGATTGTAAGCCCCAGGAAACAGGGTTTAGGTGATATGCTGTTTGCCTACTTATCTTGTCAGACCCTCTTTAACAACTTTTGAACCCATGAGTTCATTTCAGTTACATTTGACGCAGAAATAGAAAACTTCAGGCTATGAAATTCCTCCAAGTTTCATGAAACGTAACAGCTCAGTAAAGGAAAGACTACTTTCTTCAGATTATTACCGTGACTGAAAGGCTGTTGCTGGAGCTCTAAGGTTATTTATGATGTTTAGTTTGCTGGCAGCCAGCACATACCTAATTCAAAAGTAGCCACATTTCCTTGTTTCTCACCTGCCTGGTAGCTGGAAGGCAGGAGGAGGGAGCTATTAACACTGGGGGAAAGGAAGTCTCATGATGGACAGGGAGCTGGAGCTGTGGACATCAGGAAAGGAAGAAGAACAGAATGCGGATCCAAGGAAGCCAGGGCTTAATTTCTGCCACTTGTTAAGAGCACAATTTGTTCTCTACCTGGGAATGACTTGAGTCAAAAGTGACACATCAAAATTAAGCAGACTGAAATGAGCTTGGCACCCAAAATGCACTCTTAGTTTAAACAGCACAATGGTCACCATTTAAACAAACTTGCTGTATATTAGTTTATCTTCTTTTCGAAAGCATCCAGTTCATTACATACAGTGTGTAGGATTTTATTACTGAGAACTATTTGGTAATCTGATGCTAGTCTACTGCTATTGTTTCTGTTGCCATTGATATCATAATTGTTTCTATTTCAAGCATGCTTGCTTCTAAACCAAGCATGCTAAAGTTACAGCTCCGTGTGTTTTGTGTTATACCAAAGATTCTATTGCAAGTGATGGACTCAATAGGTTATATGAAGAAAATTTTGTTTGCGCTAGCAACTATCATTTTACAATAATAAAGTAATAGCAATAAAATAATGATTAATAATCAGAGTATCCAAAGTTACCAATTAGATTTGAGATAATCCATTAAGGATGTCTAAATGTTATTACTCCTACTTTCTGGACCCAAGAACTGAAACACATATGATGTAGTTTTTCTGGTGGTAACAATGAGGTTTTCAACAGACTCTGGGATAAACATGGCTCCAGTAAGTTACTATTGAAGCTCCATTTGATTTAAAGAGCGTATGGATTTCACTCCCTAAAATGTAACTCTTCTTACTCTGAAATAGCAAACAAAAACCCTATGTTTTTTGCTTTCACACAGCCCTGAAGAACTCATGAGCCTGTAGAATCCAAATTCCTACAGTTTCTCAGAAGTCACAGGGTTACTGGAAGAGCCTGTTTTGCCTTAGGTTTACCCAATGGTGAGAAAACATCAGCCAGAGGAAGATTTTGGTTTGGTTGTCATGATATCAAACTGTGGCTGCGCAGTATCGAATACAACAGTTTCAGACTGAGGGAGACGAGAGATTAACACTCAAGTTCTTGTGACATCTTGTGACACTAAGGAGAGAGCAAACTCTGTAAAATGACACTACAGGATGCTGGTAAGCATCTGCTGGGTCCAAGGTGACAGGGTAACAATGGCTTCAGCAATGTTTGCTTTTTCTGACAGCTGGACACGCAGAATGTGCAGGAACTTCTGTACTTGCACTGCCTGCTCTTTGTCATATGGTGTAGCTCTTGCAGAAGCCACACACAAGCTTCACAGGTTGCCTGTGCCTGCATTAGAGGTTGGAAGAAGCAGCACATTTTCTTTGGTTGGTGCACACAACAGGAAGTTATCACTTTGTTAATCCTTTTTTGATCCATACGGTCTTCTTGCTGACACTAGTAGACAGGGAAGAGAAAATGACCTGTGACTTCTTCTACCCAGTCCTAATAAAAAGGATTTGGTAGTTTACCCACACAGAGTAGAAGATGAGAGGCATGGCAATTAGCCTAGTAAGATGCATCCCGTCTCATTCTTACCTTAGAGCTTTGCTATAGGTGGTGGGTTGACCCTGGCCAACAGCTAAACAACCACCTAGATGCTCACTTACTGCCCCCGAAGTGGGATGTGGGCGAGACTCCAAAGGGCAAAAGCAAGAAAAATGCATGGCTTGAGATACAGATAGTTTCCTGAGTCAAGAAAAGAAAAAAAGGAAAGACAAAGAAATAAGTGATGGAGAGGCACTCACTTGCCACCTCCCACCAGAGACTGATGCCCAGCCAGTCTGCAAGCAATGGCAACTTTGCAAAAACTCCCCACACCCCCCCACATCCCCCCCCAGTTTTATCACTGAGCATGATGTTATATGGCATGCAGTATCTCTTTGGTCAGCCCATGTCAGCCTACTTGCTGCGGGGGCAGGGTGAGAAACAGAGAAGGCCTTGATGCTGTGCAAGCAGTGCTCAGCAGTAGCTAAAACACTGGTGTGTTATCAGCGCTGTTTAGGTCACAAATCTAAAACACAACACCATACGGGTTGCTATGAAGAAAATTAACCTCATCCCAACCAGACACAATATACTATCAGAAGCTACAGGGAACCAAGGGCACTTTATCCTTCAAAGAAACATTAGGATGGCAGTTGAAAGTACTTCAGCTTAGAATTAAAACTAATTCAATAGTTTTGATTGCCTTAATTTTGTTGTGTAAAATTGGAATGAGGAAAAGACAGAAACTAGTGACAAGAAGTCTTACTCAGCAGCAAGGGCACTCGTTCTGTAGTAAGAGCAGCTACTGACTGTCTATGGGTCTATCCCCGTACTTCCCTTCCATCAACTCTTGTTTCTGCACCTTCTGTGAGGCCAAAGTCACAGTCACCTTTTCTGTGATATTTTATCCAGACAGAAGCACTGTAGGGGTTTGACAAGAAAATTTTTGATGTCTGTGGTAAGGATATAAAGTATTTTTTGGTTCAACAGTCAGTGCTTAGTCTTTTCTATATATGGCATTAGCACTAGGTATTTCACTCAGGATAGTCTCTTTTTTTTCCAAATTGTACTGGCAAGATCATAGCCTAAAGTATAAAAAGATTTTGGTCAGTTCTTTTTTCAGGCTGAAATTTGGCTGACTGCAAATTGTTTACTGGTCAATGGACATATCTACTAAAGCTAACCCATATTTTCAGTAATACTTTAATGCAAAAGTTTTCGTAAGGATGCAGAAATATTGTGCCTTACATTACAGATAGAAAACCTGGTCCTCAAAGAAATAAAACCATGTAGGACAATGGAACTCCTGTTCCTCGTCTCACTAGACCATCTGGCTTTCTTTTAAAATTCAGAGTTGCTCAACTTCAGCTTTGCGAGCCAACAGCCAATGCTGTCATTTCCTATTTGGCTGTAAATACAGTTCTGGAATCTAGATAATTTAGGATTTTGCCACTGAGGCACGGATGGAGTTAGGAAATAATAAAATTAGGGCGGAAATAAGAAAACCAGAACTTCAGCAAAATATTGAGGCTCTCCGCCTCAATATTTTCTTAGGTTTTACTGAATATAATTCTGCCATAGTTTCACAAAGCACAAAATCATTCGCAGGCAGGAGGGATTCAGCGCTTGGATCACTTGTTTCTTCTGTTAGCACATCCATCTCCTCAGATTCTAACAAACTGTGTTCTGGTGAATTCCTGATCTGGAAGTTTCCTCTGGTCCATGGTACACAATAGCCACAAATGACAGTATTAATTAAATATGCCTTCTGGCTTGATTTTTTTTTAATCATTTATCACACCCCCAATAATTTATTTTTCCAGCTAACAAATCCAAACGTATTTAGCCTCTCCTCGTAGGATCATACGAATGGCTGTAATAGATGAGACCAGAGGCCCATCTGGTACCTGATGAAAGAGTATACAAAAAGGGCAGGCAGACAGCAATAATCCTTTCTGTGTGCCTTCCCAACTTCCAGTAATGTGAGTCCTGCAGACTTGCTAAAACAGAGGCAGTATTTTGTATTTAAAAGCTGCTAATGTATTTGTATCCCATCATTTTGCCATTTCATATTTCTGAGTTTTGGTTATCCAAGCCTGAATGTTACTAATCCTAATTATGGATTCTGAGATGAGATGACTAGGACTGAAAGCAATATGCAAGTAGTGCACCGCAGTTATATGCAGTACTATGTGTTTTATGTTTCTTTTCTTATCCTTTTTCTAAAACAGTTTACCTTTCTTGTACTATTAACCACCTCTGAGAACTGAACCTTTTTTCATACAACTGCTCGCAGTGACTTCAAGAGTTTTAATGACTGACACTAGCTTTTAGAGGTCATCATCATGTCTGTATGTTTTTACCCCCATGTGCATTACACCGCAGTCTGGAACATTGCTTTTCAACTACCACTACTCACACAGTGTTGTGGAAGCCTCTTGCAGTACTTTTCAATCAGCTTTAGATCTGAATTATTAGACATGTTCTTCAAATGTTGTCACATCATTATTCATTCCTTTTCCCAGTTCACTAACAAATTGTAAACAGCTCAGCTTTAAGTACAAATCCTTGTGGGATAATCCTTCTGTCACAGAACCTCATGGTTTACTTCTGTCTTTTGGGTTTTGTCTTTTAACGGGTTAGTCCATGAAATGAGGCTTCTTATGTCATACAGAATAACAGAATCATAGAAAAATAGGGCTGGAAAGAAAACCAAGAAATCTAATTTCTAGCTACTCTCCTCAACATGGTAATGCTACCTTACCTACAAAATTTCTAAAAGAGATTTATCTAACTTTTTCTCAGAAATACCTAATTATTTTAATTTTAGTCTAATGATTACACAGTATCTCCAGACAATTTCATTATATAACTATCTTTATCCCTCAAAGGTTTTCCTATACATAAATTGCACTTGGTATAACTGAAGTTTGTTATTTCTTCTACAAAGACAATTTATTAAAGCGCTTTTGAACATTTGCTGCTGAAAACACTTGTAATAAGACATCTCTATCTATTTGGCTAGGAGCAACACTAAAGTATAATAGTTCTCTCTTTATAAATTATATATGCTCTATAGACTTGTCATGAAGTACTGTTCTATAGCCATAGCTTGTCTTTAGGATTAATTTGGCTGATACAGCAGTATAAAACTTATTATATCCAATGGAAAAAGTTGAAAACCTACCAGTAGAACTTGATACGGTTCAGGTTATCTGTTTAGCACAGTTCTGTTTCTTCTGTGCAGATGAATTTAACTTCAGAAAGCTATCAGACAGTGCAGTTTTGCTGTATCTTCCTTTATATGCCTCAAGCGAACCATATCCTGGGCTGCATCAAAAGAATCATGACCGGCAGGCTGAGGGAGATGATTCTTCCCCTCAACTTTGCTCTCTACTCTGCAGTACCGCATTCAGCTCTGGGGTCCCCAGCACAAGAGGGATGTGGAGCTGTTGGAGCGAGTCCAGGAGATGGCCACGAGGACGCTCCGAAGGCTGGAGCACCTCTCCTGTGATGCCAGGCTGAGAGAACTGGGCTTGTTCAGCCTGGAGAAGAGAAGGCTCCACGCAGACCTTGGAGCAGCTTCCAGTACCTAAAGGGGCCTACAAGAAATCTGGAGAGAGGCTTTTTACAAAGACACGGAGGGAGGGATGCATGGAGGGACAGGACAAGGGACAATGGTTTTAAATTGAAAGCGGGTAGATTTAGATTAGATATTAGGAAGAAGTTCTTCACTATGAGGGTGGTGAGGCACTGGCACAGGTTGCCCAGAGAAGTTGCAGATGCCCCATCACTGGCAGTGTTCAAGGCCAGGTTGGATGGGGCTTTGAGCAACCTAGTCTAGTGAAAGGTGTGCCTATCCACAGCAGTGGGGTTGGAACTAGATGAGCTTTAAAGTCCCTTCCAACCCAAACCAGTCTAGGATTCTATGAATTAAAGAAACACTTTTCCTTTTTCATTACATGCTACTGGCTTTCCCATTTCATGGAAAAAGATCAGTGGATTCTACTGGGAAATTTAGAATTATTATAGCTTCTGAAAACCTTTAGCTTCTTAAACCTGAAAGGAAACAGAGTAGGTGGAATATGGTGGTGCTGGAATGAAGATGCCAACAATGCAGGTGGATTGAAAGCATGTATATCATCAAAGCCAAGGAAACTCAGTTACACCGACAGTGCAGCTCCAAAATATTCAAATTTTGGCTGCTATGTTCAGAATTAGAGTTTATGCTTTCTCCATAATGGGCAACTTCTACATTTTTAGAAATCAAGGTTTTCTCTACATCTCTGCTTTGGAGCTATTGGCTGGCCCTCTAAACCAGCTATCATGCCGATTCTCAAGTGGGAATGCAATGGCGTTGGTTGATAGCATTCTCTAGCTTTTTGGATTTTTTTTCTGACAAATTGAAGCAAACCCGCTACACTGCACGCTGTACCCCAAATGAAATAAGCTCATGCATCTTGCTTCACAATTCACAGGGAGCAAGCGATATGCTAAGAAAGATATACACGTGGTTACACTTAGTTGATCAGCGATCAGGTTGAGTTGCAGTTGTGCAACGATGAACTGTGGCACACCGTGCAATGCAGAATTATTTCACTTCTACTTTGCTGTCTCCCACTTTTTGGGAGGTTTTAGTGGCTGAATGCTGAATTCCCTTGGTTTTGTTATGTAACTGCTCAATCTGGCCAGTCCATAAAGAGAAGGTAAGTAATAGCTTTTGTGATCTTGTGAGGGTTTTCTTTTCCTCAGGAAAAATCATGGGGAAAAACCATACAGCCTGTTTTGCGACCAGGTTCTTGGATTACACTCAAGAAAAGCAGCACAAGGTTTCTATTTTAGTACTGTTTGGATTATGGTACTATAAAAATGATTTAAAAAACAAAAACAAAAACACAGCTAGCCAAATAATTATATAATCAGAGCAGAAGTCAGGACTCCTATTTTCTGTTCCTAGCATACTCTCTCGATTAACTATAAAATCTTGGTAGAGCCTCTTAGTTATGTATTATTGTATTCTAAACCTCTAGAATAATGTTAATACTTTTATGATAGGTGTTTATAAGTTAATTGACATAAAAGATTCTAAAATTCAGAGTTTTACTGGGAATGATAATGCATGAACTTACAGCCAGTTGAAGATTTTCTAATCTATCCCTACTAGAAATTGCCTGGTATACTGTCCCACTTTCATTAGGCTCTTCACACTCTCACAGTAATATGTTTAAAAATCCCAAGTATATTTCTACATTTCTTGGAATAGAACTGTTAGTTTCTCTCTGCTTCTGTAAAGATGATAAGACAGTTCATGTGAGACCCATATTCACTGTAAATTTTCTCTACTCTTATTCTTCAGACTTCTGAGATTTATTCTTCCACTCTTAAGTGAAGCAACATCAGCTTAAATGTGACCGATGTAAGTAAACACTGTTTGCATATGTTTACAAGTGCCCCACTCAAGATCTGCTGGAAAAATGCTGTCTTGATCCCTGAGAAGCCCAAATTTCCCACTGGATTAACAAGTAAGAGCTTACAGAGAGAGTAAGTTAAGAAAAGGTGCAAATACTTCCAGATGTGGCCTAGAAAAATTAAAAAAAAAACCCCAAACAAAACAGAACAAAACCCACACGTATTTTTTGGTCTCACTAATATATGAAGAGAGAACTGTAAGAGACTGCATATGACAGAAAATACAACTTTACAAGCCAAGGAATGAAGTTAAGACAAGCTGGAAAGAAAATAAACCAGTGTATTTTACACGCAGGGCAATCTGCAAAGAAGAAAAACGGTCTGTGTGTGCTACTTGCTTGATACTAAAGTGTTAAAGATCAAATTCTTCTTTTTTTTTTTTTTTTTTTTGCATTAGAAATTCATGTCTTATCTGTCTTGGAGACAGATAATTCTCCACTGTCTTGGAGAATTCTGGTCACCAGAGAACTGGTGAGAATATTCAATTCCTCAACTTTCAGGCTTGCTTGAAACACCTTTTCTCTCCAACAGTCTGGGAACTATTTAACTGCAGTGACTTGACATTCAGAAGAATTGGTGATTTGAATGAGCAACAGCCCAGCAGCTTCAGTTAGGCTGGCAGGCTGAAAAACATCATGCTTGCAATCTGCAAGCCTGTCATTTTCTATTTTCTTTGGTGGGGCTACTCAGACATTCTACATCAGCACAATTAACAAATGATAGGGCATTACGTATTAAAAATGTCACAGTAATTTCTCTTCTGACTAGAATCGAATAATACAATAAGCCACTTTAAAAACCTCCATGAACGCTATTAAATATGTATTACCGCTGTCGCAACCATTCTACAAACATGGAAGACCAATGGTTATGTCATGATACTGTTCTGCCTCCTTCTCTCACCCCAGTTGCCACTGTTCAAAGGTTCACCTCTGCTCTGTAAATGGCTGCCTGCCACTGCTCCTCCTCTGGGAACCACCTGGAGAAGAGATGCCAGGCAGCTGTTCTCGGATAGGCCTGACAGCATGTGCCCACATAAAGAGTTTTCTCCACCTTTGTGAACTTGAAGTGGGATCCTGCCATGTGCTCCAACCTCAAGAAAAAACAAATGTGCCCATTTTCCATCTTTTAACCATGGATTGATAAAACTTTTGCATTCTGTAGGAAGGCAGCCTCATTCCTACTGGCTCTGAGATGGCCTACACTTGGAGCTGCCTAGTTGATTCTACACTTTCAATGGCATTTATGTGGCCAATGTAAGGATTCAGAAACTAGAAGCAGGGCTGTCTCACGAGACCAGGAACCAGGGCACAGATCATGTTCTGTATTTCCCACAACTAGCTTTGCATCAGGCCAGCTTCTGCTGGGGCGGCTCTTGAGGGGGATGAGAAGAGCATGGTTTGTTTAGTCCAGCAAAATAAAGGCTGTGTGGGGGTGAGATTGCTATCTATAAATACTTTTGGCAGGGGATACACACAGGAGAGCGGGAAAGGCTACTTCAGGACAGTATCTGCAGAGGAAGAAAAGATGGATGTGGACTGGTCACAGGAAATGTACGTTTGAAATTTTAAAAAGGCTTCCAGCTGTTAGAGAGGTTTCTCTCGGACAGCCTCTTAGCAGCACCAACAAAGGCCAAAATTCTTACTGATAATGATCAGTTTATGGAAGAAAGGATAAATTGGCTGCTTACAACACTAGGGAGCTGGGTAGCATAGGGTAGAGGGAAATTAAGCTGTCTTGGCTTACAAATGCCAGCCTAGCTGGGCTTTCATAACCAGGGGTGCCATTAGCCCTCTCTCACCAGTGCTGTGGACATACAATGAATTACAGTAAACAACAATCTTGTTGTTATATGGTGGAATTGTAAGGGTAGAAAACGAAAACCTTAGTGATGAAAATGGGCAGTTAACAGCTATTTTTTTGGTCCAAGAGGGCAATGGGAAATACTTGAAGAGTTTATTACCAACAGCAAGGTAGTCCTTATTCCTAATGACTTGAAGACTGAATGAATATATCTGGGTAGCATAACCTTCTACAGCTACATGCTTGCCCTTTTAAGTCTGTGTCCCTTTCTTCTCAGTGTTGGCTTTGATTACTAGGTGACCAAAGATGTGAACACTTTGCAAAATTTAAAGCTCTAACTTTAGCAAATGTCTTTAATGTTGACACTGAAAGATCAATGGTGTTCTCTCTCCTGTGTTCAGGAAATTTGCCAGCTCATGATCAGGCCTTGTTCTGTACCCACAACTGCAGAGAAAAGCACTCGTAGTTCTCTGGGAAATATTACTTTGGTAAAGGAGTGATTAAGTTTTCTGAGAATTTCAGTTGTTATCTACCTGGCACAAGGGAAATTCTGAATCATCTATTACCTGCTGGAGGAAATAATCACTTCAAAATGGTTACACTCCTTCTGCCATTGCTTGAGAAACAAACTTCTGGTTAGGACCTCATGGCTTAGCTATGCAGTAGTAATCATATATAGTACCTTACCTCGTAGTGCAGCTGACCCCTCCCTTTGCTTTGTCAGCATTGACAGCTTCCCAGCAGCTCGCTTACCCCTCCCATCCAGTGTGTCAGGCAGTGGAAGAACTTTCCATTTAAGTAACCAGTGCTGGCTGGGCAGGTGATGACCGAGATGGTTTCTGTATATGGACAGCCTCTGGTTTTACTCTTCCCTTCTCTGATTTCGTTCTATTTCCTTTACTTGCTGCTGTTATTAGCCAAGGTTGAATACAGAAGGTGGGGATTATTACTTGCTTGTATGACAGGATATAACCTTGGTATTTTGCTAGCTCTGTATGGTGGTTCTATAATGCAAATAAGCTTGCAGAGAGTGATGTTTTTCACTAAGAAAAACCTGAATGAGACAGACGTAATTCCAAAATGCCTAAGTACTTCTATCATCTCAAAATACTTAGCATGAAATCTGAACCTGAAAGCAGCATCATGTTTGGCTAAAAGCTCTGTGCTTGGGGCCGAAGGGACATAGCTTTGCTGTATTGACATCAGAAAGCCTCAGCAATAAGCCCGAGTTCGTATTTGGATGCAAACACTGTAACCTGTCCCTGCGATCCCCACTGTGAACGACCGTTTTACTCAGCAGCGCCTGGCTACATCCATCCGCCTTGCGAGGATCCGTGTTTCCAACATGGAACCGCAGCCACACAAAGGTTACTCCCGCTTTCCGCTCCTCCTTCCAGTTCGGCTCCAAACGGCCGTGGGCCTGCAGCGCGGCCCCGCCGGACCGGCATACCCGGGGCCGGGGCCGCGCCGAGGCCCCCGCTCGGCCGAGGAGCCGTTTGCTCTGGGGGGGGGGGCACGGCCCGAGCATTGCCGGCACCGGACGTGGCCCAACCGCCGCCCCCGCGCGCCGCTTGTCACCGGCAGCAACCGCCACTCCCGGGGCCACGCCCCCGCCCTCAACCCAGCAGTGGCTCTTCCCCAACGCCGCAGCCCCACCGGGGGCGGAGCGAGATTGACCAATCAGAGGGCAGCATCCAGAAAGGGGGCGGGGCCTGGCCATGAGTGGCAGGTCGCGAGATAAACAAGGTGCCGCACTGTTCAGCGCCCCGCAGCCCGGCGTGCGCGGCGAGGCCCAGCGGCGGCGGGGCGCACGGTCTCCATCCCTCCCAGTGAGAGGCGCCGAGCCCGGCCGCGCTCCCCGCTCCCGCCTCTGCCTGCAACGTGAAGAGTCAGCAAGCTCCCAGGGGCCGCTGAAACGCTCGGTGTCTCCCGGGAGCGCAGTGCGCAGACGCCGCCTAACCGGGGCGTCCCGGGGCATGCCGGGAGTTGTAGTTCTGCCGCCACAGCATCCCGCCCGCGTCGCCGGGGCCGGCTCCCGCAGCCGCACTACGACTCCCGGCATCCCGCGCGCCGCGCCGCGAGGAGCCCAGTTGAAGCGGGTGGCGGCGGAGCGCGCCCCCTCCCCCCGCCGAAAAGCCCCAAACCAAAACAAAAACAAACCGCCCCCCCGCCCGCCCTCCAACCCCCCGCTCGCCCGCCGAGCCCCGGAAATGGCGGCGCCGGGAGGGGGCTTTGCCAGCCGGGGGTGCTGATCCGGCCGCCGTGTCCCCTGCCCGTCCCTCCCCGCCCATGGGTGAGACATGGACTACGAGTTCAAGTCGAAGCTGGCGGCCGAGCGCGAGCGGGTGGAGGACCTGTTCGAGTACGAGGGCTGCAAAGTGGGCAGAGGCACCTACGGGCACGTCTACAAGGCCCGCCGCAAGGACGGGTAAGGGCCGCGCCGAAAGCGGCCGGCGGGGCCCCCCCTTCCTCCCTTAGCACCCCCCAAACCCTCCTCTCGCCGGTGCCCTCTTCCGTTCCCCTCCCCGGAAAGTTTCTGGCAGCGCGCGGGGGCCAGAGCGCGAGCCCGCCCAGGCAGCCCCCGCCCCGCGGCGGGAGCGGGCCCCCGGTGCCCTGGCCCCGGGGGGGGGTCGGCCCGCGGCCCAGCGGTGCGTGTGCGGCCGCTGGTCGGTGCCCGCCGAGCCCTGGCGACGCGTGAGGGGAAACGGAGCTCGGCCGGCCCTGACCCTGGGCTGCCCCGCCGTACCCCCCGCCTGTGCCCTCCGTCCTGCCGGCCGTGACCGAGGCCGAGGTGGCGCGTCCTGTTCTGTACATCTGCCGCGCTCCTAATGCCGGTGTAGCGGGCAAGGGGTGCTGTGTCAGCAGGCTGTGCCGGTGGGGTCACCTTTGGTTTTCATACCGGGCTTCAGGTCATGGCTTTTGTCTTTTGTGTGACTGCGCTCGTGCCTTGGCGTTCTGCTCTAAGAACTTGCTGGGAGGGCATTGAGAAACGAGCAAGTTTGATGCAAGGAGCACCTGACTGCCGACCGCCTCTCCCTGGGTTCTCCCGTTCAGGCCGATGCACCCAAGTGGTCCAGGAAGCCCCTGGGAGCATGTTGGTTCCTGGTCTGGTGCCAAGTACGAGGCTGCACACAGAGTCTGGCAGGCTTGGCCTGGTGGCCTGTCTGGGAGGCTCCAACAGGCAGAGCTGGCAGCACCTGTCAGTACCTATACACAGGTGTGCAGGAGGTGTGTCTCTATCAGCACCCATTTCCCATGTGAGAGCATGGCACTTGTCCATGTCCCCAAATACGTGGCTACTGGCTAGATCCTGAGAGGTCGTTTAGCCACTGAGCTCATGTATGTTGGCTAAGCCAGGCTTCCTTCTTTCCCGCTGGGAGAAGACAGCTGACACCATGGGGTAGGTGAACCGTGGATGCCTTTTTCTCTGTACTGTGGTTAAGAGAGCAATGGAGAACTCAGATTGCAGTTTGGGATTGCTTGGCTGGTGCAGCCACTGAAGAGGAGCAGTCCTGAGGCCTGAGTAAGGCTCTCACTCAGGTGCAGGTTCCAGATACAACCCTTTTCTTTCAGAAGAGCCATTAAGCGCTTTTTCACTGTTGTGTGTGGACAGTGCACAAACATGGACTGTATTTATAGAAGTGTTCTAAGGATACTGTGAAGTTCGACAAAATATGCTTGCAAATCGGAGGTATTGCCTTTCTAACAGAAAGCCAAAGAGCAGAAACCTTCCATTGTAGGCAGCTGAAACTTTGGAGAAGAAAAGACCAAATATAGAAAATTGGCAATTTTTTTCAGTAGAATTCTGGAAGTGGTTAATGGAATGCTGCTGTTTTAGATTAATAGAGAAGTCCAGGGATTTTTCTGTAGGAGTAAATTGCATTCATGTGTGTCTTCAAAATTTAAACGCTTGAGTTAAGAAGATGTAGTATCAAAGTGATTAGTAACTGAAAGGTAGCACACTAAGTCAGGTGGAGGATTAAATGCTGGAAAATGAGCTCTGATTCTGACTAGCTTGCTTTGCAACCTTAAGGATAATAGAGCATAGCTAAATTGAAAAGGGAATGTTAAATCTTTCCTGGGTATCACAGCTGCCACTGAGGTCTTCTAATATTTGTGGGTTTAGTAGTTGTGTCTTCTTTTTTTTTTTAAGTTTTCATTTGTTTATATTATTTATATATATGAGAGGAAGTGGTAATAAAAACACCCAAAAATACTCGTTAAATGTGTCGGGTTTTTTTTTTTTCTTTTTGTGTTCTTTGAGATAGTAATCCTAAAATTGCTGCTTGTAAGAACAGCATAGAAGAGGCAGAGGTTTGGGTTTGTCATTTTACCGGGGGGGTGGGGGGGTGGGCGGGGGGGCGGAGAGAAGAAAGAAAGATGTCTGTTTCTGACATATCTGTTTCATTTCAATCATTGGCAATGGAAAGCCGTTGCAAGAATTGCATTGATATTGCAAAGCACCATAAAGGACGTGTATTCAGAATCCCTACGATGATAGTAGTGTTATAAATGCAAACGGATAGTAAAGCAAAAGTAAACATGGTAAAAAAGATAGCTAATCTCTCAGGGCTGGCAATAATCAAAGGGAGACCTTGAGCCGTAAGAAAACTGTCTGGTAAAGAAAGTGCAAAGTTTCAGTAGGCAGATAGATTGAAATGTGATATGATATGGCACAAATGCAACTGTACTGTATACTCAGAGGTTTTACTTCATGAAGCTTGCCAACTAGGTTATTCTCCCTTCATTTGGGTTTTCTTTTTATGACACTGGTGAGTTTGCTCTTAGTTGCTTTTGTGTAACTTTGGGTAAAAGCAAAAAGTGAGCAAGTTAGACGAATATTATAGAACAACCTAAATCATTGAGATAAGGTGATTTTCTTATGAAAATATCCAGCTAAAATATCTCTGTGGGGTGGAGGATATTTAGTATTAGTTCTTCACTTTAAGGGGTCTTTAATAGCAGAGAGAAACTTTTTCCACTGCTGGCAACAGAAACCTAGTAATGCTGCATATTTATAGTGTGCTGGTCACTGGGGGATTTTGAGCCTCATGTGAAGGAATTCTTCTTTGGCCGATTATCATAGAGACTGTTTCAGTATTTCAAGTTTGCAAGGCATTCCTGTGTAAAAGAAAAAGATCCTGGTTACTTGCTTCTTATAGTCAATTTACAGTCTCAGGAGGGCTGAAGGCAATAAGAGCCTCGTAGCTCTGTAGAAATTCCACTGAGAGCCTGTCACTTCATGTTTCAAAAACTTGGCGTATAAATTTTATGAAATAGTAAAATGTGTTTATACAGAGCTTGGCAAGCTGCTCGATAGAATGCTTGTAAAAAAGTGGTTGCATTGCTTAGATCTCCGTGAATGGCTTGGGCATAAAAGCAGTTTTTTGACAAAGTAACAGCTTAGTTTGGCTTTTTCAGCCTGGAGTAGAATATTATTTGGGCATGTTTCTAGTGAGCTGATTGATTTCTATGACAGTTTAAAATTATTGTTCTTTTTTTTCGTAGGCAGATTTGAACAATGTTGGTGTGACATTTGCATGTACTGCATGAGTATATTTTTAAAGATGTCGAGCACCTGCAGCTTCCATTTACTTCAGTAGTATTTGTGTGGTCTGATAAGTTCTGGAGGTATTACCTAAATTAGGCACCTGGGTTTACAAAAGTTTTCATTAATATCTTTGTAGTCCAGAAAGGCTAAAATAAAAAAAGAGGTTTATTTCGGTGAACACAAAAACTGGACCAGAGGCTTCGAGCAGGGGAAATAGTGATAATAAGCCTCATGATTGGAGTTCAGTAGTCAGTGTGAAGTTTCCAGCTTTTTATGTAGCTGGAAAATCTTTTAGAATTTGTGTGTGTGTGTGCTGTCTCAAAACGTCATGTCGGCTTTCGCTGACTTTTTTTGACACTTGTTCACGTTTGTCCAGTAAAACAAAGAATGCGATTTTTCCAGTCACAGTTAGGAAAATGTTATTTTTGACCTCTCCTCATTAAGTTCCTTGCCACTTCTTTGATCCCAGTTTAAGCCACGATGTTGTGCTTAGTTGTTTCATTTCCTGTATCTCCTCATCATATGAGAGGCAATTTTTAGGATGAAGTGAGGGTTGATGCACGTGCCTGAATTATTTCCCTTTACTCTTCGGGAAAGATCAGTCTGTCAGTCCAGGCCACTACAGAGTATTTCTGTTCCTTGACCAGGATGTCAGCTCACCTGCAGGAGAATGTTTGGATGAGTCAGCAAGCTGAAAAGATACTGCTGTTGGTTAGTCAGGAGCGTGCAAGGAATAACGGGATGTTAGTCAAACAGAAAATAGGCCACTCTGTTCCTCATTATGTAGCAGCGACAGCAGATGTAACGCTTGCAAAAAGCTGAAATCTTCATGTGAATAATACCTTTCCAGTTATTGCTGCTTCTGCTTACCTTTAAACAAACAGCTGAGCTGGCTGCTTTCTCAAACACTATGGTTATGTTATATCTTTCTTTGACTCAAAACTGGGATTGGGTTTATTAAAATAAAATATTTTTTTTTTTTCTTTCCAAGTATCTACATAGGTAATATTTTTAATCTGTATGTTTCAAAGTGCCTTTTAAAAAGCAGGTATGTGCTTTTTAATCTTGTTATGGAGGGAATGGTAGACTTACAGAGCGACCAGCTTCCACGATGATGCCATCAGAAATGCCAGGAGTTGTACCCTGGGCAGCTCTAAAGCTCCTCTCCTGCTCAGCAGCTCGTGCTGCCCTGGCAGAGCCTCCTGACATGTTATCCTTTGGCAAGTCTGAAAGGTCTGGCACTGCCCTGTATTGTACAACGTATCAGCTGAATGAAGCGTGTAGGTTTATATGCTAATACAGTAATACACTTCTTAAAAAAAAAAAAAAAAAAAAAAAAAAAGGATGATTTGTAACCATTTGAAAGATACAAATACATTAACAGTGAAGTAATCTGACAAGAGAATTGGTATAAACCAGGCTTCACCTTAGCTGCCAAATATGGAATTCTCTTTTGGAAATCGGGCAATAGTAATGCAAATCCAAAAACATCACTGTAAAGTACAGGCATAGGAGGAGGGAGACAAATAAAATCTTCTTTCCATCTTTTGCCTCCAGTTTTCGAGTACTAAAAGCTTGCAACTGAAGAGGAGAGTCTGTTTTCCATCTTGGACTAATGCCGGTGTGCAGAAGCATTAATGTAAAGTTCTTAATGTGGATTTGAAGAGCTTACAGCATCTAAGTCCACACAAGAGTCGAGTGAAAGTTAGGGCATGGGAAGAGAAAGGATGATGAAGTACATAGCCAAGGCAAGCGTATCATCCAACCTAGGAATGCTGACTGTGGTCCTGGCCATGTAACGTTTTGCTTGGTTTTGGTTTTTTTTCTTTGATGAATCTTATTTTTTGGAGCAGAATTGGAAAAATATTGATGAAGAGAGAAAAAGTAGTGTGTTGTGAGGCATGGCTCTATTGGAAAAACAGGCTTTCTCCTGGGGCGATTTGCTGTGGTTGGGGTTTCTGCTAGTATCGTTATGTTGTTCAGAGGTTGCATCTGGTCACACTTAACGCCTAAGATCACTGTGGTGGTAGAAAACTTTGAGTGTAGAAGAGGCTAAGCTAATCTGCTTAATCTCCTAAATCAGTATACATATAGCAATAATTTGTGTACCGTTCTCCCCAGATTGTTGTTCTGCAGCACTTACTGAAGTCATATAGCACGAGTGTGTCAGGAAACGAAACTTGCACTCAAGTTGACTAAATGCTACAAATGAACAATGTTGGCGGTAAAATCATAGGAGAATGGTAATATGAGTACTGCCATTACATTTACTGTTAAAAGGGAGGCAACTCATTGATGTGGCAAAGATTACACTCTCTTGAGTGTGAATCTGGAGTGTACCAGTACAAGTTTATACTTGTAAGATATTTAAGATTCTATAATAATTTATGTATTTACATCTTATTTCCTCTATTGAAGATTATCTTGAATGTAAGTAATTTGAGTGTTCCTGTGACAGGCTAAATTACAGAAATATTGACCCAAGTCAGAAAGCAGTGTATTTGATCCTGAACCTTTCTCTGCAGCAAAGTCTCTAGCAGTGATGGTGTCTGAAGAGCTATGTTTTTCTTCCCGCTTTCTTATTTTTTTTTTCCTTGATGAAACTCACTATCTTGAGGAAGGTAAAATGACTGAAGGCATTCATGCTTTGCTACGATGTCTCAATAGTTAAGTAAACCTAAATACTAGACAAACCTGCAAATCCTGAAAACACTTGTTAGCACTGAGTGCTCGTGTGTGTGGAGCAGCAGAACTAACCCAGACCTGTCTGACTAGTTGCCTGCAATGCATTCTAATAAAAATACCCAGTCTAGGAAGAGATCATTAGTATTTTATAACTGTGCTTTACTGAGAGCTGCTAGTGCAACTATACTATGGCTTTGCTTCCTGCCCAAGAGGATAGTGCAAGTGGTGATAGGGTAATTTCTGTGCTTCCCACAGACTCTTGCATACAGTCTCTCCCATGGCTTCATGTGGCAAACATGAAGGTATTGTGGTAGTGGTAGGAGCTCGAGAAGAAAGGAGGTGAGTGTGGGTGATGAGATGTAGAAGAGGTTACATTCGAGAGGCAAACAGATCAAAATTTTTTGCCACACTTGCAGAGGAAGACTCATGCATAAATTAGCCCATAATAAGCTGTGAGGGAAAACCTCTCAAGATTTAGTGTTTCGTGTTTTTTAAGAGATGAAGAGGATAAGAAGTTTCCTGTTACAGGGTGAGGGGGTTAAGAGTTTTGTAATAGTGCTGCAGGAAAAGGAAGTAAGAGCTTGAAGGGGAAGGAGAGAGTCATTTCTGCCCCCTACTTGGTAAGAGGATGCAAAGCAAGGTAGAACGGGGGCTAGTTCAGAAGTGAAATACTCCTCATATGAACTACCTGGCACAGAAATTTAGTATGTCGGTGTACTTCTGGGTCATCCAGTCTGTTGTAGGTAGAAGTGTTGTAAAGTTTCTTTCATAAATTCATGTTTAAAATGAGTATTTTCACATCATGCGTGATTTAAAAGCAAACAAAAAAAACCCCCAACAAAAACCCCAAGCCCCAGAAATTGCCGTGATTCAGAATGCTACAGTTGTGTTTGCATAAGTAACCAGAATTTCTGTGGAATGTTCTAACCAAATTTCACTAAAGATTTGTTAGTAACATTAAATTTTCCCATATCTTTTGAAAATACCTACTGAAATGGTATGTTTGCCTCTTCTGTGGACTTAATCAAGCTCATGATTTGCATAGATGCCTTCTGACCCAAGTCTTTCCCCTCTCTTTTTAACTGCCGAGTTCTATGTTGTGAAATAAGATTCTGTTTGCATGTGCTCACTGCTGCTTAACGTACAGTTCAGGAGATGATATGGTCTATGGGTATGATCAAGGAAGGTACTGTCAGCATAAGTGATTGGCAGATCTTACATTTTGCTTTCAAATATATGTTGTTTCTTGAGCTGCTTTGCTGGCATTTGAGAACTGACGCAGGCTGCAATTTTATATTCTCTTTTACTGAAATAAAGTATTAGAACTTAAAAAAGATTTATTTGTTTCAATAACAGTGTGTTTGCCTGAAGGAATGCTGAAACTGGTCCAGGACAACTGCTTTTAGAATAAATTGGCTAACTCAGCATGTGACTTTAGGAAATGAACAGTTCTTGTTCTACTTGTATAGCAAATACAAAACCTGATGAGTCTGTTTTGACTTGACTTACAAGTGTCATGCATCTAAATAATTTAGGTTTATAAAAGACCTTCCTGCTCTGGAGACTTGGTTTACATGCGTCACCTGACTGTAAGTGATCTGGCTGACAGATAAAAATGCTACTTGTGCTGATATTAGAAATTATTATACTCTTGTGAACTTCAGCTATCTCAACAGATTCAAGAAGGAAGAATACAGCAAACCTTTTAAATCAAAATTAGCTGTTAACAAAATCCCATGAAAGTCTTTAAGTAGTACTTAACTTCTGTATCTGAATTTCTCATTAATATTTTCTTAGCCTTGTCTGTGGGAGCACAATTCTTTCATCCAGCAGTGGGGTTTTTTTGAGAATTTGTGGAATATTAGTGTATTTAATAAGACTGTCTGAAAGGGAAGGAGTGTTGCAGAAATAATAGTAACTCACCTTTGCGAAATTGCTGTCTGTAAGTGCGGGTTGGGTTTTTTGGTTGATGTAGGTTTTTGTGGGTGGTGTTTTTTTGTTTTGTTTTGTTTTTTTTTTTAATATTGGAAAGCAGAAATTTCTGGATGTGAGAAAGATTGGAGGAGCTGAGATTACTGCAGTAGTGGATCTCTGAAGGGCATTATACATGTTTGCTTCTGTCTTTCCTGCGATTAGCAGTTTTAAATAAATATTTTCCGATGACACTACTGCATAACTCCTTGTTTCTGCCTCAGTTGTCATCTGTTTTTTACAAAATTCATGATCTTGAAATATTCTAGGGTTATTAATCTCGTAGATGAAACCATACCGAGGTCAAGCTTTCCAATAGGCAAAGCAACAGCTATAGATTCCTGCATGTGCTTCCTGTACTGGATTGCTCGCTTAAGGGTAAGGGTTCTGGGCTAACAAAGAGCACAGGTGTGAACTGGGGGCAGTCTCAAGACAGTATGGCTTCAAACATGTGTTGCCATAAATTTGGCCTCATGTGTGGTATGATTATTTTTTTTGTTCATCCCCTGCTAACTTCAGTAGAAGATGCTGTTGATTTCATTTTATAGTCAAGTGAAAAGAAATGTTATAAGCAATTGACTTGGAGGCAGGAGCTAGATCTGCTGGAATTGAAACTACATCCAGAGGTGTGTTTGATTATTTTGAAGCAGTGTATCTGATTTCCTCGTGCATTAATTTCAGGAAAGTAAATCCTTTTCATGTGGCTGGAAGGTTTTCTGCCTTTTTTTGTCCCTCCTTTCTTATCCTGTCTACTAGAGCACTTGGAAGCATTCACACAGGTAATGCTGGGACTCTGCTCCGGCTGCAGTTGTGCTTGACTCTCCCATCTATTTTGTATGTCATGGGGTCTGAGTGCCTGAAGAGATCTGTTGATACAAAGGCCACTCGCGTATGGAATTCTACCAGCATGAAATTTATCGTTTCACTCCCAAGTAGTTTGTTTTGAGAGATGCTTACTTCTTATCTTATGAATTCTGCAAATTCAGAGGTGTTTAGAGAAAATTCTTATCCCTGTTAGTACTTCCATGGATTATCACAGATTCATGCTAAGATACAACACCGTGCTTACTCAAAATGCCATGTTTGTTGCCTTGGTTCATTATTGTTAGTGCAGCTGACAGTGGGTTTCAGCCTGTGTCTTCGAATGTGTGTATTCCTGAAACAGAGTTCCTGTACGAGTTGTTGCCATGTTCTCAAGGGTGCTGTAGACTTCAAAGTTAGCTTTATTTTCATACCTTTTAATTAAAACCACTCATTGTACAGGATGACTAGTTGTTCCTTTGCCCAGTTCTGTCATGCTCCAAATGAGGAACAAAGGCAGACAAATTACTAAATTTAATTTGGTCCTCGGTTCTGAACAACCAGAAGACTGTTACAAGTTGAATGCCATTTATTCTACCTTTACCGTGATTTCAGTGGTGGGGAAAAAAAAAATCACTGTAAAAGTTTATCCAAGTGATGCTCTTAAACTACAGAAGGAGCTCAAGAGAAGCCTGTTCTGACTATGGAGCATGAAGTTTTAAAGTTCAAAGGAAGCAGAACATGGCTTTCATTCCCTACGAACAGATACAATGATTGCTGAATAAAGACCTTGTTTGTTGTTGGGAGGTAGGAAGACTCTCTTAGTGGCTGGAATAGACATCTGTAACTTTGTGAAATCCTATTCACCTGACATTGAAATGAGGAAAAAAAGTGGAAATCTTAATTACCAATTGTGATTTTTTTAATTTAATTTTATTTATTTATTTTTTTCCCCCACCATTTCAGACTGAATTCCATTAGACCTCATCATGACTCTGTAGAATTTGATTCTGGTCCTTATGCCTTCTTGTGAGGGTGTTTTTTCAACTCTGCAACTTTCCAATTGTCACAAATGTGCTCTGTCTCACTCTGGCCCTGCAGAATGTTGGGTGCTGCTGCTTACTCATGATTTGGGTGCCAGCTTTTGTATCCAAAGGCTAGTTTGTTAACTAAAAATTACATGCACATTGTGTTGGTAAGCTTTCATGTAGGTCTGGCTACAAGAACTGAATTCGCACCAGATCATTTGAGTTGGGAAGTCTGAAGGAAAAGAAGAACAGAAATTGTGTGGCAGGTCTCTGATAAATGTAGGTTTTCCATGTGCTTTATAAGAAGCATTTGATTATGTCGTGAGCTAGAAAAGGAAAGTTGAATAACTGCATTTTTTAGGCAATTGTCCTTCTGATAGGTCTTGCATTGAGTCAAAATTTGTTTCTTCTGCTACAGGTTAGCTTATTGCTTGATAAAGATTTAGAAAAAAAATCTGCATTTGGTGTTTCAATCAGGTTCTCACCAAAAAGACCCCAAAGAAATACAGGCTTCCTAATATTTGGTGATTTAATAGTAATTTCCTACCTTTCAAAGCTGCAGTACTTAGCCAGATTTAACACTATTGAGAAAGGGATGTGGTGCACATTGAGCTGGACTGTGTACTTACAGTATGGTTTTACAGTATAGTTTAGGACCTATGGTTATAAATTGACGGAAAACAGACAGCTAATGTTCTTGACTTTTATAGTTAGTCACAAACATTCTTCTTATAAGTGGTTTTATGAAACAAATGGCAAATTCTTCTCTGGTGTAGTCTAGATGTCCCTGTGCCTGTGGCCTTGATACATAATTCGCTGATAAATAAAAGTTTGTTTTGTCTTTATTCAAGAGGTATTTTTTTTTTCCTTGCTGCTGCTATTCCTTATTTTAAAGTAACAAATCCTTGCATGCAGTGTCTTTTCTGGAAGAGAGGTATTTCCTTAATCTATTCATTATCTGTAATTAAGCCTGTCTATAAGATCAGGTACAGCTCTATCCTCTGCTTTAGTGTAGCAGATGCTGGAAGAAATTAACCTGGAGCAGCAGAATAATTTTACAGCTTTCAAGATTTAATGTGAACACTTCAGTTTTTACCTTTATAAACAGGCTGTCAAATCTGCTTATGCCAATCTATTATAAAATAAACTCATTCGTATGAAATTCACAGTTCTCAGTCACTCAGGATATTTTAGAGCCAGTCTTAATTTTAGCAATGGCAGCAGCCTTGTAGCTGGTTGAGGTCTCTGTGAATCTTCAACAATAGATTTGGGGTGAGGGTGGCACTAACTGAAATTGTGCTCTCTTTCCTTACAAATTCAAAGTTTTTGTTATTATAGTGTAAATTTTATCACTAAATTTTAATGAGATTAAGGTTAGTAAAATTGCCAATGATTTGATATTACAGAGGTCTTAAAGATCTGTGGTTGTGACTGTGAAATAGTCTGAAACTATTGTTAACAGTTAGAAGGTATCTATGCTACAAAGATTTGCTTTTAATTTTCTGAATTAGAAACTACTGGAAAGAAGGAAGACGATATAGTTAGGTTGTTTGTAATGGTTCTGTAATAGTTCCAATCTCCTCATGTTGCTATTAAAAGACCTCTGCTTCCCACTCCCAGTGTATTGAAATTATAGCTGGGTAGATTTTTCTTTTAATAACAGTAAATCTTAGCTCAGATTCACAGTTTTGTCTTATTAATCAGCTGTCATACATAAAGAACACATCACCTATGATAGGTGAAGATTGGATGGTTTTTTTAAAGTATTTATCATCTTTTGCGAGACTCTGTGGAAGCACACAATATAAATGTTGTTTAATGGCTAGTAGCTTAGCATCACTTTAAGAACTTGTCTTGTTCTTTAACATGCACATTTCCTTCTGCATTCATAAACTGGTTTACAGAGGAATAAACAAACAGAAGGGTAGTCACATCAACAGTGGCTTTTAGAGGTACACCTGGGGATATTCTGTAGGTAATAGAACAAAATCTGGGTATAGTTCACTTTCTAATATACTGTGATAACACTGACAGTTTATTCATAATCTGATGCCAGTGGTGCCCTTAATACGATCTCTTTTATATGGCTGGAATATGCCAGATTTTCCAGCAGGCTAAAATCTGTGTAGCTGTTGTGCCGCATGTTTCTTATAACATATGTAATGAAAGTCAGATATTTTTAAAAAAAGGCTAATTGTTGTAATCAGTTGCTCTATATTTGACTGTCTCTGCCAATTTATAAACGTTTATGGCAGACTTAATTTTAGAATGTTAATTTCAACCAACCAAATGTTCTCCTTTTTAATTGGAAGTTTTTATTTTTAAACCAACAACAAAAAAATCATTGTATTAAAAATTCACAGATTATATTACGAGTCCTGAGTTAGCCTTCTTTTGAGCATACATTTATGCAAGTACTTGACATTGGCAAGTCCATAAAATTATTGGAAAATGAGATAGGAAGCTATGCTTGGTGTTCAGTGCATTTTGAGAAGAGTAACATCTAAAATGACACAAACTTGTCTTTTGTTACTGCTGTGTTCAGAGACTCCAGAAGGGTTTCATGTATGAACCTTAAGTCTTGGAGGTAATGGAATATAAAGTGCTGCCTTCTGGTGTTACTGTATGTATATGCTGAGGTAGCTGGTGTCACCTGGGACGTTTAGAGGGAGACCTAGCAGAGTTTAGCAGGTATCATCAGGCAGTGACACCAATGAGCTGTGTAGCAGTCAGGGCCCTTTTTGAAAATTGAGATTATAAGGACTTTGTGAGACAAAAGATTCAGAAACGCAGTATGAAATGTGGCATATTGTTTCCATTTCAAAAAGTGTTTTCCTTGTGTGTATCTGGATCAGCCTTGGAGAGTCTCTTTTTACTCCAGCTTTTTTTATATTGCATAGTAAAGACTGTCCTATTTGGTTTGTTGCCTTGCTCCCACTCCCCAAGTTTACTTTTAGGTGTTGTTTCAGACAAGATGAAAGCTGAACTTTTAAAGATTGTATAGTCATTGCCTGCTGGGGAGGTTGGCTTCCCACCCTGCCACTAAGAGGAAAGTCCAGGCCCAGGTTCAAGCAGATGACGTGACAGACATATCTTTCTGTATGAGGAGTCCCTTCCTCTGCTCTACACATGTGTGCTCTTCTGTTTGCAGCACAAGATCCATGGACATGGTTTCACCATAGCGGAATGAGGTAAAAGTCTGCTAGTTTCATCGATTCTTGTCATGCCAAAATCAGCCAAATATAACTCTGGTATCCATGTCATATTGAACTTGCCTGGGACTGGGCTGTAGGAACAACTTGTGGCTGCTGTGAAGTTTTTTAGCAGAGCAGCAGACTGCTGCCCTTGAAGCTGAAGAAAGACAAACCTTTTAAAGGGCTGATGTGGTTATAAATTTCTTTTAAAGTTCTGCTTACTATCCTTACTGTTTCACATTTTGAGTTTTTATGTAGCCTCTCAAAATGAACTAATATATATGCAATGAAATTTAGCATGTGTACTGTTTTCTGGAAATAGATTAAGATCAACCCGTAGATTCCCAGCTTCTGTCATTTGTTGCTGCACGGATGAAAAGGAGCTGGCTGAGCTGCTGACTGGATAAGGCTTGATATAGTTTGAGGAGAACGATAAAAGAAAATCACTTTCCTAGTCTGTTGAAGAACATGTACCTTAGTGACACCATGTGTGGATTTTTTTTGATCTTGTAATTCTTTTGGCTTAGTGGCTACTTCTATATGCATAAAATACACTAAAGCATAGGAACTCATCACTTTTTGGGGAAGGATTAGGTCCCTTTTCCCAGTCATTCATAGACACTTCTGCTGGTACTATTACCTTTGTAAAGAGCTGTGGCCATGTGCTATGTGTAGAATTAAATCTGTGAGCAGCTTGCATGAGGTAACCAGTGTTCAAAGTGATCAGTTTAGTGGCTTTGCTGCCATGTTCCAGATACCATGAACAGTTTTTCAGTTAACTTCTAGGTGCACTTCAGTGCCATGGTTTTGCCTTTTTTGGGGGGGAGGCGCACAGGGAGTAGTTTGTACCTCTTGATCTCCTGCTGAGTGATTAACTTTATGCTGCATGGCAGCAATGAAACAAAGTGGTTAGAGCATAACAAGATACCTATATGAATGTTGTCCTTCCACTGTGTTTGAAGAACACTGAACTCAGTGTTCCCAGGCTTTGTCCTACAAAGTCACAAATGTTTAAATTCCGTTAGTGTTGCTTAGAAGGGTGAATTGTTGTTGCTTTCTGTTACTTTTTTCTAGCTAGGTGTTGGAATGTATTTATGGTGCACTTCATTTGTTTAAGAAAACATGGACTTTAATCATTATTTATGATAGTGTGCACTTAAAGTTATTATTAGTTTACACTGTAATGTTAATATCTGTATTAACTGATGTGATACAGATGTAGCTTCAGTGTGATTGCAGTCTTCCAAGCCAGTTCCTTGACGTGCATAATTAATTCTGAAGTTGGGAGGTATGTTAAAATATCTGTGAATTCAAGAGGGACTATCATTAAAAGTTTAAAAATTTGAGTAATAGGGATAAAACAATAGTTTGAACCATGCACTATTTGCAAATCCTCCTTCTTAAGTTGTTTCTAGTTTTGCATTGGCTTGTTTGTAAAGTAGTTTCTCATATGATGGGAGCACTCCGAAGTACAATTGCAATAGTTAAGACAGTTTAACTCCTTTGAAATGTTTTAATTATTCAAAGTCCTCTGAACTGTACCCTTCTAAAGTGAATTTGTTACTTTGTTCTTTTCAAAGCATTTGGAAAATGGAAGCTGAAAGCGTTACCCAGAACAAGTAATAACCTTTTTTTTGTTTTCTGCATTGAATACTGCAGTTGAACATAAGCCAGCTGAGTTAAATTTTTTTGGGGGGCTAGAGGACAGAAATCTCCCTTGCATGGTACAAATTAAAATGTTAACCTTAGGGATTGCAGAATGGAATATATATTGGTGAGGGAGAAAAGCTTAATATCAAAGACCAAGTTATAGCCTTACACTGGTATGGATTTTTATAACAGAAGGATGTTCTTAGTTATTGCTGGTAGTCATGAGGACCCTTCCATTTGGATGCTGCCTATGGCAATCTGAAATAGAGAGTCAGGAAGTTTTCAGGATGGGGCTATCTCATATCAGCACTTTAATTTTTTGTAAAAAGCGAATCCCTCTTAAAATAGCATGAATTGTAGTGCTTCTAGAACTGGAAACAATGTTGATTTTAATCTTTACCCCTAGTTTTGGATAAGGGAACTGGAGGTGTGGAGATGCTTGGTGGTGGTGTGACACTGCTTGTTTTATAAGGCAAATTCTTCTGCATAATTTCGAAAAGGTTTAATAAAGATTGTGAAGTCATGGCCTCTTAAGGAATAGCGGTCCCGTTCAGTTCTGTTTTGCTATGCTTTTATCTCAGATTCAGTGAGCACATTGCCACTGTTAGCCTGGGCTGGCTGTTTAATAGAACCTGCTTGATTAAACCTTGGTCTATGCCTTTTGCTCTGGCCCTCAGACAAACCCTCAACAACAGGACCTTGAAGTTAGTTGGCCTGCTCCCAAGCCAGTATTTCTGTGGACCAGATGAAAGTGATTATGGACACAAACCTTGCTTCTCCTTGGCTGTCCCTAGCATCGGGTGCCTTTTGCCTCATACCCGAGCTGTGTGTTTTGTTGTTGTTCAGGTTTGGTTTTTAAACTTTATCATGCTTGCTCTGCTCTCTAGTGAAAAATGTACTGCTATAGGATCTGCCAGAAAAGGGTTTATGAAAACTTTCCCGCTATATAATTCTGTACAAGTTCTTGAGATGTGTTCGGAGTTTACTGGAGTTTTTCCTGTATATTCAACATGAAGTAGAAATACTTCCCCCTGCCTCAAGTGTTTTGTAAGAGCATAGGTCTTCAGGGAGTTAAACAGTATACTTGCCTATCACACACACCATTTGACATTATTTATTGAATTTTTAAGTGTAAGTAGAGTGCTTATTATTTTATTTTTTGGCCATTTAGTACCATTTTTCTTTGGCCATTTAATACCATTTTATTGAGTAATCTGAATTGTATATTTCATCAGATTACATGGCATTGAAATTTTGAATATATTTCTTTCTTTCTCAGATTATCTTGAGATTACTGTTAAGTAGGAAATACTTTTAGTTAAAATACCACTTGGTGGAAATCTTATGGAAAGTACTTTAAACAGCTATTATATTTGCATAGTAAGAACAGTTAACTTTGGAAAAGTATTCATATAGACTTGCATTTCTGCCAAAGCAAGTAAATGGTATATATGTCTTTAAAGGAGGCTATGATTCCAAAGCTGTTGGTAAAAAAAAAAAAAAAATAAAATTTGAGAGATCTAGAATATTTTATCTTTGGAGTTCTTTATCCTTGATACCCATTTATTTTAGGTAAGTATTTCATTATCCCCATTTTTGCTCATTGTTCATAAACCCCAGTGTCCTAGAAGTATCTTCTGTGCAGCTCTGAGATTGTCTTCCCCCCTCCCCCTCCCATGCTATAATACCTTAAGTTGTTGGATTGTTTGTTTGTTTGTTTTTTTGTTTTTTTCTTTTTTTTTTAACATCTTTCATAATTTCTTGTTTGTATCTTAAAATCCTATGTCGAGTGGCTGGCTGTTAAGTGATGACAGACTCGCAGTGGCAGTGGTGTTAAGCAATGCTTGTGAGGGCAGTGTGTGCCAAATGGCATGCTCAGTCTCTGCAGTGACCTTCAGTCTATGAAGGTCTGAGTAAAGTGAAGGGCTGAGTAACTGAATGCAATGTCTGCATCTGTAGAACTAGTTCAGGGGTAGCCGTGTTGGCGGGGTGGTGCCCCCGGTTAAGTAGGCTAAAAGAAAGGGTATACTGCAGTCCTGTAGTGACTGCCTTGTTTGGGGATTCAAGATTATGTGTGTGCATGGGATTGCTTTGTACCATGCTGTTTTAAGCATGACCATAGTTTAAAAGCCATGAACAATTTTAAATGTCCAGAGTTGGTTTTGGTTCTGCAGACAATATAATTTTGTCTTCGCAATCTCAGTAAGTGATCTGAGTTGTGGAGTTAATACTTTGCAGTTTACATACTTCTGCATAGGTAGCAGAATCGTGTAGGAGAGGAGATGAGCACTTATTATTTACTCTTTAACATTTGGATTAATAAAAACATTTGATTAATAAAATAAAACTGATTTCTGTGAGATAAGGTATGAGCTGATTACCTGTAAAGTTATGTTTCTTGGTTTTGCATCCACATCTTGAGCCAAGTTTTCAAATGACCAATTCATGAAAATAAAGGGCAGCCCAGTGGGGAGCAAAGAAGGAATCCCAATTACTGTATCAGTAGATTCTGGTGAATCCTTCTACTTGGGAAGCAGACATGTCCACTTCTGAACCAACTGCTCGAACTACTTGTGAAAGTGTAGTTGGTGAACTACTCTTGTAAGGTGTTAATGCAGGGTTTGGCCTGATTTTAGTGATGGTAACTTCTTTGGCTTTCTTTTGCCTTTGAAAAGTTTTGGGTGGAGGCCCCCCCCCCCCGAATCTTCTGAATACAGATTCAAAAGTTATATGCTTAAAATACTGCAATATGAAACTACTTCATTCTAATTACCATAGGGGAATAAAGCCCCCAGAACTTGGAGTTCGTAGTTTGAACTGAGTAGCTGCTGAGTGACTCCTACTTCTTCCGACGTGGGTTTACTTTTTGCAAAACTTGCAGTGCACTGAGTTTTCATGTGTAGTCAGAATGCCTCTGGAATTTTTCTTGTCATTTTTTTGCTTCAAAAATGGGAATCAAGCACAATGTTAACTATAAGTATGCATTGTGGGTTTAGTTGCTACTGAAAATTATTGGGAATAATGATCACCTGTAGTTACTAACACATGTCGACAGCTTTAATTTCTGTTTGATCTCATCCTCTCCCCACATTCCTCCATTCAGCCACTTCACGTCCAATGAATTTCAGAGTTTTGGGGGTCTGGAGGAGAGTGGGAAAAGAAGCTGATGTTGGGCAGGATACAGGCCTTAAGGTAAAACCTAGAGTGTCTGAAATGAATTCAAGGTAACTTTTCAATGTAACAAACCAAAATGGCTTGGGACTAGTAGAACGGGAAACTAAAATCTGCCAGAAATGCCATATGGAATTTGGATGGGGGGCTTGTGGTTTGTTTGCTTGTAACTGGTGAGTCTGCAGGAGTGCATCAGCACTGGGAGTATTGGTGCTTAACATCTATTGATGACAGCTGAATCCTGCAAAACTGTACTGTAGGCAGTAAGCTGGTTACATTGTATTGCAAGGGCTTCAAGATACTACTTAATTTTCTTATTCTGTTGGTCTTAGCTCTAAATCACTTCAAACTGTGTTTATTTAATAGGATAGTACTATGTTCATGTTGAACGTTATCACGCTCTCCAGCTTTGTGCTTCAGAGTACACAGTTTCATATGCCCTGAAGGGGTCTGTCAGTAGCCAGTGCTTATATAGTAAGGATAGTTTGTTTAAAAGAACAGTATTTCTGGAGTAAAAGTGGATTGACAGTGGCTTGTAAAATTAAGTAAGAACCTTGTGGTTCCTGGATATTTCTAGGAGATTTTTCCAGGCGTGGAATACTACTGTGTGGCTTTTTCATGATAGTGGACAGTATCCTGGAATTTCAGGAAAATTGTTCTTTGTAGACACATTTGCAGTTATCTGTATGCTTTCAGAAAGAAATGGCTATAGGCTAACAAAGTTGCTTTATGTTTGTTTGGAATTTTTGAAGTATGTGTTAAAAGGAAACTTGCTTTTAATAATATATGTAATTTATGCATAAAAATGGTTTGCCTTTTTAGCTTCGTGATCCAGACCAAATTAAGATAAATCATTAAACTTGTATTAATTATTGTAATATGTCAGAGCTAAAAATATTTCTCTTTTTTTTGTTTTGTTTTGTTTTTGTTTGTACAGAAAAGATGAGAAGGAGTATGCACTGAAGCAAATTGAAGGTACAGGGATATCCATGTCAGCCTGTAGAGAGATTGCAGTAAGTGTGCATAAATGAAAGTATTTTTACTGACATTATTATTCAACAAATATTTTATTTTCTCTGAGTTAAGTAACATAAAGGTTGTCTAACTGTTCTCTTTAAGTATGCAAGCATGAAAGTTATTCAAACATGACCTTTTCTTAAAATGCTTTCTCCAAATAATAGTGGTGGGGTTTTTTGGGGTTTTTTTGGTTTTTTTGGTTTTTTTTTTTTTTTTTTTTTTTACTGGAAAGATCTAGGTAATATACCTCTTCCTGGTATAATTTTGTTTCATCTGCTTTTATGTGTTGAGAGGAATATACATGTGAACTTTTTATTGAAGATTTATTTTTAAGAAAGGAAGTTTTTATAATAACTTGAAGGAAAAAGGTTCTGAAAGATTACAACTGTCATTACAAGTCTGCTTGCTAATAATGTATTCTATTTCAGACTAATGGTAGCTTACTCTTCTTTAGTACCTGAGAACAGTTTGTTGTCCTCTTTCCTTACTTGTTTTGCTAAGTGTGTAGAAATTTCATAGCAAAATAAGAAAGTTTTAATTGTATTTTTATTACATGTGTCTTAAGCAAAAAAACAGATTCAGAAATTATATGCTTTTGAGCACAGTAGTGCCTGTAATTCCTTCTAAGTGTATGAAGCAAAGAATTTGATCTTTAAGTGTTTATTTTATAACTGAAAATTGTGCATTACTATCGAAGTGCTGGAGAGTGAGTACAATTTTGAAATGCAAATATTTCTTGCATTGCAACAGTGCACTTGCTTGATGAAATATTTACATTGTTTTAATGCTGTCACTATGCTGAGGGCTGTTGAAATGTATGTTAGGATTGTGCCTAAAGCTTTTTATAATCCAATAGTGTTGCATTTAAATAGAGCATTCAGGTGTGCAGTGCAATATGAAGCATTAGAAACTCATGATGTTCGTGAACTGAATAAACCACTGTGCTGTGTTTAGTGCCCACGGTAATTCTGTGTGAAGAGACTTAGCAGATAAAACTACTATCCTTTTGAAGTGCTTGTCACCATAAGGTCAAGGTCACTTGTGGATTTGAGAGTTGGCTGCGTTACTGTCAGTCACTTTACACAGAATCTATGTGACCTTTTTGCTAATATTTCTGACTTTGGAAGAAATTAAGTAATCCTCTTAACATCAGTACTAGATTATATTCTCGTTAATATAAAGTCAATTTTGACCACATTGAGGTTTTTGTTTGTTTGTTTCTTTGATTCTTGTCCTTTGTTTTAAGTTGTACTGCTATGGAGATGATGTATGGAATAGTCCGAAGGAGACTTTCCTGTTGTCGTGATAGCACTGTGATATGTGGTATGAAGCTGGTTCTGTCATACCTGGACACAACATTGTGAGGAAGTAGTATGTCAGATTATTTTTTTTTCTTTGGATGATACATCACCATTTCAGTCTTGATTCAAAAAAAAACCAAACCCAATAACCTCAACCAACTTTTTTGTTTCTTTTAATTGATGGAGCTTTGTGCAAAGTTCAGTACAGCCTGGGAAGTTTCACGACTACTGTGTAAGTTGCTTGAGTCTTCTGAATGGTTCTTCCTGTAATTCTTCCTTGAATGATACTTTACTCTTCTTCAGGCTTTATTGTAAAACTCAATAACCTGAAATAATGTAGCAAACCACTGTTTGCCTCAGTGGAATTTCACGTTGGTCAAATATTAGAAATGTGAAAAAGGTAAAGGTGAATTAGTTGAAAAAGAAATCTGAACTTTTTGTCATAGAGAAATAAGCAGAATTAGGTGCATTTTCCATAAAGAGAAGCAGACTTATAATTAGTGCATTAATAATTAATCTTGTATTTAAAGATTTAGATAGGTTATAAAGAGTGTAATGTTTACTGATTAAATAATTAGCCTGAAAAGAGGCCAGGTTAAAATGCCATGACCAGTTCTTCTGATATTTAAACTCCCATCCTACAGCCATCACTGTCACGCCCTCAACACCAAAAAACAAACCCCAAACCACACCCACATTCTATAGAAGCTGAGAAAATGCAAGAAAGGAAAGAAGCACTAATATATGTGCTTCTGTGTGTGTGTGTGTGTGTGTGTATGTGCTCAGAATATTTTAATAATTCTGTAACCTGAAGACATTTGACAAATAACATACCACTGAACTAAAAGGCATTCAGTTTTGCAGTCCAGGATCATTTTGTCTGTAGTATTGCCTTGAAACTCAGAGTAAGATCTACAGGCTAACTTTCCCTAAGAGAAAAGGCAGAGGACCCCTCTCTTTTGGTGTTACAGATCTAGTTGGTCTCTCTTTGCTTAGGACTTTGAAAAACTTTCTTTTATCACTATCAATATGACCTTTTCCTGGAAAGAGGCTTATGTTGGTGAAAACATCATATAGGCAGGGTTCCTCGGGCAAGTGATGATTACTTTCTTTCAACTGTAGGGTGATACATGCTGAAAGAATCCATATTTCAGCCAATTCTGTTGTATTGAATATGAAAGAACTACAGGGGATTCCTATATGTTAAAGAATTGGTGGGGGAGGAGAAACTAATTTCTTTCCTATAATGCAAGTTTATTCTGAAGATAACTGAAATATCAACTATTTCTGTGTTCTTGCTACATGGCAGATTATTGCTCGGCTTAAGCAACACTGTTTTTGAAGAGTAGTGCTGTAAAATATGAATGAGAGTTACGAAATACAGAGTTTGCATTTTTACATGATTATTTTGTTAACAAATATAACACCTCTTTCACCTCAAGACTTGTATTAGCTTATCGTGGAATGCGTGATGGTTCCAACATTGAACAACAGGGTGGGATTTCTGATTCTTTTTGTAAAGTGAGCAAAAAAATTTTTGTGAATTCCTAAAGCAATTTATAGACAAAGTAGCTCTAGGAATTTGGTACTATAGTTTGCATTGTAGACGGTGGAAGAGAAATAAAATACATTTTTAGCCATTAAGACCTTAAGAAAACTCTGTTCCTTTCCATTCAGAGGTGGGACATCAGAGCATATTCATTGCAAGATAGTTCAAAGATACATCGGAAGCCTATGCAGTAAAAGAGCATGTGATTGTGCTGCTGGGTGTTCGGACGAGGAACTAGATTTCTTGATGCAGGATGAACTTTCCTGTATCCTTTGATGTGGAATAAGGAAACCGAAAAGTTGAACATAATCAAGTGTGAAGGTAGACAAGGACAGTAAACTGGATTTAGAAATAATCCAATGCATGTTTTGTGAGAAGTTTTTTCTTCATTATGTTGAAAAGGCAACTTGGGGGGAAAGGAAGACTTTTATTCAGTTTTGCTGCCTTTGTGTTTTACTCTTTGCTCCTTACCTTATTAGAATAGGTTTCTTGGAACAGTGAGTGGAACCAGAACAAACAGACTTGAGGGGTATTTTTCATTAGGGCTGTTTTCTCCTATGGAGTATCTTGGCCATCATCTGTTATGGACCAATAGCTATAACTTTAAAAGTCTGCAAACAGCTAATAGTAATGGAATTTTGTATTTGTTTATCAAAAAAGCACCAGAGTAATAGAGCTTTATCTGAGGTTTCTTGTCTCAAAGGCTTTACTTCCTGTGAGAGGATTATGCTGGTTACTTCAAGTATTTTGCTTTCTACAGTGAAGAGACTATCAAGTTCTGATTGTGGATTTTTGGAAAAACTGAGGCAGAGAAAGAAAAATATAGCCCTTCTCTTAATCAGTGCTATTCACTGGCTGCTTTTAAAATACCTGGATATGTAGCCTGTCCCTGAGCATGGAAGAACTTCAGTGCAATTGTTTCTAATGGTGTAAGAAAAATAGTCTCACTGTGTTAATAAAAGGAGAGCAGAAAAAAAACAGTAAAATGTTTTTGCTTGAATTTATTTATTTATTTTAATTTAGAGAAAGAAATTTAGTGGCTGATTTGGACAGTGGATTTTAGGTTTATGCTGTTGGACTGCACACTGTTTGCAGCTATCTCCATTGGAACTTATGTTGGTGGCTAAGTCACATCCAGAACTTGTGGTTATCTGTTGCTTTTCACGTGAGGAATTGCAGAAACCAAAGGCTGAACGGTAGAAGAGATTAATCTGGAAATCCTTAGAAAAATTGCAGTCTCTAACAACTTGGGGAGCTACAGTATGATTATTGTTAATCGGCTTATTTAGCTATGATGGTGGAGTTTAGAATATTAAGTGGAGGGAGCATGTCAAAAAGCAGGATCACAACCCTGGACTTCAGGAAAGCAGACTTCAACTTCTTCAGAGATCTGCTTGGAAGAATCCAATGAGATTCAGCCCTGGAGAGAAGAGGGATCCAAGAGAGCTTGTTGATATTGAAGGATCACCGTGTCCAAACCCAACTAAGTTCCACCCCAACATGCAGGAAAGCAAGCAAGGGCAGGAGGAGACCTGCATGGATGAGCAAGGAGCTCCTTATTGAACTCGGACATAAAGAGACATCATATATGAGTTGGAATCAGGGATCAGTAACAAGGGAAGTATAGAGTTGCTGTTTGATTCTGCAAGAATAGGGGTTAAGAAAGCCAAGGCTGACCTGGAGTTATCTGGCAAGGGACCTGAAGGGCAGCAAGAGGGGATTCTACAAATACATAAACAGCAAAAGGAAGACGGAAAATGTGAGCCTGCTGCTGAATAGGAACAAATGATACAGAAAAGCTCAAGGTACTCATAACTTTTTGCTTCAGCCTTTACACGTAAGACTAGCCTTCAGGAATCTCATGCTCCTGAGACCAGAGGAAAAGCCAAGCAAGGAAGACATACCTTTGGTGGAGGAGGACTAGGTTAGGGAGCACTTGAACTAGACATACATGAATCTGTGGCGCCTGATGGGTTGCACCTGCAAGTGCTGAGGGAGCTACTTGGATGTCATTATGAGACCACTCTCAATTATCTTTGTAAGGTTGTGGTGACTGGAAGAGGTTCCTGAGAAATGGAAGAGAGCCAATATCATTCCTGTTTCCAAGAAAGAGGATCAGGGGAACTACAGGTTGGTTAGCCACACTGCAGTTGCTGGGAGGATGATGAAGAAAATCCTCCTGGAAACACATGGAGGACAAGATGGTGATTGGGAGTAGTCAGCATGGATTTACAAAGGGGAAATCATCCTTAACCAACCTGACAGTCTTCTACGATGAGATGAACTGCTTAGTGAATGAGGAGAATGCTGCAGATGCTGTTTATCTTGATTTTAGTAAGGCTTTTGATGTTGTCTCCTGTAACGTTCTCACAGACAAGCTAACAAAGTACAGGTTGGATAAGTGGAAAATAAGGTGGATTGAAAACTGGCTGAACTGGGCCCAGAGGATTGTGATCAGTGGCACCAAGTCCAGTTGGAGAGAAGTCACTAATGATGTACCCCAGAGGCTGATAGTGGGGCTGATACTGTTCAGTATCTTCACTAATGAACTGGGTGCTAGGGCAGAGTCTATCCTCAGCAAGTTTGTAATTGGTACAAAACTGTGAGACATAGCTGATACACCAGGTGGTTGTGCTGCTCTTCAGAGGGACCTCAACAAGATGGAGGAATGGGCATTAAGCAGAGCATTGCCAGCAGGTCAGGGGATGTGATCCTTCCCCTCTAATTTGGTACTGGTGAGGACATATCTGAAGTGCTGGGTCCAGCCCTGGGCTCCCCAGTACAAGGGAGGCATGCAGCAACTGGAGTGAGCCCAGTGCAGGGCCATAAAGATGACAAAGGTACTGGAACATCTGGCATAGGAGGAGAGGCTGAGAGAGCTGGGGGTGTTTAGCCTGGAGAAGAGAAGGCTTGGGGGATCTTACCAGTGTGTCTAAATTATGGGAGGGAATGAAGAAGCAGGAACCAGACTCTTCTCTGTGGTGCCCAGTGACGGGACAAAAGGCAATGGGCATGCATTGAAATGCATGAAATTCCGTTTGAATACCAAGACGCTCCTTTACTGTGAGGGTGACCGAGCACTGGAACAGGTTACCCAGAGAGGTTGTGAAGTTTCTATCCGAGGAGATGCTCGGAGCTCGTCTGGACAAAGTTGTGGGCAGCTTGCTCTACCTGACTGTGCTTGAGCATAGAGGTTGGGCTCGATCTCAAGAGGTCCCTTGAAACCAAAGGTTCTGTGATACTGTAAAACAATCTTCTAGTATTTCTGTCCATTTGCAGAAATAGTCGTACCTTTCAGATGTATTTCTAGTAAGCAGATAAATGTTTTGTACTGATAAAATAGTATTATATACTGCTTGGCAGTGAAATACAATGAAGAAACATTAGTTTGCAAAGTTGCAATAAAAGTTGCAAGTCCCTCTTTTATGCTGAGGCTCCTGGCTGGTCGCTGAAGTTAGGTATCTTACGCAAAGTTGTTGGAAAATTTTTGAAGGCTCTGATCTTTATTCCCAGATTCTTTTTTTTGTGTCTCTTTGTCACCAAAACACACATTCAGTCTAGTACTTATAACAGTTTGGTGGTATGAGTTGCACATATATTGAAAAAGTCAGTGGCAAATGAAAAGCAAGTTCTATTTTCCTCTGAAAAACAGTGGGTTTAGTGTATTGTGGCTGTTCTCTTATGGAGACAGTTCCATGGAAGTATATTCAATAAAACAGTAAAATGTCCTGGAAACCAGTGAAGTATTTGTAACAGTCACTTGTACTGCAGTGAGTACAGTCTTTCTCTGAAATTTTTAATCCAGAAGAGGATAGTTTAAGAATGTCTTCTTATAAGACTATTTTTTCCCCCCGAAAGTACATCCTACTTTAGGTTTTGTGTGAACTAGTGACTTGAGTTAGGTCCTAGGAGGCTCTTCTGTCAACTACTGATCTTTTCCAGGTTTTCTCCATCCCCGACACTGAGACCTTCCCCTCTTCCAAGGATAAGTTACCAACTCTAGCCACTTCCTCTGTTAATAGTGATCTTAATTCTAAACTTCATTGGATTTTTCTTATGTCGGGATTTTTTATAGCTCAGTATATTTTTTTTTTTTTTTTTTTTTTTTTTTCCCCTGTGGGGAAAAATAATTAGACCAGGCTGGTACAGATGATTTAAATGGGAGAAGTAGAGCCACAAGCCAGCAGCATTTCTCTACTAACCTTCATTAAGAATGCCCTGAATTGCTGCAGTTTTGCCCTGCATGAATGTTGGGTCTGGGATGTGTAACCATTTTAGTTGCCACATCCTCTGTGTGTGTGTGCTGGTTGTTAGTGAAGCTGCTAGAGGTTGCTCCTTCTGGGAGACCTTGAAACGTTGCCAGTACACTGTGGGACACTAGGGGAACATTAGTTGGCCTTTGTGTTCATACTTGCGTTTATGGGTACAGGCTAAAATAATTCAGACTGTAACATTGAGTTACTGAAAACTCATTCAAACAATTTAGCATGCACAAATTACTCTCAGGCCTTTTGCCTATTGATGCAGTGTATGTTACAGAGTGCTAGAAGGTACAGATATTTGGGCATCCTCAGTTTCTGAGGGTGGACAAGGTTTCAGAAACCTTACAGATTAAATGGTAGGTTTTTGTAAGTTTTCTGTGTTTGTTGACTCTCTTGAGCAAGGCTCAGTCTCACTGTATTTATGTTCTTATCTGCCTCCCTGCTGTCCATGGCCTTCCTTTGCAAGTAGGCAGGTTTTCTGGGCTGTATGTCCCTCCTCTTGACTTCGGGGGTCTGTGGTGGTGTGGTGCTGAAGCTCAGCCAGGGAGGTCCAGCTGGGCTTACTATCTCTGTCTCAAAGCACTCGGTGCCTTTGCTGTGTGCTTCTCAGCAGTGCTGCTGGCAGCATGGCACAGGGACACTCAAGGGGACACATCGTGCCTTGCTGGTAGAGCTCGTAAAGCTTATTTGCTTTTACCTCTGTTAGGTGCTGCATGTCACTTGGAAGCTGCTCTCACCTGCCTGGTTTGAAACTGCTTAGTCAAATGAACTGAATGTGAAGCTACTTTGAGACTGTGGACTAGGCTGGCCTTATAACTTGTTTGACGTGTCTTTGCATCTCTTAGGAATGCAGAAAAGATCAGCTGTACAGGAATAATGACAACTTTTCGGTATTAATAAGACACTGAAGATTTGTAACACCATAGGCATTACAAGTATAGTTATATAGAATTTCATAATAGGTACAAGTCTTCTTCTTTGGCTATATTGACCTTCTATTTGACCTTGCTATCACAGCAGCTTGCAGTGTTTACTGTTACGTAGAAAAATAGGTTTCCAGCCTTCATCCCTGGCTTTGTTTAAGGCGAAGTTAGGTGAAACAAGGCTTTAAAATGTCTGTGTCCCTGAGTACATTTGCTGTAGGAGATTCCTTTTGAATGTCAGAACTTCTTTTCCCTTGCCAAGATAACATAAATGTGTAGAATATTTGGCAGTATAAAATCTCCCCATAAATTCTCTACTACCTAATTAAAAAAGATTGTTAGATTTGTTTGTGGAAACTTTGAAACTCTACTCCCTCATTCAATAGCTGGAGGTAGTGATATAAGTATACATTAAAAAAAAAACAATGGATTTTTATTCAAGAGTTAAGGCATGTGTTGGCTAGAGGTGTCTGTGCATCGTGATTTTATAAGTATGAATCAGCTGGAAGGAAGGTTTTGGTTCAGCTACATGACAACTCATGTTTTGCATGCCATAGGAAGAATAAGAGCTCTTTGCAATACATTGCCTAATCTTGTATAATCTGTCTAATTTGAATGCTTTTTGTGTGAGAGAGTGCTTAAATTCCTGCTTTGGTTATTCTTCAAAAGGGTTCTGTGGACATTTTTTTTCTTTTTTTATTTTACTGTATCTGAAGGAACAATTAACTTCATTAAATAAAGTACACAGGTAGTAAATCTGTGAAATAGAGAGATTTTTGTTTTAATCAATTAAATTTACTTTATTCTTACTGGCCCCACAAATGCACTGTGATGCTTATGAAAAGAAGTTTCACAGCTTGAAGTGTTTTTTTTGTTTTTGTCAAGTAATTGTAATGAAAGTAGAACATCATGTGGGGCAGCTATCAGCTCCATTGTCTAACTACAGCCACCTTTTCAAGCAATTTAACAACAATAAAGAGCACGCAGAGGAGAAAGGAAAAGAGAAACACTGCCTTTAGCACACCATTGCTTTCTAAATACAAAATTCAAAACTTTTTTTTTCCATACAGAGGTTACTTTCTTTTTCTTGAAGTTGTGTCTCCACTCAAAGCAGGAGAGCAATTTTAACACATCTATGGCAAGTGTTTTAAAAAGAAGAATAAAAAGAAAGCTTTTACCCCATTGTAACAGTGTGAGCCGAAGAAGCTCCTCTACAAATTTGGTGCTTGACATCAGTTAGATATAATCTGAATTCCCAGTGCAGCTGGATAGGGAAAATGGGCATTCAGGGCTGTTCAGGCTCAGTTGTTTTCACTTTGAATCTGCTGTTCACTTCAGATCCTGAATGTTCTCAGAACACACAAATGTAAAACCAGCTGACGGTGCCTTCAACAGAAATGAACAAAAAAGCGAAGCCAAGCCTCTTCAGGTTCAGCTGTAGGCAGCAATGCATTGAAAGCAAATAGGTACTTTATCAATTAGATAAAGAACAACAGAGTTGCAGATGTTGCAGGAAAGACATTTTAAAAATACTTATTTGCCAAACTTAAATACTCCCTGCAAAATTGCCTGTGTGTGTACACACATGAACATATACGTTTTAAAGCTGCAGTTGGAATGTTTTGTGAATTTTGGGTTCTCTTCTGAATTTGTGTCATAAACCTTTCTTTGTCTCTTCTGTTTCTCATTGTCTCTTTCTCATTACATTTTTTCCTTATGTTCCTCCATTTGTACTTACCCTGTAGTTCAGTAAAATTAGTTTACATATGTTTTCAGTTTATTCTGTGGGGAGTTTTAAAATTGTTTGAATGGTATATTGACTTCACATAACTCTAGAATGTGCCTTTATCTAATTTAACATTACATATGGCTGGTTTTGATGCCTCAGACTGAAAGGTGATGACATGGGTTTTCAGATGGTGAATACTTTTTAAGTCGGGACCTCTGTTTTCAGATACTTTACTAAATTGCCCGCTTCATTCAGCAACTGGCTCACATTTTCTTGTTCATTTCGTAACTAATGTAGCAGAAGCTCTTCCTGTTGCCCTCAGCATTCCTTGCAAGTGGAAAAATCTTTAGGGCTTGGCCAAATGTTAATAAAAAAAGTTACTTTTTTTCAATACATCGATTGGCATTGGTTTCTGTCCTGTGTATGGCTAAGTGGATAGTGGTTTTAGTCTACAGTCATATTTTACTCTGCAGGTTTTTGTATGTAAGTTGTAGTCAGCTTTGTTATTGAAGGCAAAATGTCATGTGACCTTCTACTAAAACTTTATTGTATCTTCATTGAGTTTTGTTATAAGTTTCAGTGTGCTGTTCGTTTTCTTGTGAACCTCTGTCCATTTCTGTGGTAAGCTGAAAAATATCTGTTAAGTACAACTTCCACTGTATCATACTGAGTTTTTTTCCTTATCTTTATGATGACTTTATATATTATTGTATGGGGATTTTGAGACTCAGGGAGGCCTTCCTGTTCCCATTAGTTCCCATTCCTGTAGTTAACAGTACAATGGTCACTAAATGGATAGCCTGGATGTCTTTAATCCTGTGATGCATTTTCCACAGACTTACAGTGTGAGGTTGGTAATGTGTAGAGTTTGCTTAGTTTGCATTTTGATAAGAAAGGTGTGAGCATCATGGTTCCACTTGGCCATCAGACTGGCAAAATGCTCCTTTCCTGTAGAAAGAGCATTATGATCATCCTTCCTATCTCATTAGCAGTGTCAGGGTGCTTCCTGCCTGTTGCCTCTATGCAGTGCATGTGCTAAACTGTGAGTATATGTATATTCTCAGTATACTTGACTTTGATTTTTTCATATGCGGCCACCCAAGGATACTGACATTAGGGTAGTCCTGACAGGCCATACAATTGGAAAAAGTAATACTTTTTTTTTCTTTTAATATGGGAACAGCATATTGAAAGAAGCTATCAGTAGAATAATTTTGATTATAAACAGTTATGAAATATGACATCTGCTGCCAGTTCTTGAAGACATTTGAGGAAGCCTCTGCCTTTTCTTTCAGTGCTAATGAATTTATCCCACCCCATGGCCCCTGCAGAGTTTGTTTCTCAACTCTCATTGTCTTTCCATGTTTTCACGTATTACTCTAGTTCTTTTTTACCTCAGTTGCCTTCTGTACTATTTTCCTTGCTTTTTTCTCCCTTTATCTCCAGATGCCTTTAATATTTACAAGCAATACAGTGGTTTCATGCCCACTAGCTCTGTCTTGGATCCATTTTGATTTGACTTCTCTAAGCTTCTGCTCTAAAAAGTTCCTTATTAGTGTGATTAATGATCTATCTCTGACCAAACTCCAAGGTTTGTTCAGTATTCCCATCTGCCTTATTATGTTTGCACTTCAGACCAATAACTGTTCTTTTTTGACTTGTTATTTTTGTTATGTGTTAGTGATTTTGTTGTTGCCTAGGTTTTATCTAGTCTGTTTTATTTTTCTGAGGATGGGTGATCCTTGCAGCTTTACATTCTATCTCTAAGTATTTTATGCTTGAGGCCTAAAAATATTTTACAGCTACTAAATTGTCTTTTGTACTGTTCTGAAATTCACTGAACTTGCTCGAAGCTTTGTAGTCTAACTGAGGAATTCTACTGTGATTTTAAGTGTTAATCTTTTTCAGCTATCTCCATTGTTCAGAGTTTCAGTCTGAGGCCAGATGGATTATTTCATTTTTCCTTATTCTGGGTATCTCAAATCCAGACCATTTTCAAGCTCTTAGTTTGTTTCTTCAGTACTTCATGGGCTTTTCTTTCAGCACAGATGGGCCTGAGAAATGGATCTATATTCCTATCCCATTGGGATTATTTTAAATGTTATCTTTCTCCTATGAAACACTGCTGATAAAGTGCTTCTATGGAAGCCTTCCTTTAAAGCCATTTCTGTCTTATCAAATTAAGTTGCTTTGAATTCCCTCTAAAAATGCAGAATCTGCAAAACAAACAAAATCCCACACTTATCTTTTGTGGCTAAACTTAATATACTCCTGGTTACTCTAGTTAATGCTCAAAATGCCATCTCCTTGCTTATCACATGTTCATGTAATTATTTCTGTGTTCTTCTGCATACTAGTGGAAATGTAACTTGTCAGAGCATTCTCATAAAAGTACCAGTCATGTTTGCATTTTTAAAGTCCTGAAGTGTTTAGTTCTCTTGTGTGGTCTGTGGTGAGCTGCTTGCTTGTATTTTGGTTTAATAGCCTTTCTCCTTTACTTACTTGGCATTTTCTGGTGCTATTGAGTTGTACTGATTGACTAACTTGAAGCTTTAAGTACACACCCAGGACATGATTACTATTGCATGTGCAAAACCAAATATGTAAAAGCTTTAGAGGTTTTTTTTACAGAAGTTTCTCCCACAGCTACAGCATATGCATTTGAGGATAGACAGTGCTGCTCCTCTTCTCCCAGCCGAGAAGAAGGTGAAGGAGGAGGGAAAGTTAGTTCAGGGTACTGTCAGAAGGAAGATGAAGTGAGATGAAATTAGAGTGATAGTTGGGTGGTGGTGATTGTTTTGCAGCTTGTTCTGCCTCAGTGAGCTCTGTTTTCCTTTCTGAGTGCTTAATCTTTAGGTTTCACACACCATATGAGCTTCCATGTTCATTGGTCCTCCATCACATGCACATAGGAAAAAAATCTATCCCTCTAACTGAAGCATGCAGAGGAATTTGTCAGCTGGTGCACTTCATTGTTGTTCATATTTCATCAATATTCATAAATTTGTGGTGAGTTTGCTAAGGCAACGAAAGGCATCTTCTAAAGGTTAATTAGCTGCTGCTCTCCTTAATTTGGCCGGAGGGCACTAGTGAGTGCCGGTATGGGATAAGTTCCTGCAGCGCTTAAATATCTACAGTAATCCAGCAGCATGGCAGTGAATGTGACTGTTTCTGCACCACATTCAAGGGGACTGAGCTGAGATTTCTAGATTTCATAAGACTTGCTCTCAGAGTACTCATAAGCTGCAGCATTTTCAGCTTGACAACTTGGCAGTCATGGTGGTAGAAACTGGTTGGATACAAAGCCTCAGAGTGATTATTGCTTGGCCAAGGGACAATAACACAGCTGTTATGTTTAATGCATGTGAAAGTGGGCCTGAGTTTATGTGATCTGATAAATATGGGCTTAATGTTAAAAAGTCACAGCATTTGGTTGCATTAACGGCGGTAAGGGAGCGATGGGAAGAACGAATATGAAGTGTGACTTAGGGTGATATTGCCCTTTTATAGTGTATGATGCTCAGAAGGATTCTGTTGTCTAGGTAACAGGGTCTGTACTTCATTTCTTAAGAAAGATGGAACAGATGTTCTTGCAAGAAGCAACCAATTATCACCACTGAGAATATTGGCAGTATTTAAACTAATTGCTCTGTTGTTGCATACAGTCCAATTCATATGCTATGAATAGTAAAGAAAATTTAAAGGAAAGAATCTTCCTTGCATAGCTTTTCTTGAATAAGGTTTCTAAAATTTATATGCAATTATAAAATAGCACTCATCAGTGTGTCTTTTCACACTTCCATTTATCATTGTATTTTCTTCAATATCATTCAATCTTTTTATTTGGTATTTGTAACATCTCTTTCATGATCATTGAGTCCCATTGCTCCATCAAATCTGTGTCATATCACATTAAATTATTGTGTTCGGTTAAAATACTTAAAATTCTGAAGGCAGTGGGGTAAAACGATGCTCACAGTGGAATAAGAGACTGAAGGGTTTTTCTAAGTCATGTAAATATGTTCTGAGATTTGATTTTTTTTTTTTGTGGCAAAATCTAGGCACAGCTACTCATATAGGGACTATGCCATAAAAAAGCTGGGGCAAAAGGGAAGCCATGTAGACATGTATATACATGAAACCTCTGTGTGCTGCTTAGGTAGGGAGGACATGTGTGTATGTGGTAGGATGAGCAGGTGGTGACAGTGGCAAAAAAGAAAGGAGAGCTGAAGGGAACTGTGGGACAAGTTCTTTCACTGCAGCAGTCATCAGCAATGTGCCTTGTTTTTATGAAAGGTTGTGCTACAGCAACTTAATGTATTAATTAAAGTATTTATCTTGCTTATGGATATAGCTTTGTCTTCCTGAGAGATTATTGTCTTTACAGCATAGGATATGCTCTTGTCCTTTATAAGAGATCTGGGGGGAGATGTGAATGTAAATATGTTTTTATCCTTCGGGATAAAATCTGACATTGGATATTAAATAAGAAGAGAGGGCATTGGGACCAGAATCTCAGGGCACTGTTTGTGGGTCTTCAGCAAAGCTAAGCCATACCATTATGCATTTTAACAAAACATCTGGCCCCTTGCCTGAACTTTTCCGTGCTTCTTGCCAAATATAAAAGGTCTATTCTGGTTTTTTAGGTAGGGCATTGCAGAAACATGTTTTCTGTCTTGGCAATAATAGGATAAAGGAAGAATCCTTGACCTACTCTGCTTTTATCAGCTCTGATAAAGGACGTGCTGTTTTGATTTTTATCCAACTGTGGAAAATGTCATAATGAGTGGAAACAAAGTGCATGTTGCATTACTTAGATTATTTGGCTGCGTTATCCTATTGTATAGTAGTGACATGTTGATTGGGACAAAATGTCTTATTACATTCAGTTATTTCAATAACCATTGTAAAACATTTGCGGTCTGAGTAAGGAAAAAATATTATTTGTAGGGTTTTAAAATCCTTTTTACCAGGCTACTTGCATGCAACTTCTAATCTTTGGCTTGTCATCCTTCCTCTGACTCTGGCTCCTGGCTGTCTTTCTGTGAACTCTGCTGCATTCATCCTCTGTAATTTAATGCAGATGATGCATCTGGTTGCTTAGCTGTGCGTATGAGCTTGTGCTTGCCTCTGCAGTCGGGCAATACTACTTCAATGTTCACGTTCACTAGCAGAGCTGCTCTTTGTTGTCCTTTTCAAATGCTGTTGTCTCTAATTCCTGTTCTAAACCTTTTCTTTGTCATATATTCTTCTTTGTATAGTATCCTACATATTCCATTGCTTAGACTTCCTTATGATATCTGGTGTGTAAGTATTTGTGACTTCTCATATCCTCTTGTTCCTCCTTGCTTTTCTTCTGTTGATACACTTTCCGATTTGCCTCATGTTTTCCTGTTCTATCACAGGGTCTGTCAGCAGCAATATTTACTACTTTTGCAGCTTCTTTTTTATGTTAGAGTGCTTATAATAAAATCCTACAATCAGCTTCTGTGGATTTTTCCCCTGCTTTCATGAGTTTTCTCCATTTTTACAGTTTAATTGTATCACGTATTGCCAGTCCCAGGTTCTTGTCACCACCCTTTATGTAGTCTTTGAGCTTTCCTCTTTTTCTGCCTTCCCTTTTCACGTGAATCTAACTGATTTTATTCCTGAAGGTCATGCTGAAAGGATAAAAGAATTTTACGGGTACTGTATTTTTTGCCATTTTCTGTACTTGGAAATAGAAGCTTCTTCGTATGGCCATTGTTTTCTCCGCAGTGGTTCCATTCCTTATGACTTGTTTTCTTGTTTTCAACCTGCTCACAACACAGACATTAGCCTGCTATCTTAAGTAACTTCACTGTCATGGGAACTAATGCTTAAAAGAGGAGGAGGAGGGCACTTTTGCCAGAGGTTGGCAGGCTCTGGACTTTGTGCCGGTATTAGGAGGGGTGTTTGCTGTGTCAGACACTTTTCTGTGAGTTTTTCCTCCTTGACATTTTCAATATTTGCCCTTTGCTTTCCCCTTCAATAGTCCTTTTGCCTCAGTCTTGTTTTTGCTATGTAGTTCATTCCTCTTTGTCTCATTTTCCCCTCCTTACCTCACCAACACCTTTTTTCCCTCTTCAGCTTTGCTCGTGTGCCTTGCCCTCTGCTCCCCGCCCTTTCCCTTCTGTTTCCACAGCCAGTCGCATTCCTCACCACTGATGCACTATTGTAGTCCCTGTATCCTTCTCCCCTGGTCTAGTCTTTTCATTTTCCTAGTGTCTTTCTGTAAGGTCTCATGTGTCCCCTCACTGCTGATTCCAGCTCTGCAGTTCCTGCCAGTCCCAGTGTTGCTGAGCGGAACAGATGGTAAGCTGCAGCCTGTGTCTCTCTCCTCCTGCTGGTTTCCTTCTCCCTGGGGCAGTTCTTCTGACCAACTCTTCCTTCACCTTCTTTTTACCTCTTCTCTTTCTGGAGTGAGTTTCATGTCCCTTGGCCCAGATGAAGTCAGCCTTCTCCTCAGGGATTGAACTAAGCAGGATAAAAATGGGGAAAACTTTCTCCTTTGTTTTAGTGCCAGAGCTGTTTCTAACATGTGGCATTTAACAGCTCTAAAGGTCTCGTAAGTCCATTTCTACAGAGTATGCACAAATAACTTTTTTTTCCCCCAAGGGAAAGTGAAGAATCAGATGACAGTTCAGTGGTACAAAATTGCTTAGCCTGGTTTTATTTCTTTGCTAACCTGTGCAGAAGTGCAAAATATCTCATAATATTGAGCAGCTTCTGTGGTAAAATTGTGTTTGCTTCTATCAGCATTGAATTGTAGTGTAGTGGAAATGGGAGAGAAACAACCCTAGCTATTTACAGACAGCGGTGGCTTCTTGAACAGTCATTACTGTGGTGCAGATTGAGGGTAGGGGGAGAATCTTTGAATCTTCATCACTATTCTTCTGGAAGCAGCTATAAGTTTAGGAGCCGTTAAAAAGTCAAATTCAAATTAGAATGACTTTAAAGTGAATTACTAAAGACCTGAGAGCAAACCAGACTCTGTCAACTTTGTAAATCCCTGGTGTGTTCAGATGTTGAGTGTGCCATCCTGATACCTGTCCGCCTCCGAAAGGGTACAGTAGCACTAGAAAAGGTAAAGAAAAAGGGAATCAAGAAAGTTGGTGATACAAAACTACTTCCATATGAACAGTGAAAAAATAGACTGGGAATCTGTGGGTTGGAAGGGGATGATGCTGAAAGAAGGTGCAGGAGGTCTAAAATCACAGACTTGTATGGAAAAGTTAATTAAGGAAATGTTTTTCAGTGTTTATCAGAACCGAAGAACTAGGGTGACTAAAGGAAGATATCCAATCTCTCCCTAGTATAACTTGATTTTGAAACACAGCTTCCCATCTTGTAGAGATGAGGGATAGGACTAAGTTAGGGAGGAGGAATGCGATTGGGGGCTAGTTGAGCAAATGCACAAAATCAGTGAATGGCCTTGGTTTAAATTGGTTCTCTTATCTGGTGTATTGCTGGAAGCTGACTGCTCATACCGCAAAAGGCTTGTACTGTCTGTGAGCTGCTCAGCGTGTTCTTTTCCTTAGTGTTTGCCTCAGCTACAGCAGGGGCAGGATAATAAGCAGGCTTGAAATGAATCTTGAGTCTGGATCAAGTACAGCAGCTCTTACTTCTTTGAGTAGGAACATACATGTATTGCATGTTTTGTCCTCAGTGGTGTTCTTGGATAAATGGTTTATGGGAACAATCAGATGTTCACTAGTGCCCAGACTGGAAAATCTCAGCTCAAACAATTAGCTTGGCAAAGTTAGGAGCAACAAACATGCAGGAGGCTTGTTGTATTCTTGTGGATTCTTAGCAGCAGATGATGGCATAATTGTGTAAGAAATGTTCCTAAATTCCAAGAGATGTATTTCTCTTTCTCTAGGCAGTCTGAATTTTTATTCCAGAAAGTGCTCTAGCCACACCGCTCAAGTCTTGGAAGGCAGATGTGGGGACTGTGAGAATGAAGACCTTAGCCCCACTGTAGGAGAGAATATCTTAGGAACCATGGGACCTGATGAAATCCATCCACAGGTCCTGAGGGAGCTGGTGAATGAAGCTGCTAAGCCACTGTCCATCTTACTTGAAAAATCATGGCAGTCAGGTGAAGTTCCCAATGACCAGAAAAAGGGAAATATAACCCCCATTTTCAAGAAGGGGAAAATGGAAGACCCAGGGAACTACAGACCAGTCAGTCTCACCTCGGTGCCTGGCAGGATCATGGAGCAGATTCTCCTGGAAAACATGCTAAGGCACATGAAAAACAACGAGGTGGTTCAGCCAACATGGCTTCACTAAGGGGAAATCCTGCCTGACCAATTTGGTGGCCTGCTATGATGGGGCTACAGAACTGACAGAATAGGGGCAAAGCAGTCGACATTGTCTACCTGGACTTGCGGAAAGGTTCAACACTGTCCTGCACAACATCCTTGACTCTAAACTAGAGAGACATAAATTTGATAGATGGACCACTCGGTGGATAAAGAATTGGCTGGATGGCCACATGCAGAGAATTGCAGTCAATGGCTCAATGTCCAACTGGAGACCGATAATGAGTGGTGTCCCTCAGGGGTTGGTGTTGGGATTGATCCTGTCCTACACCTTTGTTGGTGACATGGACAGTGGGAATGAGGCGCCCTCAGCAAGTCTGCCAACAACACCAAGCTCTGTGGTGTGGTCAATACGCTGGAGGGAAGGGGTGCCATCCAGAGGGACCTTGACACGCTTGAGGGGTGGGCCAATGCCAACCTCATGAAGTTTAACCAAGCCAAGCGCAAGGTCCTACACCTGGGTCAGGGCAATCCCAGGCACAGCTACAGGTTTGGCAGAGAAGAGATTCAGAGCAGCCCTGCAGAGAAGGACTTGGGGGTGTTGGTCGGTGAGAAACTGCACATGAGCCAGCTTCAGTGTGCGCTTGCAGTCCGGAAAGCCAACCATATCCTGGGCTGCATCAAAAGAAGCGTGACCAGCGGGTCAAAGGAGGTGATCCTGCCCCTCTACTCTGCTGTCGTGAGACCTCATTTGCAGTATTGTGTACAGTTCTGGTGCCTTCAACATAAGAAGGACATGGAGCTGTTGGAGCGAGTCCAGAGGAGGACCACGATGATACAGGGCCTGGAGCACCTCCCGTATGAAGACAGGCTGAGAAAGTTGGGGCTGTTCAGTCTGGAGAAGAGAAGGCTGCGTGGAGACCTCATAGCCGCCTTCCAGTATCTGAAGGGGGCGTACAAGGATGCCGGAGAGGGACTTTTCATCAGGGACTGTTGCAATTGGACAAGGAGTAATGGGTTCATATTTAAACAGGGGAAATTCAGGTTAGATATAAGGAAGAAGTTCTTTACTGTGAGGGTGGTGAGGCACTGGAACAGGTTGCCCAAAGAAGTGTAAATGCTCTATCCCTTGCAGTGTTCAAGAGCCTTGAGTGATATGGTCTAGTGTGAGGTGTCCCTGCTCATGGCAGGGGGTTGGAACTGGATGATCTTAAGGTCCTTTCCAACCTTAACCATTCTATAATTATAAAGAAGATGCACATAAATGAACATTGTCATTTTGTCTGGGATTATAAAAATGTTATTTGATACTGCTAATTGCATGTTTAATGAGATACACCATATCTGGAAGAGTTCTCTGGCAGGTCTTGAGAGTGACTTCCAGTTACTCATTTCTGCATTTCTGGGACAGTCTGCACTCAGTTCTTGGGAAGAGTCTAACGTGAGTGCTCACAGTATGTTGTTTTCAGGGCCACATGGCTTTTCCTGCCTGGAGTTAAAAGTCAGTGCAGTACCTACTTGCTTGCAGTAAAAGTTACTTTAGAGAAAGGCTATATTCAGTGTAAGGTTAAATGCAGAACATCACATGCCCAACCTCTCATGGTGGTAAATACTAACCAGTTACTAGTTTCTACAAGTTACTAGTTTCTTCATCTTATTGCTTACTGTTTTTTCAAAACCTCTCTTACAAACCCGATGTTGTTCTGAGTCTTTATGGGTTGCCATAAGAGCATATTTACCATATCTTTTTTATATTTTTATCTCTTTGCTCACCAGATTTTGTGAATTACATGAAGCCACCTTTTGAGCCTTCCCAAACTGTATTGCTCCTTATTGGGGAAAATACTGGTTTTGCTGCATTCATTGCCTCATTGAAGATTTTTTCTTATATAATAGAAGAATGAGGAAATAGCAGGCCTTAGATTGCAAACTGACTTTTTTATCCAGTTGCAGTCTGATCCTGAGAGTATGAGAGGAATCTTGTGGTAGGCGTTTAATGACTTGGGAGGCCGCCAATGAACATCTTGTTTTAGCTTGCTTCACACATTAGATTTATCTAACGTGTGGCTAAAAAGATTGCATAAAATTCGGGTAAAAAGTGAAAACCTATGAGCAAAAGCAGAACAAATTTAATGGTTAATTGTGTTAATAAACACTAAGAACCATCCTAGCCTTGTACTTCCAGAGTGAAATGTTAAATTTGTTGTAAATAACTGTCAACAGAATTACTTCTATAATTCTTGGGTAAAAGCACTGAAAGAGTAATATTCTTAAGTGTATCTTATCCTGAAACAGTATACAAGAAATCTGATTGTAAAACTGTGTGCAAAACTTGCTGTCTTAAACAGACACAAGTTAATGAAAGGAAGTGAGAAACAAAAAAATGCTCACATTCTCTCCTCTAGTCTGCTGGCGTGTTTCTCACTTGGAGTGTGGTATTAGACTAGATTTATATTTACAGCTATAGGCTTGTCTATTGGCTTGTTTAACTAGAGGTAAGACATCTAAGCAGATCAATTGAAGTACCTCAAACTTTAGTGGATGCTGTCATTCAGAACTAAAGCAGCTTTGATTCCCATAAGGAATGGAGGTTTAATGTGCTTAACATGTTTTGAATTCGTATCTTGGATTTGATTTAATTTTCCATTTAAGGAAGACCTGAACTGTAAATCATGCATCTAAACTCCTGCCTCCCAGTCTGGAGTAAGCAGAATAAGTACATGTGAAAAATAATCATTAGTTTTTCTTCTTTTTTTTTTTCTCTCTCTCTAACTGTACAAAGGCAATTTTTAATTTTAATCCTGACATGCTAAAACCCATACAATTTATGTCACATAGTGCTGTCACTGAAAACTTAGTGTGATCTTCAAGACTGTATTATTCCTCCCTAAAAATTCTATTTCTGTAATTTGGCATCATTGGAACAGGACCTGATAGAGTTGTATCCTCACTGGAGGTTGCTGTTGTGTTGCTGGATCCAGATTAGGTCATAGGCACTTGGTTTAATCTCTTTTTAGGTTCTCCAAGTAAGGACTTCATGCTGGTTTAGGCTGACTACAGAATAGCTGATAGCTGATCTAACATACAAACAGTGGATACAAAGTTAAGACATCATTGATTTTATTTTATTTTATTTTTTCCTCCCTAAACAGTTTTGAATCACAGGAGAGTGTTGGATTAATACTTTGCATTATGAGGAGAGTGCCTTTTTAATATGCCATTGGAAATTCTAAATTACTGTTAGACTGTTGCCTAATTATAATACTTGGTATGTATTCCTGTGTAGTTTTGTATGAGGGAGATAAATGTATATAAGTTGAGGACTTGGATGTGACAGTTCTCTGTAGCAGCATATTCTTTGACCTTGAATAATACACCAGGTCATTTACAAAGCAGGGGTAGAGTTAAATTCTGGAGTTGGGTCCATAACATTCCGCATGCACAGTTGAGAAGCTGAGTAGGACTGAAGTTACATGATGTATCTAACATTTCTTAGCTCTTTCCAGGCCTGGGATAGCTTTCTTCAGGCTGCAGAGAGTCACCTCTACTTGGATATGGTCCTGAAGTCTGCATGTGCTTGAGCTTTCAGGTACAGTGCCCCTTCCACTCAGCAGGTCAGAGCTGTGGAGAGGGCTGAAGCCAGGTTTGCCACTTGGTGCTTTGGTTATTGAACAGTCAGATAAAGAGGAGATGCTCGCAATCTCCCAGCCAGTTACCTGTTATCTGAGAACACCCCTCACCAATTGAATTTAACAGGTGGTTTTGGCAGAGATTTTGGATCTTGGGTATAGGTGTGAGAGGGGTATTGGTAGCTTAGTACCATCATACTTGATGTATTCTGAGTTTATATAGAAGCAAACCGGGGAAATTTTCATATCATATGATGGCGAACTTCAGGATCAAAAGCAGAGGAACATAGTTGCACTTTTCTCTGAGTCCAATAGATGTGTTTAGCAAGTTAGAAGTCTGGTTGTTACCAATAGTAGGATACAAAAAATTGTTAGATAGAAGTTTTTTCGAGATCTAGATTTTGTTTTCATGGTAACTGTCAAATAACTTGTATTGTAAGTCATGTTGCATAGATTGTGATGTGTAAACTGTGGAAAATGGAAGAATATCACAAAAACGAAAATCTGATTCAATAATAAAAACATAAAAAGTGCAGGGGATAATAAGTAAGCTTCAGGAATAATGAGAAAAAAAATAGGTTGTAAAAGTATTTTCTGTGGGAATTCTTTTCAGCATAGTGTTGCAATCACTGCCCAATCTTTTGCATAGATTAGAACTTTATTACCTCTCAAGAGATGCATCACTGTGGTGCCATAATTAATTATGTTGAGGTTGGAAAAACATTTTTGGCCATTCTTCACTATTCCTCTTACTCTCTTTTGTATAACATTTATCTTCCTGAATTTTTTTTGGTAGGAAAGCCTATTTTGAAAAATTGATACCTAGTCTTGTTAGTTGCCCTTCTAGAAAGGTTTTGGGAAGTCTCAGTTGCCATCACTGTTTATTCTCTGTGAGATAGAGTGCAAGAGGAAGGCGATAACTGCTTGCCAGCAAATCGGAGAAGTGCAGAAATGTTAGAATAAGCACTGCAAGAGAAAATTAGTTGCAGTTTAAAAACCCAGACTGAATCTGTAGTTTTGTGGAATTATGGGATGTTTTTTCTGAATTGTAAAGATAGATTAGCGAAGTAGTGTGTGTCTGTCTGTCTGTGTGTGTGTCCCTCCGCACCGTCCCATTGTAAAGGCTGCTCTGATATAGCTTTAGGTTTAAGAGACTTTGTTAGTTTGATAGGAAATGTCTTCCATCTTCTCAGAAGCACAATAAATTTCTAGTCAACCGAAAAGCAAATTCAGGGTATCTTAAAATCTGAAGAAATGACAAACGTTCCATATTTATTTTAGCAGGTTACTTTCTATAGATGTTTTCAATTTAGTTATTGGTATTATCTGTGTGGATGAATGTTCTTTTCTTTTACTGTAGGCCAAATGAGGAGAAAAATCTCAGTTGAGAGAGACAGAGCTTAAACTTCTCTATACGTTTCAATTGGGAGGAAAATGGTTACTGTTAAATCTCTGTCAGTCTGACCAAATTTGACTACAAGGCTGCCTTTAACAGAAGAAAGCACAGAATGTGATCATCCTAAAAGAAACAAGGTGTTTCCTTGTTTTGGGGTGTTTTTTTGGTGTTTTTGGGGTTTTTCTGTTTTTTTTGTGGGATTTTGCTCATTTTTTTTTTTTACGCCCGCTGGGCGTAAGGAAACAAGGTTTCCTTTAGGAAGATGCAGAAATTCAGTAATAATTCAGATGTATTTTATGGGAGAGATGAAAATAAATTATATATTTAGTATGTGCAGTGGATTTAAATTGATATTGTATGATCTTAACGTTGGAATTCCTTATCTATTTTTTATAAAAATTTAACAATTTTCTTGTTTTGGAAGTAATTTTACAACAGCTCTTTCTTTCTATTTAAAAGTCTATGCCGTGGTATACCATAGTGGTAACTAACCAATGGAAAGAATCATTATACTTGTATTTCTGTCTATGTTCTTCAAGAAGAGTGCTGAAGTCACTTAATTTTCTTTTGCTGGGAACTTCAAGAATTAAAAATGCAGTTACCCTGGTTTCTATTTCTTTATTTTAGTTAAAATGTAATATTTATGAAAAGCCTTTTGCCAAGCTTTTGTTTTAGTATAATAATGTTATTTAGCAATGCCAGGCCATTTTCAGCTCCCGAAATGAAAATATTTATAGAATAAATACTTTCTTAATCCTTGTCATGAGAGGAGGGTGGGGCAGGTTTTTGTCCTCCTCCTGTCCTGACATTTGGCAATTTACTGGCTAAATTCTATTCAGTGTATTTTTACTTATTTCTTTTATAAAACTGTGTCTTTCTGTGGAAGTTTGGAGCCCTCAGTATGGGGGCTGTGTGCTTTAGAAAGATGGAAGCATGAAGAAAGGAGAAGGTTAAAGGGTGTGTAGATCAAAGTTTAGAGGGATGTTTCAATATGAAGGACTGCTTGGGGTAAAACTTATGAAAATTGGGTGGTTTTTAAATGTGGTTTGCTGTTTTAGTTCCTTTCTCTTTTCTTCTTCCTGATAACTTTGAGACCTATAGCACAGTTAGCAAAGGATTGTTCTTACAAGTTTAAGAAAATTAATAGCTGCCTGCTCTTATTTTTTATTTTGAGAGTCCTATGTATACCTCCCTGAGGGAGCAGCTGCAGCATGAGCTCAGTATGATCTGATGCTCAATAGGCATCAGAGAGTCTTTGTGGAAAGGGTAATATTAATAACATGGAGGAGAGGATCTGGTCTTGATTAATAACATCTAAGTAAATTGGAATTTTTAAAGAGCTTCTGAAGAAGTAAAATGACGATCTTAGGTTCCTTTGAAAACCTCAGCTTCAATTTAAAACTAACTTCAGTGACCCTAGAGGCTTTGAATGTATTTATCACGCAAGAGGCAACTTTAAAATTCTACACTGTACAATTGCTTTTATGAACAATCAGGCTCATGCTTTGGTCTTTCCTTTGACTTGTGATCTGCATCTCTGCCTGTTAAAGGTTTTGGCTCTAACTTTGAAAGTGATTAAATACATTACAGCGTGCATTTCCATCAAAGAAACTATCAAGGTTGTTCCAGATCAGTTTAACTACATAGGTGAAAAGTCTGGAGTAAACTACATGAAAGATAAGAACACCTCTTAGATGAGATTGGTCTCAGAATATATTTCTGAAGATGATTATAGGTTTTGTCATCACTGACACAGAAATACATGTTTACTGCAAGTTTTACTGGTGTCATAGTGAGAGCAGTGTTTGTCTCCCAGTTTTCTCTAATTTTTCTTAGGTTTCCTTCACAGCAAGATGAAAGTGTCTGTCCTCACCCTGCTCTTGTAGGTGGTAGCTAGAAAGCGTTATTCATCCTATGGTGTAAAATTATTTCCGTGTGAGAGTTATTTCTTTGAGGAATGTGCTGTCTATTTTTACATGTGCTAAACACCTTCATAATTCACCATGTTGTTTATATGAGTGACAGCATAGCTCTCTTCCTTCTGTCTTATAGAAGTCTTTTTCTTTGGGGGGGAAAATGGCAGAACTTTCTATACCTTAGAAGAGCAAGAGGCTTTCTAGTTGTTACTGCTTCATGTAAAAGTTACTTGCATTATATGGTGATAGGAAGTTTCTAGGCTAAGTTCAAAGAGTTTAAACCAGATTACTGTAGGAGCTGACTGTCAATCAGTGCATGATTTTTTTCATCTGCTGGAGATGATCGATAGAAGCTCACCAAACCCACCTTTCATGAAGGCTTCCCTAGAAGCACATGAATCTAGTATCTTACTGTTACATCAAATTCGTCAAATAACTTTTTTCCAATGGTGATCAAGCTGCAAATGAGATATGCTGGTTTTCCTACTATTGAGAAACTATTCCTGAACCTTCCTGTTCATGAGGTGCCATCTTGCAGGGTAAATTTGTCTCTTATCAGTTGTATCAGTTTGTTCTTGAACCATGATTATCATTTAGCGTAATTATGTCTTTCATCTTTGGTGCTCACACCTTTGTATTTTAGTGGATATCAATCGTATTTCTGTTCAATATTTGATCAGTTACAGTAATTGAGCAAGCTTTCTTCCCTGTTGAGAGATAGATTGTTTGCTCCTTTGGTTGCCCTTTGCCTCTTTCAGGGTGAATTCATCTCTCTGTGTCTGTGTAGAAGGGAAGGTGTTTGAGCGTAGGAAAAGAAAACTGCATTCAGTGTTATAAAAATATATCACAGAAACCTTTTGTGTGTTGATATCAATACCTCCCTTTTTCTAAATACCTCAAATAGTATATATAATATTAGATTTACCCTCTTAATTTTCTTTATATTATAGAAATCCAGCTCTACCATTTTGTCACTTGTTCCTGATGACTTCTCAGTCTATAGTAGAAACTCTTGGTTAGTTTCTAAATGCATGAATTCAGATTTTGTGCTCTTTAATTTCATCCCATTTCTGTTACCTTTTGTTTACTCAGTCATAGAATAAAGTATCATAAACGATGATGTATTATCACACTCCTTTTCTTTGGGAATGCTGCCTTAATTTAATCAGATAATTTAACTCATGCTCATTATTTGGATGCTAAGATGGGTTTTATTAACAATCACAATACCTATTCTTTTGTTACTCTGCAAATAGTTAATATATAGAACTCCTTTACCTTGAAATATTTTCCATCATCAGCTCCCTTTTTAGGTAAGTTCTTGCTCACCTCAAAATTATTCTAGTTGTCATCCTTCCTGTCAGACAAAAAACACTATTATAAAGTTGAAATGTGAACACAGATCGTCTGCTTGTATAGAAAATCAGTTATCAGAGATGAAAATCAGTGTAATTTGTTTTTATTACATTTTTCTTTATATTCATTGTTTCAAAATTTTTTTTCATGCTTTGGATTAACAGGGCTGCAAATGCATTGTCTCCTTTCCTTGTCCCCTCTGTAAATCTATGTGCTGTATTTGTTAATCATATGATGCCGCCTCTGAGTTCTGCTTATATCTGACTTTTAGACTAGAATTAACCAAGTCTCCAAACTGATATGCTTCTGCACAACACCTAAGAAAAATTGGCATTAGGTTTCATTTATCTGTTTTGTATGTTTGACATTTATATGGCAACCTGTAGTGCAGAAAAGCTGTAGACGATGATTTACTGTGTCTCTGATGTGGTCCTTGGGATTCTAGGTGTGACGAAATGCACATTTATGGTGTTCAACAGAAGTTGAACCATTTCAGGAAGAGGTGCATGACTTAACTGTTAGATGTATGTGGCATGTGACAGCTAATAAAGGGAGCAGTGGAAGGGCGAAACTGGAAGGTGAGCCATTAGATTAAGCTAAAGCCTTACCTAACTGGTCTTATGACACCACTCCCATCCCCACTTCTGCCCTATATCTCCTATTTGGACAATATATTTAAAAATTGCCTCTTCTGCTCCCTTATTCAAAGAACTTGAAGTCAGGTTTGTTCTCAGCCTGCACAAAGGCAATAGGAAGCACGAGACCTTCATAGCAGAAGATGGTAGAAAAGCAAAAGTGACAAATCTAACATGAGTTATGTTTTTGTTTTCAAGATTAGGGTTAGCTGAAGAACTAAGTGCTACTCTGACATCCTTTAAAGCAATACATGATTTTTAAGCCATTCAGCCAAAAAATAATGACAGTACAGTTAGGCGATTGGTGTAGAAGTTAAATATTGGCAAAATTCTAGTCAAACATAAAAGTCATGAGGATAGGTAGTTGATACAACCGTGATGCAAATAGCTTTAAATACATCCTCATGTTTTCACATAATTGGCTTCTACATGTCTACTTTAAGTAAAATACTGTTTATGAAGTCTCTGGCTTTTTTTAGCTAAACCTTAGATCAATACTTGTTGTCAAAACACTTGTCTTAAAGTTGCTGTCTCTTGATTTTCATAGCTGTATGTTTGGTTCTGCCCTATATTCCTTTCTCATAGCATCTTTCTAGTGCTTTTTGAATACTCCACTCATCTCCACTCTTCATGTACCTGTGAATAACATCAGTCCCTGTGGCCACCCTCTCTTCTGCTGTAGTCTTGTCTCTGGACAAGATTATTTTTAGACATAAATCTGACCAACATTTCTGTTCGTTACTTGTACCCTAAGCTTTAGTTTCTGATCACATCCAGTTGGTGTCTATCACCATTGCAAGCCCAGCATAGCTAGAGCAGAGCTCCTGTTCTTGACCTAGTGCATTGGACTCTGGAGCTGACATTTCCTTGGTCTGGCTCCTGCTGCTGGAGCACTCGCTGCTGCAGTACTTCCAGTCATCATGGCCAGAATGTAACAAAGCCTTTTAAAACCATTCTGGTTTGCATGTGCACCGCTTCTTTCCACTTGCAGCTTTCTACTTTACATGAAATTTCTTATGTCATCTTGTTATATTAGGGTTGTGGCTCAGTAGTAGAAGAAGGTATAAAGGTCTGTTGTCTGTTGAAACTACAAAAGCACTTCCAAAATTACTATCCATAAGTGCTAAAGTATTCACTTAAGACAGACACATGAGAAAAACGTAAAATTTTAGTTGCCTTCTTCCTTAATTACAAATGTGTTCATCTGTTGGAGTACAGAATTGATAGCACAAAAGCTTTTTTAAATATTCTTAATAACTTATCAGTATTCTCTGTTACACACTGTTAGATGGAAGAAGATGATTTGACAAGTTTCAGTCTAGTGTTTAATATTGGTCAGTGTATAAATAATTACAGAATGAGTTTAAGTCAGGGAATCAAGTCCATAAATGTTCTGAATAAATTATGAATATCTTAAATGCTATTAGAGAAGCTGTGTTTTGATGAGCATTCATGTCTCTGAAATGTTTTGCTTTATAACTGCTCTTCTTGAGAGGAAAAAATATTGTTATTTTATAAGGCTAATGTAGCCCCTATGATTAATGTGTTGGGAACATCTTGGCATCTTCTAGATTGCAACTTTAAAAATAACCACATTGCTTTTAACATGTTCATTTACAATATGGTTTATTGTAAATGAATTATTGCTAGCTTTTCTGAGCAGAGCAGACTTGAGAAGCAAGCAGGTAGAGAGTGTGCCTGCAACCTGTGGAATCAGACTTTGTTAGTCTGGTGGGAGCTCTTGCCCTCTGTGGCTGCAACTGTAACCAGCGGTCCAGTAGCTGAAAAATAGAGCCTCAGAACTTTTTTGCAGAGCCTGTTTGTTGGCCTTCAGCTTCAGGTCAGATACAGATGTTCGCTGTTGGAAACTCAACACATGTAGTATAAAAGTGACATAATGATCTCTTCCTCGTGTTCTCATGTTTTTTACAGAAATTGGTGTTTTAAATCATACCAGTAATAACTTGATTCTGTTGTGTGAAAAATGCTGGGTTTGGATAAGGATGCTTGTTGTGTCATCTATGTTGAATCAAAAAGGAGAATGATGCATAAGAAATAACTTACTCATTGTAAATGTGTATGTCATTGTTTTGGATAAGAAATGTACCACTTTAATAAGAAAGTGTCCTTTTGCACTGGCTTGCATGAAAAGGAGAGATTTCAGGTTTCATTTATTAATCAGGCTGTTCTGATAGATGGTGATCACTGCTATATACACACTGCTTTCTCTGTGTGGCTTGGTGTGAGCAGAGGTGTTTGGGAGCTGCAGAGTGTACACATTCCTGTCTTGTTTTCATATACCACCTTTCTGTTAATGCACAACACTTCAGGCATTCTTTCTAACCTTATGCTCCATATAATATTTCTGTTAACTTGTTTATTGTATGCTAGCATTTGATATGGAACTATATACTCTCTAGTTGTTTCTTGTTGCAAAGTTGTACTTATTTATTTTGAGAGAATGCTTTTTTCCCCACCCTAAAAAACAGCAACAATTTGAAATTATTTTATATTGCTATTGCTGCCAACAGTATCTTTAAGAAAAATTAATAGCAATTAAAAAAAAAATGTGCCTACTATAATGTTTTTAGTCCTCCTAGTCAAAAATTATCCTAAAATGAGAGATACCATTTATTAAAAAAAGCAAAGAAAAAAGGCATCAGCATCCAATCAAATACTTACTGGAAAATAGTTTTTAATACTACTAAAGACAAGCAACATGTCTTGATGCATGTCACAGAGACATGCAATTTCAATCTGCAGCGTTCTGTTAGTTGCTACTATTTGTTAAGTGGCAAAATGTTTATAACTCTATCTCATAAGTACTACCTGGACATGACTGTTAATCAGTTCATTAGGGAGGAATTTCTTTCTTTTACAACTAGAAACGCTTAGTGTTAGGGAGAGGAAGAAAAAAGGGAAGACGACACTTCCTACATGGGAGAAGAAGTATTTAACTGACTTCATTTGCTGGAAAGTGGAATAGATTTAAGCAGTCGTAATATTCTTTAGAAGATTTCTTGTCTTGACAGATACCTATATAGACAAAGGATAATAGCATTTCAAATTAATCCTTTTCCTTATTTTTCCCCCCAAAATAAATATCTTGAGTCTTTTTCTGTAAGGTGAGAAAGGGGAAGATTCATTTCTCTCAAATGTGCCTTGGAACCTTCTCCATTTACTGTTTTGCCATTATAAATTGATTCTTGGCAATTTATATACTAGTGCTGCAGATGCAAGCAATTTACAGATAAACCAGAAGTGATCAATCATTCTTGAGACAGCAGTATGGAGGGGAGAAAAAAGTGATTTCATGGAAATGATATTTTTGGGAGTACTGCTTCCCAGCTCCTCCCGAGACTGATTTAATCTGGCAGAAGGATGACTTCAACAGCGGTGCCTCCTTTAATGTGCTGTCTAATTAGTCATGAGACCTAGTTTTCTTTCTGGCAGGCAGTAAATAAGCTTGAGTTTATTTCTGGATTACAGGATAGTAGCTGAAACAACCTTTAGAAAAATGGTTTTGGTAAACCTTGCTTTGAAAATACCCTTATGTTCTGAGAACAACCACCCAGTGGACTTCAGGGCAAGTCAGGCAGGGATCCAATGCAAAAAAAAGTTATCGGTAATACAGTAATTATGTGATGATCAAGAATTGTGTTATCCACACAAAGAACTGGACCAGCTGTGTAAGCTTCATTCTGGCATCCTCAAATCCTGATGTTCACCTTTGATAAGTTATGTTTGTGTGTAGTAACATCTTGAAATAAAAGATAGAAGCTGAGGGCAAGTGGGATGGGCAACTGTGTGCTGAGTATGGGACAGACAAAGGTAGCTGGTGAGGGTCAGCTGTGCTGGCAGAGCAGCAACCCGTGCCACAGAGGCTGTGTATATCCTGATTTTGACCTTTCTGAAGATAATGTGCTCAATCAGTGGTGTCTCTTTTAGGGCCTGTTTTAGCATTACTTGTTTGCTATTTGTGCTAAGACCTGTTTTGTTGTGTTTTCTTCACAAGCACAGAAATAACAAGAGCTTCTCTATTTCTCTGCAGCTTTTACGAGAGTTGAAGCACCCTAATGTGATTGCATTGCAGAAGGTTTTCCTTTCTCATAGTGACAGAAAGGTTTGGCTGCTGTTTGATTATGCTGAACATGATCTGTGGGTAAGTAGAGATTTCCCTGAGTGTTTGAGCTAGTGTAATATAAGCTTGTTCGAAGTGACATGTATATGGCATACCTTTGTATAGCACAGAGATACAGAAATTTCTTTCTCAGTAATTAAAGGTCTAACTGACATCCTGTTATTTGTATGTTTTAAAAACCTGCAAAAGGCTATGTAGAATTTTTTAAAGTCGAATTGTATTTTGAAGCTAAAAGAATTTTCCTACAAGCTCTAATTGCAGTTAAAGAAAGCATTCCTAAATTGAGACCTTCTAAAATAGAGTTTGGGAATGTATTTAATTTTTACTGTTTTTCGGCAGTTTCACGCATGCTTAGGCACACACACACACAAAGAAAACAAGGAGAGAGACTGCTTTACTGAGTCTTCTCACTGAGATATAGTGGAAATGACCAACATTCAATCATCTAATTCTAAACAGTGAATTTATGACAGTATGAGTGGAAAGAAAATAAGAAAAAAGAGTAAGCCCTGCTAATTTGGCCTACTAATGGAGTATCACTATGTGGAAGAGGAGTAGAGACTTAGGTGTCCATTTTTAAGTTTCCAGCAAAATATGGTTTGGTATAATCTGTTGTAGGGGTGGACATCATTGACATCATGAGTTGAACTCAGGTACAAATATTCAAGCTCCACACTTACTGATAAGGTATGAGTTGCTTGGGCCTGGATTTGTGCTTAAACCCAAAAGAAATCAAACACTAAGAACAATCAGTATGCTTATAATTCCTTTAAAAATACTGTCAAGGAGAGGAAGTGGCAATATTAATTCCAATATTATTTTTTAAGGCTTCAGTAATATAAAAGTTGCTTTGACTAATGTTAGTGACAAATTGGTCAGTTTTTTTTGTACTTTGCTCTCAAGAGATGATTAATACATGCTTGTAAATGACACAAAATTGTAATCGGGAAGGAAAATAAATTTAGGCCATGTAAAAAGATACTTCTGGCTCAGAACAAGTAAAGTCATGGTATTTCATTCCCCTTCATATGCTTTGAAAATATATCATTTGATTTCTCAAATGTAGTAGGTTTGTATTTTAGAAGTTTTCTTCATCAAAGGTTAGTGTATGCTGAGAGTTTGTGTATTTCCCATAACTGGTGGCAGTGATGATGAATAGGAATGCAGCAGCTAAAACCCCGTATGGACAGAATTTATTTGTGCATCAAATGAGTTTACACATTTTATAGAACAATCACAACAAACACATTGAACTGCTACATTGAATGGCATGTTTAAAACACCTTTTTTTCTAACCTTTTCCATTAGAATTTATTTTGGGCGTGTGTTTTTTACAGTGTGTGGTGATCTTTCACATGATTAACAGCTTTAGATAAAGAATTACTGCAGTCTAATGTTCTTGCCACTCCTCACATCTGGCTGGGTTTTGGTCATAATCACAGTGAAGTTAATTCTTTTCTATTGTTTGAGACTGAAATGTTTGTTACACTAGTTATTTGATGTGAACTGGTCTCCCACTTCTTAACGCTCTTTTATTTTTTTCCTTTGGGACATGCTACACAAATCATTTCTCCTTTCCTGTATAATTGCCCATGTTTCCTTGCTTTTTAAGCCTTTGCCAGGAGTTCTTTTTCCTCCCTTGCATAAAGTTGGCCATGTTCAAGGCATTCTTGGTTCTGGCTTAAACTTGGTCTTCATTTCCTTTACTGTCAGCACTTCCCAAGCATCGCTCTTAATTCCCCTTTTGTCTCTTTTGCTCACTCCCAACTTTGTGTCTTTTTCCACGCTGCCTCCTACACATGGAACAGCCTCCCAATTAACGTACGTAAAGATCCTTCACTATCCTCCTTCAAAAAACTCCTCAAAATCCACTTAATTTCGTAACGCATTTCAGTAATAACAACCACTTGTCATTCTGTCTGTGTTGTGTTGTGTTTTGCATTTCCTGTGCTTTACAGCTTGTACCCTTTCAGCTCTTTGGGGTAGAAATTGTAATAGGGGATTGGCACATTTTGTTATTGCTTAGTACTATGTGCTTCCTCAGCACTACCTAAAACCAAAAATAAATCTATTCCTTGTGGGTATCAGTTTAGAAGGGTTTAAGTTTTGGAATGGTAGATGTGCTGTCACTAGAGAGATGTAGATTTCCAGAGACCAACAGTTTCAAATGTAGGTAGCTTAGAGTTACTGAACAAAATCTGTAAGTATGGGAATCATCCTTCCCTTCGAAGCTGCCTGGCTTTAGTAACTCCTGTTGGCTTCAATGAGAAGAGTAAATGCTTATCACTTACAAACATGAGATTAATTAAAATCATTACATTTTTCAGCTTCTGTACTGGAAACATTTGGCAAGAGATGAATAAACTATATTAGATGCTATCTTATTCTGTTCGTGTTGTAATACTGAAAAAAAAAATGTCCCATTCTAATGAGGAAACGTGATGGTGCCAGTTAAGCTTATTAAAAAGTTCTTTCATGGTGAGCAAGATTTTGGTTTTTTTTTTTTTTTTTTACTTTGCATGTAATTCTCAAGGATTAGACTGCTCAAATCTGAAATTCGAGTATAGATAGCTGCATACTTTATAATTTGGTGTAACTTGTGTTTAATACCATTACCAAGGGATGAAGAAAGCTATTCTAATTTGAACTACTAGTGACAGGTATTGGTGAAGATTTATTATGTTGTCCTTCCCTCAGAGATATTCAGTGTTTAATAACTAAGCCCATGAAAGACTTTTCCTTCATCACCTCTCAAGTTACATTATGCAAAACAATGCAAAGCCATTCATGAGATTACAATAAAGAATAGAGGCATTCTTTTGACCAATTGATTTATAACTCTTGTTTGTTTTAATTACCAAAATTCTTAGTGTAATCCACAAATGATTTCCTTATGATTTTTCTTGGCTATTAGTCTCTGTCAACTGGTAAAGTTCTTAGGCTGTTGGATGTGCCACATATGTTCATTTATAGTGTATTGTCTACACTGTCATCACTGCTTGTATATGCTCCTGCTACGAGGTGAATGCAAGATTTCTTAGCTTATACCTCAATGTAAAAGGAGCATCGGATGCAAGGTTAAAAATGTGTATGTCCACAGATGCCACTGAACATCTCGCACATGATAGGCCACATCCTTTCTTAATTCTTGATAACCTGCTTCAGTCTCACACCTTTATATTCCAATTGTCTGAAACTTTCAGCTTCAGATTTTCATAGCCACAGAGCCATCTCCTGTTCCTTCCCTTGTGGGGGACATGCCTTTTTTAGTATCTACTTGTAAGGTCTTGGATGCTTTTAGTTCAAATTGTATCCAGGTTTTCTGCCTTGGTTACTTTATGTTGAAAAATATAAAATTACAAAAAAAATGTAATTCAGTTAACACATAGCTGAATTCATCTTAAGTCAACGAGTCAAATTGATACCATTTTTTAAAGTTACATTTTCCAGTACACAGTTAGAACTTTAAAGTCTTACAAAACTATGCATGGGTTAAATCTTTCCAAGAAAAAGTGTAATTCCTTCAACTGATACACGTACTTTTCTGCTATGTTCATTTTTTACCTTTTTTTTTTCTTTAAAAAAAAAGGTTGGTTTACATGCGTGAATTTTTGCTGTTTTACAACTAGAGGATAACTTTTTTTGCTATTTAACTTTCATGTATGTTATTATTTTACCTTAGTCTTAAGTTGTATACTGCTGTCCAGAACTTCCTATGTAAAGCTTATACACTTTAATTATTCAAATTTATATGAAATACATTAAATGCATGATAATTAGTTAATTGGATTTAAAGAAAAGTTTGATACAAATGAGATCTACTCTGGAGGTCAACTGTTTGTTGTCAGTGTAGTTACTTTTAGCCATTGGATGGGTTATAATACTAGAGCTTTTCTTCTGTTCCTAGCTACTCTCCTATACTTTTACAGCATCAGATTTTTAGTATTTGAAATATTTTTCTGAAGCACACATTTTTGGTTTTTGTAATGCAGATAAGTGCCCATTCAATATCTTCAACTCCATTGTCTCTGTATTTTTAATTTTTGATTGTAAGCAACATTTTTTTAACTCTTTTTTTATATATTCTGAATTGATAGGGTATCTACTTTTTTAGCTATGGTACAGAGTTAATTCTCAGGCTCGTTTAATATGTGTGTGTAACCTCAAAGCTTTAACATCCCTTTTTCTGGAAATCTCTGTTATAACTGAAATCAGAAGCTTCTGAATTACCACCTTTTTTTTTTTTTTTTAAATTTCATTCTGAAAAGCAGTGACACTTTCATCACAGTAAAATGTGTTGAATGTGTTTTATAGCCATAAAAACTATTGTTGGTTCTTAATAAGTGAGTAAATAAATTAACTATGATTTGATAATATTGTATATGATGATACATTCACTGTCCAAGACCAGTAAACCATTCTGTGGGTTGTGGGTTTTTTTAGGTATGGTTGAATGTTTCTTTCTTATTATTAGATTCCAGTGAACTCTTAAGGGTTAACTGCTTCACAACAAATGCCACTGAGAAACACGGAGTAAAATTTAGCTTGAAATTACTGTTGATAGTGATAAAAATATATGGACAGACTGGCTTTGTATTATGTGAAATACTTGTTACGTATATATTCTGCTTTTTAAAAATGTAAGATAGAGATTATCGCATAGCCATGTGTATCTAAAAATAATAATCAAATAATGGAAAAGAGAAAATATTCTTCCTACATGTGGATTTGCTAACGCTACCTTGACTCTCTCAATATGCAAATAAATATACTGAATTTCAGCTAACAGCATTCTGTTCTTACATGCTAAATGAAATTGTGTGGGTGTTGCATACTAATTTGTGCAATAAACCTGCACATTTTTAAATCATGTGAATGTTTTCTAATAGATCTGATTTTTAAAGTATTCCTCAAGTATGGTGTAACCAGTTATAATTCTTCCACTAAGCTTCAGTTTAGCTCTTAACCATGAGGATAATTCAGATGCTAATTGATCATGAGTAGTTTTTACATACATAGAAATAACTTAGCGTAGCAGTATTATTTTTCTCTTTTAATTTTCTATATATGTATATGTTTTTGTTTTAATTCAGTCCTGCTCCACTAGGTGATTCTTTGTTCAGTCTGCTCTGTTGTGTGCGTATTTAGCAATATAGGATTGTGCTAGCTGGCAGAAGAATGTAAGATTTGTTGGCACAGAAAGGAATGTGCTAGCGTAGGTTTTGATTGCTTTAAAGTTACAATTTTTATCATCAGCCACTATTACAGAAAGTCTTTACAGCATGATTTATCCCTTCCAAATATAATGGATGAGGTTTTTTTTGACACTAAAGTGATGGTTGGATTTCTTGCAGAGAGCAGCGACATTCCTTGCTGATAGCTGTCTGTTCTGAGAATGCGCTTGTCACTCACAAAACTTGCTTTTTCTGCCAGAGTTGTAGGGATTTGAGGGTATTTTGTGTGGATTCATTCTTTGTACCACGAAGCATGAGAATTGGAGGAAACAACAGGTAGGAACAGACCTCAAAGACAGAGGCAAGGGTGCAAAAGGATGAAGTGTGTGAAGAATTAATGTGAAAAGTGGTGTGAATACTGAGTGTTGCAGAAGGGGTAGCTGAATTCTTATGGGTTTTATTATCATTATATAGACTTATTTTGACATATTTAGGTCTGAAAGATGTAGAAGACCTGGAAAGACCCCAGCAAAAACTAGGAAAATGATACTGAATCTGTTTATATCTGCTCTGTGTTTCAAAGCTTAGGTATTTGAAGCAAGTTGGCATTAGCAAAATTTAGTGTATTAAAGCTCCTTTCAGTGTTTCTTAAAATGTTCACTTACTGTCACTTGGAATTGGATTTTTTGTTGAGCACTTTGGTTAATGACATTCTAAAGGCAATACTTGATGATGGCCATGTACTGGCACTGTTTAGAATGTGTTGAGGTGTGTTTTTTCCCAGCCTTGTCTTTTAAAGGGCTGTTGTGTGTTGGTGGTTGTAATGCTTTCAAAATTGGAAACCTACATGATTGTTGTAGAAAGACTTTTACCCACTTTTGTTTTGATTTTATTAAATTTTACTTGTGATATACCCTTGACCCCTTTTTTTTTTTTTTGTGTCTGAAATGAGTCTTAAGTGTAGCCATATGAAGCTATGATTTATTTTCGAAACAGCAAACAAGCATTGCTCAGGTTAGTTGGATCTATCTTTGCTGCTGCTTTTTGAAAATTGTGCAAACAATGCATGATTAGTTTTTATAGCCCCTTTAGATTTTGATTTATTCTCCCATAGCCATTTAAGTGCTTTACATTTAACACTCAACAATATTAGTTACCTTTTTTTGGGTATTGATTGCTGAAGAGAGAAGATGGAAATCGTTTTATGTTTAAAATGAGACTTGAAGCCATATAATCTGTATCTTCCTCTTGACCTTGGCACAGATTTAATGTGCATCCAAGCTTCCATCTCTTTAATATTAAAATGTAATTTTACTTTGTACTGGTGCATTGACATAATTCTATTTTATTCTCAAAGGTTGGGTTAGGATTGGATAGAAGGAAAGGGTTTTGCTTAAGTGTGGGAGCAAACAGTTTATTTCAGCAGGGAGAGGCATCTGTGTTGACATGATTGCGTTTCAGTTGATGGAGATGCATGGAAGTTTGAAGTAAGCATTGCCTTGAAGAGTAGAACTCAAGTAGTCAGGTTTTCTAGGGGGTTGTGCCTTGAGGTCTGTGGCTCATCTTATGTCTCTTGAGGTGGGAGGTCACGCTAACTGCATTTAGTCAGACATGCATAAAATCTCTCCTTTAGCTGGCTTCTTACTTCCATGAAGATTTTCCAGGTCTGACTTGTTTTAACCTCTGTCATACTGAAGAGCAATTCTCAGAATCAGGAATGGGATGACACAAACAGAGAGTATGTTTGCATCAGCTTGGCTTCCTTGAAGCAGGCTGAAATTAGGATCTTTTTGAATGCTTATTTAACTGCTTATTAAATACTAGGGGTTTTCATGAAACTGAATGAGTTTGCTCTATATTGTCATGCATTGTGTATGGTGGAGGATTTAGAAAATATGAGTAATTCTTCCATCAGCCGATTTTTCACATCAGTCTCAACACATTAGGTAACATAGAAGGCAAATGAACTACTAGACTGAATATGAGTTACTGCTGCATTTTCTTTCCAAATGCTTAGCTCTTAATTTCTTTATGTGTTAATTGTTTATATGGTCTTGCCTTTGCAAAGGCTGAAATGGTCTTACTGAAATAAGCCAGTTCATCCATTTTTCCTCTCAATTTTATTTTATTTTTTGAAGTTGGAAATTGGGAATAAGCAGTTAGGAAACAAAACCAGTAGTCCCAGATATTGCAAACAGCAATTATAGCATGCCTCTGAAAGCTTCATTACTTTTCTAGAATGATTATAAATTCTGTTCTGTGTTCTTTAATGTTCTTCAGTGAAGTATTAATTTAGAGTATAGACGTAAAGCCACTGACACAAAGTTAATGCCTTGTTTAAATTTAAAACGAAATATGAAAAAGCAATAGAAATATTTTTACATAATGTTTATTTGCAAAAGTGAATACTTAATTGCCTCACAATGTTTTTGGAACCCAGTCAGGGGCAGCATGTTTTTAAGATTTAGGAATATGAAAATACAGATGCACAGAAGGGAAAAGCAACTTGGCTACTTTTGCTGAATAGATTTGAATATTGCTTGGAATTTCATTTACCTCATATGACATGCATTCTTTCATTTTAAAGCTTTTTAGATATATGGGAAGGAAAGCTTGCATCTGCAGTGTTCTAATGAACTAATTTAAATTAAATTATGACTGGATAATGTTGTGGGTGGTTTCTGTTCTGTAGCATGTGAATGGTATAGTGCACACAGACAGTTAAGGCTTCCTTAAACTTTTGCTCAAAGTGTCTGGGTATTTTCCAGCTTTTGTGGCCAGGTGATCTGTCAGAATACGGGAATTAAATTATCATTAGAGAACAACAGTGAAAAAAGATTTGGAGAATGCTGAAGCTGTTTCATTCTCTGCTTGTCTTGCTACAAACATGCCTCTTTGACTTGACTGAATTGTGGAACTCCTTATGCTTTGTTCTTAGTGGTTATCCATTAGGGGTAAGATTCAGCAAAGAACTTAAGCGTACCTAAAGCTGCAGTGTCCAAGCTCACCTCCTGGTTCCTGAAGAGAGATGCAGAATGTCCTTCTACCTGTCAGGTTTCAAATCTGTACTCCTAACTCACGGGGCAGTCTTGATGCTGTGCGATTCTGCAGAAAGATTTATTGAATGAGAGAAAGGAGGAGCGTGGTTTGGAAGCCTAGTGGTTAGGGCAGTCGTCTGGGGAATGGGAAACAGGTTGCAATTCCTATAATTCCTGTAAGTTATTCATACCTTTATTATGTCTGAGATTATGGCCTTTATATGCTGTACTTGAGGCTGTACTTTGTGACTATTCAGGAAGCGAAGCTAGTAGAGAATGCCTCATCACTTGCATAGTGCAGTTATGTATAAAGAACATACTAGTTTGTGCTGGTATCTGCATCCGTTTCTGTACCTGGGGTTTTGGATTTAAAGTATTAAATGTTTTGACTCAGAGCGTATCTCCCTCCCCTCCCAAAGTCAGCAGAATTACTTAAGAAATTCCTTTAGCATAGTTGTACTGGTATGGCATCCTTGCCCATTGGAGCTTACTCTACTCCTCTGTTTGAGGGATATTTTCCCACAAGAGTGATGGGATAATATAGATATATTTCTGAAAATATGCAGAAATAAGAAAAAGCTTGGGCTTGCTATTCAGCAATTGCACCTATTTGCCCTTCAGTTTCTTAGATGGACACTGCCATTAAAATTACTGATTAGCACTGGTTATGCATGTTGGTCTTTCTTTATGTGGGTAGTTCCCTACAAGAAATTGGATGAACTGCTTTTTTTACAAAACACTTGAGGGTAGGAATTGGTCACAACCACTGTGGATTCATTCCTATGGCATGGGGCAAATACAGCTTTTCAGTTCCCTGTGCTATTTGGCCTTGCAGTATGTTTTTAGTTTAATTTTTCTTCATTTCTCTAATCTAAACTGATGGGATGAAGTTTGTGATTTGACGAATATACACTTCTGTAGAGTAAGTTGGCAACAATAATTTTTATTTGCTTTTATAGGAAATTGAATTTTATCTAATAGTGATAGCGCTTACTTAAAACTATCAGTTTTAGTTCACTTCTGCAATTCAGTAACTCTTTCAAGAAAGGAGCTTGCTTTCTTAGCCTTTCTGACTGGGACAAGCAAGCATCAAAGCAAGATGATTTAAAAATGTGTGTAAGTGGTATTTCAGAGGCAAATAAGAGCAAGCTCTGTCATCTTCTGGAACGTGTGCTAGCTTTGGTCAGTGTGATGGGAAGCCTCAGTTATCAAGTCTGGTTGGGTAACTTAGCTTAGCATTGTGCTGATTTAGTTACGCTGGCTCTGGTTTAGAGGTAACTTGTGTGCTTAAAGCTCAGTGTAAGGGCAGATTATCTGCCTCAAAAGTTCGCTTAGGTGTTCCTGTGGAACGAGAGGAAGAAAGGGGATGCTGCTGCTATGAGTTGCCGCAGAAAAAAACCTTCCCCTCCTCTACCCTTGTGTGAGCATTACTTTGCCAGTCTTGTGGATGGCCCTGGCATACTAGTAGCTACTTGATTGATAGTGTCTTTTCCTGAACAGATTTCTTGCATTGCTTTAAACATCTGCTTAGTTCTTCAGTTTCTCATGGGACAAAATGTTTGGTGGGGTTTTCAATTCGTTGGAAGGAACCAGGAACCACATGGGAGGGCAGGGGCAGAAATCAGGGGGCATGAGAGCCTGATGCTGCCATACTTTCTTCCTTCAGAGGTACCAAAGGGGCTGTGGTAGGGCCAGAGGCAGAGCGTCCTCAATGCATCCGCAATTACTTGTGTCCCATTCTGTCCTATGAGACCCGTTTTCAGTTTAATTTTCTGTATGCCTTCGTTATAAGGAATAATGTTTTGTGTGGATGCTAGTCAGTTTTAAAAAGGCTATAAAAGTCCCTTTTAGTGATTACATGCATGTTGAAAAAGGGCTGGGTTTATGGGTGTTTGTGTTGTGACCTTTGCCCATTGGTGTTCTTGTATTTTTTCATACCATTTATTAATAAAGATATTCATTTGGAAGTTTATGGTTTCATTACTGATTTATAAAACATATTGTAATTACACGTGAAGGTTATTACCTGGTGAGCGTTGTGCAGTACTGGAAGGCAGGGACTCCTAGTTGAAGTTTTGACACAATCTTCTTGTGATATGATTAGAAAAAGCTTTTCTAAGGAAATGATCCTTTGAGGTTTTCCATTATAGTTTTCAGAATGCATAATTAAAGGATCAGGTACTAAGAGATTGTTTTGTTTACTGATGCTCATTTGTATATTAAAAACTGATAGTTGTGTAGATTTCTTTCTTATACTTTTTTTTAATATTCAGCCATCACTGTTGTCCATGTAGTGTGGAAGGCTCAGTGGGAATATTGCTGTTGATAAGGGAGTAAGCAGGCTGTTGTTCTGATGTGTTTTGCTTTTTTTTTTTTTTTTTTAATATTTAAACAGTATTGTCTACACCTTTGCTAAGCACAGTTTGACAGCGGCTAGAGAACTGGTGACAGCCAGAGGTAGCATTTACCATGAGGAAACATTAACCCATTACCATTTGCATTGGGAACAGTAGTGACAGACTTGGCGGGTGGTGGTGGTGGAGGGAGCAGAGGTCTAATGAAAGCACAGCCATTGGCTACCTCTTTAACCTGGGGAGGGGGATGATCTTGAACTAGACAAATGCTGTTTGAAGAACTGGGTAATTAGTAGTCTTGTCACTCTGCAGATTAGCATTTTGAATCGCTTTCAGTAAAAATGCAAACTGCCTTTATTATTTCTGTCTTTCAAAAAGCACATAATTGAAAACTTTTGTTATCTGAGATGCTTCTTTGAATTGCCTTCAAAAAGGAGATTTTTTTTTATTTTTTTTTTTCTTCATGCGAATGAATGGATTTAGTAGTTCGCAGAATGGCAGTATGTTGAGATTGGGTTTGTGCCTTGCATAGCCCCACCTTGTCTGAGGTTTGAAAAGGTAGAATGGCCTCACCACACTTTATTTCTTGTACAGAGTAGCAAAACCAAACCTAACTCATCATCTCCACATTGATCTTACAATGAATATTAAGTAGGTTATGAATATTTCATGATATCTCAGTAATCTTCTAATGATTTTTTTTTTTCCCATTCTTCAACTGACTAATGCTGGGTTCCTTTTCTGCATTCCCTGTTTTCAAGTGGTATTTGTCCTCTAATGGGCTGACTGACTTCTATAATCCAAAAGCCACTAGCTGGTTATCATCAATGAAGTATACACCCACAACTTGGAAGCAAGAATATAACCATTTTTAAATGTTTGAACGTGAGCTGACCCTAATGTGGTGCGGGGTTTTTGAAGTTGTGTCACATTGTGTGCCCTCTGCCCCCAATTTATTTAAATATTTATTTAATCTCTCTTTACTGGGTTTCTGATTTAGGGGGGAAACACTAAAGTAGGTGCAAGTACAGTGTTCTGGTGCTTTTGTAGAGGAGGAGGGAAGGTGTGAGAGCATAGAGTGTGGTCCTCTTTCTGTCAGATACTGCTGGTTTGGGAGTTTCTGCTCTAGCTGCTGAGGATAAGAGGATCCCAAATGGGGAGGAGGGAGGGAGGAGAATGTCTAAGACCCTTTACTGGAGGTAAGTAGCCAGTCTTTAGATATTAAGAAAAGCTTGACAGCTGTTTTTTTTAAAGCAACTCAGAGAGTAAAAACACTTTAAGAAAATTGTGAGCACATCACTATTACTTTCAATTGCAAAGTTTAGCAAACTTTGTATTTCATTCCATTATTTAGTGTTAATAGTTTATAAAAAAACAATACAACAAAAAATTTATCTAACATGCTTCGTGTTTCTACTTGTTTTATTTCTAGCATATTATCAAGTTTCACCGTGCCTCAAAAGCAAATAAAAAGCCCATGCAGTTGCCAAGATCTATGGTTAAATCCCTACTCTACCAGATCCTCGATGGAATCCATTACCTCCATGCAAACTGGGTGCTTCACAGAGATCTGGTAAGCGTCACATATATTACCTGGTTAAGAAAGTTTCACGTGCGTATCGTTGGGTAGGAGAAGAAAAGTCCCTATTAGTAATCTTGCATATCGATCCGTACAGCTCTTCCTGTTATTGTCGCAGGAGGCCAATGGAGACTTTAAACATGAAAACAAACTATGTTTTCACATTGTTTTTATCTGAGTCATCTGAGCTCAGACAATGATGCTAGATCCGGTAAAAGGTTTGCAGATACCAATATCCGAAAACAGTACGTGAGTCAGCTGATATATGTTGGTTGAACATTCTTATAAGTTTGTGCACGACTTTGAAAAGGCATTTAAGTAGGAAAGTGATTGATACCCTTGTACATTGTTTGGCTTACGTGCAAGTTACCATAAAAGCTAGTGAAAAAGTAGTTTTTTCATGGAGTATTTCTTTTCCATGTGGTATTTTTTCTGACCGTGGGAAGAGAACTATGAAAGGGTTGTCATCTTGAAATTTCTCATGACCTGAAGTGGCTCTGAAGATTGACTGCAGATTACAAGGGCAGCTGGTTGCCTTGTCTTAGTTACCCTTTTCCTCTGAAAAGTTTCCCACCACTTCTCATAACTTAAGTGAAGTGCCTACCAAGGGTTGCAGAATGACTCCTCCAATATGGGTGTAGTGTTTGCTGCCACTTGCATTGTAACTAGAATCTGTGACATGAGACAAACAACGTGATGGTTGCCAGAACAGTGCCAGAACTGTTCTAATAGTTATGCTATTGTAACAGCAGTAGTAGTTATGGTAGGAAGTGTAGTGTAATCTGTGTATAACGCCACTGCTTTTATTTGGTTATTTTTCCATAGTTGACCTAGTACATCAAAATAGGGATGTATGTCCAGAAACTTCTAATCACTAATAAAGTTAGATGAGACATAGATTGTTCTTGGGTCTTTAATAGCAAATAGGGGCTTGGATTAGTTTTTGAATGTAGAGCAAATGCTTTCTTAAAAGATACGAAAAAACTAAGGCAGGCCTGAAGTCACAGTCATCTTCTGAAATAAATTTTATTTCATTTTTGTCATAATACCTAAAAACAGTGGCCGGCAGTGGGGTTTCAGGTTTCGGTATGCATGATTTTATTTGTTTATTTGTTTTTTTGTTTTTTTGCTTTTTTAACCTTTAGAATTTATTGACAGTTTTTCTGTCAATATTAGTATACTTGGTGGGAGGGGGAGGTCACCTTTGGAATAGTAACTGTGAGCAAACACAGGAAGCAAGTACAACCCTGATTCTCATGCTACAATTACTGCTTTCCTTAGGAGACAGCTGTTGCTTTGGCAGAGTTCTGAGATGTAATTAAATACAGCTTGAGAAGGAACACCTGAAAAATCTATATTCAGCTATGTTTAGGGGAATTGTATGTGTTCATGGAACTATTAAGTATATATACACTCAGGTGCCATACACGAACTTGGTATCTTGATAGGAAATACAAGATGGTATCTAAGATAATAACAATGAATACCCTTGAGAATTTTCTTGCTGGTGTTGCTATTTCCAGCCTGCAGCACCAGGTGTTTTGTGTGCCTAGTGCTGCTACTTTATAGGTCTTATCTGCTGTTGATGAGTTGCAGCAATGCTGGTGCCTAGTATCTCCATTTTTTTTCTTGGAACTTCAGGAGGCGATAGCTGCTGTTATAAAAAGATGACTATTTTTCATGCCTCTGGAATGATGGTGCTTGATGATGTTGGCATAATGAAGAAGGAAGAACAGAAATTTTTGAAGTCTTAATGTGTTCTTGGTATGCAGATAACTTTAAGATAATGAATTCTGGGATACCTCAGTGAGAGAAAGGAAACCATTTTAAAAACTGCTGCGGTACGCTGGTGATTTAAAGGTGAATTCAGAATCTTTGCCTTTTTTAAAATTATTGTGGATTTCTGAAGCATTCCGGTATTTCAAGTAGTTATTTTGTACCTTGAACACAGTAAGAAAAAGCTGATATTATTCTGAATGTGTCCTGTCTGCTCTTGAAATTAAAAGTTAATGTAATCCTTTAGTAACCAACTTAAATTCTCACTGAATCAAAAATTTTATATACCTCTAATTTTTGTTCATACACTCAGACCTGTGATTTTTGCTTCTGAGAGCGGTACCTCAAGCATGATTTCACTGGGATCAGTTTCTTACATAATACATACATACCAACTGTTCAGTGTTTTCTTAAGATGGGGAGCAGTTTGTCTGGTGTTTTTCTCTTAGCTGTTTTAATTTACATCTGCTGGAAAAATATTTTTCTATTTTATGTAAACCAAATTTTGCATCAAGACACCTTGTACTTTGCTGGTTTAATATAACTCTGTTCTTACTATTTTTAGCATGCGTTTGGATGTAGACCAAAGATGGCAACATCCATAAAAGTCATGTTATGCTTATTTCATTGCTTAAAAAAAAAAAGATTCTTCAAGAATATTTATCATAATATTATAATATTAGTCACGTTCTCCTGAGCCATGGAAATGACCTTCAGAATCTATTTAACAGATGTTGCAATGAAAAAACCAGAAACATGGGAGGTAAGGTATTTGTGAGAGTACTTGCTTGGAGGTATTTGAAGAACGTTGTTTAAATCTTAATTTGTTACTGTCGTAGAGTTTTTAAAGAAGCTAGAATACCAGATGTGCTTTTCAAAACTCCCTGGTTCTCAGAATACTAAATGTTTTTTAGAAACCCCTTGTTCTCAATGGATCTGTATTTTTAGATACCTTAAAAGTGTTACTCAAGTTATTTTTAAGATCAGCAGTAGCCAGCAAGAGCATGACAGAGTAATAAAACTGATGAACAATGTGAACTTGCAGTCTTGCAATACTATGTCCTGTCCTTTGGCTGAGCTGGTGGATATTTTCTACCACAAGGAGACAGTCTTGTTCCCCTCTTCAATGCTACTAGGCATTGCCATCCATTCTCATGGCCTGGCAGGTGACACATGCGACTCATGGTGAGCTCATTCAGGGAGTTGAACCTGCAGAAAGTACTCACTTTTCTCCTGCAGAGCTCAATTTATGCAAGATTAACTCCCTGAGGATCGCACTAGGAGCTTATGGCTTACGTGTGCAGGAGTTGGCACAGAAGGAGTGTGAGGCTGGAGGTAGTGGCAGTAAGCTCAACAGGTCATTCTAGCATCATCTGCCATTGCATCAGATTATTTCATTGTTAAAATGCACCTTTTTCTAATTCTTAGATAAAATGCAAGTGTTTTTAGAAAATTAAACTCAGTTGTGGTTCTAAATCACTGTAATTTTTATGTTTATCTTGAATCTCTTCTGATGTGAGACTTATGTCAGCTTAAACTTTCCCAACACAAGTCCAAATTTAGGAAAGGGTCCAAACTGAAGCAAATTATAACACCAAATGCACTCTTACTTACACTTCTAGAAATCTGAAAATAATTTAGTGTAGTGTATCTTTCAGCTTGTTGTAATACCAGGGTTGTTTCTGGCTTTCTTATCCCGAAAGTAGCTAAAAGGTGCTAAGTGACTATTTAGATATATTTTTTTGTCCAAGGTGTTAATTTCTGTCAGTTAAAAAAGTATTCAGCAGTAACTTTCTTTATGGCAAGATTCAAACCAGTACAGAATGCGGGACAGGAGCATTAGAGTTTTGATTTCTTTGAATAGCATTTTGGCAGTTTATACACCTCGGAGTTGGTGTAAGTCTGTAAAAATTCATACACTTGTTCTCCTATCAAGCCATTTGGAGTGCAGTTTTGTTGTTGAACTGCATGTGGTTGGGCAATGATAATTTTGCCTTTTCAACATAGCAGCATTCCTGAAAACTGCATGTGGGAAGAAGGAGGCTTTGCTGGCTCTGCTAGTTGCTGGGGCATTTCATTATGAACAAGAGGTTAATATAGGTAGACATTAGAGAAATAACCTTTTAGTACTAAGCTTTTGATTTTTAAAGTCTTCTGTATACAGCGTGTCCACTTGAAGATGCAAAATTGTGCTCTGTACCTTGAGTCAGTAGCAAGCTAGAAGATGCAGCGCATGGAGTATAGTATTTCAGGGTATTATGATACCTTTATCGCCTCCTCCCCCAAATGTGAATTACTTAGATTCTACAGGAACATTCAGCAAAGGCCTTGCTTTGCAGAGGCATCTAAAAATGGAGATCTTCCATACAGTGTTCACGGTGTGCGCTCATGTTAGCAGCAGAAAGGATTCTGGCACTTTTTCTTGTGCTAATAACCCTTCTGTAGTTGATGTTAGTTGCTTAAGGACAAAAGCAGGCAGAGACCATTTCCTTTAGAACTTGATAAAAGCAATTTCTATATGTAATAGGATGTGTTTTCCTGGAGGGAAGTATTATCTATGAGATGTTTTAAGTGTACAGAAACCATATTGAGGAATTCATTTAAGATTCCGCTTATATCCCTGAGCATTTCTTTAGAATACTGCTTAATGTTATTAAAACTACTGGTTGAAAAGCTGATGTTGGAAAACAAACTCACCAGAGAAATGCACTTTTACCCCCCTTCCTTGTAGGATTGTGTTAAATGGTTGCTTTCAGCATTCTGAAATCAGAAACTTACTCATTGCAATAGTCATATAAACTACCTTTGTAAAATGAGCCGAGTTTCTAAATTTTAAATACTAGTTGACTAAGAATTTCTCAACTTTCTCTCGTATTGGCCCTTTACAGCTTTAGAATGTTTAAGTTGACTGCGTGGGTTTGTTTTTTTTACAAATAAAACAGATTAGCTTACAGCAGAAGTCTTTTAGATGGAATGACAGTAATATAAGTGAAAATACGCAATGTTTGACACACCTTTGAACTCAAAATTTTGATTGCATACGGAAGGCACAGTTAACATGTCCTGATGGAACAAAAAGTGTCCATGAGTCTTAAATTGCAGAGATTTTTTTTTTTTTAAATATCCTTTTCACTCTAATAATTGATTTGTATTATTCTGTTTAGAAAGAGATTTAGGTGTCTAAAGTATAAGTGCGACATAGGCTAGATTATAGCTGACGTGGTTCACTGGGCAGGCTTGGATGCATAACTTACTGTTGATGCAGGAGGAGGTCATGCTGCCTCTACTTCTCCTTGTTCCACCATGTTCCTCCTCCAAGCTGGGGATTGGCAAGATTTGTGAAGAAGAGGTTGACCTGTATGCAAGTTCATTCCCCGATCTGGTTTGGCTCACAATTGCATAAATGTTTAGGTAAGGTGGATATATGGGCAAGATGGATGTATGTGTGGGAGCCCAGAGGTCAAGGATGGGACATAAGAGAAGGATAGATTTCGATTTTCAGTGGCATTATCCTATTCTGCTGGCAGTGTTAAACATATGATCTGTAATCCTTCTCCTTAACCACTTTGGTACCTGTAAATTTGTTGGTGCCTAGTTTTTTGGCAAGAATGAATAAAATGAACACCTGAAATTTCTCAATGTAAGAAATCAAAGATTTGGTGGTTTGAGTTGTGTTTTTTGAAGAATCTATTTGCAGTTGTTTGAAAACAATAGGCTTTGCCATTGGTTTCCCATCTCTAGCTTTTTTATTACTATCCGTATGTCTCTCAAAGCAGGTGAAGATCATGGATGTGTTCTGTAGTTTGCTTCACTGTTGTCTGTTAGCAGAAGCTATTGTCATTGTGTGCTTAAGCTAATCAGTTTGTGTTTCTTTCTGGAGCGGATTATGGAGTGTTCATGCACTTCTGCCACCTGCAGAATTTATGGAGTGCTAATCTGGGCATTTTTTGTGGAAGGATGTAGCAGACAGCTGAGGTTTGATATAATTTTGACTCTGCCTGTCTGCTTATATAGCAAGTGTCTGTAGACAGCCTTTGGGATGATCAGATGTGAGCTCCTAGATTCAGGCTTCTTAACAGGTCCCCTGAATATCCAGCTGCTGCAGTAACAGTAAACCCAGTATCTTTCCAAGGGTAAGTCTTCAGCAGAGCCAAGAGACATTGTTGTAGTGACCGGTGCAGGCTCCAGCTGGCCAAGGTTTTTTTCCCCAGTGCTCCAGCTCAGTATCACTTCTGGAGTGGTGTGTAGTGGCCAATGCAATACTTGTTCTCTCTCAGGGTTGTCTGTAGACTGTGGCTTTTCTTCTGTCAGAAGTAAAGCAGAAAGGGAAAGGCCAAACTGAAGGGGCCAGGCATGACTTTCTGTGGGAATCAGCAACTTCTGTCTTCCTCAGAGGCCCAGCCAATTCAGAAATGATTAATAAGTGTTTCATCTTGTAACTGAAAATTTGTGATTTAAAAAAAGAAATTAATTTATTCAGAATATTTTAAGTGATCCGTCATGATGTTTGTGTAGAATAACAACATGTCAGTATATTTTCAGTAATTCAATTGTATTCAATAAAGCTCAAACAGTTTTCAGATTTTTAGTTGACCGGTTGACTTCCAGTTTAGGGATTAATTTAAAAAACAGTCATTTTCTTGTAAGAATCCTCCTCTATCCAGTATGTAAATCTGCAGTCTCCTACCATGGACCTCTGCCTGGACTCTGCTCTGCGACTTTGCTGCCACATTGCACAACTGACTTAAACTGGTTTTGCCCCTGTTTTCCAATCAGTTAGCTATTTATGAGGCTAATTTATAGTTTACTACTTTATGTGCTATGAAATCTTTGAGTGAAAGCAGTATAATATCTGTGGTTTGTGTAGTTAACTTGTTTTTGTTGTTTGATAGTCTTCTTCTAATGAGCTGGAAGCATTAACAAAGACTAAGAATTAAAATAATTTGCATGTTGTATGAAGGCACCAGAAAATTTCCTAAAATTTTGTTAATTGGATACTTTTTACTTCTGCTTTCATGTCAAAACCTTTGAGAAATGAAAAAAGTCTCTCTGTGCTTATTATTACTTGTTTATAGTATTTAAGTAGTCTCTCCTCTTCTTCTCTGTGCTCTTGCAAGAAGATTTTCCAGGCCAATAAATAATTAGAAAAGTTACCTAAAAAGTAGCAGAACCGAAATGTTTTTTAAATGTTCCACCTGCGTTTTGCTAAGCAAGCACACTGTGGGTTTGAAAGATAAAAATGATGAGTGTGGGAAACTCCCATTTTTCTGAAAAAAGATTTTTATGTGCTGATATCAAAGGTAAATTTAGACATAGGTTCATGCATCCCTCCCTTGACAAGCAGCTGCTGGGTAGGAATGCAGAACTGTTGGGTCCTGCCTTGTGCCAGTTATTTTGCACTGGCTTGAAGAGCTGCTTATCCCTGTTGCACTCATATGGGTGCACACACGCCTCCTATAAATAAACAAGAAGTCAACCTGTCTGCCAGTTTCTTCAGGCTTCTTAAAAACACTGTAATTATGGTGCCCTCCATTCTGTGTCATCGTGTGTGTGTGTTGTGTGCGTGAGAAGGGTACACACATGTGTACGGACATGCACTCCCAACTCACTTTCTTCTCTAGCTGTATATGTTTGGGCCTCTTAATCCTTTCTTGTTCCATTTGCGTGATGTCTTCTGGGTGAAGGGGGCTTTCCATAGTATCAAAGACCCTTTTCAGATTTACCAAAAGAAAGGAAATGCAAGCTAAACCTACATATTTTGAAAGATCAGACTCCATGATGAATTTATTAGCTGAAAGGTTAACACATTTTTCCTCTTCTATATCTGGTTAGAGAGACTCCCTTATAATGAGTAGTGCAGGCTCCAGCCAGCTATTTTCCCCAGTGCTCCAGCTCCACATCTCTTCTGGAGTGGTGCATAGTGGCCGGTGCAATAGTTGTTCTTTCGCAGGGTTGTCTGGAGACTCTTAGAGAGAAGGTTCACTTTTTTATTTACTGGTGAGGAACAACAGCATGTAGGTGCTTTCTATATGGATACATGCTTCTAGGTAGATAAATGAACCAGAAATGTTACATACCGAATAGCAAACTGAGTTTTGTCAGCATACCCTTTTTTGTTTTTCTGTTTAAACATTAAGCATATATTGAGGGGCACCTACTCAAAATTTCTCATTACTTGGAACTTTGCTTTTCTCCTTCAGTTGTAAAAACTAATATTCATGTGATTTAGAAAGATGTATGAAGACATATACAGAGTATTACCTCTTCTGAGTACATGGAAACAGCAATTTTTCCGAGACTGACTAATGCATACCTTTTGGTTTGTGGCAAGAATATTAAGAAGATGTTTGTAGATTAATTTTACTAATAAAAATAATTACAGTTGAAGAAAAAATGTTTTACCTCAGGATCTGAAACAAGCTTATGAACAAGCTTGTGCCCATAAAACCCTGACTGTATATAAATTCAGATGAGTCAGAAGAAACAAAGGGGCTGATTTAATGTTCTCTTGGCTGTGTTTTGCTGCTAAAGTCAACAGATGACATATGGCTCCTGTGAGCTTCATATCTCTCTTCCTGAGGTGGAAAAAGGGTGAGAAGGAAGCAAAAATGTTGAAGTAATACTAGAATTTGTTGGGGATTTTTTTGTTTGGTTCCCCCCCTTTCCCCCCCGATACAGAAAATACAGAAGGAAAATGTCATCTTTTCTAATAGCCCCAATTCAGATACCATCTACTGTATAAAGGTTTCTAGTAAATACATGATGTATTTAGCTTATTGGTGCAGCTGACCATTTGGAGTAAGCAAACCGGGTTTTGCACTTTAATTGAAAAAATGCAAGGTTCAGGAGAAGCTTTTAAAAGTTTTTCTATTGTAAAAGACTTGTCACGTCTTTTCTGTTGGAGAAAGTACTCTTGGGATGATGGGATTGGCTATGAGATTGGCCATGTCTGTCAGATTATTTCTGTTTGGACTCATTGCCCCTTCTGAGTAAGGCGACAAGGGTTGGCATCACGTTGTTGACGTGTTTATGTTACAGTAATAGAAATAAATGAAGCTTAAAAGTAGTATGTTAAAATCAATGAAGACAGCTAATGTAACAACATACGATCAAGAAAAATGAAAACACTGCATTTGTTCTTGTTCCTTGCCATCTTGCGCTTTCTGTTGTGCGTTTCCCTTCATTTGCAAGCATACTGTAGTTATTACTGCTCTACTAAGATGTTGCAATAACATTGCAGATTGTCTTGCATTTAAATTAAGCGTCTTCAATCAGTGATCCAGTAAGCTGCATTGACTAGTAAAGGATGTTAGTTTACTCCTCAGTTCTGATACGTGTGAACCTTGTCAAAGGAACTGGCTCTGCTGCAGAAAATGGCTGATCAGCTGGTATTTCACTGATGGCTTATCTCAGGGTCTCTTTGTCTTCTCTGACCTCCATCCTTTCTCCTTTCTGGCTAATGTTTCAGAAATTATTAGCCTCACTGTAGCTGTGATACCAAATACCACAGTTATGTCAGTTAAAGAAAATGAAGGAAATCCTTCATGCAGCTTGTCAAGTGGTCCTCTAGGGAACTGGTCATTAGGTCTTCAAATTTATCTTTATTGATGGTTATGGTAGTCTTTTAGTTGTATTTTCCTGAGTTTTATGTAAAAACAGCTTGGAAATAAATTTTCAAGGCATTTTAATAAATACAGGAACAAACCTTCTGCACATCTAGAAAACTGGTAAAAGTATTTACAATTTTCTTTCACCTATTAACAGTGAAGCTGCAAACATTTCCAGACAAGAAGGGCTTGTCATAGTGCAAGTAGTCAGTCTTAAATGCATGCAGTTCTCTGTATACGAAACCCCTGTACTGACAGGATTTCTTTAACTGTTCTTTATCGTCTCTGTTGTTCTCCTGCCTTCTGGAAGCCAAAGCCCATGTGAATACATGACAGGCATTTTGACAGACGCCCATTCCACTTTGTTCAGCACCTCAGTGGTGTTAGAGCACAAGTCGCTGTTACCTTCTGTTTTCCTTTCAGTGGCGTGTAGAAGCACTTCCCCAGCAGTTCAGTAACCTTCCTGTGCTGCTTTGTAAAGTACTAAAAAACAGTGTGGAAATTCTTTTATTCTATTTAAGTAAGCTGATGGCATCTGAAAAAAGGTTTTTATATTGGGATTATGTATTTGCATTCTCAAACAACCCCTCCATCTCACCTTCAAGCTAGTCCCCCTCTGTGATGCTTTGGTTCCTTCTGCCATAATAAACTTTGAATATAAATTTTGGTTGGGTTTGTATCACTTCTGTGTTTTTTATGTTGAAGAAGGAGGGAGGGGACAGGGGACACAGACCAAAACCACCGAAAACCCAAACACCACTCCCCTCCTCCCTCCCTTTCCCCTTAAAATAGTAATGAAAATGAAGTAAGATGGTACTAAAAATTTCTGCTTGCTTATTCTGCTAGCTTAAATATTGAGCCCAAGTAGTTCTGTAGACAGTATTTTGCATTCCTGAAATTCCCCTTGGAATGGGGGATTTTCAGCTACTCGAGCCATTTTGTCTCGCGCTGTAATTGCTGCCAAAGAGTGGGTTTTTCAGAAATGTCTTCTGTTCTACATTTTTCTTTAAGCCATGGAACATGCTTGTACATTTTTACTTTGATTTGCCTTTCATATAGTTACTTTTGATCTAACAGTTGTGGATGATGATTGTTAGAATTATGAATTAAGTGCAAACACCAGTAGGTTACATTTTAATGAGGTGATATTGGCTTCTTATGCTATCAAAATTATTTTTGTGGCTGTTGAACTGTATGATCTTTGCCAGCTCATCTGAAATCAACTCTCTTGAATGGGATGTTAACTTTGGTTTTGCTTCTTGAAATTCAGGATGTGAATTCCAGTCTCAGCCCTAAAACGGATTGCTTGTCAAGTAAATATTCATTTGGATTCTTGATAGTTAAACCCGAAAGAATTGCAGACCCATCTATGTATTGGGTAATGTGTGTGCTTAAAATTCTGGTTATCTGGATAGTTTAATAATTTTGCAGTAGCTTCTTACTAATTTTACTGTCAGCAAATGCGTGTGCTGTGGCTGGTTGACTGCCGCTGTCTGCTAGGATGCAGGATTTTCTTGGAAGCTTATTTCTCTGTGTGTGTCTCCTTGCTTTGGTAGGGAGCTGCAGTTCTTTGGTGCAAACTTCTGTAGAGGTATGGGAAGGGCTTACAGTAGCAGTGAACATTTTAGGGGACCTAAAAGTCATCTTTTCTATGTGACATAAAAATACCTGAGTGTATATGGCAAGTGGACTGTTAAGTTTGAAAAAAAAATGTTAAATTGAGCTGGTTTTATTTTATCATGTTTTCAAGCTGTTTCTCCTCCTGCAGTGTGGACGTTTTGATGCTTATTTTATTCTTATCTATAGGGTTATATATCCCTTTATGATCTATAGTTTACTGAAGTGCTGATCCCACAGTTCTGCTCACTTATGACTTTTTTTTTTGCTTCACTGGAAAAATTCTTGATGCTAATCTCTCTCTTCAGGATGGCGAACATGGGAACACTCTGCAAAGTCTGCATTAACTGTTGAAATAGATTAACTAAGTTATGTTCAACTTCTTTGTGGCTATTCTGAGTGGTCTGAAAACTGAGTTATGCTCAGTTCAACTGTGCCAGTGTGAAATGGTGCTGTCTTAGACCGTCCAGCCCTCTGCTGCACTGGAGGTGGTGGTGCTGGGTACCACGCAGTCAGTGATGCACGTGTGCTCCTCCGCTGCAACTGTCCCAGCCCGTGGTCCCAGTGCTAACTTTTGCCCTTGACAAAGGACTGTTTATTCCTGCTGAGGTGCTACAGTGGACTGGAGGGCCGCAGCAGAGGGGCATGTTCACTGCAACAGTCTGCTGTCTGGGTGATTATCTCCAGCAGAGAGACAGCGTGGACTGCTAGAGGCAGTAACGTTTGAAACTGTACAGCTGTTTTTCTTGGTGCACACGACTTGGAACCCTTCTTCAGTATTTAGGTAGTTTTAATTTAATTTAGTAGAAAAACTTAAACTAAAGTGGAGGGTATGGCTACATTAACAAGTTACAGCAAGGCAGTCTAGGGTGTGGGTTTACTCTGCATTAGTTGCTCTGTAGTAACTGCTCACCTGCATGTTTTTATCCTGCAGAAAATGCGTAGTCCTTTGATATCTCGCTCCTTAATGAAAGTACAATAAAATTGCCTAATGTACCATCATTAAAACTGGACAGCTACTGCCTTAATTTCCAAGTGCCTTATATTGTTTCTGAGGATGATTTAATGAAAATGCTGGTAACCAAATGTCAATATAATAATGACTGTATGTTTGTCTTTTGTGATTGTTTTTCTAACTGGTACCCATATGTTGAGCTTGTAGAACAATTCAACCTTTTGGGTACAGTCCTCTACAGCGCATATCTAGTTTAGTCTTTAGTATGCAAGCACTGCTTCAGTCTTACAAAAAATTGTGTTCAGAATTCAGGGTGGGGTGTGTGTGTGAGTACCTCTTTTCATCTTCTTAATATCAGATTTCAAGTTGTCAAATGAGTTCATAGCTTTCGGATTTTTAATAGTAGGGTCATTACAGCCATTAAATCTGTTAAAGCTATTATTGCCTCTAATAAAGCTTCCCTAGACTTTCATCCTGGTCCTAAGTTTGTAACGTGGCTATTTTCAGAATGGATATTGCAGCTATAGAGAAGAATTTCAGCTGATGGGCATAGCATATACAAAACATGGGACAGACTACCAGGGTGTGGATAGTGCTCTAGTGGTGTGTTCTGAAAGCTAGGGATTTTTTGTTGCACAGTAGGCTTTTCAAAAGTCATAATCTGGCTTTGAGGGACAAGAGTTGAGTGCCTAGCCTATATATGCAGTTTGAAAAAAAGAAACTAAAAATTCCCACAGGGTGTTTTATTTGCATTCTAAGCACTTGATGTTTTGTGAGAATGTCCAAGGACTCATTGGCAGCATCAACACTGAGGTAAATCATAAACCTTGAGCACTAAAAAAACAGATGTTTTTCCTAGTAAACTGGGGCCAATTTGCTGTAGCAAGGACAATCATGTCTTTCTTTGAAAAATGTACTGTGTGTTTGGAGTTGTTTAATGTAAAAAAAAAAAAAAAAAAACCCCAAAAAACCCAACAAACAAAAAAACACCCCAAAAAATTAGGACAGCTTGACCTGCCGCACTTTAACATGCTCATGTTTTTGGCATGAATCACAGCACATTTCTCATGAGTTTGGCGGTATCTCACAGCCACTGCATGTCTGTGCAGGTTGTTTTTAATTTTTTGAAAGGGCATAATGGTTGAATGGAAAAATATTGTAATTAGTTCTGAACTATTTCAGATTTTGTTTTCAGCACGTAGAGCCTTCTTCACAACTCTTCTTCTCTGTTTTCTTTCTTGATGCAAATCTTTCATTTGCTTCCAGCTTCCTGCTCCTCTGCCCACGTTCCTGTATCTGTTGATCTGCCTTTTCCCACCTCTAACATTACTCATATAACCTTGACTCAGCTTTGACTTTCCTGAAATACTCCTCTTTCTTCATCTTCACAACCTTAATTACTGCTCCTCCTTTTGGTCTTTGCAACTTCAAGCCCTGCAGTGGCTGGTACAGGTACAATGTTTCATACCTTGACCAACACGGGGGTACGCTCACGCATTCCAGGTGGAGTGACCCTCCTTTATTTTAGGTTCTCATTAAAAGTACCAATATCTCATTTAAAAACTTCATAGCCTTATTAAAACTGAAGGGTCTCTAGATGCTGAAATTGGTAATGGTCCCTACTGTGATGGTTCTGCGTCAGAAAAGATGTTGAGACCAGCTTCTCTAAGGCTTTTGTTCTCGTTAAAAGTACCAATCTCATTTAAAAACTTCATAGACTCATTAAAACTGAAGGGTCTAGATGCTGAAATTGGTAACGGTCCCTGCTGTGGTGGTTCTGCCTCAGAAAGATGTTGAGACCACCTTTTCTGAGACTTTTGCCTCCCAAAACAGCTTGTATGTACCAAATCTTCTTTGCCTACGCCTTCTAGCTTTTAACTTCTATTAGCAGCTTTAAGAATGAATAGTGTGATCATGTTCATGTATTTTTAAGCTGCTACAGTCTGTAGTTCTGACATGCCTTAGTCTATATCTAATTCTTGTAAAGCATTTGGAGATTATCCTTTACAAAATAAAAAAGGATTTTATCTATTTTGTCTTTGGCAGGCTTCTTTTTTTTTTTTTTTTTAAACAGTAGGTAACTTTTTGTTCTTACACTTCAAAAATATAAAACCAAAAACCAACAACAACAAAAACAAACATTTAACTTTCCAGAAATGTTTGTGTTATTTATATTATTGGAAGCATATGTATTACTGACTACATAGGTGATCCCATATCATGATTAATTCACTTGCAGTTATTTTGCAAGGCAAGTTAGTAATGTGACCAAAAATCTTCAACTGCAGACTTCAGTCCAGAATAATCCTCAATTGGCGATTGATTGAAAAAGCTTTTAATGGTGCTGAAAACTGGCTGTAGGCATTCGAAGTCAGTAACTAATTAACTCTTCCACGTGGTATTAGATACAGTACAGCAACTTCAATTCAGTGTGTAAGAGGAGTCTTGATACTTACTATAGAACTACTAAAAAAATGATGCAATTAACTCGAGACATAAACAAGTTAATAAATAAATGATAATGTGTTAGGTTAAATTTTTCTAAGATGACTTAATGACTTTTTCGGTTTTGGGTTGCATATGTCATTTGGAAGAGCCTAATCTTCAAAAGCAGTTAATGATCAGACTCCCACACCTTGTCTTAGGTTGGCTACCTAAAATATTTAAGCACCACCTGTTTATATTCTGCCAAGAACTGCTTTTTTGTTTGCATTAATGAGGACAAGTAATAATAATACCTAATGTATTTGTTCATGAAAGCATGTGTTAACATAATTTCTTTCGATGCATTTTTATTAATTAGTAAAATAAAAATGAAGATACTAGCAATATACTGCAAAAACAAATGTCTACAATCTGAAATGCCATGTTATAGCAGTACATTACACGAAGTATTGTAAAATAAATTACTGAATGTACTTATTTAAAAAAAAAAAAATTCTTGTACACTTCTGAAGAAATTACTGGTTTCTTGTGTACATTATTCTGGCCTGGTTGCCTTCATTCGTTGATGGAAAGGAGGGAGCAATGTTCACAGCTTTAACATGACGGTGTTGTGGAGTTAAGAATCTCTCTTAGTTGTGTCCCCTATACTTTTTCTATCACAGTGTCTGCAGAATCTTTATTTGAAATTTTGGAGGTGCTGGTTTGAACTGAATGGCTGCGAAGTATTTTGCAGAAAGAAAGACTCTTCTGGATAATGAAATGATGTTTTTCTGAGTGAAAACCTGGAAACAGTAGAAGCAGTTATGGGTAGGGAAAAATACTTCTGGTGCCCAAGATGGCAGGGTACCTAACAGCACTTGCAGCCTTTGCTTCCAACTTGTCTTAGGCTGTATGGTTGACCCTAAAACACAAATTACAAATGCCATTCTACAAAGTGAAACTGTTTTATGTTAACAAAAAAAAAAATATAATTGAAAAATTAGTGTTTATCCCGCTGTGTAAATACTGTGGTATCTGAGAAACGAAAAGATTCCTCTTTTCCAAGGCAAGCAAACTTAACTGTCTTGGACTGTACTAAATACATGCAGCAGCTAAGTAACCTGAATAAATGCTTAAGACTCTTAAAAGATAATTTGTGGTCTCCATAACTTTTTAATTGGCATATTAAATCTTAACTTTAAATAGCTTCTCTTTTCTTGAACCAAGTTCAGGTTTTTAATCTCTGTCCTCAAAGCCAATTCTTTCCCTATTGCTCATATACCTTTCCCAGCCTCCATGAGCTATACCCGTGGCTGCAGACACTTTCCTTGCTCTCTGTCCCTTCCTCCTGCATCTCTGTTGTTTTATGGGTTGGTCTCTGCTTGAAAGAACCTCTCTGCTTACTGTTCTCCAAGTTCTCTCCATCCTTGACACCAAACCCCTGCGCCCCATTTTTGCAGTTGCTGTTTCTTCCCTACGCAATGTGCACTGCTCTGGGTTCACTCTTGTGCCCTGTTGCTGCACTGGCATATCTCAGACTGGAGCTTTCCAAAGCAGGAGCCATTTATTCAGTACTCTACCCATTGTGTCCTTTGTGTACAAGAAGGGTTGCATAAATGAACAATAAAATGCTTGAGTTGGGTGGTTGTGTAGGCAGTGTTCACTCATGTTTCGAATAGCAGTATTCTAGACCTATACCTTTCAGTTGTTCATGGTTGTTAACAAAAGCACATTATGGATTGAGATTGTTTATGCTTGTTCCTGCCTGGTCTGTTAGAAAATTATTTTAAATTGGTTCTGTGTAAGCACAGTAGCCTTTACTTTATCTGAAGAATTGTCTTGATGAGAAGGTTTCAAATTTTTTTTGAGGTGCTGATAATTCTGAATTATTGTTGATTTAAGCATTAGGTCTTCAATTCTTCAGTCAGATCTAGACCATATAGACCTTTATTGTCAGCCTGAGCTGTTGCTGCAGTGAAGATTGGAGTTTATACTACAGAAGGAATACCATAAAAATTTGAATGCCAGCTGAACATTCAGGCTCCTTTTCATAGTATTTATGGATGAAATGAGCAGAAAGGGAATGCAGCATTCTTCTAAATTTTACAGAGGGTGCATACATTAAAAATACTTTGTACTGAGAAACATAAAATCATAATTAATGTAAAACATGCAGATGTGCTACTTAATATTTCAATCTCATATGTATGTAGGAGTATCTGAAACTGGCAGGTAACATATGAATCTCAGGCTTCAGAAAACAAGTAGAAATCTTGTAACTTACAAGTCTATCTGTAAAAATTTAGTTACCTTGGCCTAACTTTTTCTTCTACACGAAAATAGCCTAAAAAGACTAAAGCAGATCATCATATTGTGTTGGCCTTTTACTAACACTGTAGTGTTGAAATCTAATACTGAAGACTGGTGTAACAGTGTATCCAAAAATGTTTTGCTGTGTCTCATTAGGTTCACCACGTCATAAAATCTCATTAATGCGTTTTAATCGACAGAAACCATTGCAGCCCAGCCATGACGGAGCACCTTGAGCACAAGAGCAAGCTGTTGGTGCAGGGGCAGAGCACACCAGCTACTGAGGAGGCCTGTTTTGTGGGGCACAGTTGTGGAGCTGTGGGCTGCGTGATGCTGGACAGCTCTTGAGATGGTGTGGAGGTTCTGCTCTCCTTTAAGTTCTGGTTAATGTTGTGAAACACTTGCACTTTTAAATAACTGAAAATGAAATTAAGCATTTGTTGCCACAGTTGTAGCATGCCGTAGGCAGACCACAATTACTCTGTAGCTGCTTGTTCAGATGGAGACACCCTGAGACAACCTCCAAGGGGAAACTAGGAGAATCCATTTTCTTCAACTTTGTAAGTCGGTCTGAAATACAACTGTTGCTAGAGAAGCTGGCCATTGGTGCTTGGCTCCTTAAAAATCAGCACCTGAGTGGGCCTCAGGATCCCCCATAAGTCAGAAAACCGAGAAGTGGGGGAGTAGCTTCAGCGTGAACTCACTGAGAGATGGAGAGAGATTTAATCCAGTGCCTGAGGTGAACACAGTGGTTCTGCGTTCATAACTAGGGAAAGAGTTTCTATTAGGATGGATTTTAAAAGATATGTTTTGCTTATCTTTGTTCATAATGAACATGTCAGCTGAGCAGTGGTACTTTGTCCATCTGTTTGCTTTGCAGTTCATAGTTGCTTTTTAGCACGACAAGCCACATGAGATTGTGCTGCCTCAACTGATACATTAGTAAGTTGTTTGGCACATGATAACTGGATGGTGAGTTTAAGACCTTACAGTCCAGTGGACTCTTAAATCCCAATTAGTATCGCTGTAGCTGTCAAGGCTTGTATTAGGGTGATAAAATTTCTTCCTGAAGTCTGAAAACTAATCTGCTGGACAAATCATGATGAAAAAGGGACATTTAACTTAGCCCTGCAAATACTGGAAGCTGCGAGCTTGCTTCAAGGAGATACTCTGAGAAAGACTATAGAAAGATTTGGGTTACATTGTAAATCACTGCTCTAGATTATTTCCACACAAAGGAAAAGTTGATGCTATAGCATAACAGGCATTTAAATTGATCATGTAGGGTCAGATTTTTTTAGTCTTTAGACTCAACATGAGAGGAGGAGGGAAGAAGAGATAGGATCTCACCTTTTTTTCCTTGAGATTGTAAGCATAGAAAAACAGCACATATGAAAAGTGGATAAAAAATGTAGCTTGATGCTACAAAGTAATGTATAATAAACTGACATGAGTTAATTAAACTACATGAAATATTATTAGACGTAAACCTTTAATTGCTAAAATCTTGTAAAAGTTTGTGTATTTATTACTTTTCTAAGTCTTGCCGGAAGTTTATATGCTAAAATAATAAAAAAAGATACATGTTCAGTAGCTCTGAGTCCCTTCAGCTATATTCCCATGTCCATGTGTAGACAAAAAGGGACTTGTAAGAGCTACTCGACATGGAAGTAACCTTTCTAGGTAACCATGATACCTTTTTTTTTTCTCCTCTGAAATTTACAATAAAGGACTTCCCATATTTCAAACTAATTCAGTCCGTCTAAGCTATCCAAGCAGAAGCTGGTGTGTAATGAAAATGGGTTACATTTATATCTCTTCATTTGGTATTATATTATTTATTGCAGTCAGAAAAGCTTTGTTAATTCTTTGACTCTACCAGACTCTCAGGGGAATGGAGGTATTGGAGTTCTACTGCCAAAGGTACTTCGTGAAAAGCAATTAACAAAATGTTTTATGACAGTGTCAGCAGTCTCACTTTCAGTCATTTGTCCTTTGATTGGATAGAGGCTTCATCCTCCTGTCTTAATAACCCTACTAAGCTAAGAGGAGTAGTCAGAATATTGTGTAAAACAAATACCGGGATTTGGCAGTGGTGGAATTTAGTGCTGCAACGGAAAGAATTACCAGATATAGCAATTGCAGTACCTAATTTTCATGCTGCTGTAGCAGAAATGAAGTAATACTGAGTTCCAACAGCTGGATCAGGTGAGAATCGCATCATCTTGTTTCCCCCTCCTTTCGGATTCTAGTCTGAAGCTTAGTACAGTCATAGGCTTTCTTATGTTAGTGTTCTGTCAGACTTACTGTCTCTCTGCTCTTGCCTTTAAAAAGGTGAAGAAAGTGATAGTGTTTGTAATGTTTCACACGTGGAAGTATCTCCTTAGTTTATTTGCCTTTCGGTAGTTATTCTGAGTAAAAACAATGTATGGTGAGTAATAAGGACTTGATGGGAACGATGCATAGCCTTTGCTTGACTGCAGTATATTGGGGCATTCAGGATGTCTCTTGGAGCCCCAGCAGAGAAAAAGTTTGACTGTACTTTTATGGAATGAAATTTATTTATCCATTTCCTCTTCGTAATACATTAAAAAGCGGAACATTCTTCCATATTATTTCTGAGGTCTTTGTTCTGTTCCCATACATGATGGGCTTGCACATCACTTAGAAGATGCTTAGAAATGGAGTAGCAGAGCTTGAGCAATCTGTCTTGTCCTATGCTATGCTTGATGCTCCCAAAGAGCTCAGACAAGGTCTAAAGACAAGGCCCTAGATAATTGCTGAGTAGCTTCATGAGTATTTTGCTGGAGTGTGTACTGCAGTGTGCTGAAAATCCCAGGGACAATGTGAATTCAGCGTATTAAATATTTGCTTTATGACATTTTATTTTTCATTGATAATTTATGATTATATTTTTCTCTTTGTTTCTGTCTTCTCCCTTCTTTGTCCTTCTCAAGGTTACATGTAACATTTTAAGTTCAAGTATGCTATTGCAGCACTAGCACCAGCAGAATGCTTTGGATAATGTTGCGTAGCAACACAAAATTTAATTTGTGTCAATGTTTTGGCATTCTCCTAATATGAGGGTTTTTCATTCTTTTCTTTTTCACTTGAACTGCATTGTCATTGATTCGGGTGAAGCCACTGGTACACTAGCACATTGTGAAGATTGTTATAATAGAAGCAATGCCCAGCATCCAAAGTTGTCTGGAGTTTTCATTTTTGTCTTGCAGTAATTTAATGCTCTGTCAGCCTTAAGAAGGCTGAAAGAAATGGCGTGTGAAAGGAGGATTGTTGCGTTTCTGAACTTTTATGTAACCCAGAATTATATTCTTCTCTTGTGATTACTTTTATTTCATATTCCCCTTTTGTTTGCAGTCAGTTTTCCAGCGACATTACTACAACTATATTATCCATTGATTAACAAGCTGGTAGAGTTCGGCGAATAGTCTTTTCCTGTTTCAACAACAATCAAACACCTTGAGTTTGTAAATTAAGTCTATTTTCTAGCAATTGCCTTAGAAACCATTGTTTCAAATAGTTTTTGGAGCAGAGCATTCTTACAAGGAACATGGATGTTTTGCCCACTTCTGGCCTCGGTAGAATTGAGGGGAGTGAATTGAAAGAATTAATGTCAGTTGAGGTGCATGCTTAATTACCTCTCAAGAGAGCATCCAACCTATGAAAAAATGAAGTAAACCAGAGAAATTAATATTCTACCTCACCACTGATTTCATTATTGTAAGGGTGGTTATATATAGACCATATAAGGGTGAGAGTAACTGAAGCCATAACACCTTGAACAGAATGTTCTGTGTGTGATTATATGTAATCTAGTTAACATGAAGGCCAGGGAGGGGAGGGCCTGTCTTTCCCATGGTGAAGTACATTTGTTCTAGACTCCAGAATTCTAGGCTGACACTGTTGTCTCAAATATGTGTTTCCAATGTTAAGCATATATCTATGTACCTCTTCAGCCACAGGTGCAATACAAACACAACAGGGTGATGGAGATAGCTTTGTGTGCGTAAACTGTACTGCCACTGCATTCACCAGCCTCCAGTGTTTCCAGAGTGGACTTTTAACTGCCTAAGGGGGGCTGTAGAGAAGATGAAATGTGCAGAGGAAGGAGAAGGGGGAACAGACACACGATTCAACAAGAGATGTTTTATTAGGTGATGGGAAACTTATTTTTCATCAGCCAGTGCCAGGGAATGCCCACCAGGAAGGCTGAGGAACCACCGTCCTTGGAGAATTATGCTCCCTTGATTATGACTGTCAGCAACCTGATGCAGCTTCAAAGTTGGCTCTAACTTTGAAGTTGGCCCTGTTATGAGCAGGATTGGCATGAGATGACCTCCAGACGTCTTGTCCATCCCAAAGCATTGTATGATTTTGTCTAATCCTCCAGGTAAGTATCCAGATACATGGGCTGTTTTAAATCAATCTGTAACGAAGCCTGCAGAGTCAAATCTTTGCTGTGGTAGGCTAGGTAACCTTAAGTTTATTTCAGGGACTTTTTTTTAAATGTGTGCATATCTGTGGTTGCACTATCAACATAGTTTTAGTATTTCTGCATTCTTCTGCTTTTTGTGCAGAGAAAAGTTTTATAAAAATACATAAACATGAAAAGATTTCTTGGATAGCTAGCTTCGATATGAAAACAGTACGTTTCCCCTCTCAACATGTAACGGATACAGGCAAGGAATGTGTTTAACCAAAATCTTTATCTAAGGCATTCCAAAGAAATATTTCAGATATTTTACACGCAGTTTGTTCCTACTTCTAGCTAGTGATACTTTTTACCATCAGTCTCAGAGCTTGCGGTAAATTCTGTACTTCTAGTTGCTATTAGAGTTTCTGTTATCTGGAATTAACGACTATTTTGACCGTATCATTTCAGCAGCTATGAAATACATACGTCTGTAATGTAATCCGACAGCATGTTTTATGATTGAATATCCAGTTTCTATCTCTCAGAACTATGCAAAAGATTTTTTTTTGTCCCTCTCAAATAGCGGCACATGTCTTTATCAGTATCAAATAGCGGCTTGCATGTCTTTATCAGTTCTTTATGTGCTTCATTTTGAAATTATAAGATGCAAGAATGGAGCTAAAACTAAATGTTACCATGTATATATTATTACCATATTAATAACTATGTTTGAATGCATTAGTTTCCTCCATGCTATGAGTACATTTTCAATTGTTTTTATTGTCACAAATGTTCCTCTAATGATAATCAAGTATGTTTTTGAAACCTTTTTAGGATAACAGTCTGGTGACGCTTAGTTGTAAAATTTTATGCATACACACTTGTTTGTATTTTCATTTTTTTATTGCATAGTAACTTTTGGACTGATATTTTATTTTTAATTTGCCTATAAAGGCCTTCTGTGATAGTCTTTGCTTTCTGTGTTGTCATATATTTACTTAATGTGTTTGCTTCTGATTTTTTTCCCTCCTTTTTAGATATAAACAAGTTTTGAGTTCAGTTGAATGATCTACCACTTCAAAGCATTTTGCATTCCTTGTGATTTTGCTGCCCTTTTAGTTCATGCACTGTAGTGATCAGCTTTATTTGATAATATCTGTAGAAACGTTACTGAGTTGAATGGAATGATAAGTATCTTGATGGGCTTTGTTAATGATACTGCTTTGCAAGGTCAATCATATCAACAGAGTAGAGAAACAGTGGAAGTAAACTGTATGGATTACAAGGGTAGGCAAAAAATACAATGGGATAGGGTGTGATTTTTTGAAGATTAAGGATAACAGCTGACAAAAAAATAAGTTGAAAGTGATTCTGTGTAATCAGAACAGTGACTCTTAATGTGAGTTCACAGTGTATAAGGCTAACAGTTTTTCCTATATGTATTTCAATATATGGAAGGTAATTAAAATGCAAATTATAATGATTTGGAGGTTTGCAGTGCATAATAAAATCTTCTAAGAACCATTTATTTTTTAAACCCTACATAAATTAGATGAAATCTTATCCAAAAACGTTGATACCAGTGTGCCAGTATACTGATCTGAAAACAATGTCTGAGTTTGAACAGTGTTCATCTAAGGCAGGGAAGTTCCTACATTTCCTTGCAGGTGAGAACAACAAAAGCTTTGTTTGCAAATTTCTCTGAACAATCTGCAGCTTCCTCCTAATCCTGAACCTGAAGGCTCAGTGGTCTTTTGAGTAGTGCCTGTGGAGTGGAACACTGTCGTCTTACCTAGGACCTTTGTCATTTGCAGAGCAGTGTGCTAAAAGCTAAGGTAGAATCACCACTGCTCTTGTTTTGGCTTGTGAAATGAGAAGTGCATCTATGTACCAACACTGTGCTGTTTACAATTGCTTTTTTGAAATAATTGAGACTTGAAAAGACCTCATCACAAGCCAGTTTCTTTAATTGTGGAGGGAGCTTTTATCTGGAAGACTTTCAATCTCTTTTACAATAGAAGCCTCCTAATTTCAGATTATTCTTTGTCCAGTGATACATTCCAAACAGGAAACACATTTGTTTGGATATAAACAATAAAGAATGGTGTATGGAAAGTGGTATGTCCCTATGGTCATTTTCTCACAGGACTGTAATTCTGCACCAAATCTCTGAAGAATTGTGTCACCACTGTACTTAAGGAGATAACAACAATTACCATTAAAACTAAAGTATTGCCATCTATTGTTAGACTATTTTTCCTGTTTTGACCCATTATGCTCTTTCAAGACCATAGATGGTTTCTTTTTGTTCCCCATTTCTTCTAATCTACTGCCTAAATATAGGAAGCATATTGATTAAGATAACATGGATGTCCGTATGAGTCCCATTCATGACACTTATTCATGAAAACATACTTCTTAGCCCAACACTTTCATTTCTCTCCCACCAAGATCTGTTAATTGCTCTATTCCCACTCTCCTGCGGATATAGAAAAGTAAATACTATTATCCGTGCATATTATTTGTAAAGAAACCATTATCAACTACATCCCTTTTTGCAGATATTTCGGATTTTTGCTCCAGTTGTTTGTTGCTATTGACCTTGCTCTTTTTGCAAATGTTCTTTAGGCAGTACATCCTCAACTGTATTTCTCAGCAGGGATTTGTCTCTTCATTTTTATAGCTGATCTTAAGTGTGAGATTTCTGACTCTTACTGTTTCTGTTGTTTCTATAGTAACTAGATAGGTAAAGATGCAGCATCATCCCTTTGCTTCACAGCTGGTGTTTTGTGTTCTCAGAAAAGGGGTAGTTTGAGGAAAATAGGGTATTAATTAGGATGTAACTGGTTCAGAAGTGTAATTCATGTTGAGTTACCTCACCCTTTACTGAAGAGTTATTTAATGATTTTAAGCAGGGCATCTCAAACTTTCTTGAATAAAATTCTGTCCTCTCGGAGACAGATATTATTTACTCTGTGTCAGGTTTTGGTCTCTTAGCTGCTTGGGCCTTCATGGTTTTTTCCTCCTAAAAATTCCATTTTCTTTGTGACATGAACAGCAGTAGGATTTGTTTCAGGAACTAGACAGGTGCTTATCACCTGCATGTAGCCTGAACATACATGAAGTACAGGGCTTTTTAATTTCTCTTATTCCCACTTTTTAATCTGTTTTTTGCAGCTGTATAGTGACTATATTATACTAGACTGTAGTTCTATAGTAGACTATTAAGTGACCATCTCAGAGTAAAATGTTTTGATACTTAAACTGCTATATATCCAGAGATTAGACTAACATGTTCTCCCTTCTCCAAAAAGCAGAAGTTATTTGCATTCCCCTTAGCAGTTCTCTCTCTTACCTCATGATGGAAACATTCATTACTTACTTCCTTGAGGATCTCTCACGCCAAATTAATCCCTTTGAAATAACCCAAGATCTTTCCTCCATACCTGGGCACCTGAAGTTCTTCTACTCTGCCTTGGTGCCACTTGTTCAGCCAAGCACTCCAGATCCATGAGGGCTGGGTTGCTCTCAGTGTGGCTTGTGTATCATGAGGACTCTGGGGAGATGAGGAGTTTTACTTTACAGTATGTAACCTACTATTATATAAAATAACCACACATGAAAAAAAATACCGATGTTTTAAGCTGCCCTGAAACTGTTTATTTTCATTAAGTAAAAATTCATGGGTACATGAGCTGGATAACGTTTGTCTCATCTCAGAAGGATGGGTCCTATCAGGTTAGTGTTACTCTTAACTGGTTCAGCGTACATACAGTTAAAAATGCTTTCCTAACCAGAACAGCTCTGATTAGCAAGAGGAATTTGGAAAGTTCTTACCTTTTTAGTAGCCGATAACTAAGTGGTTTCTTTGCTCTAGTGGAAAACAAGGAGTTCAGATATTTTCTCCTTCTGACTTAAGGAACAAGTTTGAACCAAGACTTCTCACCTTCCAGGAAGCCGCCATGGTGCAAGCTGTTATTGAGACAACAGCCTGCGGGTCAGTGAGGATCCCGCAGGCACCAGGATGCCATCTGTAAAATGCCTGTCATCTCCACATTGGTGGTGGTACCTCAGGAGAAGCACTTGCTCTTTTGGAAACAAGATTAAGTTTTCAATTGTTTCCCACTTTATTCCTTCTCTGTTTTCCCTCCCTCTTTTCCTTGCCATGACTCTCTCAAATGGAGAGATTCACAAGAGCTAATGAACATGAAATCTGGTAAGTTTATAAATTAGCGTGCTTCTCTGCAGCTTTCTGAACAGGGTTCTGATCCTCAGTGGATTACATATTTAAATTTTAAGTGGAACAACATCTTTTTAAAACATTCTGATGTAAAAATACATCAATGGACAAGTCCCTTTCTTTCCATAGATTCCAGTCTAGTGTATCCCCGTATGTATAGAGCCACTAAGTTGCTTAGGGATTCAGTGTCTTTGTGAGGCTAAGGGAGCTGAGACTGTTCAGGCTCAAGAGGAGAAGGCTTAGAGAGGATCTTGCCAATGTGTATGCATACCTGATAAGCGGGAGTGAAGAAAACTGAGCCAGACTCTTCTCAATGCTATCCAGTGACATTTTGAGAGGGAATGGGTGTAAATCAGATGTATGAAGAAACTGTTTTTCACTGTGAGGGTGGTCAGACACTGGGATGGTGTTGAGAATTATCCTGAGATTAAAAAAGGAGGAATAAAAGACGCAATGGCATCTGGAAAGAGACGCTGTGACTGGAGCCAGGGAAGAAGCAGTGTCTAGCACTGGGGGTGAGGTGGGAAGGAGAAAGAAGAGTGGTTTTGGTTTCTGGTTGGTTTTCCTCTTTAAAAACGCTAAGGATTTGTAATTTTGAGCCAAATTATGTTTGTGCGTCTAATTTCAGGTAAATAGTGGCAAGCATTAGGAACTTAGAAATGGAGATTATGGTGTTGGCTTTCTGGACATCTCTCTTAGATTCTTGAACAACTCCTGCTCAAGCAGACCTGTTCAGGCATTAGTGATTTTAAATATAATTAATCTTCAGATGAACCTTCCAAAAAGTCTGCTTTGAATGCATCTCTTCATTCAAATCACTTAATGTTTTCAAACTTGATTACTTTTTTACAGCTGTTAATACAATAGGGGAAAAGGTTCCAAGGAATGACTATTGATGTCTGAGGGAGCCTAGGTCCTAATTGCAGAACAATTGCTGTGATGTCATGTGCAGATTTTATATGGTGTTCACAAGTGGCTGCTTGTGAACAACTCCAGATCACATAAAATGGCTATAAAGGTTTTGTTCTACTTGTAAAGCTGTTATCTACACTGTCAAAAGCTTGTGGATATAGCTGTCTGTGCATACTCCTGTTTTAAGTGAATTCTCATAGCATGAAATCAACTTTGTGGAAAAAAGCAGTTTTGCCAATGTGATTTTAATCATTCATACACCAAAACCAAGCACAGCTCCGAAAATGTAGCTATATATGATGATAACAAAAGCAACTCTCGTCTGTGCATTTGAATACCAAGATTTGGCATAATTTTCAATACGTTATATGAGCAAAAGTAGTTCTTGCCGGATCACTGATGTGTAGCGTAACTGTTAGCCTGGTATAAAATTTTTCTGTAGAAGAAAATCTCCCCAGTGAATGTGACCATTCTGGTAAAAATGGGAATGCAAATGTAGTTAAAGATTGTATTTCTTACTGTGAAATGTCAAAGCACTTTACTATTTTTCTAATTGTGAAATTGGTAACTAGGAATAAAAACTACATGTCATCAAAACATAAAGGTATGGTAATTTTAGACTTCTAAGGGTATTTATAGAAATGTTTTCATTTTAGAATAAAGGTATTCTTGAAGATAATTATCAAAGACTGGTCAACTAAATATGCTGGTTTTTGTTTTCCAGAAACCAGCAAACATTCTGGTAATGGGTGAAGGTCCTGAAAGAGGAAGAGTCAAAATAGGTAAACATTTTGAAATAATTTCATTGCACAGCTAAGGAATTACTTAAAAATGCATCTTCAGTGTAAGGTGGAAACAAGTCTTCGTTATTCTTAGAGCATATGTATGCACAACACCTAGTTCAATTTTAAGTCTTATTCACTGAGTTTACAGGCTTGAGAGATTCCAAGCATAGTAGGCATTTGTAAAGCTTGCCAAGGATATTTGATGAGATAGAAGCATCTGTAGGAAACAAGAAAGTAATAAGCATGTAGAACAATGGCAATGGCTATAGCCAGGGTTCTTTTGACTCCTACTATGATTAGTTAGTACAATATTGTTATTTATATATTACATTTGTTCTTAATTATTTGTGTATAAATAACATCAATGCATGTGTTTGTAGAGGTCCAAAGGTTTACTATGCAAAAGGCTATTTGACATCAAAGTGGGAAACACATGTAATTGTAATGGTCTTTATCCAAAATCTAATTACTTGTTTAGATCATAAGCCTCTTAGTCATGTGGATGTAAAGTTTTTAATAAAGCATGTGGCAATCCCTGAGAAGGAAGTAGCATACTGGAACCTCTTTTCTATTCATTGACTTTTGCTGTAGTTGAAAATAGTCAGCTAATTATTTTTGATACATATGCTTGTATTAGTATGGGTAACTCCAAGAAAATTATTCTTTGCATTTTATAACTTTGGAAGCAGAAAGATTTAAGTGAAATTGTATAAAAGATAAGTTTCAGACTTGGATTAAAATGTGTGGTTTTGAATGCAGACCCAAATTTTGTATTTTCCTGTTTAGCATTTCTTAATGTTACAAGATTGTTTCTAGAGGGAATTTTTGAGTTACATAAATTAAATGCTTACATTTAAAGTACACTTCTGCAACAGTAAACACTCACTGATTTCAGTGGTTACAGTTAAAAACTTTTTTCTGCTTCTGGAGTTTGTTCCTCCAAATTATGTCTCAGGCACACCTACAAAAATAGTGCAAAACGATCTACATTGCAGTCGTTTTGGTTTTGCGCTGTGGGTGAATATATAGCAGTCACAAAGGCTCACAGTTCTGTAAACATATATAAAAATGAAAGAGAAAATGTATATTACAGATCTACTATTGACTTCAGTTAAACAGGTTTCAGTTATAGTTCTGTTTAAATAAATAGGCATCTGTGTTATGTAAAGTTTTACAATACCATGATGAAAACACTTAAAAGAGCAACATCATCCTTCATAGTCTTATAAATTAAGTAAATGGAATTTAACCTTAGATAAATTTGGCCCAGTATTGTTACGAGTAACTTGTTACTTTCTTAGAAACTTTGATTTGTAAGTTTTAATGGTTTTTTTGAGCTTGTGTTATAATTGCTTTTTTTGGCAATACTGTTAAATTCTGATTTCTTTGTATTAAAATTTTACATGTTCTCCCCCCGCTGCTGCCCCCAGCTGATATGGGTTTTGCAAGACTGTTCAACTCACCTTTGAAGCCATTGGCAGACTTGGATCCAGTTGTGGTGACATTCTGGTACAGAGCTCCAGAGCTATTACTTGGAGCCAGACATTACACAAAGGCTATTGGTAAGTTCCTGTGTAAGTTCCTTTAAATTTTGTAAAGGAGGGTAGCCTTGCAGTAGATACAATGATCAACTAACCAGCTGGTTTTTTTCCTGAAGTAGCAGCAGATGGTGTATGATCCAATCTGTAAAAGATTGATCCAGTTTGAAACCTTGAGGACTGTGCTTTTATTTTTCAATATAAGTTAAGGTTAATGTTAGACATTTTAAGTTTTTGTTCTGTTTTTAAAATAAAAATATTCTTTGCATTGGTTTGTATGGTTTTCTGATACGGGTTTAGAAATCTTGTAATCTTGTAAACCTTCAAAAGGGAAGGCCGTTTAAGTGGTGGTGTTCTAGGGTGCTTCATGTCCAGCTGCTTCTATAAAGTGTAGCTGGATAAGGAGAAGGGCTGTCTCCTGCACCATGCACAATCTTCAGATCATTCACTCCTTACAACTTAGGAAGCTCTGTGTTCAGGAAATGCTGGTGGCCAGGCTCTTGTCTTCCTTCCCACTTAGTAAGTTCCATAAGCACAGTCATCTTTAACGCCTAGCTGTTTAGCGAATGAAAACACTGAGATGCACAGGAGCCATCCTGCCTGCATGATTAGGTTATATATTGAAGAGAAATGGAAAGGAAATGGCGTACCTCTGTTAATGGGGTTAAATCATTCCTATGTGTACAGAGGTGGCTTTCTTGGCAGTTGCAGGCGTTTTCCTGTTAGAGAAGTTTTTGGAGATGCTATGTGGGCCTTTGTTCAGAGAGTTACGAAACACGTGTTACACTAGCATCTCAGTTGGTGGACCAACATACCCCAACCAGTTCTTCCTTCTTCCTGAGTAACCGATCTGGGAGATGACACGTGTAATATCTGCGTGAAGAAATTTACCCCAACATGCTCCAGAAATCTTTGCAAGGTCCCTGAGGTGATGCTGTTTGTGTCCTGTTTGTTCTTCATGATGCTGCAGAGTCTGTTCACCTCCTCCCACGGCTCCTTTTACGGGTGACTCAGTGCCTCAACCAGAGCGTTGTCTGTTGTAAGGCCACTGCCACCCTGAAGTGTGAGTTCTAGGTGGCAGCACCCTCCGTCTGGGGCTCTGTCTCAGTTGAGGCTTCTGATTTCCCAGGATGTCTTCTCCAGTAGGTGCTGGGGATGGAGCCTTGTAGTGTTCCTCCTCCATGGTTGTGGCACAATCTGATGTTGTCTGAAGCGGATTCTTAGGGCCTGCTTTTCATCTGCTACCATGTAAACAAGGCTGCCAATTTCTAAAGTCTGTGTTTGCTGCAGCCTGTAGTGGGTAAACAGTTACTAGTAAGTGTTCGAAGAAAATACTAACAGGATTACTTTAAACATCTGTAAATTGGGTGCTTAAACTGCCCTGACTATGTTGATTTTGTAAAACACAAGTGAGTGGACCAGATTACTGACCTGTGTGTGTGGTACTGGGAAGTTACCTTAACTGACAATTACATATTTTTGATAGATAATATATTGTTTGCAGATTTAGGTGACTGATATGTACCATTATCTCAGGATATCTCTTTGAAGAATGAATTAGTATAATGCCATTGTTTTTTTAATTATGTCATAAATTACTTGATTCTTGCCCTGAGGGATCTGTAGTCTACACTACAACACAGACAAGGAGTCCCTATGAAACTCTAGAGGATGATCTCTAGGGAGATCTGGTTTTGCTAGTAGTTTATTATTTCTGAGGCTTTTATTTCTTGTATCAGACCCACACCAGTGAATCCCCAGGAGGGGTGCGAATGGATTGTAGAATACCTCATGTGCAATGTGAGTGCTGAGGGCACTCAGAACGGTTTGGGCAGCAAAGTAAAAAATACAGAAATGAAAACAAGGAAAGCTGCAAGATAAGATTTGTAGGCTTACTGAAGCATTAGAAGAGCATGTGACTGAAAAGAATAAAGGTACATGGAGGTGATCTATGTGCAGCTTTAAGGCAAAGGGAGGAAGCGGTAACAAAATGACAGCAGTGATGTTTTGCGGTTTATGAGTCCAGACTTGTGTTTTGCTTCTAGCAGTATATGCACTTAAAAAAAGGTAATCGTAATGAGCTAAGCACGCTAGTGAGAGTTTAACTTGAATGCTAATGTTTTTGGCAAAGGATGCAACTCTTAAAGCTCTCTCTCAAATCTCTGTGCAAGAAATAGAATTTTAACATCTCTTAATATTACATAAATCTCAGGAGCCTTAATGCGTTGCTTTTAATAATAACTCATAAATTATATAAGATTCTCATTTAACTGTTCTTCAGTTGGAAATAATAATTTAGAAGAAAGGTGGTTAGATATAACAATTTATGAAAAAGGCAAGGATGTGTTATTTGGTATAGCTGCTTATTTTCCATAGCTGTTTTCTCATGCCTTTTATATAGTGTATAATTTTGTATAATTATAAAATATCAATAAAATGAGGCTAAAAGCAATGTCATGCCAGCTTTAGTCTATTCTCTTCCAATTTTGTCAATGTGAGAAATATTTTTGGTTGAATGGACTAGAAATGCATTGTCATCAGTTCCCTACTGGAGCACGCTGGACATTGTCCAATAATTGCTGCATAATTCAGATGTTTGCTTAGGTTTTTACTGGCTTAGTCTTATTTTTATTTTATTTTCAATATATTTTATATATTCTGTATCTAATACTCTCTTTCTTAGCTTCACATGTAAGTTTAATTATTAGCAATGTATTCATAATATCCTGTACACTATCTACTATAGTGTCCAATTTGTTTTTGTTCTTATAATAAAGCCTTGCTTGCATGTAAAATAATTCTCATACATGATCAAAGAATGAAATCAGAATTTGATTTTGGTCTCATTCAGGATTTTTGTCCTTGTTTTCTGGACTCCATCTTAGTTACATTTTGTGGGTTTAACTTTTGGAAAAAAATGGACTTAAACACAGTCTGTTTAGAAAAAACTGTATTATACAAAACAATATATAAGTATATTTCATTAATTTAGAGGTAGTTTTTCAGTGACATTTTCCCCTTTAATTTGTCCCTTAATACTAATGAAATAGTCTATTGTTCATTTATTTGCTTACAGAACAAGTAGTTGTTCATCACATGTATAACATAATTTTTTAAAGAGATACAGGAGTTAGGAAAACAGTGTTGCTGAAAAACAGAAATGGCTTTTACTTTCTGCGTGTTAAAAGGATAGTAAAAAGCCCATGTTAGGGTTTCATGGGGAGTAATATTTTGTTTCCTGAACCGTGAACATTTATAATCTAAGCCATACTTGTTAATGAAGTTTCCTATATAATCTGCTACCATAGTTACAAGCAACTAACTTACCAGATAAATACAAATTGGGAAAATGGTGTTGTAGAAGCCAAAGGTCACTCTATATTCTGTTACCGCAATGTAAATCTCTACTAAATTCAGTGTAGCCTGTGGAAGTTGGTCCGCATTTCTAGCGCCATGAAGTAAAACCAGAATCTGTTTCCATGTGTTCATCAAATCCTAATACTTTTGCAAAGAAGTAAAACATGCAAATAAAAGTCACCTGAACTGCAAAAACGTAAAATGCTTGCAAACATTAATAAATTTACTGAACTTTTAGAAAGTCTCCAGCACAGCAGAAAATGCCTTTATATTCAAAATACTAAAGAAACAAGGTTGAAGTAAGTGGCAAGGTACAGTGCTCCTTTCATTTATAGGCAAAGACTTCAGTGCTATAATTTTAAGGAAAGTAAAGGAAATGGCTGTGGTAAAATGAAGGAAAAGTTAAGCTGGCTTTCAGCTTGAAAGGAGACATTAATCAGGTTTTTATTTTTGTTTTTCAGTCTAGGAACATCAAAATAGAAAAGGATTTTTTTAGCAAGTAAAGGAACTAGTAACAACTGTTTTTCGTTATAGGTTAAGAAGGCATGTGACAGTCTTTACTATGATTCATTCTGGGGCAACTTGTAGCATGATATCAAGGCATAATTAAGGCTTGTTTGTTATCAAGTTGCAGCTTGTATAGTTAGCAGTGCTATCAAACAAGAACATGTTATCTTACCTCTCTTTGCCACTTGCATTAATTAGAGAAAAAGTATATTTGATCAGTGGCATCAGATGGCTTATAGTATTCTAGACGGGCAGATTTTGTTGGCGAAAGAGTTCTTCAGAGTGATCATTCAACCACCTGTTAAGCAAGGCTAAAGCACTGTCCTGCACTGGAAAAGGATGGAGTTATTTAGTGTGAAAAATAAATCTGAGATCCCAAGAAATCTCTATTGCTTAGTTACCTTTCCTCGCTTGTCTAGTTTATAAGTCAGCAGGAATGTCAGAAATGGCCATGTGGCAACTGCATTTGCCAGCCTGAACAAGATTTAGGAAAAGAGAAACTGTAATTCAAAGCTTGGGCAGCGCACTGTCACCTCATTCTATTTCCAGACTAACATATGGTTATGGAAGCTGGAAACCATGTGAAAGGTATAAGCAGATAGCAAAATGCCTTTGAAAGCAAATGTCACAGGAAAATATTAGGTGTATCAGAAGGAATGAATTTATAATGAATGCTGGGATCCATCAGAGTTTCAACAACTCCATTTGACTTCATGCAGGAAAAAAATGAGAAATTTCTTGGGGTGTATTATGTAGGATTTAGGATGGAAATATGTGCATATGTGTTCCATATTGCCTATGCAGCGAGTCCCACACTTTGCGAGTGCATCAGATGTCCTTACTTTATGCGCACAGATTGTTGGCACGCTGGATGGGCTGTAGGGCCTCTGGAAATCTTGGACCAATGCCTAAAGCTCTTCTGGTCTCTTGTTCAGGGAGGGTTGGGAGGAAGGAGGAAAAAAGTAAGACCTATCGGGAAAATCTGGTAAACCAGTAATTATAAAAGGAGCCAACCAGAAGGTTGAAAAGTCTTCAGGAAAGATGTACAGGGGAGGTTCCTACCTGTGGGCTGTGGAGCCATGGGAATATGGGCACTGGTTTTAAACATCTGTGAGAGATAAGAACAGCAAATCTATAGTCAGTCAGCTTCTGTTTGCTGCATAGGGATCCATGTTCCTATTTGTGAGAAGTTGTGATTTTGGGGAAGAGGTTGTGAAAAAACTAGAAAAGTAGAGAAGTTTGGAAAATATTTATTTATGTGCTCGGAAAAGAAAAACTTGGGCTGCACTAGGAGGGGAGCCCTGTTCATGCCCTGGGCAATGTTATATGACATGGGAAGTAATTGGATTCAGATGATATTTTGTGGTAAACTTGTTTTGGCATGTGGTAAACTTTCTTCATTTTGATTATCACACTTGTTTTCATGCTTTTTCTGAGAGGCAAAATATTTTACTACCAAAGATTAATTGTTGCTCTCTTATCTAGTTACTGTAGGTGCTGGATGATTTACTGCTGGTTTTTCCTCTTGCTTGACAGTGATCTCTAAAATCTATACAAGTTTATTCTTCAAAAGGAGAAGAAAAAAATAATTAAAAAAAACCCCAAAACCAACAGCATTTGCTACACTCCACAATCTTATCACTGCAATTACCTAAGAAATGTGAAGTTTCATAAACGATTGTTAGGTCACTTACATTTTGAAGCTACTTTAAGAAGTATTTTTGGAATACTTCTTGAGATGCTGACAACAACTCAAGGAATATCATCCACAGGATTCATAGAATCACAGAATGGTTTGGGTTGGAAAGGGCCTTAAGATCACCTAGTTCCACCCCCCCACCACAGACAGGGACGCCTCACGCTAGACCATGTTGCCCGCAGCTCTGTCTAACCTGTCCTTGAACGCTGCAGGGATGGAGCATTTACCACTTCTTTGGGCAACCTGTTCCAGTGCCTCACCAGGCCCACAGTAACGAACTTCTTCCTTATATCTCACCTGAACTTCCCCTGTTTAAGTTTAAATCCTTTTCCCCTTGTCCTATCATTGTTATATGTTTGAATACATTAACTGTTTTGAGATCCAGTATACTAGTTCCTGCCTTGTTCTAACTGTTCTTCCTTCTTCTAACTGTTCTTTTAATTGCTCTTCCTTCTAAAATAATGTTGATTAGCTAGTACAGCTGGCATCTGTTGCCAACTCTGAAGAGCCTGAGAGGTGTGTTTGAGTGTGTACTAGCTTAATAGTCAGGAGAATTGTTAACAGTGCAGTGGGTCAGACCTGTCTCTGCTGTTGCAAAACCAATGGAGGTACGCTAATGTGGGACAGACAGTAAAGTTTCATCTCTTGCTATAGTAAGCTGGGTCTCAGAACACTTGGATTTAAATACTGATTCAGTCCCAAGTGTTTTATGTAGCATACAGCATGTAATTTAATTCATCCCGTGTGTTGTATCATTATCTATAAAGTGGGGATGCTACTTAATGGCATTGTCCTTAAGATAGAATCTTTTAATAGTAATAGGGAACTCCAGTACAAGTATGTTATGAATTACTTTTGTTAACTCAGTGAATGGATTAATTTGCCTGAGAACCTGGGTTGTCACTTAGCATCTGCAGTTAGCTTGAGAAATATACACATTCTGGACATGAAAAAAAAAAAGAAAAGGAAAACAAAACCATTGAATCTTCAATCACAATTAGAATCTGCTAATTGTCCTGACTCAGGTTACTCTGTAAATTAACCTGTAAACTTCTGCCCATGGTCACTCCATACTTTTTCACATGTTCATGATTCTCTACCCTTGCAAAACATATAAAGGGAAGAATCAGGTGCTTTTGCCTTTTCATTCAATATTTTGGCAGATTTGCTATTGCTTGATGATGACTATGACTTAACTGTACATGGATTATTTTAGAGCAGGAAAAATAAAATAACATAAAAGTACTCGGAAGGCAGAATATCCTCTGTAGTAATAGCTTTGTGATTCAAAACCACTTTTGAGCAAGAGATGCCTTCAAAAATCTGCCTGTGCTTAGTCCCATGTACATCAAAAATTGTGGACCAAAACCCCCTCCCTGCCAGTAATAGTCTGTTCCATGTCTTATTCCTTCTAATTATTTTCCACTCAGAGTATCAACTTCATGTTCTTCCCAACTCCTAATAACCACAGGGCCTCTTGTATGAGCAAGCTTTTCATTCCCTGGTATCTCACTGACTTTGCCCTTTACCAGGCAGATGAGCTTTGCAGCAGCAGGATTGATTCTCTAACCTCCACAAGCAACCTAGGCTGTGAGCTCAGTTGAAAAACAAAGATTTAGTGAAGTAAGGCAGGACTTGTTCTTGCAATGACTGTCATAACCCAGAGCAAATAATGGATCCTAATGTGAAAATGAAACATGACTGATGACATAGAAAGCAAGACTCAGCATTTAGAGAAGGTTAGAAGATGCATTTTGCCCACTTTCTCATCGTAGTCAATTCCATTCTGTACATGTCAGTTGGGATATATTGTGATTCTTTGTGATATACTGCAAATACGTTGTTTCTTTTATATATGAGCATGAATGAGATGAATGGTTTGGTGTGGAGTTGAACTTGCATCTCAGAGATGTTTGATTCAGTTTTATATTTTTTAAGGCTTCTTTTAAAAAGCAGTGGACTAAAGGATGATTTCATTTTCTTAAACGAAACATGAGGTTGCCATTTAAAGATCCAAAAGGTTGTCTGTTGTAAAACCTGGTTCCGTAAACATTTTATCCTCGCTAACTAGTGCAGTAATGAAGACTTCTAATGTGCTCTGTTTACTACCATATCTGAAAAGTTCACTCACAAAAGTTGACTTTGGCTGAAAACGAAGTGTCTACTATCATAAGAAGATGCATACTTCTGGTGCAGAGGAATTTTTTTAGCTAATCCATCAGTTTGATCTTCAGGCACAGTTACTTCAGCAATATCAACTGAAACTCAGCACTGCAGCACTGAGTAGAATGACTTGTTCTTAGGACAGGTGGGATTGCTTCACATGTAGACTTCTTGGCAATAGCTGTGACTGACAGCAGATTTACATTTCATAACAGTTTATTTCATTGCTTATCCAGTGGAGTCGTTTATAATTATGTTGGAGTTATTGCCAGTGCTTTATTAGAAATAGCTGTAAGGCTGACCCCTTAGTAACAGAAATTAACATACTGTACAGCACTCCGTTTAGAAGGGCAAATAAGCTTCTCTGACTGTGCTAAGAGGCAAGATACCTTCAGGTGCATTCCTCTCTATTGACTGAAATAAGGTAGGTATCAAAACCTTTATTAACTCCCAGAAAGGACTGTCATGGCTTGTGAATTGGAACAGGCCAGGAAAGTGCTCTTCACACATGTTCCTTGTTATAACTCAATCTACCAGATAGCAGGCCTTTTGCTCACCTTATGTTAGCTCTGAAGGTGTTGACATGTTGGACCTGGTAAAAAGTTGTAATAGTTAAAGACACAAGCCAAGTGAGAGCATACAACAGATTATAAACTCACTGTCCCTCTTTGTTCAGTATGAAGTTAACCTCCAAAGAACTCCACTGTGTACAGAAAAGCTGGTTTGTTAAAATAGTCTGCATTTAATTAGGAAAAAAGGTATTTCTCATTCCAAAAATATGTTCTGCTCTCTTCTCATTTGTTATGGTTCAGAAGAGCACAGAAGATAGCAACATTTTACTATGTGCAAAATAGATTTTATGGTATTGGACACTTATCTGCAGTGGTGGAACAAGATGGGGAAAAGAAATGGTGGAGGAGGGGGGAAATTAATGCTAAAGCACCATGGTTGGGAATCGAGAGCTCCTGGCTGTCCAGTCCTATGATTATATGTTACCATCAATCAATTTTTTTTTTTCCCCCCAATCATTTTTCATATGATAAATTGCAAATGCAAAGCTGTGGATGTTCCCTGAAAAGCTTTGTAAATACTATTTTACCACACAGCAGCACATCTTGACTGTTCTTCATTCTTTCATAATTACAGGAGGAAATGGTAACAATTTTTGTACTAGATCCGCTTAATGCTTTGCAGGATAGAAGAAACTCTTGACCTTTGCAACGAGAAGCTTTCATACTTCCTTTACTTGTTGCAGTTGTTTGATACTTGATAGGGGGAAGTAGCCCTAAGGCTACGAAGCTGCCTTTTCTGTCACCCATTACATTCCTGTGCTTTTGGTGAGTTGTCACTGAAAGAACATTTCTCTATTTACTTTCGTGTCCCTGAAAAGCTTTGGCAGCCTACCGGAGTACCTCTTGGACCCTCTGAGGTATAAGCACCGTTGTTGCTGGAACAGTACATTCTCCACTGCATCTTGAAGTTATAGGAAGTGGCATAAAAATAATAGCCCTTCGCTGTCTGTGAATCATCTGATGTTTTAGGATTAGGGAGAAGATGAGGCTGTGACACGCTTTCCTTGCCAGAACGCAGCACTCATCCCAGTGACCTGATTTTCCTGCCCTGAAGCGACATCACCTGAGGCTGGAGCCCACCCCAGTTTCTGGAAGAAGAACTGAGAGAAGAAAGAGGATGGAACCATCACTCTATTCTGCATTCATGCAACCATCACCCTATGCTGTCTCTCAAGGATGTTAGCCTGCTCTACTGCTAGCTAATGTAGTTAATCTGTAGTTTATACAATAGTAATCTTGGTGACACAAGTGGAGAGTTAAAGAATTGCTGATGAAAACGTGGTATGTAGGATTTGGGAGCAGGTGGGGGAGGAGTATTTGGGAAGACGAGCACTGAAAATCCTTACAAATCCTTTCAGTATAATGTTGGTAAAAGTTTAATTCTTGAGCTTCTGATGTTGGTAAAAGTTGGATTCTTGTGCTCTATGGTACAGTTATTAAGATTGCATTTTCCCCACCTTGAGTACATAGGTTGCACAAGTTAAATACCAGGTTGCTTGTATAGAGCAAGGTTGCTTGTATAGAGCAAGGTTGCGTGTATAGCTATTGTATAGAACCATAAACCTGGAATTTCTAAAATTTTGGATCTGAAGTTCTGTAACTTAAAGGTTAAAGTTCCTTAGCAGGGTTTTTTGTTGGCAATCATTTTTGCTGCATGAGAGAACTACTTAAGGCCTCTGGTCCTATTGTCACTCCCTGTATTAAATCTACTGTCCCTGTATTGTCAAGCTGGCCACAGTAATTTAAGTGTAATGCTGCAAGCTAAATAATGTGTCTAATGTGCAGCAGAAGACTGAAATCATATGATCCAGGATCTTTGTTTAATGGTGATATACTGAAGAATAGGAATTTAAGTGGGAAAATAAATATTTTGACAACCTAAAATAACTCTGTTTAAAGAGAATGAAGAAGTCCTTGCCCACTAAAGCCCTGTAGAAAATTACAGTTTATTTCCATGAACTCAGAATTTCAGTCAGAATGCTTAAAAATATTTAAGGTTGTATTAACTGAAATTCATTAAATTTGTCTTACAAATATGAGAAGAGGGCAGCTTAATTTAAAAGGCTGGGGTGGAGGCATACAAGTAAAAAAAGGATAATAGTTTTCATGACTAATGTGAATGAATATGGTTTTGCCTTTAAAAGTTTTAAAAAGAATTATTGTGACTTTGCATCATGGCACTCTTGAATTAATTACTGCTCTTAGATACATGTTTGGCTGGCTGTGAGCATCCTTCAGATTACTGGGAGGTATTATTTCTGTCTGCTGAACAGTCATCTTTGTGGCTTTACAGTATAAACTTCTGTTCTTCAGTCAAGTTCTGTTGAGATGCTGTTTGTTAACGATCGGTAAACATTGCCTAACTTACCAATGAGTGATAGCAAATTTCTGACCCTTAGCCCACTGACGCCACTTTTTGCTTCCCTTTGAAAAAGCTGTCACCTGTAAATGTTTGACCCCATTCTCAGTTCTCCATAGAGAATGTCAAATTTAAAAAGCTAGTTACTGTTTTGCTGACTAAAGTTTAAGCGAAGCATATAAAAATTGAGACCTTGATGTACAAGTGGAAAGATCTTTCCCTTGTGTCTGTATGCGATAGAAACAGGTATATAGTGGGTATGTCCTGTTCACCTTATTGGACCAAACGAGAAATTCCCCTTTAAAATATATTATTCTTTTAAATCTAATTCTTAGGTATTTAAAACCAGTCTTAAAGTGAATAAACTCTTTTTCTATAGTATCTCTGTGCTCCTAGGTCACTGTGTGTAAATATTCTAGATAAGTTTAGAATCTGCTGCTGTGCCCAGTGTAAGATACAAGATTTTTTATAAAGAGGTCCCTCAGCCCTTCACTTCTTTTCCCGGCATTTGGATGTGTCCTAGAGTCTAGACTTCGTGTTCAAAAGAAACAAAAAAAGCATGTTGGTTGAATTACTGATGCTACTAAACCAAACGTCACTAATGATGAATTCCTCAGGTCAGTTGCAGCTAAACAGCTGTTTTCCAATTCTTGACTTAGCTTTCTTTAACAGAATTTTATTAAAGAATTATATGAGACTAAGTTTATGTATATATTTCTTAGAGATAGTTAAGAATCATGAAGTATTTCATCTTGGACTCTGTCCTGTGTTCAGTGAAACATTTTAGTTAAAATGCATGGAAAAAGATATTTCATTTTGAGAATCAAGGCTATTGCTTAATAAATTGTCCTGTTGTCTTAAATGGTCATAATATTCTTAATGTTTCCAAAATCTTGGAACAAATACAGAAATGAGATTATAGTGCCATAGAAAGGAAAGGATACGTGAGCGTTTGTCTGCTTAATCAGCCCTAGCATTAAAACAGCTATATCAGCATCCTTTTGTATATGCTCCTTGGCTACAGCACTGAAATAGAGCAGGACATGCAGGATTTTTCTCAGCTTCAGTAGCTGGCCTATAAAGCTATTAGAGTCACAGGTTTGAAATCTGGGACATGGACAGACATACAAATATTCTAATAATCTGTGCACTCAGGCATATGTATGTAAAGTCTGTTTACCAACCACAAGTGACCATTTTTAAAAGGCTGTTTTATCCGTTTATAAAATTATGTAGTACTTAAGAAATGTCGTTACACTGGAAAGATATTTCACTGATGAATAGGTTTGAATGGGACCTGAGCAAGCTGTTTGGTGAGGAGTCTAGGGAAAAGAGTATGCTACAAAGGCCTTCGCTCCCACCCCTCTTTGAAGAGCCAGGGAGCAAGATTGGTGTACACTCAGGTTCAGTGTAAACTTGGGAAAGTAAAAACCTTTTACACAGACCATTCCTGAAACCTGATGATAGTAGAAGAGACTGTAAGAAACAGGACCATCCTTGCAGTAAGGGTTATATTACTCTAGTACATAAACTAGGATCCTTACAGGACATCAGATGGGAAAAGATTTGGTATCCAGTGCAATTTTGTAGGACCTTTGTGTCCCAGTTTTCAGTCGTCTGCGATGTAAGAAGTTAAAGTGGGTACTGTCTGTAGGTTAGTTTTGCCTCGGGAACAATGAGTTGATCATTAGTAGAGGGGGGAGCAGAGAACCAATTGTTGGATAATTTTTGCCCCTTATTTTTGGTGGTTGCTTTAAAAAAGAAACTGTTATATAGCATTATAAGAGGTTCCTGTTGTGCTAGAGACAGATGACATGCACTAGACTAATAATGCACTGTACTCATAAAATACTGCTTACGTGTTTCAAGCCTTGTTCATATAAATGCCACTTCTGAGGGGTAGTATGTTTTATCTGGAATAGATGTAATAATGTTGGGTTTGGTTTTGTTTGGGTTTTTCTGGGGGGCAGGGACAGACAGGAAGGAGTGGACACCATCAACTGAAAACATATGAAATGGCCCTGGATAGGGAAATTGCTAATTATTGGCACATTTTTCCATACCTAGAGCTGAAGTTTGAATTTGGTTAACTAATATGAATAATGTAGGAGATAAATACCTATTAGGACTGCTTGTATTGATGAAGCTTTTAAACTTGCCAGATTTTAATGAGGTGTTCCTGCTAGAAAAATGCCACATGTGGCAAATAATCACTGTAAATGATGAATGTTATTTAAAATTAAAAAAAAAAAAAAAAGGACTAGCCAAACATGACAGAAAATAATTAACTGTGAGAATGATTTCAATATGTGCCAAGGATGTGTTCAAGATCAGGTTACATAAAAGTCAGATTCACAAAGGGAAGACCCTGACCTGCTTGAGCTGCATGGCTGTAAGGCCTTTTCCAGCTGTTCAGTCTTCACACACAGATGTTAAAGTTTCATGTTTTCTGTATTAAGTATTCTGGGTTACTTTAGATTAGTTCTTTGAAGCTAAAAAGTATCTGGCAAGAAACCCAGCACTATCAACTACTAGAGAATATAATGACTGATCAGAGTTAAAGAAAACACACCACCAGCTTGGGCGTTACCAGTGTTTATTCAGATCTAGCATCCAGTTGGTACATTGTCTGTCTTTCTCAGACAGTGAATTCTCAAATTGAATTCTCAATGAATTCTCTGAATTCTCAAAGGGTTTAAAATGTGCTCTCTGTATTAATCACAGAGCCAGGAAGTAGGAGTGTGTTGCCATGGTGGTTCTGCTCTCTGGTGAACAAGGAATGAGTTCTAAGGTTTGACATGTCACTTGAGGGAGATTTTGCAGTTCCACTTCGCTGTCAACAAGAATACTAGGTTTTATTTTTGTGGTTGTTTAAAGGAAAAGGTCAGTCTGGATAGAGCAATAATAGAATAATGAGCAGTGGCCCAGCCTCTCTCTCACTATGTTGTGGACAGTGAGCACTGCAGAAAGCAATGAAAACCAAGAGGGCTGCAACTCTTTTGGCCTCTAGATAAACCAGCTCCCAAAGGATTTGCTATCTATTATAAAAATGACTGAATAGATACTGTTAAATGAAGATGCTATTCTTCAAATAATAAGTAATTTCCATTCTGGAGTAGATAATTTATTCTGACTACCCAGGTAGGAATTGTGATTAATATGCTGCATTAGCTGCTTGAGCAGATAAAATCTTAAGAGGTAAATATTTTGTTTTCATACAGATAAGGCTAATAAGAAAATCAAAGGAAGATAAAACCCTGGAAAAGTGATGTAATGCATGGAACAAGTTATACCCTGTTGAAACTGTAAAGTCTGAACGAAATATTATCAGACTCCTTTCTCCCAGGAGGTTGGGAGAAAGCCTTATAAATTGGGCACACCAAGCTCCACACCTGTAATATGATGATGGAACTGACCTGTTTTAGCAAAGAGAGTATGATGGCTCTTTTTTTTTTTTTTTTGTTCCCTACATAGAGAGCAGTGGTTTTTTCTTTCTTCGGGATACCATATGTCTCTTGGGTGGCATAGGCCACCATCATTGACAGCAAGTAGGGTTTTGAGTCTCAGATTAGTTGCAACAAACAAGAGACTTCTCTTGGTGTTCTCTAATAAACCAAATTCCATGGTTTTGTGTTCAGCAATCTATGCTCATTACTCATCTGATCTCAACGTCTTTTTCCAGAGTTATCCCAGACACGTATTTGTCAATGCAGCAAATCCATTTCTTTTCTGCTATTAACCTTCTCACTGAGAAGTTCACACTTTCATTTTAAGATGCATAATAAAGCATTCAGGTCGTACAGAACACTCAGATGGGTGTTGATAGTAGTAACTAGAATGAATACATGTAATCTAGAAATTTCTTCTCCTGTAAATGACACTAATGTTCTTGCCCACAGTAGACTTAATTTTGAAAAGTATATTAATGAGAAATTAATGAAATAGATGTTATGTTCTTTCATTAAAACATCAGTATATCACGCTGTTATTTTCTATATGTACATGACATGTAGATGAGGCAATTCCAGTGGGAGTCAGTTGTCAAGTAGGATTTTGTTTTAATTTTTTTAAAGTTTGGCAATCACGCTTCTATACTTGATTAAAATTAAGATCTTGTTTCTCCATTTTAACTAGCTTACATGTGCCTAAATATATGAGTCATTAGTCTTTTCCTTTTTAGTATTTATTTGGTTATCAATAATCTGTTTGGAAGTGTTCTGAAATATGTGATAGAACTCTTATTTCAATATATTTTTATGGGGGATCTATAGTTTGGTTTTGATGGTCAGTTGAATTCCCTTTAAGCTGTGTAGGTTTCTGCCATAACTGTGAATAGATTAAATACTGCACTGGCAGTGTACAACTTGAAACAGAATTTGGAGACTCTAATTTTGACTGAAAAAGAAAGTATCTCCCATTTTACCCTTTTTATGTATTACATTATTGCATTATTTTCAAAGTACTGTATATAATTAGACTGTGAGGCGTTTTATCTTACTGTGGTTATAGAGGTTGTTGAGAAATGAAACAAAAACCAGAATGATGAAGTACAGTAAATTTGCATGAATTATTCTCCTTTTTTCATAGATATTTGGGCAATTGGCTGCATATTTGCTGAACTGTTGACTTCAGAACCTATATTTCACTGTCGTCAGGAGGACATCAAAACAAGTAATCCTTTTCATCATGATCAGCTAGATCGCATTTTCAGTGTAATGGGATTCCCTGCAGGTAATTTATTTTCATTAAAGTGTCAAACGTAATGCTACAGAGTTGATTTTTTTACTAAAGGAGATGACTAGTTGTGTAGGTACAAAGAAGCTGTCAGTTTGATGGATTTGGAAATGCTGGCAATTATGGAACAGTAGCCCTGGCCAACAGAGTCAAACAACTGCTGTAGTTATTCCTTCTTGTGTATTACTTAACCTACACTTTCAGAATTGTAAATGCTTCTTCTTTTCCCCCCACCAAAGATAAAGATTGGGAAGACATAAGGAAGATGCCAGAATATCCAACTCTTCAGAAAGATTTTAGGAGAACAACGTAAGTGATGCTCATGCAACAACAGTTCAGTGAATGTAGCAGAAGATGGGCAGAAATTGGTTTCTATCCGCTGAGTTTATTGGAGGGAGGGGGGAGTTTTGGAGTTTTTGGGTTCTAATGCTGTGACAGCTGTCCTATTTGAATTAGCCATTTTGCTTGAATGGTGTTCTCTCCTTCAGCTGCTTGTTAAAAGCATCAACTGAGCGGCCTCCTCATTTCCCTAGAAGGGGGTTGTCATAAGTGCCATTTAATCTATGGCAGGCATAGACAAATGAGCTTGCTTAAACTGCTTCTGTTAGCTGTTAAGGATAACTTCATTCATTTTGTGTGAGAAAGGATAGGGAGACACTTCCCTGGTCCTTTTGACCAGCTTTTTTTACTGTGGAGACAATAAAGCAGTGGACAGAAATTTCTAAAGAGAGTGATGTATTCAATAGTTTGTGATGCAAAGCCTATCTGGGATCTGAGAATTTTACACTTTTAGTGTTTCCTGGTGCTTTGGCTAAATTATTCTAGTGGTGGTGGTAGATCAGAGGGTGTAAGGAGATTGTGTTCTTACAGATTCTGTTGTAAGGCAGAGGACGTGTATTCAGGAGTTTTAGATTCTGTTTCCAGCTCTGCCATGGATTCATTACACTGGCTTTAGACAAGATATGAAGCTTATCTGTGCACAAAGCTTCTTTCTTAAAATGACTGTAGATGATTTCTGGATTTATAGATTTAAGACAAAACACAGGTCATACATATCTGAGGCATTTTTGAGCTTGGAACTATAAAGACTCCGTGGTTTGCTGCAGGTTGGGGTCAGGGAGACAGAATGGTGAACAACTGCTTTGCCAGATTGCAGTTGGAAACAATAACTTAGATGTTGTACTGTTACGAACTGCTGTACACTTTTGTGGCAGAAATGCTTTAGAAAACTAGAGTATAAACTCCAAGTTGAGTTTCTCTGTCATATGCCCGTGTCAACAGGTTATCCATACACTATAGAAGTTGCATGTTCCATGGAAATAATCTGTATGCAGTTGTTATTCCTGTTGTGAAAAGCACACTTTGTGTTCAACTGCTTGATAAATATCTGACATGTTTTCTGATAGCAGTTCTTCTTACAGTTCACTTATTAAGGACTAGTAAATGTTTTTGTGATCATTTGGTACAGTTCCGTATTCTTAATGCTTTATTATTTCAGAAATGTCTTCGTTTAACTGTATTTTTCAGATATGCCAATAGCAGCCTCATAAAATACATGGAGAAACATAAAGTCAAGCCTGACAGCAAAGTTTTTCTTTTGGTAGGTACAACTTTAAAATCACTGTGGTTATAAGAATGAAATGCACTTCTCATGGTAATATCCATGTCTGTTGTTCAATCTCATTCTAATGAACACTGATGTTAAAGCTATTTATCACTAACTGGCAGTTTTTGAGATGTGTTTTCTTCGCATACACACACATGCTGAGGGTATACTTAAAGTGCTCTATTGAAGATCTGAAAGTCTTTCCTAATTATGATCTGCAAGGCACTCATATGCCCAGCCTTACCCTTATGTCTGCTGTGCAAATAGGGTAGTATTATATCCCTTGGTTCCGTGTTGTTTCAGAGAGCTAGAGTTTTGTGAAGGAAGGGAAGAGGAAAGGAGAAATTTAATTATTTCCTGTAGTAATTTTCTTTTTCTTTTTTTTTTTTTTGTTTTGTTTGTTTGCCTTTTTTCTTTTTCTTCCCTCTGATAATAGTCCACCTCTGTTCTGTGGGTGATTCCAAACAACATCCATAAACATTTATTTGCTGGTTATCTAGTTGAGTCATTCACTGTAGCTGAATATGGGGTTGTTCTAATACAACGTCATTTCTAGATGCCTCTTTGATGACTTAGTGCTGTCTAAATTTAGGACTGAAGTTCAAAGTGACTTTGCTAGTGCTGTAAAAATGGAGTCCTTGTAATGAGGCTGTTAGTGCAGCTTGAGTTCTAGTGGTCCGTTCTCAGTTATGGATTCAGCATAGTAGTCTTCTCTCTGAGTCCTGGCAAAGACTTGTTAGTAGCTGCCGGATGATGACACAAATAGCTGTGGAAACAGAATAGGTTTGTCCAAGTGGATGGAAGGGAAGCATTCACATAAGAAGTGTGAGACTTGAAGAAAAGATAATTAAAATTTCTTAAACTCAACTTATTGGGCAGACATTGGAATCATCTGGAGGAAAAGTCTAACTGAAAAGATTATAACTGTAAGAGACATTGTTAGTTAGCACCTGAATTTCCCTGTTTTCCTCCTAAAGGTGGAAGCCACCAGAAAGCCTGGTGAAAAGTCAAAGAAGCAAATGGGTTGCTCTCAGCTTATATGGCTAATTCATCAAGGCCATGAACACTAAGTTACGAGTCATTTTCAGTGGGTAGGCTACTTTTTCAGGAGAAATATTAACCAGATGTCTAAAGTACACAAAACGAACCATATTTTGGCACCCTGTGGCATATTATATGTTTATATGTATAAATAAAGGAACTTTTCATGATGGAGAAGTGGTGAGACAAAGTTATTATAGGGTGACTGAACAAATAGATAGGTGTCTATCTGTGAATTCCCCAGTATGATTGTGAGAATGAGAACTGATTCCAAAAGGATAAGAGCTCTTTCTGAAGATCACGAAGAAGACTTAGTTCACTTAGCAAGGTACGTTCTCGTAGTCAAATTTTTCTCACTGTTCATAAATGGGGATGAATAAGGATGGTTGTAGTGATTAGCCATGGAGATGGAGTCTGGTTTTAAATAGGTCAGTCTCCCAGAGCTCTGCATAAGAATGCCCAGGAACATGGACAACTTTCTTGGTATCTCATTGCTGCACTGAGGGGATTCATGTACCTGAATTGCCACTCCTTAGACTTTGTGCTAATGAATACAGAAAGTGTGGCACATAGAGAAAACAGGGCATCAAGGAGACCAGTGCAGTATAGCAAGTGATTCTTCACAAAGAGGAGGATATTGTGCCACTGTGCTGATTGTCATTGAATGGTAATATCTACATGAAGGGCAGAATGTTTTCCATCCAGAAAGAGGCATCTGTTCTTGCTGTCCTGGAAAAGTTATTTATATCTGTCATGTCAGGCCAGTAGAATCTGAGAGCGAGCAATCTTGAGAGCTGCTGAGAAGTATGAGACTGTTGATGAAGTCCAGTCTCACAGGCTTTCTGTATTGTGTTAGCAGCAAACTATGTCCAGACATTTTTATTCACTTTCCTGGGAGCAACAGAAGCTACAGAAAACCAGACTTTGCCAAAGAAAGTTGTTTCACAGTAGCCTCACTGATGGGCAGGAAAACTCATTTGGAGTGATACCATGTGTGGTATCATCTGGAATGGGCAAATAGGTTATATTCTTGGGGGTGGAAGGGGATTACTAAGGGGATGAGCAAACTATTAAAAGGTGTAAGGTATCTTTAGGTCTTCTGCTGTGGTACATTAGCCTTATATTTGAATGATGAAGAATACAGGTCATGTTTGGAGGCAGGTTGTGATACAGTGTTAGATATCTAAAAACTGAAAAACTGGAGCGTTCTCTTGAGAAGTACTGCAGTAACCCATTCTGAGGAAGGAGTCCAGGGGGCAGAAGGTGATGTCCTGTACTCTTCTGTCAATGATGACAGCTGGTACTGAAGACCAAGAGTGGCCTTATACAGAACATGAGTGTTTGTCTCTGGTGTCATTGTGGAGGACCTGGGGAGAAGAAATCTGTATCACCTGTAATGGTGTCACAAGCCACTAACACTGACAGAAATTTTGCCTGTAGGGAGAGATGGTGATTTGGAATAAAGGTACTGAATACTAAAACTGTTGTCTGTATTTATTGAATCATGTAAGGTCACTGTGCAGAGAGCCAACAGCACATTAGAAGTTGAATTTGTTAAGATACACAGGAAAAGTAGGTCTAAGGGTTATCTGACAATACAAAACACAGTAAATAAGTGTACCATGTGAACTCCAGGTGTCTGCAATGCAAAAACATCTTGAGGTGTATTTCTGTACAAGCAGCCAGAATCAATTCAGGAGTTGGTTGCAAATGAACTGATAGGTGGAGACAGCCAAAATGGCTCTTTATTGTGTTGTCAGTCTGTTGAGGTCCATAGCCCACAAAATATGGGAATAAGGAGGGGTGGAAAGGAAGTGGCAAAAGTACAGAGAATTTTGAGATGTAATCTACAAGGTAGGGTTAACTACAACTATTGAGAAAGGAAATACAGGGAATCATATTGATGAGGATGAATGTTTTTACTGAGGCTGTTTAGTGTACCATGTATATAGAATATAGAATTGTTATCAGATTTTTTATTTATTGGACAGAAAGCCCCAAACACCCATCTAAAATCACATTCTTTTGCTGAATATCCAGGGAACTTATGTTGGAGGCCTGGAAGATAGAGTTTGAGCTAAGATGCCCTTTGCAGAAAGAATTTTATTTTCACTGTTGATATGACTTAAGACAGTATTGTGTGAGAGTAGGGTACTGTATGATGTAATTTGAGCCTCAGATTTCCTACTGTGAGTTTATCAGAATGTGATAAGTACCTATTTAAAATAGCATGTTATGCCTCGAATTCCTGTTTTAAACTACTAATATATTGTAATCCTTTTATAGCCTGCTGCAGTCAACAGCATTCCAGCTAATAAATTTATTATTGCTTTCCTCCTAGCAAGGAAGAAAGGTTACTAGGAAGGGTCTGCTCCTCCTCTTTCTCATTTCAATACCAATTAGAGTGGGATTGGGACCTGTGTGAGTGGCAGAGAGCTCTGACTCTGGAATGTTGCCAGTGTGAGAAATGAAGATTTATTGTTTCTGTCCCTAAAGCGATATGGAGAGTCCTGGTCATGTTCAGTTTCTTCTGACACTTTTTTCCTGTTGTGTCAGCAGTACAGAACAGTATAAAAGCTATACATGTGCCACAACAAAACACCATCATTTAGAAATGATGCTTTATGAACCTGTAATAGCTGAATTTAGTGTCACTTTAGCACAGTGGTTCAGCCTTAGCAATTGATATTGCCTGATAGACTTAACCGTATGTCTTACGTGAAAAGTGCTTCACAGCCATCATGCTTTGATGGATGTGCATTCTAATTCTTGGGAACTTCACTGAAAAAGCAATGCTAACTTAGGCTTGTCTGGACAAGCTACAAATAATATAGCAATCCACAATCCAAGACATGTAAGTCATAGTTTGAAAAATGATACTTTGATAAGCTTTTTGCTATTCTTAATATTTTGCTTTGCAGCTTCAGAAGCTTCTTACTATGGACCCTACAAAGAGAATTACCTCAGAGCAGGCTTTGCAGGACCCCTACTTTCAAGAGGATCCTCTGCCTACATCAGAGTATGTATTCCTTCTTCTGTGCTCTTCAGGGGTGTCTTTTTCCTGCTAAATGCTAATCCCTGAAACAAGATGACAGCTGAAAAATTCAAGTATCTACCTATATCCACAAGAAGTAGTAGCTCAGTAGAAACGATTACAGTAGTACCGAAGTGTCTGTAGCTACTGGTGCCAGAACTGAGTGGTTGTGGACAGTGACCCCGTACCTCATTAATGTTGTAATTCTGAATGTACTACCAAAGCTAGTGTGACAATATTATTGCAGTATTTATGTTCTGCCTTGCACAGCCTCACAGAGTCCTGTTCTGCATTGCCTGGTTTCATTACACGTCTCCCTAGGACTACAACAGTTCTCTGACCTACAAACCTTTCCCATGCCCTCTTGCACGTGGTAATAATATGAGGAGAGAAAAGCAAAGAGAACAATGACTGCCTAAAATCCCACAGGTCCCTTGTTCAGAAGGCTTGAGAGTGCAGATTTTATATCTATCTATATTTTATTGTCATGAGAAATTAAAATTATATATTCAGTTCCTACTGGCAGACTTTCCTCTTCCAGTTTCTCTTCCCAGTTTTCAGAAGCATGATGGTTGGTAGCATTATGATCTGTAGGAGCTGGATGGAGGGAGATTTCCACCTTTGCTTTCACTGCTTCCTCAGCTAGCAGGCAACACTAAAAGGAGGGAACAGCCACTGGAGTGCAAAAGGAGTCTAGCTGAGATTGGTTGTTGTCGGGGTTGGTTTTCTTTTCCTTCTTCTGTTTCTCGTGAGACCTCACTTGGAGTATTGTGTACAGTTCTGGTGTCCTCAACATAAAAAGGACATGGAGCTGTTGGAGCAAGTCCAGAGGAGGGCCACGAGGATGATAAGAGGGCTGGAGCACATCCTGTATGAAGGCAGGCTGAGAAAGTTGGGGCTGTTCAGCCTGGAGAAGAGAAGGCTGCGTGGAGACCTCATAGCAGCCTTCCAGTATCTGAAGGGGACCTATAAGGATGCTGGGGAGGGATTCTTCCTTAGAGCCTGTAGTGGTAGGACAAGGGGTAATGGGTTCAAACTTAAACAGGGGAAGTTTAGGTTGGCTATACGGAAGAAGTTCTTTACAGTGAGGGTGGTGAGGCACTGGAATGGGTTGCCCAGGGAGGTTGTGGATGCTTCATCCCTGGCGGTGTTCAAGGCCAGGTTGGACGGAGTCTTGGGTGGCATGGTTTAGTGAGAGGCGTCCCTGCCCATGGCAGGGGGATGGAACTAGATGATCTTAAGGTCCTTTCCAACCATTACTATTCTATGATTCTATGTTTGGATAAGCTGAACACTGCATAGGAGCTAGATTTGTTTACAAACTTTAAAAAATCATGTCGTGCTGATTGTATTCTGAATGCTGGCACAGAAACCTAAGAAATTGATACTGGTCAAGATCGACCAGTAATTTTCTATTTAGTATTTATCTGATGCTATCCTATATAGAGCTATAACTCCCTGTGGATTACAAGATAACATTATGATAAAGTCTCTGCTGTAAACATTAAGTAAGGAATGTTCCAAATCCCATTAGCCAGCTAAATTTAAAAGCTATCTTGTATTTCTTTTTCCTCTAAACAAGACCTGAGAAGCTAATTGAAAGTAACTTTGCAGTTGTGATTGGCAAATATGTTTAAGCCCACTGTAAGCCAAGGCAGGCTTATAAGACATTAATACTTTTTGGATCAGGCCTTTTATTCAGTGAGCCATGCATGTTCCAACTAGGTGTTATGGAACCTTTCACACCGTGTTTGTTCATTTTGCCATCTGGATCAACAAGTGGTCTTTCTGGCATTCGGGCGTGCTCAACCATGCTGTGATTTCTAAATGATGACCTTGTGCCAACAGCAAAGGGATCTGACATTATGATCAGCACCTAATTGCTAGTATCTGCTGTTGTCTTGGATGCTCACACTGCCACTTAGGGAAACAGGACTCATGAAATGCAAGAAATTAAATTGTGTTATGTTCACTTGTTTTCAATACAGCATTAAGTAAATATATGTCATATGTATATATTTGTGGAAGTGTTTAATGTTTACTGTGTTTCAGTGTATTTGCTGGCTGTCAGATTCCATATCCTAAAAGAGAATTCCTCAATGAAGATGAACCTGAAGAGAAAGGGGATAAGGTATAATTTTATTTTCTTTTCTTTTCCCTTTAAGTATGCAGTAAGAATGAATCATGGTGCTACCAAATGAAAACTAATGAAATGTGAAGAGTTAACCAAAAATGTGTTTTCCAGGCAAGGCTCTATCAAAACTGCTTCCCAGACAGATTATCAGGTGGCTTTGGAGTGTCTCAGGCAGTATCACCAGCACAGTTTGCCCTGACCTATGGGGAATGAGCTGGATGGGTTTTTCGGTCAGCAATAGCCTACTTTCAGCTGCCATCATTCCAAGAGGAACTTGCTACCTCCTTCTGCGTCGCATGATGAAAATAAATACGTTATGATCATAAGAAAAGAATGGCATTTCCATTGTATGACTGGCATACATCCAGCCATTCGAAAGTTGATGGCTGTCAGGGTCTCAAGTAAATAGTGGCAGCCTGCTTCTGGCACTACATCAGAACATTTAATCCATCTGCACAGTTTCCTGATCATGTTTTAAGGGCCCTCAGACAAAGGAGTAATAAGGAGCATGAACTGTTCTGGTAACGACAGTCTGCCCTGAATCCTCTCTTTCCCATAGCCCCAAAGACATGGGGAAGAACTTGTTTGTGTGCATAGTAAATTTTGGCATGTTTGCAACATAATCTGACCTGCTTTGTGCATGTAGCTCAGCTGTGCTACGTGACTGCAGTGATTGCCCCATCATGCTGTGAAGGCTGGACAATGGTGCTATAGTGCAGGGAGCAGCTTGCTATTTTCACTTAGAAGTGTACAGTAAGACACCACCTGTAATGTATAGCTAGCAAAATGTGAAGGAAACAGCCTTAAATGGTAATTATCTGAGGACTACAGGAGGAGGACTGTTAATCTTTTGAAGAAACCATTTGACTACATGCATCTTCTGTTTTCAGATTTTTCTTCATAACATGAGAAACTAGTTGAGTTTAGAAGTATGCCTATCACAGTACATTTCAGACAGCAATTTTTGGTTTCAGAACAGACACTGTAGATTTTTCTGTACTAAGAACAAATGGTAACATCCTGGATTTTTGTGTCCAGAGAGTTTTTTTTTTTAAAAAGAGGAAACAGTCACCTAAGCAAAAATAAAAATTGTAATTTAGTTACTAGCTTTGCTTCAACTCAGCTTCAAAACAAGAACAAATCTTATGAATCGAAATTACTCTGCCTTTTGTTAAGTCAGTGTATTTAAAAGTAAATGTCTGCCTTTTTCCTGGGAGTGTTGGGGGGGAACAATGACATATTTATATTCAAACCAGCATTATATAAATGGTCTCTGAAATTGTTGGGGACAGTCACGTATTATGCACACTCCCAATTAAACTTTTGTGAAGCCGTTTAGGTAATACAAGTCACACATTACTCATTGAACATGTTCCCACAGTGTAGAAAATGTACAGGTAAAGGATATTCCAAAAGTTGGATCTGTGCCACGTTCGGTTTTCTTATGATGTTGCAAGTGAAAGGATTTAAATTTCTTTTTAATAGTGTTAGTTTCTGGTTTGCTTTTAAAACCATAAATATCTGTATAGTCCTTTGGAAACCTAGAGATGTTCTCTGTGTTTGTTTATTTGGAACGTGCATCTGAACTGAATAACCTTTAATGTAAGCATTTGTACTTCGAAATGGTTAATCTTTAGTCAGAAAAGCTAAAATGAGTGTTTGTAAAACAAACTCAAACTGTGTTAGGCAAGTTTCCGCTGGGTTCCTTTGGAGGTAGGACTGGAATTTCATTTTTGTAGTTTGTGCCTGAGAGTTGACACATGGTATTATGTTGCTAACTGTAGACCTTTTACAAGTTTATTTATTTAGGGACCACCGTGAACTAGACTGTCCTGAGGACAATGTTTTTGCTGGCATAAGCTGGTTTTGTACACTAAGGAGGTGCAGCTAGAACCCCACCAGAGCCTGCAAAGTAGATCCCAGTCTTTACCCAGGCAGTAGCAGTAGTTGCTGCACAGAAGAGCAAGCTCAGAGCAGTCAGGTAAATTTTGTGCTAATATCCAAAGCACAAAACATAGGACCTATGATGAACTCTTGCCTTTAACTGTGAAAGTTCCTGCAATATTTGTTTATGCATAACAAAACTGCATTTTTCAGCTCTCAGAGTAGCAACCGCCTCATTTGCAGACGAACAGCTCTATGAAAACACAAATTTTGGAATTCTAGCACAAATACCGCCTTAATTGTTTGTTTAAGTGAAGTTCAAACCATTATGAAAAGATAAATTGCTTCTTAACATTTTTTTTTTTTTTTTACAAGCTAGCTTCATTAACTTTTAAAATTATTGAACTTTAAATCTCCTGGGAAACAGAATCTGACTGAGATGGGATCTGAGGACTGTAAGCAGGAGGATACATTATTGGTTTTGCTAAATGTGAAATGGCACAAGCAAGCTGCCTGTGAGTCCTTGAAGATCCTTTGTAATCCTAAATGAATACATCATTACAAATTTTGTCTGATTGTATCTTGGGAGACCGTTGTGATGCATGGCATAGATACAGATCTTTTATGTCATTTATCTGAGGTAACTAAATGCCTTTTGGTGATCGGGGGCATCAGGAATTTTCTGCTGGTGGCAACTGGTTGTCATGCTTTCTGAGAAACTAATAAAGGGAGGTTTTTATAAAAGCATGCTTTGATAATTATATATTTTAGGGGAGAAAGACTCTCCTGAAATACTCCCTCGAGTGTATTGGGGGGAGGGTAATAACGCTTTTTAATTCGAGCCATGACAATTGTAATTTTTTTTCCATGATGAACAAGTGACATACCTCACATTTGGAGAGAAATTGCTTTTCTCTGCAATTCTCTTATGTGCTTTAGTGCTCTGGAGGAAGAGCCATCCCTGGTGTTTGAAAGCAGACAAATGGGTGGTCTTTCCTTGTAATTGTCTAACCATGGAGGGCAGAGTTGCACCCTGCTGTTTTTCTAACCTTTCTTCCAGTTCCCTAATACTCTTTTTAATCTGCAGCCCTCTGAAGCCAGAAGAATACAATGTCTTTGGCTCTTGTGTTCCCCTTCTTAACTTTTTTTCACCCCTTCGTGGCCCTTTTCTCTTTGTCTGTCTTCCTGCTAGGTCCCAGTGTCATCTTAATAGTCTGGCTTCCCTTCCCTTGCCAAATTCTTCTTTCAGCTGTTTCCTCCTCTTTTGTCTTCAACTATTCGTCTCTGGTCAATTTTCACTTTTCTGCTATTTCAGTAAGGTTTTCTGACCCTATATGTAGTGCACTATGCTGGACCATATTCCTAGTATACCACTCCTACACGGTACCTAAAAGCACAGGAGAGCAGAACAGTAATGAAACCTGTTTCTGGTTCTACTACAGAATTTCCTCACAACCTGGAAGAAATTACATAATTTCTCTGGTCTCAATTTGCTTACCTTTCTGGCAGTAAAGCTGCAGCCTCCATTGGGTTATTGTAACGTCATTTGTGAAAGTTTGAAAAGTGGTTTTGATTCTGAGTGAACAAGGCTGTTGAAGCACTTAGAATAATTTACTGTGGTTCACCACATGTGCCGCTGAGCACTAGTGAAATCTTGGGGGCTTTGATTCGGTTCATTAGGCAATTACTTCTTTATAAATTGTTCCTTCCATCCTCCTCTCTGAGTGCTTGTCTAGCTGTAGGAGGCACTAGACTGTCCTTCCAGTTTTACTGTAGCTTGCTTTCTTAAAAATACAAAACGACCACAAATGGGATACCCCACAAAGTGTGTGAGAGTGTACTGAGGACATGTTTCTCCTGACATGCAGACTTGCTGTGTTTTCCCATTGAGCAAGTGGGTCTGCTTCCTTCTCCACTGGCACGGGGGCTGGCAACTCCATGAGGCTCTCAGACTAGCTCAGAGCAAGTGATGGTCTGTGTTGGTTTTTCCCTAGAATCAACAGCAGCAGAATCAACATCAGCAGCAAACAGCACCTCAGCAGCAGCCGCAGGCAGCGCCGCAGCAGCCACAGCCGCAGCAGCAGAACAGCACCCAGGCCAATGGGACGGCCGGGGCCGCTGGCACGGGAGGAGGGGGAGCAGGCGCGGGGCTTCAGCACAGCCAGGACTCCAGCCTCAACCAGGTGCCTCCCAACAAGAAACCACGCATAGGGCCTTCAGGCGCTAACTCAGGCGGGCCTGTCATGCCTTCAGATTATCAGGTACCTCTTGAGTTTTTGCTGCTTCTGATACTGTAGGGCCAAAATGTCGGTTTTCCCCTTCCCCATTGCAAGAATAAATCACATTTTAATGTATTTCCCATGTAACTTCAGCAGGCGTGCTGTGATATGTTAGACAAAAATGTGGGCTTAAAGCTTTAAAGTAAGAAGGTTATGTTCTGTGGTTAGTAGAATACCAGTACGAGTCATATTTGCTGTACCCTGTGAAGTGTCGAGGACTAGTCCACTCCAGGAAAGCACTTAAACATATGTCTAACTTTATGTTCGGGGGTAATCTTGCCGAAGCTAGTGGAACTATTTCATGCATGTGAATGCTGCATGAGATCAAGTTTAGGATACTCTTCTCTTGGCAGTATTAAATTCTGTGTGAGTAGCAGAAGCAAAGATAGAACCAGGCTCTCGCATTTGATTCCTGCTTCATTTTACCTGGTATCATCACGTGTATGGAGTGGTTCTGTAGTTTATTCTAGCATCTTGCTAAGTCTACTCTTACTGTTAAAGAAAAAGAGCATGCTAGCACAGGAATGATGTTTTGGTTCATCATATGATTCATGCTGAAGTAGGGCATAAAGACAAGCATTGTTCCCAATGTAACCGAAGTTGAATAGCTTTTATGTTTTCCAGTACAGTAGCATTCATGAGTAAAAGCATGAAATATTTTTGGATTTGCATATTTGTGTTTGCTTAGTGGAATTGTGTTTTCCAGTGAAAAAGTGACTTGCACTAAATACAGAAAGCATTGAACTTACCAGGATCTTCAATACTTGAGTTTATACTTGCTGGCATAGTAACGAGTTGAAAGCAGAATAAGAAAAATGTAGATATTAAGGGTAGATTTTAAAAGATGCTAGGGATTTTGTTTGCCAGTAGCCTTCAAGAGGATCCCACCGTGAAGAATGGTCTTGTCAGGCTGCTTTAAACTGAAAACAAGTAGCTTTTTTAAAAAAAAAACAGCTCCAGAGTTGCCTTGACTGGAGTCGCCTCCAGACCTCCACAGACAATTGATTTCTCAGTGCCAGACATTTTTCTCCCATTTCTGTCTCACTCTTTTAATTACAAATGATCATGAAGGCATTGAGGGCAGTATAAGGGTAAGGACAACTAGGTTTCTTTTTTGAAGAGTTCCAGACAGGCTTGAGGTCTGGACAGATCACTACAGCTGTCTGACTATGCAGTATTTATGGCTGGCCTCTTTTGGTCTGTGTTCTGAGGGCTGGTGTGCTGCATTTGATATGCCCATTATAGAATCTTTATACACCTCTCTGAATTGTTGGCAAACTTCCCCCTTATAAGTTGTTAGCAGTCTAAATATATTTTTTCTTTTTTTTTGATAGTTAGATTATTATTTTTTACCCCTATGGCACTTTCCTTCTAAAGTTTAACAGCACAAGCATCACAATGATGATCTGTATGGTTCCTTTACGTCACTCACTAAATTGTATGGTGTGATTATCCAATTTTACACTTGCGTTTGGCTATCTGCCCTTAAATTCTAGTTGACTGTCTTCTGTTCCAGAAAGGAATGTCTGCAATTTGTCCAAGTCTGACTTTGTTAGAAACAAATTCTCTTCTGTGAACAAAAATAAGCATGAGCAAGTTAATACATTCTTGTTATCTTATGGCATTGATTTTACTCCATTGTATCTTATTCAGAAGTATGAAGAAGATTCCGTTAGAGTTTCATTTAGCTTGTGATTTAAAGTCTCCATTGAAATTTTTTGTAGTTCACCAACTTCAGTGTATGTTGCTTCCACAAAGGTCAGTGCAAATTCCGTGTTGGATTTTACTGAGCGTTCCTTATGTGACCTCGGGTGTTCTGCTCAGCTCACCATGCTAATGCTTTTCATCCAGAACTAGTTCCTATAAAGTCATAGAATTTATCACAATTCTTTTTCTTTTATGTTAGAAGTTGCTAAAGCTTTCAGAATTTTGAGGCAAATTTCAGTATTCCAGGTTTCAGACACTGTTAATCTAACCATGCAGGCCAAGTATAATCTAGTTATTAACGGCATACATGCTGCTGGAAGACATCTCTTCCAAAGCCAGTGTGATGAGCTGTTATCTCCCACACTGACCTTTTCAAACAAGTGAAGTTACTCCATACAACTACTAGTTATATTAATGTTATATTCCTACATTAATATCATATTGCTACATTAGACAGAACACAGAAAAAGTAATGTGATATTTTTGAGGTTTAGTATGTTTTACAATTTGTGTAAAATTAAAGGTATGAAGCTGTGTACAGAAACAAAGGGCAGAAGTTTTACACTCCCTGAACTTTAGGTTCCTGCTCTTCATCATCCAACTGAAAAGTTGTCAGGAGGCTTTCACAGCTTTCCTGGTTGGGATCTAATGGTTAGATGAGATCACTGACTGAGTTATTGCCTTCACTGAGTAGATTCTTGGTCTGTGGAGGATGTGGTGTTCTTACAGGCCCACTGTCTCCATGGAATTTCCATTCAGAACTCAAACTTCTCCAGAGGCTTTCTGTAACTCATAATCCCGATATTTAATCAGAATGTAGGTTCTTAACACTTTTCCTAGATGATGGCTGTTGGCCACAGTCTTGCTGATGACCCTTGGAAACAGCCAAGTACAACCATTAACTAGACAGTGAACAGAACTCTACTGAATGGCTGCCTGACCCTGCACTTAAATTGGCTGGAAGCAAACTGTTTGCTGACTGCAAATAGTTTTGGGGTGTTTTTGTAGACTCTCTTGTGGATTGGGGTGGGTTTTACCTTACTGGAGAGTCTCCTATCCATCGAGCAGTACTTCTCAGGCAAAGTGATTTTGCAACTTGCATTAGTTTACAGCTTTACATTGTTGCAGCTCATTATTAATTCTGGACAGGGAATGGATATGGTAATTAATAAAAGGAAAATTCAGCAGACTATAGGCAGCAAATGATCCATGAATTTGGCTTGCTGAGATTGTGGTCCACCCAAACATTGAAGGGGAAAAAAAAAGTGCTCAGGAAAATTAATGTTAGGTTATTACACAAACACATGCCCATCTTTAAGCAGTTGTCCTTCCTTCCAATACGTAAGGCAGCAGATTGAAAGACTCACCTGAAATTATTTTATTTTATCCTACTGGACATTTTTCATTTAGATAAATTGAGTAGCTCTTTGGTCATGGTTGTCTCTTTCTCAGGAACAGAATAAACTGTTTCTCTATAACGTTTCGTATTGCCTATCTCAAAAAGGACACTTGTGGCCTTAGCAGTTTGTTTTTCCACTTACAATGATAGACATAAATTTAAGCAACAGCTGAATTCTGAGATGGAGTCTGCCCTCTCTTGTGTCTTGTGTATTTTTCCTTCAAAAAATGGGTGTGTACATGCTGTAGTTCTAGATGTCTGCCAGTGACCTCGTGTATTTTGTGTGCTGTGTTAAGGCTGATTGCAGATCAGGTTGATTACTTGTTTTATGGGACCTTAAATAGTAACAGCATTTAGTCAGCTTCTCCAACAGTCATGTTTTAATGAGCTTCAGAGAGGTTAAAAGTTTCCTGAGTTGCATAGTCCTAACAGGCTGGCTTTCATTCCCATGTTCTCACTCTCTTTTCCTGCAGCACTCCAGCTCACGCCTGAGTTACCAAAGCAACATTCAGGGATCTTCTCAGTCCCAGAGTACAATGGGCTATTCCACGTCGTCTCAGCAGAGCTCCCAGTATCACCAATCTCATCAGTCTCACAGGTACTGAGAGGGCTAACAGGCTGACTCAAAGGAACGGACTAAAAGCCAGAAGACTCCAGCAATATGAAGTTCATAACAATGAGAAGAACCAAAAATACAAACTTATGATGCAGAATTAAATTCACGATGACAAAAGGAAAACTTCACTCACTGAAGACTCTCCCCATATTCCCCCCCTTATCCCTCTATTGCCATAAAGGAGATTCTCGTGAAGTTTTCCTTCCTCCCTGCCCTTGCATGTGCTCCATTGTGGTTACTCTAATGAACCCTTCTGATCTGAACCCAGCACTTAACTTCTTTAACCTTTGGAATTTTGAAGGATTCCTGGTGCACCTTCCTTATGCTGTAGTGATTGCCATAAATCTGTCTTTTCAATCTCTTTGATGGGATTTTAAAGTTTTAAAATCTTGAACTCCCAGGCTTTCAAGCTTGTATATAGTTAGTTTTATACTAGGCAAACCAGTTTAGCTATACAGGTATATTGCACCTTTTTAAAGCACTATGTTATTTTCACAGGATATTACTGTTTTGCTCATGGATGTCAAGAACAGCAAGATTTTACTGTTCCAGAGTATTTTACTATTCTGTTTTTATTAGTCTAGTTTTCAGGCGAGGTCTTAAAAATAAAAAATTTAAAAAATAAATAAAATTTAAAAAAGAAAAAGGAAAAAAATAAAAAAACCACCCAAGTCTCTGCAGCGATAAATATGCTTCATGCTACTGGACTGAACGCCAAACAGAAGATTGCTGATATTTCTTAACTCATTCACATTGAATTCTTGAAATCACAGTGATCGTGCTCTGACTAGTTTTAAACTAAGCGTTATTTTAAATGAAACCAGGACAGTCACATAAAAAGGAGATGCTTTCAGGATCTGTTGGAACAGAAGAATGGAATGTCTTCCCAGGCTGGACACCAAAATAGTCACGAAAAGGTATTTACTGCCCTCAAATCTCGGTAGGAATGTGGATGTTGGGCTTGTTTTTCTGCTAAGCAGCTGATTAATGTACGTGAGAGTTCTATAAATTTAGCTTTCTTTCACATTCCTGAGTCAGTTTTCTAAATGTAAAGGTGACAGAAATACTAAGACTTGTGAAAACAAATGCATTTAATCATTTTATGTTAGAATTAATAATTAAGAGAAATGACTGTGCAGTTTGAAAAGCATGTTGAAAATTGTTCCTTTTTCATGTTTATAATGCATATTCTGTGTCCCTCACATTGCTGTGATTAACCCAGATTAGTTACACCAGATGCACTTGATTGCACTGAAATATTTCTTTTTCCCTAGAGCAAACATGTTTTGATTGTGCCTAAGGATTGTAAGTGGATGGGTAGCTGGCAGAAAATCCCCAGTAATTAAGCAAGAGTTCAGAAGCATAATCAGAGGATTATTGTCCAACTTCTGCAACCACAGTTATTCGGAGAGACACAACATGTAATTTGGGACAGCTTCGTTTTTCCTTCAGCCTTCAGAAATAAGGCTGGTGCTTGTTGCAGAAAACCTGGAAAAATGCATTTAGAAAGCTACCAGCAATGTAACATCAGTGAACTTCTGTAACTAGTGTCCAGACAAGAGGTGAAGTGAGTAGAGTTCATCTGTCAATGGTTAATGTTACAGGCTTTTATACTGCAGTGTGTTCTCTTCTGTACTGTATCCATACAAAAAAATTGTTTATGCCCATACACATTCACACTGAAGTTGTGATCAGACCTAGCAAGATGAGTAAATCTGTTTGCTATGAGGAGAATGTTTTTCATCACAGCTAGACATGGACATGTTTCTACTGGATTTGATCTCCCAATCACTTCTAGTGCTCCGTTCCTCCTCACACACGTGTTGTTTTCATACCTTTTGTGAGCAGTTAGTTGGCTTGCTTTGGCCCTGTCTACCATAATGTGGTGTTGACAATACCCAGCTTCTCTGGAAAAGCAACCAAAACCTGGTTTTGTCATCAACTGGGTAAGAAGGTGGTGAAAATGAAATTAAGCAACTTGGAGGAGAAAAATATTTCTGGGGAAAAATAATCTCCCAAAGGATACTTGCAATGTGTAACCTTTGAACTGCTACATATTATACATACCTTAGTAGCCTGTTTGAAAGAACAGATTTTAATTGTTCCTTTATTTTATTTCAGTGAGGCTGGGGTTACATTCTTTCCATAAGTGTGATGTCTCACCTCTTACTGAGCTTAGGATGAGGTACCTTTGTGCTAATAGCTATTTGGGCAATGCCATAAAGTAACATTTATTTTATATTTCTGTGACTTGAATGTCACATTTCCGGAAATGAACTTTTGGCAGAGTAATTTTTGTCCCCTCCTGTTCTTTTCGCCCTTCTGTTCTCTCAAAATCTTTTGTCTTCTCCATTACAGTTACCTAACGTTTCTTCTCCCTACTGTATCTGATCATCAAAATTCATATAACGTCAGGAGGTGGCAGGAAGAAGTGTTACCATAGAGTTAATTAAGGTGGGCTCTTGTGCCAATAAGGCAAAATCATGGTGTAGATTAATCTGTATGTAGAGTGTGAATCTTCACAGCAATGTAAGGTACTTTAATTGAGTGAGCTTCCAGCTTCTAGAGTGACTGCCATGACCTCTCTCTAAGCTGAACTGGCGTTTCTGCCTTGGCTTGATAGATGACCACACGCTGTTCCTCTCTAGCTAGTGTGCACACATGAAGCCGAGCTGACTTCTCTGTTGCCTTCAAACTCACAACTGGGAGGAGAATGTATAAAAGCAAAAGTGCTGCAAAATGTAAGCTGTGCGCACTCTTCTAGTTCCTTCCTGGTGGTGAAATAATTCGCCTTTCCTTGTGAGCTTGACATGTGTTGCTAGGGTAGGTGGCAGTTGTAGCAGACGAAGCCTTGCTTTCCAGGGGTCATCTTGTCAGGTAAAAATGCTCTGCTTTCAGAAGTGAATCGTGCAGTGTGTCATGGGAAGCCAGGACCATGTCATTTTTATGTTCTTTTTTACCTGTGCAGTTTCATTAGTACTCACAGCTCTGTCTCTGCCCATAACTTTACACCCTGACCAAAGTGTTTCACACGGGCACCAAGAGAGGCGGGTGACACCGGCAGAGCTGTCTTCTCCATCCTGGTCGCCTGGTGGGAGAGCGGCCGCTGAGTATGGCTTTTCCCATCATGGCTCAGAGGAAACAAATGCGTGGGGAATGAATGGGATGAGCAGCCTGGTCTGCGTTGGTGAAGTTTTTATGTAGCACAAACTGCACAATGAAGGAAAAATATAGGGAAAGCTGCGAGTCCTGCACTGTATCTGTGACACTGTATCTGGGGAGGGGGAGGGAAGAGCATTCGTAGCGGGAGGGGTGGCGGGAAGCTAGAAGTGTTCAAATATGTATAATATTTTATATAAACATAATAAGCTTAGTTCCCCTTCATAATCTTCAGGAATGGTACTTTAACACCATTAAGCAAAGAATTGTTTTAGGATTAAATAAATGTATTGTACATAAGGCCATACGTAATCTTCTAAAAATATCGCCAGACAAGAGCGATGTGTATTACTATATGAAAAAAAAAAAAAGTCCTTAATGCACTGTTATCTCCTAAATATTTAGTAGTAAATTAATACTATTTAATTTTTTTAAAAATTTGTCTTGTGTAGACACTAAAAAGTATTACACAAAATCTGGACAGAACGTGTCCTTTTTAACAGCAATTTAAAGAACTTTTTATATATGTAAGGTAGTAACTTTTCAAATTGTTCTAGTTGTATTTTCCCATGTTTACTATTTGTGGAAGTGTGCCTGTCTCTCTTCAGTTAATTTTTTTTCTGATAATTCCATGCACGCATCTTTCATTTTTGTAGTTTTCATTAGAAATTATTGTGTATGCGCCTCATGCTGCCACAAAACTTTGCCGCTATAGATCTGTGGTGGCCACATTTGGCAGTGCCCGTGCCAATGGGCTAGAAAAACCACGAAGCAAAATACTTGTTTCTCATTCTAGAGTTGAGAGTTTACTGCTTTTAAGTTGTCCTGATGTCACTCTTGAAATGACTGTTAAAACTAAACTATGAGTTCATTGCATTTATTTTATATTCTTGGTCGTAATGAAATGGAATTGACTTTGCTTCAGTGTGAATTTTTTTAATAAAATAATATACATTTGTAATAATAATAATAAAAACTTCAAATCAAGTAAGTGTGCTGAAAAGTTTTTGTAAACATTGGCTTTGGACAACCAAGAGGGAAAATATAGCCCACAAAATTGCAGTTGTAATTATGTTCAGGATGTTTATGATATCATACACCACACAAAACAAAGCTTGCAAAACCTCAGAGGTGAAATTACAGCTTTTAAAATGCCCACGAAGATATTCATGGGTATGTGTCTATCAAAATAGAATGAAGCCTTATGGAAAGCAGAATCGATGGAGTGGTTGTCTTAGTTTTTGCCCTCTGCTTAGAAGTATCCTGGCATGCCATGCTGATGGCACTTGTGGAGATTCATTATTACTTGTGTGACAGTCCTACAGACATGTCTCCTAAAAAAAAGCTGGTCTACTGCATTCTAAAGCTAAATGCCCTCTTACCTTTTCCTCATGTGAGAACTTGGAAGATTGAAGTATTTCAGGTGACATTTCTGTTTCATTTAACTGTTGTTTCACAGATGGATAGGTAACTTTTTCCAGAAATCTCACTTGTCTTCTCCATAACAGTTGCACAGGTAAGAATGGGTGAGATTTACTTGCACTATCAATCACGTTAAGAAAGATTTTTTGATGTCTGATGTGCCTTTTGCGCAAGGGTGAGAACAGAAGTAGCCTTTTGCCAAAAAGCTTAGTCTGCATCTCTGACACCTCATGATAAAGAGCTGTTGCTTCAGCCTCAGCACAACTGAGCACCCCCAGCTCTATAATGCTCATAGTTTTCTTTCTGTGTCTGTTGTCCTGTTTGTGGTGCTTAGTCAGCCGCTTTGATTTGGATGTCATTCCTAAAACCTATGTTGGCTCTGTCCCAGTTTTTGTTCTTCTACAGCATCTCACTCTTTTTTTTTTTTTTTTCTACCTGGTCATGCAATTTGCAGTCTAATCCAGCCTCATCATACTGATCTGAATTACAGTGTAATTTCTTTTTCTGTCCTTGACAGCTAGACAATTTAGATTTCACAGTCATTCAAAAAGTTGCAGAGTAGGTTGTTTATTAGTCTCTTGCTTTGACTTGTTGCTTCCTGCTTTGAGTTACTGCCCTGGCTTTGCCATCTCTGTTGCATTAGATGTAAAGCTGCTCTCTTCACTTGCACATCACTGCCAAAGCCTGCTGTTACCCCATCCCTCTTACTCAAATCAAGAAGTTATCTGAGGTCAACCTCTACGCCACCCGTTGCATAAATTTCTGAAAAATTCCCTCCTAGGTGTCTTCTGCATCACTCGTTAAAACTCTTTGGCTTTGATGTCTCCAGAAGCTTAATATTTTAAGCTACTGGTGGGCTATGAGTTATACCTATTGTGTTAATGAAAGCTATCACAATGTTTCATTACACTCTCCAGTCAGTCTGCATTTGTCTGTCACCTCCCTGTACACCCATTCTGAGCTCCCTGAGACAGGAATGCTCGTTTTGTCTTGATACAGTAGCTTCAAGACTGGCATTGCAGCCACTCTGCAATGCAAATAATAATCACTGTAATATCATGGGGTTTTACTACTGGACAATACGCAGTAGTGGTGTGAGGTGTAATTTCCATGTACTGTTTGAACAAGAAAAAAATCATATTGTTGCCAAGTATCAATCTGATCTGGCTAAATATAGAACTTGAGCAAACATTGTTCCAATAGCCAGCAAAGGTTGACAGTGGTTTACCTATAATGTTTTTTTAGCAGGTAATACAGCTTTTTTAGGTTCCAGGGAACTTAATGTCTTTGTTTAAGATCACAGAAAAAACAGAAGCTTTGATTTATTTTGTTATTTTTATTGTAATGTAGAAAAATATTATTGCATGATTACTACAATTATTTTTTCATTTACGAGAAATATTTATTAGAACAATAATTGAGGTAGATTAAAACCACCAATAAGGTTATGAAAGATGTTTGTACAGTCATAGCTGAGCTGCTGAAATTGCTGTGGGAGTACCACAGTTATGTAACAGATACCCAAGATAATCCAGAGTAGGTGTTTAAAATAATAATAATTTGAAGTCTGAAAGTAATGCCAACCTACCTAATAATTTTTATATAGTATGCTTGCCTTGGAATACTGGTATAGGGTCAGTTTTCCAGCTTCCTATACTGGCATACTGCTAAATGTATTGTATAGACTCTAATGGGCCATTTCTGTGATTATTTTGTAGTCTGTTCTTCAAAGTATCTTTGAAGACCTTTGAAAGAGGATGGAGAACTTGAGAGTATGTAACTTTTATGTGTACATTGCATACATTTTGAATACATGCCTGAATGAAACACTCGGCAATACATTCCTTCAGCTAAATTGTCTTCTGATGATGTATAGTAGGAAGTTAGTGAAACCTCTAACTGTTGTTTGAAGTCATTTCAGAAGGTTACCTTTGCTCCAGTCTGGTGTCAGAACAGAGTTTTGCTTTGCTTATATTAGCAGTAAATGTTACAAATACATTAGTAAAGAAGAATCTGCATTATTTTTTAAATAGGACTTTTTAAAACAAGGAAAAAAAAACCAAAAAAACAAACAGGTATTTGCTACCAAGTCTTGGATGTGACCTGTTAGCCAGCGATAATGCATTTTATGCAGTCTCCATCCCACAAGACTAAGCATGTGTCTTAAGTAATGAAAAACCCAGTATGTGAACCACTGAAGAAAGAAAATCTTTGTACTTATCATCAGCAGACAAAGTTTTAATTATGGACGAGGTCCTGCCAAATCATGTATGGCTCAGATGTCATTTCCATAGCCTGCATTTGAGCCTACATTGGGAAGATTCTTACCTACGTCCACAGATTCCTTGGGATGTCGGGGTAGGGGATAAGGAGTGGAAGTGTGCAGCCTTTTGATTTTGTAACAGAGTTTTGATGCTATCGAGTTTAGGTGTCTGAAATTCTCCAGAATATGACGTACTTTCAAATACATTTAAATGTGTATTTTTAAATTGTTAAAAATACTTTCTTCCCACCTTATGTGGGCAGCGTGGAAGGGTGACCTCTAACACTGCATGCCTGACCCGGTCAGGGCCACGGTTGTCAATTTGGAGTCTCGCAGACAATTTACACAAGTGGACACTGAACTTTAACCTGTAAGCTTAGGTCACTCAGGTCTATGGAAAAGCAATCAGCTTTTAAAGAAAACATACTTCCCTGGCTGAAAGGTGAGACAGAGAACTGCAAAATTAAAGGCTTAAAGTCTTTCTGCAGAAGGCTCCTGTAGTTCTCCAATATGACAGATAGTGCTCTGAGATGATAGGGAATTGTTCAGTTCGCATTATTATTGGTAGGCTGTACAGTTCAAAAACATTAGTTGTTGGTCTTGCCATTATCTAATATGATATAGAATGAGTAGTTTGCAAAATCACTATTTTCTTTTTTCAACCTATCTTAATTGTATGATTCGTTCTTGGAGTAGTAGAGAAGAAAGAAGAGTTTCTAGTAGTTTGGTTTTGGCTGTAAAACTCAGAAGATTAACTGGCTAATGAAGAGGAACCAAAGGACATCAGGCTTCTCCCTTGCTGGTGTCCTCCTTTTGCTGCAGCGGAGGAGATTCAAGCAGGCAGATCATATCATGGCATTGTGTAGTAACTGCAGTTCTTGGGAAACATTTGAGTTCGAAAGAGAAAGGTTTATCTTCTAAGTATCGCATCACAACTGTAGAAGGTATGCCTAGAGAAGCTGACAGGAGTGAACCACCTTTACCAAATTCCCTGCACATAGCAAGCAGACTGACTCAATCATGTCAAGGAGTTTGTGGTCTTACCCAACCATTTGCATGAGAATCTGCATAGTTTATGGTTTCAAAATACCCTCCTGGTAATAATGAAGCTTTTGTTTAAACATTTAAAAGTTTCTTGTAGCTTGCAGTATCCCACAAGCATAGAAATAAAACCCTACCCATTTAAGAAACAATGGGGACATCTACTAACACGCCCTGGTGGGTATGTCCCAATGGGGATTATCAAGACTTTCTTCTACATCATGCTGCTGCTGGTTGAAAGCGGGAAGTCCCCTGTGACTTTGAGACAGTCAGTTCTGGGAAGCAGGAATGAAGTAACTTCTCTTATCACCCAGAGTGATGTTAGAGCTGTTCAGGTGTATTTGAGTCATCTGAGATTGTGACGTGTATCATATTTGCACAGTGGCCCTACGCTTTCATCTCCAAGAACTCAATCTTGCATGATAACGTTTACATACATTGTCTGTGGAGAAATGCTCAACTGTGGCTTGTTAATGTAAATCTTATAAAATGCTTATCAGGGGACTGTGTGTGCTGGAGGATGTAAGAATGACCTGCCAGCTAGATCAGAAGCAGACATGTTCTTTCCCTAACGTGCCAAACTCATGTATCAGTCGCTGTGCGTCATGCTTTTATTAATACACAGTGGTGGTACTATTCCAAGACCGTGTTATCATTGCAGCTTCTCACGTATCACAGCTGAGATAATCCGTTTATATTCTACCTAGCTCCTTCATGGTGTTTGGTGTATGACTGGGGAGACCAGCAATTCTCTGATCTGTGACTCTGGGTAGTGCATACACTACCTTGAAAATTAAATCAATGCACTGTAGCGGTATTGAGTCTTGCCCTAGTGTGGACTGAGATTCCAATGCGTGTGACAAGGCACACGTGGAGAGCACAGCAGGAAAAAGTGGGAAGGATCCCTACTTTTGTGGGGTCAGGAATGGTCTCTCCATGTCAATGTCAAAACAAAACACACTTTGGCTTTTGGGTTTCAGGATCTTGCCAGACAGTTCTAGCCAGAATTCTAGCAGTATGCTCATTTAAGTTACTAGGATATGTCCTAAGTTTGTTTAGGGGCCAGCATGGCTAATGAAACTATATTGACATTGGTAGTCATCCATCACCTCTCAAATTAAAAAAAAGAAAAAAAAAGAAAAAAAGACTAACCAAGTTTCATACAATCACAGGAAGGTTTGGGTTGGAAGGAACCTTAAAGATCATCCAGTTCCAACCCCCTGCCATGGGCAGGGACACCTTCCACTAGACCAGGTTGCTCTTGGTCCCCATCCAACCTGGTCTTGAACACTGCCAGGGATGGGGCAGCCACAGCTTCTCTGGGCAACATGTTCCTGTGCCTCACCACCCTCACAGAAAAGAACTGCTTCCTTTGATCTAATCTAAATCTACATTCTTTCAGTTTAAAGCCATTCCTCCTAGAACTATCCCTACATGCCCTTGTAAAAAGTCCCTCTCCAGATTTCTTGCAGGCCCCTTTAGGTGCATAGGTTTCCTATGTCTTGTTCCTCTCATGCACATATCCAAATGTCAGCTAAGGAATAATTCATTTCCCAAAAATGCAGTGAGAAAACAGGATACCGTGTGTAGCCAGCATAGCTGTGCATACTAAATGTAACAGTGCTGAGCATTCATAGACCAGGTTTCAGTCTTATGCCATGTACCGCAGCTTAGGATGTTTGGGGCCAGACATCCCTCCTGTGTAATATGATGGCTTCCTTCAGCTGGGTGCGGGACCCAGCTCCGCAGCTGCTGGTGGGCAATGCACCAGACTGAGCTCCTCCCAGCCAGAACCATCCCTCCTGCACGAGGAGGGCAGATGTGTCAGCCCCTGCATGGACCATGGCACCCATCTGATGTCGAGGTTTGCTACTGTGGATGTTCGCACAGTATTGAGTGAGTCAGTGCTTTGAGAGGGTTTGGAAGTGGTGGGGTCAGTGCAGAGGTCCCCTCTTGGGTCCTGGCTCCGGTGGTGAATGCAAGGGGTGGTGAATGCAACGCACCATCGTGGAGTGGCTCCAACTGCAAGACCCACGTGCTGAGATGTGGAGATGATCCAACCCCCAGGAGCAATGGGCCCACTTTACGCAAGCTGTCAGCACATGTTGCAGGCAGTGGGCGTCTTGGGAAGGTACCAGAAGTACCTGGGGTGAGCTGGGACAGGGTAGCACTGCTGCTGCGCTGCTCTCCCATTTGGGACAGAGAGGGTCTGGCGGTGGGGTCTGTGTTCTCAGGTGCTTTACAAACACCCTGGCACTTCAGAAGAGTTCTGTGGACCCCCTGGAGCCCGACTGCAATTCCCACCCCTGCAAATTAGAGCATGAGCAGCTGAAAGCATGAAAAGGATTGGAGCCAGAAGCAAGGTGCCAGCCTGCTCAGCGATGGGCATGTTGCGCACTGCCTCTGCTCCCCACATACGTTGCTCCCGAGGGCCTCCAGGCGGGAGAGGCAGAGGTGGAAGGTGCCACGTGAGGACCAAGGTGACGCACTGAGCTCCACGGTTGCGTGCCTCTGTGGGGTGTGCCTGCAGCACCCATCTTCCAACATGTTTTAGGCACCCATGTTTCTCGGAGGGTCTGATGAGTCCCACATGTGGGCGAGGGTAGGACTTTTGGATGTTCTTTGCAGCGTGCTCTCCTGCTTCTCTGCAGTGCCCCAGGTCCAGGCCTTGCTTTGCTGCGTTTGAGGTCTGTTCCACAGGAGTGTCACACGGTAACTGTCAGTTCACTGGATCTGGATTATTTGGGAGGTCTGATTCCATTCGGTGTTTTTCCCTCACTCTGTTCTCACTTGCGAGGCTGCTCTAAGCTTTGGCTAAAATGCCCTTCTCCATACTGTGGCTCACTCTGCCCAGGCCTGCACAAATCCCCTCTTCCCCAGACACCTGGCAGCCTGCACCTGAGGAGGGGGTTGGACTAGATGATCTCCAGAGATCCTTTCCAACCCTAATGATTCTGTGATACCATTTTGTGGCTAATGGTAGGTGCATTTAAAACAAAGACCATATTCAGAGAGCCCTTGGGTGGTGTGCTTCACTTGGCTTTTATTGCTGGGGAGGATTTTCTGCTGCCAGTGCTGCCTGGGCCCTGGCTGTCCTGGGGCGCTCTCTGACAGCTCTGGTGTTCGTCCATCAGGACATCTAATGTTACAGCATATTTCAGAGCACGGCATGAGCCCTCTTGCGATTACTGTCTTCAAATTTTCTTTGTGGATGGAAGCATCATGTGTCTTGTGGGAGAGTACTGGAGAAGCTAGAAAGAAAATGGGAGGGAGCCAGTCAGTTCAGCAGTACGGCAGACATCATCTGCTGTGAAGCTGGATCTCCTGGATCATGGAGGTCATGAGTCTTGCTGAGGAAATGCACCTCACTGACCTGCAAGTCAAACAGAAGGGGCTGATGGAAAATTGGATCCCATGGCCATGACAAAAGTAAGTCTGCAGATGCTGTGCTGATGCTCCTGGTGAGGTGAGTTGAGGTTCATGCAAGCTCTCCATAAATCATGGAGGGTTTATGGAACAGAAGCTCCATAAATCATCCGCTGGGTCGGCAGCCTCCTTCTGCCAAGGGAGGGAGGGGAGACAGCAGAGGGGCTGAAGCAAGAAGGGAGTCTCTGGCATCATGTTGTGGGGCTGCAGGATGATTTGCTGCCTCAAACGACAAGGAGGGGCCTGTCCCTTGTGCTTTGCAGAGGGGGACCCTTAGCACCTCACCAGCATCATTGTCTTGGCCTCCTCCCTCTGCAGCCCTGCCTGCCCCATGTGGCAGCTGCTTTTGGGGGAAAACTATCAGCAAAAGACCTACACTGACTCAAATGACTTTCCCAGTGCAGAAGAGGGCAGGAGCTGGGCCTTTCTGGGAAGGCCCTTGAAAATGAACACTTTTTCTTCCCTTTGCAGGTGCTGGCAGAGAATGAGCATGGGGTCACTTAGGGACGATGTGAACAAACCCTGCCAGATCCCATGAGAGGGACTGATGTCCTGGGAGGGGAAGAGAGGTGGGGAAGGCTGGCAGCCTCAGGGGTTGCTCTTTTCTATCCCATTTATGATCTGCTGATTTCCACCTGGCCGGGGTCCGAGCCCACATGATTCATGTTCACATGGGCAGGTGGGAGTGGCTCCATTATTTTGTTTTGAATCACCCCACATTTCTCTGTCACCAGAACACGCTTTAGCAGTTGTGTGTGTGTGTGTGCACACGAGACACAGCGAGCCTGGTGGGAACATGCTGGGCTGACTTTGTCTTGGCTTGGTGGACTTGGCAGTGTTGGGTTTACGGTTGGACTCGATCTTACAGGTCTTTTCCCCCCTAAATGATTCTATGACAGAACTGTGAGCAAGTGCCGTTCTGCAGGAGTTTCTCCTGGCTTCTGTTTTTCACATGAGGTTCTCCAATGAGGAGTCAGGAGCCCCTTTTTGACTGTCCACTGGGCTCTTGGAACACCAGCGTGCTCATTCTGCTTGTTGCATAGCTGGGCAGTGTAAGCCTGCAGCAGTCACTGCTGTTGGAGCTCACTGGTGGTGGGGTCATCACAGACCTGTGGTTCCCACCCACTGTCCAAAGACAAGTAGAGCAAGTCCATAGAAGGGCCATGAAGATGATTAGAGGGCTGCAGCATCTCTGCTATAATGACAGGCTGAGAGAATTGGGGTTGTTCAGCCTGGAGAATAGAAGGCTTCAGGGAGACCTTAAAGCAGCTTCCAGTATCCAAAGGGGCCAACAAGAAATCTGGAGAGAGACTTTTTACAGGGACATGTGGTGACAGGACAAGGGGGAATGGCTTCAAGCTGAAAGAGGGGAGATTTAGATTGGATATTAGGAAGAAATTCTTCCTTTTGAGGGTGGTGAGGCACTGGAGCAGGCTGCCCAGAGAAGCTGTGGCTGCCCCATCCCTGGCAGTGTTCAAGGTCAGGTTGGACAGAGGTTGAAGCAACCTGGTCTAGTGGAAGGTGTCCCTGCCCATGGCAGGGCGTTGGAACTAGATGAGCTTTAAGGTCCCTTCCAACCCAAACCATTCTATGATTCTGTGATTCTATGACTCTATGATTCTAAAATCTTCTTGCCTGTTGTATTGTCAAGTGTCAAGGAATGAGTGAGTTCTGACCTGTTTAATATAGAAAGTCTAATTAAATCTAGCTGCACGTGAGCAGGGCTGTGTCTGGCAGCAGCATCTTGGGATTTGGGAGGCGGATTTGGAGTCAGAAGGTGGGATTATCATTTCACACTGCTGTGCCTAGGAGAGCACAACTCTGAGGCAGCAACTTCATTTGGGAGCACAGCCAGGCCAAGAGAGACGTTCATGGTATGGCTCACAGCAGCAGTATGACCGTGTTCACCAGAAGCTGCTCCTCGCAAACCCCCTCTCAGGAAGGCTGTTGAGAGCTCCAGAAGCAGCCTGAGCCTGGGAGAAAAGGGCCTGAAATCTGAGCCACTGCTGACCTGAAAGCACAGGGCCATCTGGTGCAGACAAGATGTAGGGCTGCCCAGGGCTGGGCTGCAGCAAGCTGAGGCATCGGGGCAGCAAAGCTGTCACTGTCCCACACCCCAGCTCTGCTCAGAGGAGTGGTGCCCACTGGGCGCTGCTGCAGGGGTGGTGCTGTCCTGGCTCAGACGAGCTGGTACAGTCCCCGTGGGAACATGAGTAGAAGAGGAGAGGTGCAGGTATCGTGCACTCTGTGCAGGCAGAGCTGGTCCCTCGAGGGCTGAGCCGCAGCTCCTGTCATGCCTGGAGGGGCGAGCAGCCCCGCAGCTGCACTGGGAGCGCGCCAGCCTGCCTGCTGTGTGCGTGCAGGCAGGGTGGAGGTGGTCAGGCTGGCGGATGCTGTGGTCAGCAGTTGTGCCGTGTGCCAGCCAGCCCCTGGCAGTGCCAATGGGAGGGCAAAAGCCCACTGGTCGTGCTGGTTAACCAAAGCCTGGGAGAGACACTTAACTCCTCTGAGCTGCTACGTGTGCATCTGCAAGGGGAGAGCCACAGTGAGAAATGAGCACCTAGGCTCTGCACATCTAAGGTGCCAGAGAATGAATAACGTACAGGCTCCATATGACGCCCTTTGGCAACTGGCAAGAGTATGTGCAAGCTGGAGGAGGGGGAAGAGCCATGAAGCCCTGCTGCCCAGCCCAGCAGCCCATATCTGAGTTGAAATGGCTTTGGAGCCAGTGCTGTGCCACTGGTACCAGTTGTGGCTCCCAATGAGCCCGGGAGCGCTGGGGCACAGCCAGGCTTTGCAGGTCTGCCAACAGGGTTGTTCTTTAGGAAGGTGGTGCTGTTTATCAGTTAGGGGGGGGTGTTTTATGGGTTTTTCCCTTCTTAATAGTCAACTACGTACAAATGTTGAAATTCACATTTCTCGGCAGGGGTTTGGCTAAATGCTTTCTGTCACACGAACGGCAAACAATTTGAGCACAGGTCTGAGCCAATTCCTTTCCTAGAGCCTTTCGGATCAGGCTTGTTACTGGTTTCATGGGAGGCTTCAGAACAAAGCTGTTGCAGTCTGACTTTGTTTTTGCAAACAGCTGCTTGAGAATGAAATGTCTGTCCCTAGCCATTGCCATTTTCCGCTTGGTGTGTGTCTCTGCCAGCAGCCTCCATGATATTTTGGTTTTGTTTGCCTGTATCCTGGGCAATGCCCAACCAGGGTGAGTGGGTTCAGGGGCCCTGAAACTGAAGTCTGCAGTGTAGTATCTGTTCGGTGTTGACACAGTGTCTTTGATAACGGGCCCCTTTGTCATTACATAAAAAGCAATCTTTAATATCAAAGGTTGATCTGAACAGATAAACCTGCACAGGGTTTGAGGCCTGCTCGCTCTCTCTCCTAAATTTTAACATAGAAGTGTTTCTCTGGGCAAAATGGCTATCAGGTAGCTGAGTGCTCTCTTCTGCACACTGCTGGTGTTGGAACCAAACACCTCTGTGCCGCCTCAGCTGAACACCGTCTCTTTCTTGTCCACCTTCTCACGGCGCCGTGAACACGTGCCAGCATGTTGTTGCACCCGCACGTCTGGGTGGTTTGGATCAGTGCTGCGCCTAGTGTGGGCACAGGTGTGGGGATGGCCAGGGAAGGGGCAGGAAAGCTGGGAGGAGACCTTTCTGCTGTTTGGATGGGACCGGGGAGCTCAGCAGCCAAGCGTTTCTGGCCAGGACCTCTGTGGCTGGTGGGGACCTCTGCCAGGGGTTGCCTGCCATCTGCTGGCAAATCCCATGGGATGGATGCAGCCCAGGAGGGAGCTGGAAAAGGAAAGCTGTTGTGGTTTGGTGGTATCATTCTGACCAGAGACGATACTATGTTTTTCTAGTAGGGCGAGGTTCTGGGGGCCCATCAGAGTATGATTCCAGCTGGCAAGGCTGAAGGCAGCATTACCATCCAACCTGTTTCCATAACCTCATCGTTCTGGCCGGGCTGCAGAGAGATGTGGCCCTGGCAAAGCAAAGCCCTGAAATGCCTGATCTGCATTGCCTGGCGCTCATGTTCATCCTGGTGCTCTGTGTCCAACATTTGCGTACCTCTAACAGGGCCCACAGTGACCACCCCAGGGTCAGCCTGTTCTCTGCAGAGTTTCACAGCCCCAAGCTGTGCTGGATTCAGGGCTATGATGCTTTCTTGCCAAAGCAGGCATCATCAGTGCCTTTCCTCTGGGGCTGGAGGAGAATGACATGAGGATGATCCTACAGCAGAGCATCAGCTGCAGGGCCAACAGGGCAAGGCCACAGAGGTGAGTGGCCCCTGGGAATGAGCCCCTGACCTGCCCATACTAGGACCAACGCCAAAGCTGAGGCTGATCTCCCTCAGGCTGGAAAGGAGCTGCTGGCTGGGGCAGGCAGAGCAGCGAGGTCTGTCTGGTCAAGGGTGAGCAGGCAGCTGGGCACTGGCAATGCGATGAGGTAGATGTCAGTGATTTCAGACTGCCTGACTGTAAGTTTTGTGCCTCTCAACAGCAGTGCCTGAATCTATTTACATACCAGAGTGCTCTTGTGGTCTGGGGCCCAGGCAACCAGGCAAAGAGCATCTGTACGTGTTCCTGGTGCAGAACAACAACACTGTGATTTACAGCAAATGCCTCCCTCCCCCTATCTCTGCCATGGAGATAGGCAGTGTTTTGCCTGTCTTGCTGCTTGCACAGGGAACCTCTTTTCCAAATTACTGAGTACGTATTTTGGCTTTTTCATGTCTGAGTTGTCAGATAATGCTGGAGACTAAGTTAATGCAAAGAGCAAAGGCACCCCAAGAGCCTAGCCTGGCGGGTCAAGCACCATTAGCAGCAGATTTGACCACATGAGCATCTTGTCAGCGATGAGGACACTGGCCGGCCCAAGGCAGCACATGGGGGGCTTCAGCAGGAGAGCAAGAACCATCCCCTGCGCTGGAAAGCACTGCTGGTTGTGCTCTTGGCTCAGTCTTGCTTCCCACTCTATGAAAAGCTGGGCTGAGATAAACTGCTCAGCACTGCCCACCATGGCCACAGCTCTGGTGTTTATTTCTCTGTTCCTTTCCTTTTTTTCCCCCTAGGACTGGATTAGGCTGAGTTTTGTGGCTGGGCAGCCTTGGGTAGTGCCGGGCCCTGGTTGTGAGCAGTGGCAGTTGTGTGAGACACATTTTGGTGAGTTTTTCTAGAAGTTTGTGGCATTCCAGTGCATCTGTCCATGCAAAACCAGGCAGTGAGTCTGCTCTGGCCCTTCTGTACTTTTTGAACCATCTCTGAATTAAAGCTTTGTGTGGGCAGCTTGGAAATGAAGCCAGGAGTAGTTCTGCTACCAGGAGATAGGCATCCTTGGGTATCAGCTCTGGCTGCTGCAACAGTCACTTCTTTAGCCCTGAGAGTTACAGGAGCCAATACCTGTGATGCTTTTTGCTCCATTTTAACTTTGATTTTTTTATCCACAAGTTGTCCCTGTCTTTCTGACTCCTGTCTTGCCCAGGTGTGCTAGCTATGCCTCTTTTGTAATCAACAAATCAACACTTGAAAACACAATCTCATCCCTAACCTGGAGAGCGGATTATTACTGATGACTTAGAGTTCTCATCTGGCAGCAGCAAACCTCACTGCAATTGCTTTGTAACAGCACCTGGAGGCAGAGATGTGGCTTTAATGTAAGGGAGGTATTTGTGAGTGGGATAAGTGCTGCAACTATAAAAAGAAGGAAGACCCTGTTTAATGAAATGGCCTGTACTATGTATGTGTGTGACATTTGCTGTAAAGCTGTGAAAACTGTCTGTCTTTCTTCCCAAGCTGCTTTCTGGCTGTGTTTCTGTATACCCCCGATTCGGAGCTGTTGAAATAGTTCTAAACATTAGGGGTATTGCACAACTTGAGATAACGCTGCCAGTCTTGCTCAATGGCAGAGGGATAATAATGGCAGGCTCTTACAAAAAATACCTGTAGGGAGAGATCCTGGTTTCATTTGCTTGTTTGTTTAAAGCTGAACTGCCATATTTGCATTTGTCAGTGCCAAATTCTCTTGCTCCCTCTGCCATATAACTGAATGCTTGTTTAGTTACCTCAGAATGCAGCCTGAAACAATTCCCTGCTTCATGCAGCTGAGGAGAAAAGAACCCATACATTTTCAGGAGATACTTTGGCAGTGAAAAGGGTAGGTGATGCTCAGGGGGTTGGCATCTCACATGCAGCTCTCCAAGGAAACTCAGTGTGGGGGGAAAGGAGTAACAGCACTTCTTTGCTTCACTTGCAGAGCTGCAGACTTACTCTGCTTTCCCTGAGCCACCTCTCGACCCATTATCATTAGCATTAAAACCCATACCCTATTAATCGCTGTCATTTTTAATAGAGGGTTTTTCTGTCCTGTGCCAATAGAAAGGGTGTCAGCCCCTGAGCCCTTTGGCAGCGGCACGAGGGCTCCCATCGACCCAGTGGGTGCTGGCTCCCGGCCCAGGACAGCCGCCGCTGCCAAGAGCCACGCTGCTGCTCACGCTATCCAAGTGAGAACCCGATAGCAGGGCAGAGCCCAGGACAGCTGCAGCAGTCACACACCAGCGCGCCATTTGGAGACTTACATAGCGGCACAAAAATGAGCTGCCCCTTAATATAACTTATTACAGCCAGCTAAGCCACGCTTCGCAGGAGAAAATTACATCCTCTGCCATGTATCCTAAAGCTGCTGCTGCATCAAGGCGTTCTGAGGGCAGAATAAGATCTTAAAAATACATCAGACAAAATGAAATGCTTTTCTTATAGTGTCACAGTAATCCCGATTAGGGCTATAATGCGCAAATATGTGAGATACATGGTTTCTTAAACAGGGGCTGTTTAGGCAAGCGTTTCCTTGCCGTGCCTGCTGGGAATACAGCCTCGACAGGAAAACGACATTTGCAAACAAATGAGCAGAGCGACACCAAGTCTCATCTCGGAGGGAAAGTAGCATTTTGATATTCTGCACGGGGTTTGGCCAGGGCTCATAGTTGCTGTGTAATAATGACACCAATCATTAATAAATCTGATGCTGAAATGCCACGGGTCGGGGCTGTCTGCATCCCTGGCATGCGGCGGGGGCTCAGAGTGGGAGCTGCTCTCATGGCAGATACCTCCCTGAGAGTATTCTACAATGGATACATTACAAATGGCAAAAACTAAGGGATAAGAGGGGTGACTAGTAAGAGAGCTGAGAGGCATGGAGGTCATGAAAAAACTTCGGTGCTGAGAGAAGGGAGGATGAAGGTGTCACAGGTCTGGTGCTGCTCCTGCTGTGGCGCTGGGACCGAGTATCCTTTGGCGGTGTTTCCACCCCTTGCAAACAGCTGGTCCTCTCTGGGCAGAGGCAGCATGGGCTTGGGGCTTGCGGGATGGGGAGTGGGATGGTGTCATGGTTTCGGCAAGGATGGAGGCAGGGGGCAATCAGGTCCCTGTGTCTCACAGGTGGTGAGTGATTTGGTGGGACAGAGGGAAGGCAGAGGGGATGGAGCCTGACCCAGGCGACAGCTCTGAGGCTTTGCCCAGCAGAAGGAGCTGTAGGCTGGCAGGAAGAACCCCCATGTACCTGCATGGAAGTGGATGTTGCTGGTCTGGGTCCAAGTGCCTGGTCTGAGGACTCACATTTCCACAGCCTTGTACAGAGCTGGGAGGAGATGCTGCTGCAGCTCCCCACTGGCCCACCTCTGCCATCAGTCACGGCATTGTGTGATACATCTTCTATATAATCATATGGAGCAGTTTGCATGGGGAACATCTCTCACAAGCAGCTCCTCCTGTGCCTGTGTCAAGACCACCAACTTCCGATGATGAAGGTTTGAAGCCCCCCTGGCACAGATGGTTGAACCTTCATCTGTACCAGTCCCATCCAGGGACTGCAGGATCCAGGCTAACTGGGAGTGCTTATCCCACCAGACAGCTTGAGGGGTGTTATTCCACAGCAGGCTGCTTAGCAGGATGCACTTGAGTGAAAGTTCTTCACAGGCTAGGCACATCTTGTAACATTATGGTACATCACACAGCCATGGTGAGGCGTTTCTAGCGGCATCTGACACTGTGGCAATTGATTAACAGCAGCAGGTGCCTCTTTAGCCTGAAGCTGCAGTTTCACCCCAGGCCTTTCCCCATAACCTGCTTCTGATGTGATTTTTCTGTCGAATGTATCTGGTGCTCTCACTATTTTATTTTTTTTTTCACTTTAATGACTGCTTTTACTGCTCTCACCAGAGCCATTTGCCAGCTGCCGCAGTTCGCTGTTCCCCACACAGGCAGGAGAGGCTCAAAGCAGGACTTCATTCCACAGAAGGTGAGAAATGCACAGGCTGGGGCTGCTGGCTGGCACTGCTCCCTCACGAGGGTGCTCTCAGAGCCCCAACTGCTCTTTTCTCTCCCTTCTGGGCCTGGTCAGCATAATCTCAGCCTTACCGCTAAGGGCTGGAGTTTCTGGGGACTGATGGCACTTCGTTGTTTTATGTCCTATTTCTGTATGCGTATTTTGGAGGTCTTTCTCTGAGGTCTGCCTGGGTGGCTTTTGCCTCTTTTATGGGATTCTAAAATTATCGGCTGATGCTTATTCTCTTGGTTGGGTGAAAGGTCTACAGCCCCTTGCTAAATCGGAACGGTTCCTCTCTAATTTGCGTTTCTGTCTTCGTCAAACCCTAAAGAGAGAGTGATATTTTGAGTCCAAATTAGTTGTCTAGAAAGTGTACTTTGAGAGAAAAAACATACCGCTAACTGTGCAGTAGGTAAGGCCGAAACCCAACAGATAGCTATGTCGGCTAGCTGTGGAGATTTAACCGAGGCCACTGTCTTCTCAGACGCTCATTTCACTGGGCTACGTGGGTTGTTTTTGTAAGAGGGAGAACTGATTTTAAATCCCTGTTTTCATAATAATGTTATGGGCTCATACTGGTAGTATCTTAATGCCCCATGCAAACTAATGAATTGAGCCCAGCATCTTGTGTTCTGAGTTGTGCCCTGCCCTCCCTACCACAAGGTGTCCACAGGTTTGGCATCTGCTGTTGAAGGCCACAAGCTGGACAAATCCCAAGCCATGAAATACCTGCACAGGCTGGTGGCACTGAAGCCACAACCTGGAGCACCTGTGGAATGGCTCCAGGCAAACCAAGGATGATTTAGTGAGGCTGTAAGGTAATTTCTCCAGGTAATGGAGATAGGAACATCTAAGAAATGCACCTGCCAAAAAATGGCTCCCAGCTGAATGGGTGAGAGTCTTAGGACACCAATGGTCCCAGGACAGACAAAATGATCACACATTTAACCCACAGAACTTCTGGGAGAGGAAGATCAGGCCTGTAATTGGAGCAATAACAGGGGAAAGATTTGCTGTGGTCCATATTTTTTCAGGCACTCCTAGCGTGCCTGAAAGGCAGCCGGCCATGTGGCTTAGTGTTAGGCAGGAATTTCTTATCCTGCCTCCTGTTGCCTGTGCTTAAGACCACATCATTCACGACCACACCAGTCTTGCCCAAAAGTAAATGATAGATCAATAAATCAGGAATGACAAAAACGTTGCCATTGCAATTTCAGGCAGGGTTTAGCCAGATCTGCTCTATCTTTTTTTCTTTATGATCAGGTTAGTTGTTGCACAAGAACAGCTCTGAAGGCAATTTGTAAGAGCTGGAAATGTGAGGGTACATTTTCCATAGAGGACTATGCAGATCAGGGATTTACACTGTTTTTTCACTTGCTGCAGAAGAGCAGTCTGCAAAATAGTGGGAGCTTTTCAAGAGAATGTGATCATCAAGCACACCTCCAGGATTTTGCTTTGTTAGAGATGGCAAGGATGTTATTTGCATTCTCAGCAAGAAATAATTTTCCTTTATCTCTCTGGTGCCCAGACTGTGCAGCTTCTATGAAATGCTGTGCTCCTCTCATGCACTTATTCAAACACACACAAAGGATCACACCAGGAAGCAAGTGATACAGTTGAAGTTGCAGGTTTTGCAGCCATGGAAATCTAGCCAGGATCCCTGAGTGATGGTGGCGATATTAGCTAGACCTCCAAAATCAATGTCTGCACAAGCAAGGAGTTCTCTGGAGCCTGACTTTCAGATTTTTATGTATTTTTTATTTTTCAAGCTCTCCTCAAACAGGCTACCATGCTGCCTTCCTGACTCTCCAGTGAACACACTTATGCTGGATGGAGATAAAGTATCACCATCTACTGGCAGCTGAAAGGATAACGACAGAACATTTTAGAAGGTAATGAGATAAAAGAATTGGCTGTGCTTTTGCCAGGTAACCATGTGAGATGCTGCAGAGAGCCCTGCTCCAAGGGAGGGGAAGGTGGCTTTGCACTGCCTCACCTTGCAGGTCCCCCCTCCTGAAGCCTCCTTGCGTGCATTAGAGCAGCCGAAGCCTGGCAGGGTATTTCTGACTCACCCTTGCTGTGGTTGCACCTGCCCTTTGGTCTTGGGTGCAGGAAAGAGTGACGCTCCTGGCACTGCATGACATACTGGGTGACGCTCCTGGCACTGCATGACATACTGGGTGACGCTTCAATGGGCTGGACCAGTTGTGGTTTGGTTGTCTGGAAATGGAAATGAAGGCTGTGGCCGTGAACCATTCTACCCTAGGAAGCAGGCAGCCCTTCCCCACTGGAGCTGGGCTCAGATGTCTGGACAGCTTCCAGGCTATCCCAGCCAGGTGTCAAGTACAGGCAAGATTCTGTTTCGGCTATGCCCTTAGCAGCAAGGTGACCAGTGAATCCAGAGCAGAGGTGTGTGAAGATAGGAAGATGCTATTTGCTGCTCTGATTCACACCTCTTGATGGGTTGTTGAGATCAGACAGTGATGTGACAAGCCGCCATGACCTGGAGGAGAGGGAGGAGGTGGGGTCATGTCCTGGTGGCAGGGAGAACGCTCCACAGCCCACGACTTTGCTGCTATCCTTGCCTAAAGTTGGGAAAGCAGAGCCATGGCTTGGCTTGCACCCTCTAGAAGTGCCCTAGGGGAGTTGTCGGGTCCCACAGCCCAGGCACAGCCCTCAGCAGGTGAAAGCATGGGTGAGCATGGCTGGAGACAAGGATGGAGGGAACAATGCTGCGGATAGGATCTCTTTGCTCCCATAGCTATCAAGTCCCATCCACTGAAGGCAGGAAAAGGCAATGGTGTATAGGCACTGGCGCTGAGATGGACCTGTGGCATGGGCACACTTTTGTTGAACTGAGGGCGTGGAGCCCGTGGAGCTGACCACCAGCAGCATGCAATGAACCACCCGCACCCACCTGGGCAATAACTTCTCCAAGGGGCTGCTGACAAGTCCTAGCCTATCTTTGGCCAGTGCTCACTGGGATCTGTAGGGTCTGGGGGAGATGGAGGAGAGGAGCAAGGGAAACGATGGGAGGAAATAGAGTGAAGTGATATCAGAAAGCAGCTGGGAAACTGGCTGAGAGAACAGCTTAGGATTTCATGGCAGTGGTCATGGATCTCCTTCAGTAGCAGCAGCTCTTGCCCTGTTTCCCCAAAGTATTTATGTGACTTGGCCTTCTAATATAACCGTACCTTTAGTTTACATGCAGAGCATGTCAAGGTGGTAGTCACCCTGGAGGTTACAGTGCAATGTAGGCTCACATCTTTATTCGCTGCACAGTCACTTCCCCTACTTGCTGGGTGGGTTTTGAAGCCTGGGCTAAGCTTTGTGTTGCTGCAGCTGCCTGAGACAGCAGGATAGAAACTGCACACACATTTGTGTCACTTGTCCGTAAAGATGCACAAGAGATGTGTCTCTTCTTCCCAAGCTACTTGGACCTGTTGTGTTGAATACTTTAAGAGGAATTCCTAGGAACACCAGCATCCAGCAGATGTGTCATGTGGGCTTCTAAGATAGACACCACTGGGCTCTACTAAATCTTGACATTGCCGGTTAAAAGGCAATCTGAGGAACGAGGGACTAAGAGTCACCCTATGTTTAGGTGTTTTGTGCTTTTCGTTACTGAGGACATTATGACTTCTCTTTAAGCACCATCATCTCCCCCCTCTTTGCAAAAGGCTATCATAAAGCAAAGAGAAACACCTCTGCGCTTCAAGAAAATACTGTTCAAATCCTCTCTGTCCATCCGCCACTGCTGTTTCCCTCTCTTCAGTCTACTGTTCTGGGCATTTGCAATGTGCCACAGCAACCACAGCCTGTGTCCCTTGCCCAAGCAGTGCCTGTTGCTCACACTGTCCTGCCTAGGACAAGAGCCCAGCAGCTGGTGGAGCAACTGCTGAGTGAGGAGGAAGCAGGTTGCACTGGGGGCCTCCTGGGGCACCGCCACAGGGCATTTTAATATTCTGGCTTTGTTCCACCTAGCTACAAAACTCCAATATATCAGATTTTCTGTGAAAGGGACTGCAGCCTTGGCTCTGGGGAAAGCAGAAGGTCTCAGACCATGGAAATCATGGGACTGTGGGCTCCTGAGGACTTGAAAATACGGCCACTTGTGTTGCTGGGTGCATGACTGCTTGTCAGGCTGCCAGGGAATAGTGCTGAAGGACTGTTTAGGACATGTGTGGGCTTTGCTGGATCTGTGTCAAAGTCACAGCCTTTCCACAGAATGTTTCAACATTACTGAATTGGCAAATTCTAATGAAAGAAATGTTTCGTCTGATTTTATTTCACTAGCAAAGGGACACAGCCTGTCGGAACAAGCCCTTTGGTAACATATCCAAAGCCACAAATTTGGACTTTCTGTCCCCTCTGTCTCTTTCATGAGTGCTTCAAATCAATCATAGTTTGATGTTTCTCAAATAAGAAGAAAATCCAAAGCCCCATTATTTTACTTCTTTCATTTCACAATTTTCTGCCCTTTTTCTCCACCTGAATTGAAGCAGCGGCAGAGGATGGCAGACCTGATTCCCTTTACCTAAGTTTTTGTCAGGAGTAACTGTCCTGGGATGATTTTTGTTTGTATGTTGGGGAATCTTAGAGAAGCATGAGATGTATAAGTGGTGCACGAAATTATTCCTTTAGCTTCCTGAGTTGCTGGTATTACAGCTGTCAAAATACTGAGTGGTTTGGTTTTGCAATCAAGTGCTTGTGTTAAGCCTTGTGTGTTTTAATGATGCCCTTCAGAAAACTCAGATGTGTATCCTGTGCTATTTGTTCTGAACAGAAACAATATTTAGTACCTTAAAATAATTCCCTTGAGAGGACTGGAAGTCCTTGAGCATGTGCAGATTTAGTTCGGTCCCTCCCGAGTCAGCCAAGCAAATTCAGAAGTAACAGGAGCAGCATTCTGAGTAATCACTGCTTTCTGCTAGAAATCCCACATAGGCCAGCGTGACAGGGTGTAGGAGGAATACTAAATAAACTGTTCATCCCAAAGGCTTGGCAAGAACTTGCTGAGCATACCTGCCTCACTGTGGTCTTTCAGCGTATAGCAGGCATCAGCACATCCAGTTAAAAGACAAACTGGGTCAACTGGGAGGAAAGCAGCTACAAAAAAGGAAAAGAAAAAAAATAGGTGCAATCCAGGTCATTTCCACTGCAAGGTTTAAAAACTAAGTGTATTAAAGGGACAGTAAAGCAGCAGAAATGCTGTAAGGACATTGCCTTTGCTACAAAGTTCACGTTGTACTTCTTTAACAGCAATGTTTGTCCAAAGAACACCAGGACTCTACAAATCTTGAAGAATAACACATACCAATTTCAGAAGTGAAAAGGAGGGACAGCTTCAGCTGGCACCATGCTAGACTAGTGGTGGTTTTTGATAGCTCACTGAAGGGAGGCACTGGAAATGCATAATTTTTCGGTGCAGCATGTGTGCTATAGAGTGTGAAATTCCATCTGCTGTGGGACTCTCTATGCAGACATGAATTACCTTGTGCAGGAAACTGAAGAGTCACAGTTAAGTGCATAGTTCCCAAACTTGCCAGCAAATTTTGACAAAATGTGTCATTTTTCTGGCCTCTGTTGTCCAGGAGTGGTGGTGTGCCTGCAAGGAGGGATAAAACCATGGCTTGGTAGATTTCTCCTGGAAGGTCCTTGCTGTAGTGGCCATCTGTGCTGCTTAGCTTTGGCGTTATCTTCACCTACTCCTGCTTCCCTTGCACTACTTCTGTGTGGAAAAAAACTACCTGGAATATTGCTTGATGAGAGTGGCTCTTCCATACCTCTTAAGAAACAATGGATGTGGCAACAGGACTTGGTATGAGGTTTTCTACGGGGTTGTGCTTGGACAAGGATGTACAGTTAGAATTTGGATTTGCTTTCTAGCCATTTGTGGATTTCACCTGGCTCAGCTTTGCAGTAATCTTTAAAACTGTAAAGTGTTTACATAGCCAACATCAGCCTGAGATTGGACTTCCTGAGTGAGGCATGCTTGCATGCGTCTTTGGAGACTCAGCTTAACAAGCCTCTTTTTGTTTCGGCTCTTCATGGCCTACATAGAATCAGCAGTGAATGCAAATTCACCTGTGGAGTTTTGTATCCCTAACTGGTATGCAGAATGGGAATGATTCTATAATTGTGTGTAGCAATAGCTTTTGAATCTGTTGGCAAAGCTGTCCAAAATTTTTGCCTTCAAATGGGAATTTTTAATGAGAATATCTGACATTACCTGGCTGCATACCCATGCATAATCCCTGTCTGATTTTTGCCAAAACACACACAAAATATATCTCTCCTTTTTAGTACCTCTCCTTTCTTGTAAGGAATTGTTTTTTCTCAAAAATTTCAGTTACGCTTCATTGTTCTTCATGCTATGTTAAAGTCATCTTACATTAGGAAATTAGCTACAAAGTAGCTCCTGCTGACGTATGTAATGTAATTTCTGCTTGTCTGCTTTATTAGTCGAGGTGCTATTTTGCAGTATACAGTACACACAGTATGTATTCCAGACCCCTGAGGCGTTTGTTCTTGGCATCCTTTCTCCTCTGAAATCTGTGCTGCCACTTCCTCATTGCTGAGACCACCAACAGACATGATCTGGAAGTCCAAAATGCAGTGGTTTAAGACACTACTGGCATTCAGGTCCAACCCATGTTTCTGCCAACATAGACAGGGCCAAATAATATGAAATCTGTACCTCAGCCAGCTTGTTTCACAGACCATGTATTTGCTGAGGTATGAAGCAGAGGGCCATGGAGCAGACAGCTGGTATTGGTATCATCTCTAGTCACTTCATTTAAATCTGCCAGATCTCTCTTGATTCTGTCCTTGGTTATCCATGTTAAATAGCTTAAGCTAACATGATATTCTGCTGGTTTTTTTCTGCACTGTTAAGAAGCCACAATGCTTGTCTGTGATGTCCCAGAGAACACCCAGTTGTCAGAAAGAGCTCCGTGTATCGGCATGGAAGCCGTGTAAGGAATTCAGTAATTGCTGGCATGGTTTAACTTATCAACTGCAACAAAAAACAGCCTCATCAATTTTCTCTCTGCATACATTTATAAGATAGAAGGCACTATTTGTATGCCCGATCACTTACATAGAAAGGATATAGAATTTCTACTTGTCTTATTATCAAATTTGATAAATATCTGTCTATATTAGAATATCCCTGTGTCAGAGATTATCTATATCTATCTATCTATCTAAGAAGAAATACATCCAATTTGATGATGCTTAGAAAATTTCAAGAGGTGGAGAATTTCACCAATTCCTTTGATTGATGATTCCAGTAGTTATTTACTACACTTTCTGCTACGGACATGGACCTTGTTTCTCATTTCAATGAATCTGGCTTTAATTTTCAGCTTCTGGTTTATGTTATCTCTGTCTCTGCTTAGTGTATAGGACCACTTAGTAATTGTATTTTTTTCTTTTTCAGGTTCGAATACAGCATAAATTCTAGTCGCTTCTTTATTTTATTTCTAACAAGATTACAAAACAGAACTGTGAGCTCCCTTCCCCCTCTTCAAAGCATTTTCTTATGAATATCTTTTATTGGTATGCAGAAAACAGCAAAACATGGCCAGTACAAAATGCAGGATATTCTAAATGATGTGTATTCTAAAGATGCCTTTACTGTTCCCCAATTGAATACAGACTGGCTGTTTTAGGAGGGCTGTGGGGAATTTGCAAGGCCACGTTGTCACTCTTCTGGTCACACTAATGGTGAGAAAGTTGTAATGAAAACCTTGGAGCAGACACAGCTAGAGAGAATATTGCCCAGACTTTGCCACCGTGCCCCCAGGTGTGCTTTCTGATGCCATGTCTTTGCTAGTATGTGATCACTGATCTTACAGGAAAGAGGGAAACATACTAAAATAATAATAATTGGAACAAATCCAAAGATGGGCTTTTGAGTGTACCATGTTATGTTTAATTAGAGCGCTCTCTTTGGAATTTCTCTTTAAACTTTTGCTAAATGTATTTTTAAGATGTCTATTGGATTTCTCTTTTATAAGGCACCCCTGAAGAACTCTATTGTAAAGACATCATAGAGTTTAGCTCCTGCTTTCCCTAGAAGGCAAAGTCCATGTGTATACCCTGTAGCTGTAGACCAAAATGGAAACTATGTTCAGATAAATTCTCATTGCCAAATTCCTTTTAGACTAGTGCGCCTCTGTTACCCCAAAGAGTTTATATGGAGTAATGACTTGTAAAGCTCTCATTGTTTTCCTGCACATTCAACTTGCTTTTCTGAATTTCTGAATTCTTTTTAGATTATTCAAGAAGGGTGTTTATTCATACTGGACCAGTAAAGACAGTTTCCATGATGAAGTACTCTGTTCACATGTATTCACCATCTGTATGGCTGCAATAACTCCAGACAAAAGGATACTGTGGAGGAAGAGCTCTTGAAAATGTGAAACTGAAGTAGCCCCCACTGAAGTATCATGATTGGATGTATCATTGCAGATGTCTATAGTACAACTAGGAGACACTGTCTAGGCTTCCCAAATCCCATCTGGGCCTTTATTGCACTGAGTATAAATCCTGAGTTCTCTAGAGGAGTCTCTTGTGATTATTTCAGAGTCCCATTCAGGAGACAGTGGAAGAAAAAATATAGCCAAAGCCATAGCAAATCACTTTGGACTGCTACAACTGCCTCGTGCCTGCCTGGTCTGTTGCTTGAGTAGCAGCAGGGGGAAAAGAAGGTATATTGAACACGTTTGTCATGTAGCAGCTGCCAAAAAAACACTCTCAAATCAGAGAGAGGTTATGGCTCTGGGAACGGCTCTAGTTCTTTAAGGTTGATGAGAAAATGCTTGGACTGTCAAGAGGAAACAGGGAATTGCAGGGTTCCTTCCTCATAGTTCAGGAGAATCACGAAAGTTTTTGCGTAGCTGGGTGCACGTGCTGATCTGCTCTATCAACCGACTTGCTGCACTACTAACCATGTTTTTATGTCTGTTATGTGTATAACGATACACAAGTGATTGCAATCTAATTGCAAAACCCCAAAACCACTGAAGCAAAACTCATATAATGCCTTATTTTGCTTTCCAGAAGACAAAAACATCTGCATTACTTCACTACTTTTAGTGAAGACAAGATTTCTGCAAGGTTTTTTCAACACCAGTAATTCAATGGCTGACAGACATTTATGCAAGTAAGACCCATTTGGGGCTTACTCTCTAGAAGCTTCCATTGTGTTTGCATTGATAAATACATTTGCAATGGTCCTGTAGATTTTCCCTGGAAGGAATGAGAAATGGGTAACTTCACAACAGCAGGTGAGAGAAGATTACATTCAAGTTATGCTGTGGCTGATTTTCGGTGAGGTATCACTAGTGTGATAAAAGCAGACACAGGAGACCACTTAGGGATGGGCTCCACCTGCATGCTTAACTCGAGCGCTGGTGGCAGTAGTTAGATCATTTGTTTGACACAGCTGCAGTTCCTGACTCCTTGTAAATACTGCTCCTCAGCTGTGGGTTACAAGCCTTGTGAAAGGGAGTGGGGGAACAGATGGGTCAGAAACTAACTCCGTTTAAGAAGAGTCAATGGAAAGCTCTTGGCAACACTACCAGTTATCTGCCATCCACACCACTTTGGTGTTCAAGGTTCAGCTGTAATTTGAAGCTCAGTGTGCATGTATGAATGTATCAGAACCATGTCACTGACATGTTCCTTGTATACTTTTCATATTTTGTTGATACTACAATTTGACTTCAAAAAGGGGAGACCAGGAACAGCCCTTGCCAGTAGATGTCAGATTTTTCCTAGTGGGAATGACAAACTGAAGGAGGTAATTTTGTAAGCTCTGTCTTCTCCCATTACAAGTTAAGATCACTTTTTCCTCAAGGATTGCACAATATTAAACGGCTCAGTTGAAAAACGGCCTGCTCGTGAGTGCCAGAAATTAGGCTAAACCTGTAACTGTAGGTTTCCTTGTGATGAGCCATTACATATTCCCCTTGCAGGATTAAAAGACCAACATTTTAAACCTCTGGAATACTCTGAAGAGTGTTGTCTGTCGTGGACACCTTCAATCTTTCCATCCCAGTGGTTTCCAAAGACATTATAGGAAAGGGATCATAACCTCCTTTCAGCTCTTCTGTTAATAAAAGCCCTAAAATTCTGGAGTAAGTAGAGCTTGGGTGTGGATAGTCTCGACACATTTTAATTATAGGTATCTTTCATTTCTTCTTTAGATGTTCCCTGTATTTTCTGTTGCACAGAGTTTGTCACACAGCACAATCCTTTGGAAAGAGAGCCATGTACTCTATGTGAGCTGTACTATGACTATTTCTAAGTGACTGCTGTAAAACAACTCAGTGAGGAATAACAGTGACTAAAAGCATAGTTATTACTTCATGTAGCACTGGTGTAAAAGGATAGGAGGGAGGCAGGCGTAAAGCATGTTGAGCATCTTCTCAGGCTTGAAAGGTACAAGGCAAATTTGTGACCACCACATGTTTAAGAGAGCAGACATTGCAGACATGACATTAATAACCTTTGCAAACGCAGACATGTGAAAGTTTGTTATTAACTTTAATAGGAGTATAAATTTTCTTTCTTAACTCTGATATGGGCAGTAAAGTCATGATATTATCAAAGGCAAGCATAGAGAGAAATGTGTGCAAGAATGCCTATGAGAGATTCCACAGAGAAAAAACTATTTGTGGATCTTTTTAGGTATTAAAAAAAAAAGGTGCTGAAAGGGATTTATCTATTTCTCTCCTGCTCGACTTTTACACCAAAAACAGATATTCCCTATACCATAATGCTCTTGAAAACTGATGAATTTACTTGCTGTAGGAGACAAGACACTAAAACCAGGCATATGAGCAGCAATGCAGTATTTAACTGGAATGTTTACTATTCATTGATGTTTGGTTTTACAAATAACTATTTAACTAGTGTGGCTCTTTGCAGAAAGAAAGGCTTTGTTAAAGTACCAGTGCTGCATTCAAGCACATACCATTTCAAACCTGGAAAACATTCTCCAGAAAAACCCCAGGATGATTAAATTTAATGCTGATATTTATGAGGTAAACCCCAAGCAACCAAAAAATTCTTACTGCAAGCAAACAAATCTGTCTTTAGACTTACTAGTTTACACATCCTAAGAAAGAAACTGCAACAAACTCTAGGCTCACTGTTAAAACTTTGCAGATGCACAAAGACTCACGGTAGCTGTGAGGAGCACTCCTCTGCTGAACTTATTATTCGGATTCCTGGTTGTGTAATGTGTTGTTTGCTCATTTCTCTGGTCTGGTCAGGAGCCACTCAGAGCCAAGGAGCCTGAGGAACATTTGCTTTTTCCAGGTCTACACTGGAACAGATTGTCACCCCGAAGCCCCAACATCTGCTCTGTGCAGAGGAACAGTTGTGGTGCTTGCTTGGTGCCAGAGCCTCTTAAAGGCACATTTCCTTGTGAAACCGTGGAGCCTGACACCCTGTGAGGTAGCAGAAGTATTTGGGTCAGGTTTTGGAAAAGGAAGGTTGACTTCCAGTGGGTTAACAGGGGTTTTACTTCTCAGCTTCTTCTGTGCTTCCTAAAAATGAACTATGTATATAAGAAGGTTGAATTGACTTGACTTTTTTGGTTTTGTTAGTTTTGGGGATGGTTTTTTGTCTTGTGGTTTTGTTTGTTTGGTTTGTTTTTTTCCCCTGTGTTTTTCAATAGGGCATCCCAGAAAGAGCTCATGCAATCTGCTGGGAATGTGTCTTTCATCACAGAATCATAAAATTATTTAGGTTGGAAGGAGACTTTGGACAGCCTCTGATCCATCTCCTCACTCAGAGCAGGGACGACTTTGAACTTGGATCTACTCGAGAAGGGAAAACAAGTGCTGTGGGGAGGAAAAACCTTAAATATGAGAGCTGTATCTGCACCATTTTTTTCTGTATCTTGCCTAATTCTCAGAGCTGAGAGCAACTGGGCTGCTTGAGCCTAGCTGTTCCAACAAAACCCACTAAGTACAAAGATCTCCCATTGTAACCCACTTTGCTACTCCTTAAACAATTTCAAATTTATTATCTTGGCGTACTCTTGGTAAGACAGAAAAATAAGTCCAAACATAATTGAGGCTTTGTGACAAACTGGAGTACTAATGACAGTCATACAGATACGGGACAGATTACATATTTTACCTTTATTAAATGATATTATTTTACATTGTGTTCTGTAACTTTGGAAAAAACCAAACCAAAACAAACATGTAATATATCCAAATAACAGAGCAGATGATAAGGCTACTAAAAATAATTAACATTGAAGTAATGTCCTGGGGAAAAAATTGATTATAACTTCCTCTAATTGAAAACATCCATATGAAATACGCAAGAACTTAAATTACATTACAAATTATTGCCACAGGAGGATGTAAGCATATAACTGCCTCCTTAATTTTCATTTTAACGTGGAAAAAAGAGATGCCGCCCGGCGGGGTGGGCAGAGACCCACCTTTCAGAGGGACCTGCCCGAGGCACCCGGTCTGGGCGAGAAGTCGAACCACCCGCTCGGGCGGGAGAGCTCTGAAGGGGACAGGAGCTGTGTGCCGCCCAGGAACGCCTGCCCCGCCCGGTGCTCAGCCAAGCGCGGCCGCGGACCGGCTCCGCGCCAGCGGCGGTTGGCAGCGGGGTGGCGACCGTTATGCCCGCCCCCGGTCCCGCCCCGCCCGCTGGGGCGGAGGGGCCGCGGGCCGGCGGGCGGGGCGCTGGACCCCACCGGGGCACGGGACGGGACAGGGAAGAAGGTGCGTCTTCTCCGCACCGGCGGGACAGCGACACCGAGGCTCCCGGGCTGCTGCCGTGCCGCCATGGCTCCCGGCTCCGAGCGGCTCTTCGACTCCCTGGGACACTTCGGCAGGTACCGGCGCAGCCCCGTCCCGTCCCGAGCGGGGACCGCGGCGGTGGGCTGCGTCCCGTGCTCCGCGCACACGGGCACCGTCACGCTCGCAGTCACGCATCCGCACTTAGGGTCTGACGGACAGCCACGCCGCAGGGGAGCAAGCTCCCCCCGGGACTCACAGGCACACGGGGGCTGGCGCAGGGACACATCACCGTGTGTGGCGGCGTGTGCTGCAGGGGCAGGCACCCGCACCGACCGGCTCCCGCACCGACACACACGTGGGGGCTGACACATGCATTACACACGTGCACACACACTGCACACACACAGGCACGCAGAGGAGCAGGCACATGCGCTACACACGTATTAACGCACACACACGGAGAACTGACACACACTCTGCAACCCGGTGTATAAACTGACACTCTAGAGCTAGGCACTGATGCATCTATTCGCAGCATTCTACACCCCCACCCCCATATATAGTCTTCTATACACATGCTGTGACCCATGCATATGCTGACACAAGCTATGCATGCACCTATATATGCCACTTTCACATATGCATGCACACACTCGCAGTCACACTAGGCTCACACACCTGTAGGCATTCATACACACTATTTATGTGGGCACACATTCACATACATGCACTCTTAAAACACTTAATGTTCACACGTTTCTTGCACATGTGAGTGTGCACACCCCACCCCATACACCTCCCCCCCCCCCCCCCCCCAAGTCCCAGGCCTGAAACAGCCTGAGCTCTTCAGGGGTGACAGGAGGTGTAAGCAGTACGTGTAGGAGTGTTGTGTGCCAAGACAGGGTGTTTCTGCACAGAGCCACAGGCTTGCGTGTGGTAGATAGCGTGTTTTTATTGAGGTTGGGCTTGTTGCATGTCGTACATAGATATGGAGTATATGTATGCATGTTTATTGGCAGGGGATTATCTGCACGGTAAATGGTGGGTTGCATCGTGGCAAGTTTTCTTCAATGTGGTTTGTGGCTCTGATGTGTGTGTATGCAGACCTGGGCTAGTTAGATGGGATACCCATGCATGTGGTATGGGTGTGTATATGCTTCTGTAGCTGGTGTATGAGACTCTGCTTATAGCAGGTAATGGAGAGGCAATGTTTTGCAAGGAAATGAAATTTTAGAGGCTATGAGCTGTAAGACTAAGAGGCACACATCTTCACAGTGGCTTCTGTCCTGTACTTTCATGATGCGCTGATCAGCGTGGATCTTGCAGATGCATATGCCTTGGAGCAGGTGTCTGGAATAGACCAGTGTGTCACAATTTAGCTACAAGCTCAAGCTGTTGAATTGCAATGTTGTGCTTTCTAGCTCAGACGCCAGTGGGCTAGCCTAACCCACACTGTTGATCTCCTCTCTATGGGGGTGCAGGTGGGAGCAGTGTTTCTAACAAGGCCTGGGAGCTCCTTTTTAATGGTAGAAGTGCACACCTGAACTCTACATCAGAAGTGGCCCTAGTATCATGTGCAAGCAGTAGTGGTGGGTATCAATAACTTCTGCAGATACCTAAGATGGAAAGACTGTTTCTTTGCTTAACTAGGACCTTTGCTTAAATTACATGTTTGGCTAAGTTGTGATTTACAGGCCTCTCTGAACAGTATCTCATTCATTATCAGTTGTGGGTCAGCAACAAAACCTTGTTCTGTGTGAACTAGGAGAGAAATCCTAGCAATCAGTTTATTTCACTGTTGCTGTTGTTCTTTTGTCTTGCGTGGTCTTTGTGGAAAACAGGCATTTGACTCTGAATACTGAAATAACACAGAAGTAGTTTTTCCTAACTGCTGAAGTAGTTTTCCTACTTGGGAACATTTATCTATACTTCAGATAAAGTTTTCACAACTACTTCTTGCAACTAAAGGGAGAACAATTGTACAGTGATAACCTCACATCTGAGGGCCAGATTATTTGAGATGCAGTTCAGTAGGGTTTGCATAGGCATCTTAGGCTCATGGCTGTTTGAGATTTCAAAGATCATGTGCTAGAAGTAAGTGTAATAGTAGCTTATGGTGGATGTACCTATTTAAGAAAATGTAAAGTCTTTTTAATCCTTCAATACTGCTAGATAAATGATTACACTTTGCATAAAAAGTTGTTCTTAACTGTAACTATGAAGTTAGTTCTGATTAGCTTGTATTTATGCATCATCATGACTGACAGATGAGCGATCATTTCTTCAGTTTAAGCATTTCTTATAAGGCCTATATAATCTATGCATATATAGATTCTGTAGATTTGCCACAGTCAGATTCTGAGCAATCCCACTATGACTGTCAGTATTTTGAGGCTTCTTAAAATCTGACAGATGCAGTAAAGAATGGCCAGCTGTTTATGTCTATATAAATATATATATGGAGAGAGTACATATGCTTTACATATATATGTAATGTATGTAATATATAGCTATATAAACATTATTTTCATACACATAATATATAAACCTTTCACCTTGATTAAGATTGTGAATTTTGCAGAATTGACATTCATATGGATGCCAACAATATTTTGCTTTCCAGTTGACTATCCTTCAGAAGTCTCAGTGATGCTGTAGGTCTTACAGGGATCTTGAGACTGGGGTCTTTTATGGACAACCATAAATATGTAATGGCTTCTGTATCCTTTGCCATTAAAGGAAAACTTTATGCCTGTCTTTGAATTTGACATGGGTAGCATCTGTGGCCTGAAAATTCAAGGTTTTTTTAAACCTTGTTCTTGAGTCTATCTCTGGAGCATGAGATCATTGCTCGCTGTCGCAGAGGTGAATGAGAAAAAATAGTCCTGACTGCCTCAAATGGCCTCATCTCTAATGTCCTGCCAGGCATTACAGCTTCCAATTTACCTGCATTGAACTGCACCCTACTCCCATGCAGCAGTTCCTGCCCGACTGTGCTTATGGGCTCTCCCTCTCTGCGCCCTGCACCCTCCCCAGCCCCTTTCTGACCACCCACTCGAACTGCAAACACCCGTCCAGGGCCTGTCAGATAAAGAAACCGTTGCCACCGCAGGCAGGCCCCCGTGCTGTGAAAGGGGCAACATGACTAACGGGTGTAAGGTTGGCAGCAGAATATGTGCGTGGTGGGGAAGTGTGCCTTGGAGTCCGGCTGGCTCACACTGCCCATCTGTCTAGTTCCCAGGTAAGCTAAAGGACTTTTACAATAACTTTAGTGACTTTAATCTACCATCAGGACACAGAACTTACTTATCTGGTTGCTTATGAGAAACAGGCTATGTATATTGCAGCTCTGATCCACACCATGACAGAGTGCTGAACGGAGACATGATCTAATCAGGAATAGCTGTCTAGAGAGAAATCTAGTAAGGTACCTCTTATTGTAAGTGTGGGTGAGACTAAGGATTTGATTTCCCAGCTGGAATGTCTGGTAGCTATGAGATGCAGCTTACATGATATGTAGAGTTTTCCCTGTGATTTACAGTTTTCAAGACTTGGCTTATACTTTAGTTAAAAGCAGGTGGTGAAAATTTTTAGGGAGAGGGGGAAAGATTGAGTGTCATTGACACTATTTCTGGGATTCGTGGTGAAGTATTCCTAGACTCTTTTAAAGGATTGCCTTTTATCTAAAAGTATTCTGTCTTTTACAAAGTTGAGTAAGTTATCCAGATTTCCAAATGCTGGTTTTATAATGTATTTTACAAGCAGTTAGACTATCTAATAAATTAACAATGACTGCTCCTTACTGAAATGTTTGTGTATTTATTCAGTTTTTGATATCTTTACATTGTTGTCTTATCTGAACTTGTTGCCTGGTCAGTGGAGTTGCTACAATTTGGACTTTAGAAGCGACCAATACAAGGATTAGCAATGTGAGGAGGAGAGAAGCAGGACAGGCTACCTGTTCAGATAGGGTGCTCGTTGCAGCCAAATGTGGAGTTTACTAGAGAGTAATAAACTTACGAACACTTTCAACACTTTTTGTTAATTCCCCCAAAACTTTTGTAGTGTTCATAAATAGACCAGAGATTATGCTTAGTTTGTGGAAAAAAATGGCTTGACTTTTGTAGAGAGAGATTCTTGCAATGGACTTATACAACGCAGACCCTGCTGGTCAGTGCAGTAGTAACAACATTAGAACACTCAGTGCTAATGCCATTTCTCTTCTCCCAACTTTGTAGTGCTCTTGGTTCACTTCTAAAAAGTCCTGCACCAAATGGTCTATTTTCTTTTCACATCCCCAAACTTTTCCAGGCTCCTATTTTCATGCTGATGCCCTTACCCTCTCCTGTTTCATAGCTCACAGCCCATGTGATCAGATTACATCTTCTGCAAATTGTGGTGTGTACATGCTACTTCCGGGAATTTTTGGGTTTGTATCAAAGAACAGAGTCCCAAGTATCTAAAAGATCATGCTCAGCACTTCTTTTCACAAAAAGAAAATAAAAATACTTTCAAGCAATTTTTTTTCAAACTGAAATATTTTACAGATGTCTTAAAAGTTTCTTTCCCAAGAAGGATACATTTTTCAATTGGAGAAGTGTACTTGCTGGACATGCAAAGAAATTGGTTTTCCTTTTCCAATTTAGGATGGAGAAACAGACAGTCATATTCAGCATTTGAACAGATGATTAGCTTTAACTTAGAAAATGAAAACATTAATAGCTTTTTCTGAAATGGGGCTTTGAGCAACTTGGTCTAGTGGAAAGTGTCCCTGTCCATGGCAGGTGATCTCCTGAGGTCCCTTCCAACCCTGACAATTCTGTGATATACTGGCTATTCTATACAGTGGAAAAGTTGTCACAACATATCTGTCATTCAGTTTTCAAAATGTGTAAGTGGACAGCTGTTTGTGTTTACTGAATGTACCGGACAGAAGAATCTCAAATCAAAGTCCTCCTTTGGCTCCTAGTCAGGGGTGGTGTTTGACAGAAATGTTTGATAAATGTTCTTCAGCTTTATAGCTATGCTATATTATAAAATCTGAATCAGTCTGTGCTCATCTCAGATGTTCATAGGATAAAATAAGTGGACTACATTTAACTTTTTTCCTTTTTTTTTTTATTTTTCTTTGGAGAGGAGGGGTAAGGGGGTGGTGTCTGGATATTTTGCAAAGAGTACTTGATCCCATTGCTGAATGGTGTCATAATAGCCTTGGAGAAGCGAGACGAGCCATGCGTTTTCACAGGGCAGACTCTAGCAGCTTAAACAAAGATCTTATTATCTGTGCCTGACCAGGCAAGAGTAGAAATACACTCAAGTCGCAGAACCAAAGCTGGATACTGGCAAGCGCTCCTGGATAACGGTGACAACACACTAGCAGTGTGGCCTGCAAAAGGTACTAACAGTACTTGCTAGGATCCAGGTCATACCAGAAGCAGTCTAATGCAGGATCTGCATAGACAAAAGTGTACTGCAGGAGAATGTGCTGGCCATATCACCCTGCCTATTTCTGGGTTGAAAAAGTAGATTATAACAGTAGATTAAAAAGTAGATCACAATAATAGAAAAATAACCAAATAAAACCGGGATGAAATTGCACTTGTACTATCCATTACCTCTTTAAGGTGAAAACCTGCAGTGCAAACCACAGTTAAACTTAAGGCTAGTAAATCAATTATGATTAGTAAAACAGCTGCTGAGATTCAGACTGCACCTCTGAAATGCTGGCAGCCCCCCAGTGTGGCTTCTAGATGATGTTGTAGCATGGATACAGTTATGGCAGCATGAGGCAATTATCACAGACATCAAGGAGCTGATGATCAGCTGTCCCATCCCAAAATATTATGGTATGAATGAAAATGAAATATATAAGGCACTGCACAGTGTGTTCCCTGTAATACAATGTCTGGGACTGAGATACCACTCTTATGAAAGTTCTGTCAATAGTTTTCTCACAGTAGTCGTGATTTTCAGCAGGACTAAGATATCTCAAAGTTGGAAGGAAATGTTTTATTAAAGGGCTTACTCATGGAAAATTTGACCAGTTTATTGCAGGAAGTGAAATGATACAAGTAGAAAACAATCGTAAATTTAGAGAGTTTTTCTAAGGTCGCAGAAGCCTTCAGCACATGCTATGAAAATTGCTGTGCTACCGTTCTGCTATACATAACAAGAATGGAACTGAGATACATACACAGATGACATTTTATTTAAGATAGCTTGAGGCATGAAGCTGTTTCAGCTGAGCGAGAACACAAAATTCTCAACTTCTCAGAAATATGGAAAAAAATAGTAAGACAAAAAATATCAACTGGAGTAGGTATGTCTCAGTTGCAAGGCCAAGACTGGAAAAACTGTCATGACAAACTGTACAAGACAGAGATTTACAAGGATGGAAAATGGTGGTTGATCTGTCAGATTGTCCATATACTTGGAGAGAAATTTCAGCTGTCTTTGAAAAATACTGTAATTATCTAGAGAGCTAACATATACCTTGACATCATACATTGACAGCCAAACTATAGTGCTCACATCACCTAGAGCATATGTTCTTGGAAAATCACATGCAATGAAAATGTGATTTGAGGAATCTAAAAGCACCATCCATTGGGTCACAGTCTGAACCCTTTTCTCAAGAAACTGTTTTCATCAAGAGGTGTAGTTGGGTTTCTTCCTGTTATTTGGAGACATTGCTATTAGGTAGTAGCATCAAAGGTGCAGCCTCAGCCATGATGCTGAGGCAAGGATACAGGACAAGTCCTGGAGAATAGATGGAAAAGGCAGCAGGAAGTAAGAAGTGCTGAAAATGTGCTTCAAGGAACTGGGAATAATTTGTTGCTATATAAAGAGCAGTCAGCACCATGCTTTGGATGGAGCTCAGTGCCATTTAAATGTGTTGTATCCATGACGGCCTGGACTTCTCCAGCCATATCATGACTTCTTTCTCCTCTCTAAGTTGTGAAAGAGATTTGGAAGAGTCTTAAGTTCCCACCTGTATACATCTGTATAAGTCTATTCTAGCTGTGTGGGGAAATAATCTGTCCAAATCAAGGCACTAGTGAGCTTATCTCACTAACTTTAGAGGCCTATAGTATAAATTTCAGACATCTGCATTAGTCACCTTGTCAGGCGAGAGAATTAGACCCTTTAAGGGCATGATCCATCTGTCTTACCTTGTCTTAAACCACTCATTGGAAATACATGGTGCAGCTAGATTTGTTTGTGATTCCTTACTGAATGAAAAAGGGATCTAGGGAAGTAATGTACATCTATATGGATTGCATACAGTATGCAGTATATTGCATCCAAGTGTACAGTACACATGCAGGTTCATTAGTTTCAACCTAAATCAACTATTTAAGTCTTAACTAGAAGCTTGGGATGTGGGAAATGCTTCTGGCAGGACACTTTCTGTGTCATAGCATCAGCCAGCATCTCAAGATGTGAAGCAGATACCAAGATCCTTGCTCTGCTGTCAGACATCAGAAAAACTGTCACGTATGCAACAATACTACTGTTACAATGCTTGCTATGTTGTTAGCTTTTCCTTAATACTTGCTGTCAGTTTCTTAAATACAGGTAATTTCAGGAAAGACTGATTTTGGTGAACTGTTGAATGGAGAGCATTAAGATCAGAGAAATAAGAGATCAAACCTGTTCTGGAAACATGAAATCCCGAAGGTATGGAAAGTGAGGGAATAAAACCTTAAACTTTCTGAGAAGGAAAAAGGAAGATTAATGCAATCATTTAGAACTTAAAAAGTAGACAGAAATACATTTTTTTTTTAGCCTTTAAATTGTAGATCTTTGTGTCCTTGGTGAAAAATTGGAAAATACTACCAATAAAACTCATTTAGCCCTTGTCCTGTAAATAAACATTACCATATCTATGATAAAATATTTACTTTGGTGGATGTCTGCCTAGTGCTAGAGAACAAGTCAAATACAAAAGGTGAAAAATGAGCAAAAATAGATAAGCACTATCCAACAGCATTCTCTGACACAAAGCCATTGGATATATGGTGAGATTATACTGATGAGACCACATTTAAGTTAAATGATTTATATTAATGTCTCATATTGCAGAAAAAATTATTTGGATTTTTCTTTCTTTTTTTTTTCTTTTTTTAATCTTTTTAACTGGTGTAGGTCAGCAATGCTGGGAAATAGCATAAACTTGTTACAGCTCCACCCTTATGAGAGAGGTAATTCATGTTAGTCCCAGGGTCAGAGCAACTGGGACCTCATCTCATTTGTGCTTGTATAGCATATATGCTTGTAGGCTCCTCAGAGAACTGTCGTCGTCTGTAGATCAGTGTAGTCAAACTCAGTTCTGTCTCACTTATCCATTGAGAATAGAGGGAGGAGCTGGTACAAAACCAGATGTATGTAGAAGAATCCTTGTAGTCTGTGCAGAATCCAGCTTCTTTACTGGATTCTTGTGGAGAATGGGGCCTGTATATTGCTTGTAAATATTTAATAGTTAGAAAACAGCATTATTCCAGACCATTCCCTTGTATGAGCTACCATGAGAGAAACCACCGAAGGAAAGAACCTGACAGTGCTCTGGTATAAGCAGGTAGAATAAGTGTTACAGAATATATTTAATAAGAAGTCAAAGTGCATTCTTAGCCTTGGAAACAGTCAAATCTGTAATTTGCATTTGTTTGTTTTTAATTTAAATTGCTTCCAATTTTAACAGTTCAAAGAGGAAGGTAGTAGAATCATCTTCCTTGAAGATGACAGGAAGTGAGAAGGTTGCTTTCCATTAAGAAATCAAGAACAATATAGAATAGCTCTGTCTCTTGGTCATGAAAGAGATAAATGACCAATAAAACTAATGAAAATATTTTTTTCTTTGGAAAGATCAGTAATGCTGTTAAGATTTTGACAAGAGAGGATGTAGAAAAGCTCTTTGTCTAGTTAAAATAAAAACCAGTATGCCAAATATCCCAAATCTATTAAATCAACTTTTGGCATTTCATACTATTTAATATACTCTACAATGTGTAAATCTCTCACATGAGAGAAAACAGAAATATTTTTCTTGTCTCGTGAAGAAACAGGCAAAACCCATATTCAGGACTGAAACTTCAAGGGGATATAAGTAAATAAAAATTGGACAGAAGTTCATGACCAAGTTGCTAATCAAAACAGAACAAACTGGAAAGTTCTCCAATGGGAATTAATCATTTAATAAGGTCTTCTTATGGGGCAGATTCCCATGACCATTTGGGAAAATGGGTTAAGAACTTCTAAGCAAAGAGTGAGTTACACATCTGCAGTGAAGAGGAACGGTTTGGAGGGAAGGGGAGCTACAAACCTGCAAAAAGATGCTGAACGTCCTCTTGTGCTCACTAACCTTGGTGCGAAGGCTATTTTCCGCTTGAATGTAGCATGTAGCTGCTAAATAAGGATGTACTTAATTCATACGTAAGCAAAACCAAAAAATAGAGACAATACTATAATAATATACTACGCAATAGTAAGGCTTAATTATTTTGCAAAATTGTCTTTAAAGAATAGATTGCTGTTTTCTTCAGTATGGACAGTTTTCACCATAGTGAAGTAGGTATTCAATCCATGTATTTGTACCTTCAGCTGTACCGGGTTCAGAGTTTTGCAGATAAAAAAATGTAAATTTACATAGTTTGAACAAAGTTAATGCAATGTGTCATCAAGGTAAGCTGCAGAAAACATCAGATTTCCTAAATCGGAAAAGGAGAATGAAATATAACAGTTTATAATGAAGTACTGACTATGTCTATAATTAGATGGAATCTCAATAAAAGCACTTAAATTCTATTAGACGCTTTGCAGATTATGATGTGAAATCATTTGCTTACATAAGATGATGGAAACACTGCAGTGTAGAAGTGAATGAAATAACTAATTTGTATTTGTCCCCCAAAAAGAGGCTGACCAAAAGAAAATGGCGTTACCAAACATACTGGAATTGAGTTTTCCCTGTGAGAAGTAATGCTAGTAATAACATGCAGAGAAAGTACATGCACATTTTCTAGATGTTAGATGTTTATAGAGCCTGAAGTGTTACTACCGTTCCAGTGTAACCACTTTGCTGTGTTTAGCACTGATCCAAATAATTCCAAAACAAACCTAAATAACTTAAAAACTTCATGATCATGTTCTTTTCTAATTAAATTACCTTGTATATGCCCTTGACACACGTAAAGCAGAAAGGACAAGTGGATAACAAGAATGAAATAGACTGACTGCAGCTTTGCCATCGGAAGGTGTTGGAATTGCTGTTGCAATTGCAATCCATTCCTGCTTGCCAGTATTGTTCCCATTGTGATTGCCACTCCACCGGTAACTGCTGTAGACCCATTTGGAGCCATGACCTCGAGTTCAAGGACTGCTTTATGGGTACCTCTGTGGGTGCAAATCTATCAGAATTACAAAAACTTTTTTCATACCGATTTTGATAATCAAAAAGGCTGACCAGAAGAAAGTTAGAAATCAATGTGCACTGTTTAATGTTTGACCAGTGTTTTCGGTGACAGTTTTGAATGCCCACTTTTTATTTCCCTTTTATTGCTTTATTTCTACTAGTTGTAAGATAGATACTATAAATATGTGGAGGAGAAAAACTGCAGTTTCTCCTGACAGCAAGCAAGCAAGATGTCAGGATTTTTTCTTGCTGCCCTTTAATGGCATCTTTAATGGCAGCTGCACTTTCTGCTGTGCATGGCTGTCCATAGATGAAAGGTATGCTACTAAACTGTCGAAACCCAGCAATATTTATCAACTGGATTATTTTAGTCACAAGTGATGACAGAAAGCTAATGTGCCTGATTAAATAGTCACAGAACTGTTCCATTAATTGCCAAAAAAAAAAAAGTATTTTAAAAGTATGGCTTTTAATTCTGTAGCACTAATTCTTGATTTTTACACTAATGCGACTTTCTTCATCTAAGCTGTCATCCCAAATGTGCAGTAGTGAGCAGCCAATGTATTTTATTCCTTGACTCTGGTGAACAAATGCTGGGCTTGCGTTAATCAGAGAGAAACATGCATAAGTTCAATGGGATAGAAGTGTTACAATTCTTCAGAGAATCAGTTTTAAGTGATAGTAACAATGATTTGGTAAATATCTGCTGTTTGGTGACTGCGTGTTGATACATACATTATCACCAGTGATGATACATAATTCCTGGGGCCTTTCTGATCCCTACAGGCTTTCTTACTCCTGTTGCATCTGTGCTGTTGGTATGTCCAGCACAACATCTGTCTCTGAAAACAAATTCTGGAAATAAGCATCTTGCTGATGTGTACTGAGACCAAGCCTTACTGGTAGTTTAAACTGCTCTTAGGAAAGAGGGAAGTTTAATCTTGACACTGTAAGTCAGATAAGGCCATGTCTATTGTATATTTAAGGCTGCTTCCAAATCTGCATCTGCACCATAGCAAAGATACTTCTCCTGAGTCTCATTCAGCTCCTTTCCTCTCAAAAACTGAACGTGTAAGTGCATCACAGCTTTTTGGTTTAGAGTGGAAAGAATGCTGAATGGCTTTTCTCACATAAAAAAAAAAAAAAACCAACCCAGGATGGGATACAGAGGTGAAAGTGGTTACTGAACACAAGTTCTTTCAGAAATAGTAAGTATCTGGAAATTTCTTTCCACTGAAGCCATCCTGTTGAGTGTACACTGCACAACAAAAACACACTGTGTTTTCTGACTAAGCAATTTGCTACGAGGTGGTTAAAAAGACAAACAGTAAAAATAGTTCTTGTAAAACCTGTGGAATAGTACTAATCTTTTGCTAATCACAGAACAGCCTTGTGACTCTATCGTACACTTGAAAGACTTTTAAATTTTTATATTAGCTTTTAATGAGTATCTAGTAATTCCCCCTCTTCTCTCTTTGGTGGACAGACAAGGAAACAAGTATTATCAGAAACATCTTTTATTTAACATAAAATTAGTGTCCAACAATAAGTTTTGTCTCTGCAATAACTGACAATGGTAAAAGTAGTCTGAGGCTGGGGGTTTATTCTCTCATGCATATGCAGCAATGTCCGCTTCAGGTATTTTTGCATGCCAGATATACCACCTTTTAAATACACTGGTGCAGATAATTTGCATCGATGCAGTATAAATTGGATCGAGCAGCTAATGTGGCTTGGTTTATGGTTTTTAGTCATCATCTATTCTGACTTCTTTTTTTTTCCAAGTTAGATCAGCTTCCCAGATAAAATTCACAGCTGGTCCACATAAAAAGTACCACCACAACTGAGGATAGAGTGCTCTGTGTGTCAGGGGATGTGTGAACAGCAGGAAAGGAGAAGGGAGGAAATACCCTACAGTGACAGTGTCACAGAGATGTTGTGTCATGAGACTACAGCCAGAGCGACAGTGGTCTGAGATCTGGTTAATTATCTTTATGGAAGAATACTTCTTCAATTCAAATACTGACATTACGATATTACCAGTTGATTTCCTTACTGGTGAGATCTTAAAACTTGTGAGGAGAAGTTAAAAAATGTGAAAGTCTTTTTTACTATAAGCTGTAAATTGAAAAAAAGAATAACGGGGAAGAAGTTTCTCCGAAATATTTTAAGAAAGACTGGAACATTTTCATGTTGTGTCTTGCTCAAGGTTTTGCGAAGACCGTTTTATGCTCATTTGACTTCTGGCATTCATTAGGAGTCTCTATACTAGAGCAGTAACCTACAAAGTCTTCTTGACTTCTATATTTGACACTCTTGGCAAGAGTGACAAAATGTACTTGCCAAATAATTATCTCTCATGGCAAGTCACTGAAGAGATGGAAAAACACTGAGAGAGATTATCATACCTTTTAGGACAGTCATCATGTTTACAGATCTTAAAAAATGCAAAAAGTGTGGGTTTTTTTAAAGAGTCTGTAAAATAGGTTATTGAAAACTGCTGGTTGCAGCAATATATGTTATGTAATCTGGTGGGTGCATGGGAAAATAACTGGTTTATAAATTACCCTTGCCAAAAACTGCCCTTTTCGAGATCAGCCCAGGAAAACAGATCACAGGCTTTGTTTTCTTTTGTTGAATTTAGAGAGTATTCATTACTGCTGCAATGGTATTTTCATATAATTCTGGCACATGACCAGCAGTATTTCTTTTTTTTTCAGGAAAATGTAACTTTAGAACGGAGTTTGGTGAGGTTACTAAAAGGATTACGTAAAGATTATTAGGTTTGCCTGTAATAGAGAGATTTAAGCTTAGTAATAAAGGAGTTTCTTATCAGTCTGGTGTTCTTAAGAATTCAGGAAAAGAGTTAATAATTTACAGTAGGTATCAAGGATAGCATAGACTTTAACCTGTGCCTCAGGGTCAGTGAAGTGTATGACCTGTATACATTCTGCTGAGACCTCCTGACCCAGCAAAGCCTGCGCAGGGGCTGCTCCTGGCTCCCCAGGCAGGAGGGCTGTGCTCCCCCAACACCAAGTCCTCCTGCAAGGAAGAGAAGCTGTGACCCTGGGGTTTTAAGATTAGGGAAGAACATTGACATGGCCACAGACAAGAGGGCTGAGGGAAAAAATCATGCATCCAAAGGTCCAAAAGGAGGGGTCCCAAACTAGTAATAAAAGCAGGCGGAAGCTTTATGTTCCTCTCTGCTCAGCACTGTCTCCTGCCTCAACCTCTGTTCTAGCAAACTGAGGTCTACCATGAGGCCGAGCCTGTGTCTTTCTCTGTTCCTTTTCAATTTTTATCTGTTCTGGAAAGCAAAGTTCAATGCATCTGTAGTATTCTTCCATCCCACATATCATCCTCCCTACATACTTCTCATGCTTTCTTTATGTTTGCACTAGTTGCCTAACTAATTCCTTTTTGGTAACTATGCAAGTTAAAAAATTTTCTGACCTCTCTGCAACTGGTCTTTCTAGAAAAGCTCTTTCCACCCACAGGAGAGTCTCAACAGCTCATAATGTTGGGCTTTTCAAACTAACATCTAGTGGGGGTGAGTTCATGACTACTGTAGTCAGCAATGAATTTTGCCTTCAGAGCAAAAGAGGGCTTTCAGAATGTGTGTGTTTCTTGTATATGTGTGTACGCAGAGGGAGGCTTAGCCCAGCCCAATGTGGAATTTTACTGGAGAGAGCAGTAGATAGGTTTTACAGGCAGGGGAGCAGCCCATTAGTGCAGTGGCAGCCTGCTCCTGTGGTTTGGGATGCCTCCAACCACTGGTGCTGCCAAACACTTTTCTAGCTTCATATCAGGCCTTATTCTTCCCTATTCTTGCTCTCCCTGCCTACTCCTTGGCTTTTTTTATTGAGCATTTAGAGGCTAAAAACTGAAGTTCAATCAGCCTTGCAGGATTCTGCAACAACATGACCATTTTGCTGTAAAAAACATGCTTTCCTGTTCTTAAATGAATTCATAAACAGCATAAATTGTCTATTATTGTGTATGTGGAACTCTGACTTTTTCTGTTTGTTTAGCATAGGTGCTGCAAATTAGGTAAGAAAAATAATGGTAACTGCCGAGTGGATGTCTTCATTGGAACTGAATAAGGAAAAGGAAAATGGAAGAACATTTTTACAAGAATCAGTTATATCATGTTCTAAGTTAAACCCTTGAAAGATGAATGAAATATGGCATGTCACAGATATTTCTTTATAATAAATCCTTTCTTGCTTTTTATAGAGGTCGAAACTGATCTGTATGACACAAAGAAAAAATGAGGAAAGGGTAAGGGACTGTAATTTATATAGTTTTAGAAAGTAAGGAGAGGGGGATAACCAATAAATCTGTACAAAGAAATTATAAAAGACAGGGAAGATTTATTTAAGGTTACACAAGGATGTTTTATAAGTTGCTAATAATCTTACACTGGAAAAAGGGACATCAAAATTAGATTTAATGAGAAACTTTCCAACAGAAAGATTTGACAGTGGAGCAGTCTGTCAAAATGGTTATTAAAGTATGATCACAAACATCGTTCAGGAAGAGATAAAATGAAACTCTCAAGGGAGCAGTTAGTGTGGAGATTAGCTAGTCCTGATCCAAATCAGAGCTCTGGTGATGCATTGGGGATTTGGGTTTTAAAAATTACTGTGGTGCATTGGTTCATGCCATCTTCTCAGTTTGTATCCTTAGAAGTTATCTTCTTTCAAGCCTCTCCAACAAGAAAGGGCATAAATATAATTGTCCTGCTCACTCTCACTGGGTGGAAGAGAAATGGTATTTCCTTGTATTTCTTGTACTGCAAGAGCTAATTAGGAAATGCAAGAAGAACATATGGGAGTTTGAAATTATTTCGTTCTTCCTCTGTCTGGGAAATACCAACTGGAAATTGCAGTTTCCTGATGCATAATGACAGATGCTGTAAATACTGGGGATGCTGGTTCCAGGTATGCCACTTTTTATTAGCTAGTAGAAGATGTAACTGCACAGGTTCTAGGGATTTAATTTGCTACTTCGCTAGAGGTCTTCTAGTCCTGATTTCAGTCATTCTGCATACTGCAACAATAGCCAAAGTTGTTGATTTTTGGTCTTGCTTTGCTATTTTTAAAATGTGTTTGTGACTTTTGATGGGAACAGTTAAGATGAAACTAGAGAAGAGTAACTAAAGCCTGTTGTTGACCATATTTGTCTGTATTGATAGAGCAACAAAGGTTACATTTCATATAACCTTTGCTTTTTTGTGGTCTAAGACAGTCTCAAAGCCATTCAAAACTGTTTTAGCCTTGCTTTGATATTTATGGCTAGCTACTTAGTCCTCAAGAAGCTGTTCTCTTGAGAGGGGATTGATAGGCTTAAGGGATTCAGTGGGTATATTTAGTTTCTCTTTACCGTATCTTTCACAAGATTTGTTGGGAAAAAGCAGCATAGCACCTCTGTGAGATTGCCTTGCAGTGTCATCAAGAGGGAAGTGGAGCCAGATTTTAGGTTGCCATGATGGGTTTAGCAATTCAACCGTCTCCTCAGACTGCTATGGATAAGTTAATAGAGCTGTTGTCAAGAGAAAAGGGGATAAAAAATGCTGCATCTGAAGAGCAACAATGCTATTGGAAAGACATGATGGGCAACTAGGTTTACATTTACCAAGGTAAGACAGAAGAATCATAAGATAAAAGACAAAGGAGAATGAGGATGGTGAATGCAGTTATGTTATACGAGAGAACTGTTTAATTGCAGGAGTTAATTGGACATAAAAACAATGCATTCAGCAAATTCTATTTAAATACTTTGGTTATAGATAGTTCACAAATTGATTAGAAATTGTGCTGATAGATGATTTAAAAGTCCTAGGCTAGATACTTCTGCAATCTTAATTATGGGAATTCAAAGGTAGATTTTGAAGATCGTTTTGGAGAGGAGTGATCTAGAGGCCATGTTTGTTATGGGGACTGGAATTCCTCTGACTTTTCCCATCAGACATTTCAAGGCAATTATTTTTTAGGCACCATTTCCTATAACTTCAGCAGAGAAAGCCTCTGATAATTAAAAAAAAAAGCTCCTTTTCATTTCATACCAGCAAGGCCCACCACGTACTGCAGTAACTATGTACGTATAGAACCTCACTGAATGCATCTTCAATTAGTACAATTGATTTGCCTTCAGAAAATAAAAAGTGGAGGAGAAAACAAAGCTATGTTGTTTTTGCTGAACAGATGTACTAATTATGTGCAGTTTTCACATTTAATTGAGGAAAAGTCTTATGCTTAGAGTATCAGAAACTGTCTAGAATTTGCTTTCAGAGATACTAGACTTCATTGCAAGTCTTTCAAAATTCAGAATACATGTGCAATTTATATACTGAGATTTACTTGCATGCCAAGCATTTTTAAAAGCTGTTAAAATGCCAAAGTTCAGGCTATGCATAAAAAATTCTTTTACCACATTTGCTTTATGATACAATCTTTAATGGCTAACTGCACACCCTGTTTAAGCCAAAACCCAACCCAGTTTACAGCTATGTTTTGGTACCAAACATTTCACACTGTTCAGATTCTATCTATCCTCCTCTGCATGTGTCTACATGCATTCTCTCTTTGTCTTTTGGAGGCAATATAGAGAGACGGAAGACAGATGGAACACAGTTATATGGATAAATTAGGTGAAATGAAGTGCCTCAGAGCCTGAGGTGTTTCTAACCATTCAAGTAATCTAAGGCCTTATTTTGAGGGAATGTACTACACAGAATTGAAAGGGTGGAAGGTTGCTTCAAACTAAGTGCTTAAATTCAGAATTGTTTCTTTTTAAATGGTCTTCTCTGTATATGGCTAAACGCATGACTAAAAGTAGCATTGTTTCCTGACAATAGATTACTGTGCATCTTTTCTCATCTTTGGTCTCTTGCAGGGCTTAGATGATGTTGAAGCAGCACTACATAACAAAATACTAGACACTTGAATAATGTCTTCATTTACTGATCCTAGCGAAATAATTATGTTGATTTATTCGTTTTTCATGTATAGAGGGCTTTTCTTCAGTAAACTTTTTTCTTTCCCTTTACAGATTTCAAGCATGTGTTTATTTTGCATCTGTCTTTCAAGCTATGTCATGTGGTATCCATTACTTGGCATCTGTGTTCATGGCTGTTACTCCTAAATTTGTATGTGGGATCCCTGGAAATGTGAATAGTATTCTTTTCCACAACTCCTCCGAATCAAGTATAGAGGACATCTGGACACTATGGGCATCAGCAGAAAATTACATTGTAGTCCAGCTGGAAAATGGAGAAATTTGGGAACTTGATCAGTGCAGCAGGTCCAAACGAGAAGTCAGTTTGGATCTGACATATGAATACGAAGGCAACAAGTCCATATTTTCTTGTTCTGATGGATTTCTCTATGATGATACGAAGTGGAAGAGCACTGTTGTTACACAGTGGGATCTGGTCTGTGACCGAGAATGGCTTGCAAAATTAATCCAGCCTACATTCATGCTTGGAGTCTTGTTTGGAGCAGTGATTTTTGGTGACATTGCTGACAGGTAAATTGCCATCCTCTGAAAATTGTAGCTTCAGATTGCAGTAGCTTCACGTGTATCTACCTGTTTGTTGTTCTCATTCATCATGTATTCATAATTATGTACTCCTAATTCAGAAGGTTTGGATATTGTTTTATTCACAGCTATGTTTAACTTAATTTCTTTTTTGCTTTTAGATTTTTTTCCCTATTTCATATCATCAATTGTTCTAGGACATTGCTCTGTGCAGCTAGTATTTTAGGCTCTTTGTTTAACAGGAATAGCAATAGTTAGTAGTAATAGCAACAGTAAAATCTGGGAGTAGATTTTCAGCTCATTTTCCATGAGGAGAGATTCCTTATGGAAACATATATTTTTACTTCTGGATATGATAAACAGCTGAAAGGCTACTGGAAGGTTAAAAATAATGTATTTCAAAATCACAAATTTCTTAGTCATGAATAGAGCTCTGTGGGGCTGATGCAAAGGGTTTGATCAGGCCCTATGTTCTTAAACTAAATACCCATACAGTAGTTTTCCTTGCTGTCCAAATGTAGTTTTTCCCTGAATGGTTAACTTAAACTTTAGTCTCTTGAAGGTTACTCCAGATGGGAGGAAAAATGGTTGTCAATGAGCTGAGCTGTAATTTCACTTACTTACCAGCACATACAAAGTTCTGTTTGAGTATGAGGAGAGTCAGTCCATGGAAGGACTCAACCTGAGCAGTTTCTTGCTCACTGTGCTGAGGCTGTCCTTCAGCCCTCTCCCCTCCAGCTCTTACTCCCTGGATGTTCTCTCAGATCACGCGCTGAGATCCAGCATCAGAGCTGGTCTCAGAAGCACTAGAGAGATTCAGTTTGTACATCTGTATCCTGCTTCTCTTGGTTTTCTCTCCCAACACAAGCACACACATTCCTACCTGAGAAGAACACCCAGCTATGCCCCTCTATCCATATCAGAGTCAAACACCTAAACTATGTTGTACTTGGTTTTGTCTCAGGCAGTTTATGTACCTGTGTTTTGCTTTGAATGCTTGTTTAGTGTTATTTATCTCTTTCTATAAAGGAGCTTGTTGACTAACAGCTCTATCAGGTGGAGGGTGACGTTTTATCCCACAGTTAACAGTATAAGCAGAAAAAGGAGACCAGGCGTGTAATTTTCTGATTTTTCCTTCATTAGCACAATGCTGTGATGGGATAGTTACAACATGGGAATGTAAAAGTAAAGATGATCTTTTTTTAATTTGGCTTTCAGAAAACACGGACTCAATCCTGCTTCCCGATCCAAGGCTTTGTAAAACTATTTAGTACAAAACTAGAATATAGTGCCAACATTTGTTCTGCATCCCTTTAAATCATTCATAGCTTTATTAATTAATATTCAGATGTGATTTATAAGGTTATGATCATATTGTTCTGATTTCCATTAATTCAAGCCATGGACAGCCAGTAAAGATAATACATACATTCTGAGTTGCAGATTTACAACTGTAGATTTTACAGCTGAAAGTGATTATTTTCTGACACATCCTGGCTGGTGGGAAGTAAATTTATGGGTCTCTCCCATTCCCAGTTAACAGATTTCCCAACAGAATTGCTCCAACATCTAGAACTCACTGTGATATCTTCTGGCAGGGATCACAAACCAAATGTGCATGACTCCAGGTCAAGGTTGGAGAAAAATAGGGTTTGGTTCAATATAGTACCAAATACTCATGAAGAAAAACTGATAAATGAGCCCACATCCCTGAAAGTCCTCAGGATCTCTGTGTAAATGCAATATCCACATCTGTAAAAAGCTGTTGGCAGTGGACTAGGTAATAAGAGTCCAAGAGAATATTATCAGGGAAGAAAAGTGATTCCACGCATGTTGTTTTACAGAACGTTTGTAGATAGAATATAATGAATCCTCAGTAGAGTCTTGTAGATATATTGCCAATTTCTAGGTTTTCTTCTCAGACAAGCTTCTTATTGCTAGTATGTGCTCCCTTATTTAGGGAAAACTGGCTCTATTTGGTATATTTTCTCCCTGAGATATGGGAAGAAGATAAACAAATAGAAGTTTCTTTTTGCTAAATGCCCTTCTTTTACACTGGAAATTACTATGTTGTTGATGTATTTGACATACATTTTTTTGTTGTTAGTAAATGATCTTCCTGAATTTCTGTGTTTGTACATGCATGCTTCTGTGCTGTGATGCAATCAGAAAATTCAGGGGAACTATGTAATTGTCATTTATAAGGGAATTCAACTTTAAATAAGTGGACAAAGTTATGTTACAGAAGCCTTTCATTACTATCTAAATTGGTTGTTTGGCAAGAGATGGCATGTGTTGTCACAGCTAAATTGTATTAGAAATTGTTAACTATAACTATATATTACTTAGTATAAAATATGTGTAAAAATGAGTCTTACCTACTGTCTTCATAAATAACAGAGTAAATTTGCAGATTAGTTATGTAGAAGTTAAACCTGAAACTGGAGATGAGCATATATAATTCTCACTTCTGCACGTTGCTTCCAGCCACGAATTGTGGAATGGAAGTTCCATCCATAGGAGCTTCCTTTTTCTTGGAAGTTGAAAGTACTGAAAAATTAATACAGGTAACTAAACCAATGTTTTTGTGGTGAATGAAAGTATTAAGTACAATATTTTCAGACTCATTCCAGATAGGCTTTCTGGAGTTGCAGAAAAATACAACTCCATTTTTGCTGTTGTATTTTAATGGAATGTTTGTGGTTATTCAAAACTTTATTACTGCTGTGATTTGCAGACTGGGAAGACAGCGTGTTATATGGTTCACAAGTGCTGGTCAGTTTGTATTTGGCATCGCAGTGGCCTTCACATTTGACTACTACAGTTTTGTGATTGTGCGCTTTCTCCTTGCTATGGTAAGAAAGGATGTTCACCCTGGTTCTTTCTACTTGTCATTTCCTACCCCTTCTCAGGAAAACCTCCCTTTTTATTATTTCCTCCCTACTTCATTGTTCTAAAGTCCCCTCTGTTGCACTTATTTCAGCAGAGCAGGGAGAGTCTGAATGTTCTTGGACCACAGCACTTTACCTCTTTGAATTAATAGAAAGCGTCTGTATGAAGCAGTGTTTGGTACTTCCTCCGTCCCAACCTCTGCTGGACTGGTAATTAAATACCAAGTGTGAGCAGCAAACTTTGATTTCCGCATTGCAGCTGCCATTGCATTTCTCCTTATTGTTAGAATTGGAGTATATTTTTCTTAACATAACAAATCTATAATTATGATTTTTATCTCTACTGTTTTGAGTGATGGAGGAGAGATGCACATTTTTTCTTCCATGTATCTCTTTGGCATTTTAAGCTACATCTGAAATACTAAATGCATAGGTAGAGCTGTTTAACACCTAGATGTTTATACTGTACTTATGGTTTCTCCAGGATATGTGTTTATGCATAATTATACACATAGTTTAAAAAATATATATATGTATGACATATATCCAATATCTGATGTATCTGATATATATTCAATATTTTTACATAGTAACCAATTTCAAGTTGCTATTTTACATCCAAAAGTACAATATTTGTAGTCTATCATAATATAATGCATAAAGAAATTAGAATGCTATCACGAGAAAAATGATGCAAGGTTAGAAATTTGAAAATAATCACATAATTTATTTTGTTCCTGCTGACAGTACATTAGTCAATGATGTCAATGCACCTTGCACCTGGGGCATCCTTTGCCTGATTAGAGCTCAGAATGATTTCCTAGCAGGAAAAACTGCATGGGCATTTGAGCCTCAAACAGTGAGATCAACAGGAGTTCGTCTACTGACTCCTTTGGCTGTTGATGCTAGGGGCTGTGGTAATTTAGAAAAGCAAAAACCTCTGACTAGACCAATGCTGTAGGTTTTAACTGGCCACTGGGACTGACCTGCGAGATAGAGGTCTAAAGCTCTAGCCCCGTGTCAATAAGATCAGCACAGCTTTCCTGTCAGGTTCAGTGGGTTTAGAATCAGAGATTATTAACTGGAATATTTTAAACCAGAAAATTGATTAATCATAGCAATATACTGGAATATTTTCTAGTCTAGATTTTCTAGCTATGTTCGAAATATTTTGAGATACCAAGAGTTTGATTGTTGATAGAGAAATTGAAATATATATTCAATAAATATATAGTCAATGAAGAAATACTATAATGCAGAACATGCCAGTAATTGCATTCAGTAGATAACATGTGAGAACCTATAACCATATGAGATTCTCTTCCAACATTGTCAAAATTTGATTTAATGAGATAATTTACAAGGGCGTGGAAGGTATTTCTCAGTAAATTTGCAGTTCCCTGATGTACAGATTATTAATAGTCTACTTAAAGCCAAGATCAAGATTTTCAGCAGTGGCAATTAGTTCACAGGACCTCATTTTTCCCAAATGTCCAGTTTGCAATGCCATTAAAGGACATGATTTTTGGAGGTGAAGGGCTTAGTGACATCAGCAAATTAGGGTCTTTTTCAGGTGTCTCTTGCTGGCTCTCCCCCACTACAGAGAAGTGTACAAAACCACATTTTTAAATACAGTGTCTGGGCAGTCTGAAGCTTTGAGTGAACTTTTTCTCCATCTGATTTGTTTTCAGGGTTTTTTCCGTCAGTGTGGGACATGCCAGTGCAGTGACAATTAAGTGTACACGAATGTGGAACACTGTTAGCTGTTTGTTTTTATTGCTGATGTATAAGGAAAGTAGATACAAACCTTATTCTTTTTTTTTTTTCTCTCTCCACCCCACTTCCCTAGGTTTCAAGTGGCTATCTGGTTGTGGCTTTTGTTTACGTGACTGAATTTGTTGGCATTAAAGCACGAACCTGGGCTTCTATGCATGTCCATGCTTTTTTTGCTATGGGAATTATGGTTGTGGCACTTGTGGGATTTTTGGTTCGGACCTGGTGGGTCTATCAGATATTTCTCTCCATAGCAACTCTTCCGTTTATCTTGTGCTGCTGGATGCTCCCAGAAACGCCTTTTTGGCTCCTGTCAAAGGAAAGATACGAAGATGCACAAAAAGTAATTCATATAATGGCAAGATGGAATAAAGTAAGCACTCCCTGCAAAGTTTCTGAACTCTACTCTGTCCAACAAGATGATCTAGTGAGTGGCAGAATGGGTGACGGTGACACATCCTCAACAAAGAAGCACAGCATCTTAGACCTGTTTTGTAACTGGCACATTGCAAGAAGGACCATCACAGTCTGGCTGATCTGGTTCACTGGGAGCTTGGGGTACTATGTCTTCTCCCTCAGTTCTGTCAGTCTAGGAGGCAATGAATACTTAAATCTCTTTCTTATAGGTAAATATTTTTGTACCTTATTCTGTTTATGGCAGAACTAGAACATAACATTTAGAAATGTCTATAGACTTGACAGCCAATTTTAAAACTTTGTTTATTCAGTTATGAACCCTGTTCAAAAAGTTTCTTGCTAACTCTTCAGAAAGTTGACTAACACAGGAGTACCATTCACTCCAAGTCTCCCTGTTTCTGGAAAAAAAAGAAAAAAAAGGGTATTTAGAATGTGTCGGTGTACAAAATTCTTCTCCGTCTGTCTTTGATTTTAAAACCGTATTCTGCTTTTCTTGTCTTTGCCCTGCAAGCATATAACAGATCTACACAAACACCAAGGGAAGCAGTCCAGCAACACAAAATTCATACAGCTCTGCTAAAGGCACAAACTAGGAAAACAAGAGAAAAAACATATTCCTTTAATCACTTATAGTCGTGATACTTTGTGTCTGTGTAGAAAACAGTTTCATAATTCTCAGAAGCAAGAGTAATTTTAGTTTTCTCAAAAGTATATTTTTAATTTAGTTGTAATATTCTTTTAATTTTAATTACAGTCTGGCTGTAATCTTCCTCTGGTATCTAAGTTTTTTATAAAGGCAGCTTAGTGCATTCAAGGCCTGACCCAAAGCTTGTTAAGATCAGTGGAAATATTTCATTGACTTCAGAAGACTTCAGATCAGGCACGCAGCTCTGAGCCAGCGAAGAATTCAATCATGCACTTTGCTTTATGCAACCGAGTACTCTCAGTACAGTGAATGTGACTGTTCATGTACATAAGCACACAGAAGGACTGGTCTCTCCTAAATTCAGTTTGTGTTGTCATGCGTGTTAGCATATTCATAGATTGATATGTCGAAGAGAGGATGCTAGTATTGCACAGATAAGTAAACTGTTATGGTAGAGTACAGTGCATAAATCACCATATCCACCTCTTCCAAAAATATTTTAGCAGACTAACAAACACAGAACAATTGCAACCTGCTTTTACCGACACAAGACCAAAAGATTGCTTCCTGATATTATAGGAAACTGTAATACTACATGTGCTTAGTAAAGGGACGCAGGGGATACAGGGCTGTATCTTATGTTCTTCCTTGATTTTACATTGGATGTAGTAGCATTCTTCACTAGCAAGTTGGTTTAAGACATGTCCAAACTGACTTAGGTTCAATATAATTTGTCTAGGGGCAAATCATGTTTACACAGGGTTTGTGAGCAATCATAGCCAAACCCCAGTTCCTGTAGAGCTGCAGAAGTTTTTCTCTGGAAAGACGAGATATGAGTAAGAGTGGGATATTGTAAGCAACTGCCCTCCTTTCAATGGACTCAGAAAACTGGACCTGGAGAGACCTTGCTTGCTTTATATGTTGGGGTGATTTGGGGCTGTAGCTGGGGGATGCACCTGTGGCTGTAGTTCTATGTCCAGGTGGAAGCTGGCAAGTCCTGAGAGGTGTGTTGGTGCGACACTGGCAATATTCCTTGTGGGCATGTGTAAGCTGTTGATGTGAAAATACTCGAAGCAGAAGACCAGCAAATGGAGAGCTTCCAGTCACAAGTGCCAGTGTCATAGAAGCAGAGTCATGGCCTTGCTGTTTTCTGTAATTTTCCACCCCAATGAGAAACAGAGCTGCTCTGCACTGTGAAACCCATTTCTCTTGTCCTTCTCTATCCCCTCCTACTGTATTTTAAGCCACATTTTCTGCCTTCTGTTGCCATTTCTGATAACAAATGAACTACCACAACTGCTTATGTCTGGAGTTCACTTATTTATTGCCCTCTAGATTAAACTAATCCTTATAAAGAGGGAGTTAGAGTTATAACATGAATGTGCGTAATCATGACTTAAACCAAAATAATTTCATACTGACAGGTGCTGTGGAGTTGCCTTGCTATATCATTGCTTGCATTGGGATGGACAAACTGGGAAGGAGAAACACACTCATTCCGTTCCTTATTTTAAGTGCACTGATCTGTGTTTTAATTATGTTCATACCGCAGGTTAGTCATGTGTTGTTGAAAGTGTTCCTATAGTAGAAATTGATTTTAAAGGCTCTTAAGTCTGTAGATGCAGCTGCTCTTTCTAAATCATGTAGTTGATTAAAGGTGGTTTTTAAATTGCAGCTGCCAGTCCAAGATAGATTTCTGTATTTTCAGTGCAGGCTTCACTATCATTGCTGGTGTCACATGTAAAATATTCCCAGGGCTTCAGTGAACCAGGACTGGTAAAAAGTGATATGGACACTAGTAACTTGAGACTGATTTTAAAAAAGCAAGCCATAAGTACTGCTTGTTGTTCAAAGAAGGGTCACAACTTCTGAAGGAATTGAATGAAGTTTGAAACAGTGTTATTTTCTGGTGATTTATTTATTTGTGCTCTCTTTCAATAGGATTTCAATATATTAATTATCTTGGCAAATATGGCTGGAAAATTTTCAATAGGTGTGGCATTTGGCCTTATATATCTCTACACGGCAGAACTATACCCAACAATTGTAAGGTAAGAACTTTTGCCAGTTATGTATTTTTTTATTATTTTACTCTTATTTCTTTTCCATTGTTATGCTCCTATTCCAGAGCAAGCAGCTCTTGGCATCAGTGGTGGTGGTCTGAAAAACTTGGGATGGGATGAGTTCTTCACCTGCTTCAGAGACGTCTAGGGTTTGGCAGTACCATAAATTTTTACCTGTTTTTCATTCCATGTGCATTCGTTGATTTAATTGGGGAACTAGAAGAATACTCAATGGGAACTAGAAGAATACTCAATAGTTTCTTAAACATTATATACGCCTTTCTTAAAAGCCCTGGTTGTTCATCCTGTGATCTGTGCTGAATGATGATTCTATTTTTAATCTTAATTATAGAAGCAGCTGAATTTTGTTACAATGTAAATTTACATCAGTGTAGCAATAGCCTCCTGGTATAATTGCTTAAAGACATGTATCCTACTGATATTTTAAGTGGCTGTTCATTTCTAATAGTTTCCTTTATCTGCCAGAATTCTTATCAAAGTCTTTGTTTTATGTATAGATCACTTGCTGTTGGAAGTGGAAGCATGATGTGTCGTGTAGGAAGTGTGGTTGCTCCTTTCTGTGTATATCTGAGAAGTGTTTGGATTTTCATGCCTCTTGTAAGTATTTATTTCAATGGTGAACATTTCTGGTTTTGAAAATGCACGTCACTTGTTTTTTTCAGGAACCAAAAACTGAACTTATATCTTGAAAAGGAAATTGAGCCAACCATTCCTGTTAAAAATTTTAAGTCTCAAAGATTAGTAACTTCATATTGTTAAAAATATGCAGCTAAAGCAAAAGGGAAACTTTGAGTCAGTGAAGTCTGTTGAAATGGAAGACAAAAAAATACTTACGCACTGAGTCCTAGTATAAAATTGCTAAAAATACTTTCCATGAAAATATACTTCATCTACTATGTAACATTTAGGAAGTGTCTTAGTCTATAATTATTTACTTTGCAGGCCTAGAAGTTCTTGACCATGCTCCTGATTTATTGTAACCCTTTTTCAAAGGCACAGTTCTTCCATTTTGGAATTCACCATGGGTGGCTGTTTTTTCATTGCATCTTTGCAATAGCCTTCCAAAAGATCAAGAATGTCTTATGCTTACTATACTTGGTCTTCACAGCTGACTCAAAGCTTCCTTTTTGTGTTTTTCATCTACAAGAACTGAACAAAACAATAGATGAGATAGAAAAACAGAAGCAAATGGGACATTGATGAGGTTCACGGTGACTTTGACGAGCAACAGAACCATAGCTTCATTAAGCACAATCTACTTGTAGGTGACGCCAGGTCATGCTACCATTCGGTTTTGTCTTCATATCGAAAGGTGAAAATGTAATGGGATGTGTCTTTAATCTTACTCTAAATTTGTCTACCGCTTTGGAATTTCCTGAAAAAGTGGAATTGTGTCCCTTTGATTTTGCAACTATAAAATCCTCAATTACAGATGCCAGAGATTGGTTTCAGATAATTCTCGGGAACTCGTTCCATTATTTAAATTAATTGCTTTCAGTTGTTTTGGATTAAAATTAAGAGGATTGAAGGAGACCACAAATTAATTTATTCCCTCAAGCTCCCATACAAACCAGGATACCATCCTGGGAAAGACAAAGAAACATTTGCACAACAGAGTGGTCATGGGAGAGCATTCTTTTTCTCTTGTTACTGTTTTGCCTTTACTGACTGAGAGAAGCTTTATCTGTGCAGAAGTGCTGCAGTTAAACCACAGATGGGGAAATGCTGGAGAGCAGTGCAAATAGCAGTATAAACAAAGGATTATTTCAGCTATGAACAACTCAGTGTAAAAAAAGTATCAGAGTATTTGTAGAGTTCTGTAATAGTTCCCAGTGAATATGTTTTCATTATTAACTCCTATTATAAAACTTTTTTCAGTTTATTAAATAGGCTTGTCTTGAGTTGGAGCATAGTGTGGCAAGTCTCAGGTTACATAAGTGTTTTGGAATGGAAATGAAATCAAATGGATTACATTTGTAAGTAAACTGATATATATTTTGTTGATCTATTGTATACACCACACATTGTCAAGCAGTTACTACTGCCATTTGTTTGACAATCTGCCTTATGTATGGTTATGCCACCTGTGAGTAATGATGTGAGCATCTCATCTGAATATCTATAAATCTAGAGTAACTTGCCAAGTATGTTTTTCATGTGACAACTTTCTCGAAAACTTACAGTGAAGCAACTGCTCCATGTATAGCCTATTTCTGTTTCTAAGCTGTTAAGAATTATATTACAGTAGCCCTTTAACAGGCTTGATTTTTCTCTCAGATAAACTGTAAATTATAAATTTTAAAAAAACTCCACTGAGGTCAGTAAAGTAAAACAAATGTAAATCCTTTGTCTAATAGATTTTTCAGGACAAAATTTAACCTTTTTTTTGTTGAAGTAGGAATTTTGCAAATAAGATCACATTTAGATCAGTTCAGAGACAACAAACGTGGATACAAATATAAACAGCAGACTAGAATAATCATTTGTTCTCAGAAGTAAAAGTATTATTTTGTAGGGATATTTAATTCAAATTATCTTTGTTCTAGACTAAATGTATTAAGTCCTGGTCTTAGACCACTGTGAAGTCAAAACTGTTGCTCCACATAGGGAGGACATATGAAAAATGGCGGTAAACCTTTTTTTGAAGTTTTTCATGGTAGCTGTTGGAAGCTGCTGGCTGTACTGAAATGCTGGGAATACTCTGAGAATTTGACTAAGCAGAAAGTCAGATTTCAAATTAAGACCCTGAAAAAACAATGAATTTAAGCAGGCACTTCTGTCAAATTAACTTCAATGGAGCTTAAACATACTTAAATACTTTATACAATAGCTTAATCCATAAGCATTTAATTCATTGACTATATCAGAAGAACATTTTCCGATGCTGAATATATATGTAAAATAGTACATACATAGGAAACGTACACATTTTTTATGCCTCATGAAGACGTATGCCAAGATAAGTTTGCAAAAGACTTGTTTTGACTAAATGTGAGTAACTTCATTGGTAAGTGTGGTTACTGCCCCAAAAGGGTAGATGACATTTGGGAAGTCCTTTTGTTAATATACTGTGACCTAATTGTTTCATAGTCTGTCTTTTGTAGAAAATATTGGAAAATGCTTTGTAGGGCATTTGTAGGGCCAGGGAGATGGAAAACACTCTGAATTAGCCAGCATGTCGTAGCTTTCCCATTGGAAAAAAAAGAAAACTAACACGTGATGAAGTTTTGCTTTAACTGTGTTCTGTTGGCAATCCGTAGTGACCCTGTTCTCATAAACTCCAAATGTATGAGTGTCCATAAGCTTCAATATCTTTTACAGCCCTTAATATCCTTAAATATAAACTTAAAACAGCCTAAAGGATGTCTATAAGAATAGCTGCCATGTGTCTATTTATCCTGTCTTACCATGCAGAAAATCATGTTTTGATAGTGAAGAAGAGTTTTGACACTCAGAGGTGAGACTTTAATATGTTGGAGTATATTTTTAAAGATCACTCCTGCCACCTATTTACGTCTACGAGGATTTCCCTCAGTTTGCCACTCAGTGCCACTTCCAATGGTTCTATTATTGCTAGGATTTTTTTACATTTATTTTTCATGTTAAAAGCATGACTATTTTATTTCCACTGTAGTTGTAGTATTCGACAGTATTTTGCTTAATTTTGTATTTTGTCAGCCTCTATATTTAATGCAAGTGCAAAAAGAGGAGTGTATGCAACAGTGCAGCTTCTGCTTCTTAAAAGCTTCTGCTTAAGACAAGTTGTCCTCTTCTTTTGGAAGGGAGAGGAAGCAAAAGCAGCATGGTGCATGTGCATGAAAATAGCACTGCTCAAGGCTACAACGGAGAATTTCCATTTTAAAGCACCTTTCTGACTTAAAGAGAAAGTCTGGCTTAGCTGCAGATGGTAGCTGGCCAGTTCTTGCCTCAAGCTCTGTGTGAGAGGCACAGGCATAGTGATTCCAAATGTTCTCTCTCACACTTGGAAAGAAAGTATTAAACAAACAAGACAGACCCGAGAATCAGCATAGGGCAAGATAAGGATAGTACAGTATCAAAGCGCACAGTCTTAAAATGGAAAAACACTGAGGCCAGGCCTGAAGTACTGTGCCGAAGTATTTCTATCAAGAGAGATTTGGGTCCTTTGTAACCTAGTGTTGGAAGAATGTCAGGGTTTTAATGCTGTTCCGTATTCAAAGGAGGAAAGTGGGAATTGTTCTCATTGAATAAGTCACAGAAATTAAGGGAAAGAAAAGATACGCCTGAGGCATGTGTGTGCTTCTGTATCTACCCCACATAATCATGATCCTTGCACCACTCATGCTGAAGTAAGCTGTCGTGATGGAACAGTGTACACCATGGGCAAATCCAAGATGTGACCCCAGTGTGAATTTCAGTTAATGCCTACATCCTTAACAGCTCTTTCAAACTGAGTTTAGCAAAATATTCCTGCTGAGATCTAGCTCGTTATCTGCTGAAGAGCTCTCCAGAGCACGGATGTGCACTTTTGTGGCTCCAGGCCAACAAGCCATGCCGAGGAATTCTGGTCTGGCTGTGTGCAGGAGGAACAGGCACACAGGTATAGGGGGAATAGTTTCAGGAGCTGGAGTATGGATTGAGATTACAGGTGGCAGGGAAATTGTAGCTCTATGAACATATGAGCATACGAAAAAATAAATGTATGAAATCCTAGAATTAGTTTTTAAATACATACCTGATAGTAGAAATACCAGATTAAGATATATGTATTGTTTTCTTGAAATGATTCCTGCTTGCGCTGTATTGGTCTCTTGTGAACAAAGCACTTCACTTGCTCTTCATTAGTTCTGCTGCATAATCTTTCATTTATGCAGCAAAAAGGCTGATCTTTTACAGAGTCAACATTCAAGACTTACAGTCTTTGCTTACGTTACAGTTCCTTGTGCTTAATTTAAATATACTCTCAAGCAAGGCTGAAGATAAGCATAACTTGAAAGACATTTCTATCTTTACAGCTACTGTTTGTTTCTTCTAGTTGCTTGTTGGAATCATGGCTCTTCTGAGTGGAATATTAACAATAATGCTTCCAGAAACACTGGGAAAACCATTGACTAATACTTTGGTGGAAGCTACAGAAATGGGAAGAAACAAGAAAAGCTGTTCAGAAAAGACTTCTCCAGCACATTGTGGTGCAGCATGAGAAAAGATAGAGATGTTTGGTCAAGAAAACAGTCAGCACTGAGAAATAAAGCAACTGCAAAACAGCTGTTCCAATTTTAATCATTACCTAGTATGTAAGATCTTTTTGTTCCAGAAATGTTACTGTTCTGTAGTATCTGTGCCTTTTACTTTGTATCCAGTCTTGCCTTTTCATTAGAGCAAGTATTTATGACGTTTGTGACTGAGGTACTCCATAAAATTTGATAGGATTTCTAGTTCCCTTGTCAAACTTACCCAGACTTTAGAAAACCTATCTTGACTTGCTGTGGACAGTTGGAATGATTACTGTAAATGTTGGAACATACCTGATTACACATAGGTAAAAAATATGCCAAATCTTTGCTTCACATTTCCTGCTGTTAGATTTGCAAAACCACCACAGAGTGCCCTGTCCACTCTTGTCCTGTTGCAGCTGACAGTTACAGGCTTGAGACTTCAACACACAGTAAACTCAGACAGTTATGATTCAAGAGAGAAGCCTTAACATTGCATCAAGTCATATCAATAATTTTAAACTAATTTATTATTTTTTTTCCCAAGTTTTCTACTAGAAAAGGTGCCATTACTAATAAGGAAAGTATTCTGTGGAACAGCTTCAGACTGAAAAGAAATAATACTAAGTTTGCAAAATATGCAAATAGTTTGTATATTCATTCTGTTGAATGGCAAATGCATTTTTATTAGTGGTTTAGAAAAATGGGTCTTACTCAGGCTCTCTGCACAGAGGTGGACTTAGTTACTAATGAGTGTTTAGTAGACATGGAGTAGTAGACACACAGACATTTTTCTCATAGATCAGCTGTCTGTAGCTCATTTTTTCCTTATACTACACAAAATCAGTTAGAAAAATACAATTTTAAAAATGGTAGCTGGAGCACACTGATCAATAGAAAGAAAAGTTACCAGTTACTCTTGTAGTTGTAGTCAAAGTGTGTGTAAATGTCCCACTGTTGCTACACCTTATGTAGATCAACACCACTTACTTGCTGTGTGGTGATTCTGCCTTACAACTGTGGACCACAGAAAGCTGGTAAATAGGAATACATCATTCTGGCTGCTACTTTTGTGGCTTTCTGTCCCACCACCCCTTTTTCAGTCTACCTCCAGACCTGGGCGTTCCTTTCTTGCCTGAGGATCTGTATCCTCTTTGCTTGGCCACCCTTGGCTTGAGGGGAGCAGCACAGGAAACTTCTGCCTGTTGAGGTTCAGACAGTTCTCTCTCGCCTGGGCTGTATGAACCCTGTCATCTCTGTTTTGAAATCAGGGTTCTTCTCATCTTAGGCACATACCCTCATGCTAGCTGGTACAATTTCATCAAAACAAGTCATCCTTGTTTACTTCTTTGCTATGTACCCCAAAATAAGACATCTATGTTACCGTAGATAAATATTCTATAAGCTGTAGAGGTTAATGGCCACATTTTTCAATTGTATCTGTACAGTCAAATTAGTTTCAATGACTTCTGAAACCAGAATAATGGTTTATATACCCTTATAAAAGATTTTTCTTTTCTTCACTGCATTGTCCTAGAGTGTCAAATAGCATTTTGGTCCCGGTGTTAGGACAAAATCATATCCTATATTAGGACTAAAATGCTTCAAAGCAAGCTAAAACCAGTAAGTTTAAGTTCAGGGAGTTTCTGTGTAATAATTACACGGAAAGCAGAAAGGAATCTTTATGCTTCCTTCAATTCTGTGGGTGTTCCAGTATTTGCAGAGAAAACCTCTGAAGAGAATGGCATAGAATACTGTGGCTTCTGTCCAAATATATTAGTTCAGCAAAAGCATGTGCTTAACCTTACCCGCATGAGTAATCCCATCTTTATTCAGAGAATGACTTGAATACATACTTTTATGAGTGAAGATACGATTACTCACATGCTGTGGCTTTTTGTTTTGCTGAAGAGCAGACCTAGTATTCTTCCACTGCTTTCAGATCCCCCTCCATTTCCCAGAGCAGAACAACTCTCCTTATCTGCAAGATCAGTTGCCTAACCCTGCGTGCTCTGCCTTAAACAAGGTTTTAACCATGCTAAAAGAGAAAATGTCATGCAATACATCTAACAAGGAATTAAACTGGTACTGTCTGACATTACAACCACCCTCCCTCTTGAGAGCTCCAAGTAATTGCATTATTTTGGGTTTTTTCCACACTGATAACTCCCTCTTTTATTAGTACAAGGTCCTATCTTAAACTCCTTAGTCTTGAGTGCAGGGGCCAGTATAGACTATTTCTAGCAAGGTACTAAAGAACTATTAAAATTAATTTTTCTACTTCCTTACCTGCTGAATAACTGATTTGGGAGTTACCCTGCTAAAAACAGTCAATGCATGTTCTGTGTTCCTTTGACTTGACGGATCCAGGACCTGGTCATCTGTTATGATATACATAACATAAAGAAAAAAAAAGAAGAAAGTGAAAACTTACATGCACCAATGATACTGAGCAATGCTTGCAGGCTAAAGTCTAATGATGATCTAAAACACAGTGTAGTTTGATAGCTTTTAATCCCAAAAGCCAGTTCCTCCTGTCACTGAAGTCAGTTGGTATTTGGTCTTTGATTCAAGTTAGATCTGAATTTCCCTGAACTAATGATGTTACTTTTTGCCATAGAAATAAAAATTTTATTGATCCACAGGTACCCCTTTTGTGATTTTATGCATGAACAGGGTAGAGGATGCCTTGGGTTATCCTGTTCTTTAACCTGAGAAAGCATATTACTGTAAAGAAGGAAATAGCATGTGTCTATATGTCTAGCATTTCTGTTTGTTTATTTTTTCCATATCGACGAAAATATGTTTAACACTAGTTATACATTATAAGCATAACGCAGACAGGGTGAGTTGATGTCTTTCTCTTAAATATTCATAGATTATCTAAATCTCTCACAAGATAACACCAAGTTTGAGAAGGCTTCTGTCCCTGTGGGATATATTTAACTGTCGTTGCTCATAAAAAGAATTACTTTTCAGAGTTTCTGAAACTGAGTCCTTAAGTTCTTTTATGTTTGCATTTCTCATCTCTATCTTAGTGCAAATTTATTGTGCTGATCAATGTCTCTGGAGTTACATAATGGTTTTAGGAAATAGGTTAGATAGATTAGAATTCTTACCTGTCTTAATTGCTGGTCACTATTGCACAATGACAAATGGTTTTGTCCTAAATTTTATATCATATTTTATTAGACAGACTTGCAGTTTGTTAAGGACATACTTTCTGGGTTAAATATAGGAATGAAGGCAATTATCATTGGTTTAATGATAACTAAGGATAAATAATAAGTAAATGTGTTTGATATTTTGAATCTGTATTTTGAAACTGATAAGATGTATTTTCTACTTTAACAGCTCACTTCTTACATTTCTTTGTGCAAATTTCTATAGTTTAAACAACTATGTAAAAAAAAAAAGCAAGCTATGCAAACTTTGTGCAATCTGTAGAATGTTTTGGGTGGTCCCCTGTCTGTCTGAACAAGGGGGTGAATCCTGCCTGAAGGCTGAGGCCTTCTGCGTAACGGCTCTGTGGAAACAAGATGGTCTGACATCCCAGCTCTGGGATGGAGTGGAGGACTCATTGGCATTCTCCTGCATCTTTCACAGCTTATTTTTGCCAACTTCTTAGGTGCAGTCATTTAGGAATCCTCCGCAGCATTGGGCTCAGCAACACGCAAAGCCTGCGAGTGCCTTTTGCAGGGGCTTGTAAAAGGCATGGAGGCGTGATGCCAAAAGGCATTTGTGGCTGCAAACAGGAGGGTCTGGATTCCTCCTATGCCTTTTACAAACATCTTAAAGATGCTTGTCTGAATCTCAGAACAGATTTGTAGGGGACAAATTAAACTCAAAGATTTTTTTATTTTTTTTTTTTAAGAGTGTTGACAAAAGAACAAGTTTATTCTGTCAGGAAAAATTCTAGTAATGCAGTCAAGCAGTATCTGCATTGTTACATCTCACATGAAGAAAGATTAAAGCACATCTATGTACTGGTAACCTGATAATTTTGTACAAGATTCTGTACTAGGTGGCATGTGCATTTTGTTAACATGGGGAAATATGTACTCACAGGAAAGCATTTGCCCAGAATATATGGATTTAATACAATATATGTTAATGGGATTTTTCTTATGTGTGCTTATTATCTGCAATTATGTGCAAGAATAAAGTCAAACACACATTATTTATCTTTACCTTTATGAAATTTAATGAACTGTTAACACCAATTCTGAGTTTGGTACATGTTCCCTTGCAAGAGCTGGGCTGGAGCTTCGGCCTTCCACGAAGAGCCCATGGTTTAGGCTGGCAGGTATCGTGTGTGTCTTTTCCCTGTTTGCGGGTGTAAATGAAGGTTTGGGTAATGTGTTAGGTGGTGACTATGACAAAATTTGCAATAAAATGTCACATGTTTTGGATTTCAGTTGCAGGAAGAATATGGTTCTTTTTTGCCTATATTTGTATAAGCTGACTGGGACAGTAGTCCCTCAAACACATTCAGTAGTGACAAAAATAGCTGCAGATATTCTAGAATGGGTATGAGTTGATCAGAAGAGAGAGTAGGTGACTGTAGGAATGACAAAACAATGTAACTTGTAACCACTTGGTGTTCCGTGGATGTGAAAACTTACTGTAACTTCTTCACACAGAAACTGGAGTGGGCAGACAGTGCAAGGAAAATGAGAATTGCAGCAGTTTACAGCCCTATTTTTTGTGATTTGTCCCCTTAGCTCTTTTCAGGAACCTATTTATTTTCCACTTCCCTTAAGCATCTAATTAGTGTAAATTATTAATTTTTCCATGCATATTTTATTAATGTTATGTTTTCTGATCAAGTTACACCCATCAATTGGCTTAATCATTTGTGTTTTGATGGCCTTATGTGCCCTTCCCAGGTGATTTACATTTCTTCCTGAAAGTAACCATAGTGAATGGTTCAAATATTTGCTAAAGTTGAGAAATTTGAATCATCCCTGATATACTGATTTCAAAAGCACCGAGTTCAATCAAGCTGAGAAAAATCAAGCCTAAAAAGTATATACTTCAAACGGAGAGGTATCCTTTTTTCAGTATGACTGATGTATAAAATGACTGCAGAGAGGTTTGTACACAAAACCAGCTCTTTCAAAGAAATTACTAACCTAGGTTTATGAGTAATCAGAAGCAACAGGGAACATCTCATTTAGTGACAAACCAACTCCTTTTTCTGCCTTCCTGTCTAACACACAGGCTTGGATACTGCTTGGGTGTTGCGGATTAGTAGGATCCGGCTATGGAGTGCTTACAGGCATCTAGTTATTAACATTGCCTCATTATGTTCCATGTAGAGATGAACTGACTTGCACAGGAATAAGAAAAAACCAGCACCCAGGGGTGGTTCTTGTGAAGATTCTCTCCACAGTGCCAGTGATGAGAATGAAAAGCCATTTTGACTAAGGTGATCAGCTGCTCACATGCTTTGCATGCTGTTGCTGTATGTAGAGATGCCCTTTGGAAGGCTACTGTTTTGTATTTAAATGGCTATGAAGAATAGGCACCTGCTTGGAAGATCCATGGCAAATGCTGTTTGACAGGGTCAGGGAGGGAAATGGTCTACAAACGCTGTCTTGCTGAGCCTGCTTAGGGACAAATACTCAGGCTCTCAAATATTAGCCAAAATGTCTTGCTAATGGCAAATGCCCTGGAGCCAAGAAGCCCTGGTGTACAATTTCATCCCAGTGATCCTCCAGACAGGTTTGCTTTTGACAAACTTGTGGTTTTCTGCTGAAAAGGTTAATCCAAACAGCCCTGCCCGGCTGTGCTCGTTAGGTATTTGCGGTTTAGCAGGGATTCATTCTTCATTGACCTGTGATGACTGAAATTACTGGCCCCAGGGACAAGCTTGTGTTGCTGCCATCCTGACTGCTAGCATGATTGCACAAGCACTATGGCAACCTTAAGACAGCTTCAGAACATAATTAATTGCTTGTAGGAGATTTAAAAAGACAATATATTCTGTGCAGGACAGCAGGAGCGCTGGAGCGCACTGGGGAAACCATCCAGGAAAATGTTATCAGCAGGCGGCGAAGGGCACAGCTCCGGCAGCGCCAATGTGCGGCGGCCGGGCTCTCCGGGAGAGGTGCCAGCGCTGGACGTGGCCTTTGCCTGGACACAAACAGCTCCTTCATTAGCAGAGGGACAGGGAGCTGGGTGCTCGGGGAGCCACCTCGGGGAACGGGAGCTGCCAGCGGCCCCTCAGCCTCCTCCCCCAGCAACACACTTCGTCCTCTTCTGCTCCACTTCCCCGTGCTTCCCGGGAGGGTGACTCTTCCAGCAGGAAGGAGGCCGCCTCCTCACCAGGTATTGCCTTCTCTGCCCACTTGTTTGTTCTGTTTTGGTGGTTTTTTTTTGGACTACTTCCAGTCGAAGAGGGAAATGTTAGATAACGGAGCCCTTTTCGGCGGGGGAAGGCGGCCGGGGGGGCTGCGCAGGGACCTGGCACAAACCAGCTCTGTAAGCTCAGGCGGGGAGGGGTTTAGGCCACAGACAGAGGCAGCTGCGCAGTGTGAATGCGGTGGCTGTCACGGGTGGCTGTGGCGTGAGCAGCGAGCCGCAGGGTTTGGCTGGGGCTGTGAGATCCCTGCCGCACGCCCCAGGGGAGCCAGGGCCCTGCCAAACCTCCTCTTGTCCCTGCTTCCGCCCTCCTCGCACAGAGAGGCAGCGGGCTCAACAGCTCCCTACAGGGAATGAGGATTGCAGACTTCCCTGGTTTTGGAGAAAAGCAAGAGCTTTGCTCTGCATAGAGGTGCTGCTGGTGGAGGTTACTCCTGTTGGTGGCTTATAGGGTGGGTATAACCTACCGTCCTTTAGGAGGTGTTTTTCATGCACGCATAGGGGAACACCTATCTAAAAGAGGAACTGAGGCCTCCCTGAGAGCCCTGGGGTTTCCTGTGGTGGTGGCTGACACACCTGCTCTCTGGCAGAGGTGCTGTATGTGAAGAAAGGCTGAGGGGATCACAAGGAGCCTCCAGTGTCCTTTGTTCAGTGCAGAGAGAGCACCGTCACCTTCCTCCTGCGATAGATCCCAAATGTACATCTCACAGAGCAGCCCAAATGACAGAAGAGAGACCAGGCCAGAGTCAAAAGGCCAAAATTGGGGCCACCTCCTTAGCAAACTCTCAGGAATGGCTCAAGCTTCGTGAGCATCTGTAACTACCTTTAGCAAAGAGCCTGGCAAAACCCCACTGTGGGGTCAGGCGAAGGGATGCAACGGTGAGGCAGCTTGTAAACTGGGGAAGTGAATAAGCGAAAGAGTGAACTGCAAAAAAACAAGAAGGGATAAAGTGCTCCACATCAGGCATGGACAGGGTTGGTGGGTGCAGCAGCCCTGGTGGATGAGTAGCCCGCCACTGTAGTTCAGAAAGGCTGAAGCCTTTGCTCCCCAGTGTTGCAAGCTTCGGGAGATCCAAAGCAATGTTTCAGCGCTTAGATACAGTGAGAGTTAGTAAAAAAAACCAACCCCTACAGGGCTTCAAATGTAACATGTTTTGATTTTCTTTAGTTACTTCCTGTTGACCCATTTTCTGGTCAACAGTTCAGTTGGGCTTTTTCAGCTGCGTATTTGCGTGTGCAAATATGCTTGGCTTGGTAGGTCAGTCGGGTTGCGACACAAGCTGAGAGTGACCAGCCTGCCAGAGAAGCATGCATGTGGAGTTGGGCCATAGGAGGAAAAGGGTATGGTGAGCCCTGCCTGTAATGCCGTGATGCCAAAGCAATAGCATTCATGCAGCTCTTCCAACTGAGGGATGCCAGTTTTCCAGGGTCTGTCACAGCCCTGAGGGACCACGGGCCAAGAGGCTGCAGCTGGCAGTGGGTGCCCATGTTCCTCTGTGTGTAATAGAATCACAGAATGGTTTGGTTTGGAAGAGACCTTAAAGACCATCTTTCCAGTTCCAACCTGCCTGCCACAGGCAGGGACACTTTCCACTAGACCAGGTTTCTCAAAGCCCCATCCAGCATGGCCGTGAATGCTGCCAGGGATGGAGCAGCCACAGCTTCTCTGGGCAACCTGTGCCAGTGTCTCACCACTCTCAGAGTAAAGGACTTCTTCCTAATATCTAATCCCAATCTACATTCCGTCAGTTTAAAGCCATTCCCCCTTGGTTTATCCCTACATGGCCTTGTGCTAAAAGTCCCTCTCCAGATTTCTTGTATGTGCATGTATGTGTGCTGTTGACCTGGAATGATGTTAAGGCTGAAGGTTAGTGGCACTCAGTGGTTATACACAGCTGTGTGAAGCAAAAAAGAGTAAGTACCCTCTTGCATCACAGGAGGCTGACATTGTCTCCTCAGCTGCGGGAGTTGGGACATTAAGTCACATCACAAAGTATCTCAATTTTAAAAAAAATAATTCATTCTGGGAGGAGAAGGAGGGCAGCAGGGGCATGAAGCCCATGTCAGGCAGCTGCTGTCCTCTTTGCTGGGGAGTTACAGCTCCAGGTGGCTTCATCTGGCTTCTGTCCCATTCTGACACTAAGAAAGGACATAGATAAACAGTACCTGACATCCTTTGCCTCCCTCCTCAACACCTACTGCAACTGATTTGCCTTTTAAATGGTGATTTTTGCAAACCCCTCAGCACAAGCCAGTCTGAGGGGGCAAGGAGTGTCACCCTCGCTGGCACTAAGCTGCCCTGCCGCATCAGCTTGACACAGTTTCTTCTCCTGTGCCCTACCAGCAAGGTGCAGGACTGCCAGCTGAGGCAGGCTATGCTGCCAGGACAGTCCTGCAGTCACAGTGGGGTCAGTGGCTCTGCAAAGCCCAAGCTGCGCTTGCTGATACAAGCTGTGTGTAGCTTCTGCTTTGCACCTGGTTATTTTTTGGCACATTAACACATTAGGGCTTGATGTGCTCCTGGGCTGCAGCAGTAAGTGCTTGCAAAACAGTGCATTCAACAGGTGCCCGTCACAGCCTTCTGAGCCATTCCTGGAGGCTGCAGCATGATCAGCAGCCCGTCCTAGCCCTCATTGGCCTTTGCAACATCCAGATCCGTGGATACTGAAAATCCCACCCGAATTGGGAAGACCTGTGAAACCTGACCCTCCGCCGAGCTGCAGCTCCTCTGTCTAACCCAGCAACAGGGAGGTCAGGCAGGAAATTCAATCTCCATCATGGTTCAAGGGCTTCAGCGAATGGGAGTGGCGAGGGGCATAATGTACCCGTCACGTATGTTCCAGGGACGGCTGAAAAAGCAGGACTGTGGTCATCCATGGCCTGCTGGGCATGCTAAGAACTGCATGCCATTTCCACAGCTGCCAATGTTGAGTGAGGTTTGTTAATAAAAATGTGTTTAGAGACCTCTCTCAGAACCAATTTTCCTAAGTAATTTTAGCATTATTACCCCTCCCCCCCATTTCTTGTTACTAATATCTTCCTTCCTCTTTCTCCTTCCTTTTCCCTTTTCCCTTTCCCTTTCTCTTTCCCATCCCCTTCCCTTCCCTTGCCCTGGCACTTTTTCAGGTGGGGTTTGTGGGTGGCAGGCATGCAGGCCAGCGGTTCAGGTTCAGGGTACATTCTACCCCTGCACTGCGTCCTTTCTCCCTGCTGTGTGGGAAACTTTTACAGTTAGTTTGTGAAAGAAAACGTAATAATTAACAGGAAGAAACTTAAACCTTGCCCTGAGAGGAAGAAGAGGGGTTGTAACAACCCTTGGCTGTGATGCAGAAGGAATGCAATAATAGGCAACGATGCCTGCTCCTCTCTCTCTTCCTACATAGTAGGGACATCAAATTTTATGTAGTAAAACCTCAGGGGTAAGTGAGAAGCTGTGAGAAGAGTTATGAGCAAGGATCTCATAAATAAACCTGACCTATCATAATCCCACACAGTCTGCTTGCCTGAATTTACAGCAAAGATGCCAAAAGCCACAGAAAAATGGGAAATCAGCCCATCCTTATAACTGCAGGCACTGGTTCCAGAAAACATTCTTGGAAAGCAGTTAATGAGGCTGGATTTCTAGTCAAGGATGAGCGAGTCCCATGGTTGAAAGCAACACCATAAAGGGAGCAAGACCAAAGGTCCATCTCGCTCAGCATCCCCTCCAAGAGTGAAAATTGGTAGAATACTCCAGGAAAACATAAGACCCATAGGCCAAGGAGATTCTCCCCCTACATCCCTGCTCAGCTTTTGGCAGTGACCCTTTGAAGGAACACCTGAGCCAGCAGCTGCACCCAAATCACCTGTTTCAAAGCAGCTGAGGGATTTATCACCTCTGAGGTTGGCCGGTCTCTTTTGGACCCATTTAGTTCCTGCCTTCAGGGAGTTTGCAGTGTGCCCTGGGTTGCATGGTTCAGTTGTGCTTTGTGTCTCCCCTGGTGTGAAACCTGCTGGGTGGCTGTGGCCAGGCACATAGGCTGGCACCTTGCTGGGATGGGCACCCAGGTGATTATCAACCAGGAGTGTGCACCACTCACTAGGACAGGTGACAAGCTCCCAGACTTGGTCAGGACTAAGGAAACAGGGATGTCTCACCTCCTGCAGTAGCGATCAGCAGTTGAAGATGCTGAGGAGTGGAGTGGAGCTACTCCAGGATGTAAAGCAAGGCAGAGAGAGGCAAACATACAGGCTCTTGGGGCAGCAAGGCTGGCTGGCTCCTGGGGACCACTGTGTGCTGCTGGGAAATGTGGCAGCCTCAGATGCCCACGAATCTTTTGCCTCTGACACGATAGAAAACTTGCCAGGTGCCTCACTCCCGCGGGTTTTATTGAAAAAACCTTGCCCCAGATTGCTAAAGCCCAAACACCAGTGCTGTAAGTACAGATAGTTCCCTTGCCCTCTGCTCTTGTGCTGAGAATGGGGTAGTGGCTATTGAAATACTTCTCAAAAATTTGTTGTCGTACTGAAGGCTGATGATTTTTTAATCATACAATCATAGAATGGTTTGGGTTGGAAGGGACCTTAAGATCATCTAGTTCCAACCCCCATGCCAAAGGCAGGGACACCTCACACTAGACCAGGTTGCTCAAAGCCCTGTCCAGCCTGGCCTTGAACACTGCCAGGGATGGAGCATTCACCACTTCTTCGGGCAACCTGTTCCAGTGCCTCACCAGCCCCACAGTAAAGAACTTCTTCCTTATATCTAACCTGAACTTCCCCTGTTTAAGTTTAAACCCATTACCCCTTGTCCTATCGCTACAGTTTGTGATGAAGAGACCCTCTCTGGCATCCTTAGTCTTGGCTATGTGCAGCTGTTAGTCTTCATTAGCTGCTCCAGGAGTTATGTTACATCTTGTGCGGGTATTTTATAGCCTGGCGAGGGTGTCTGGCAGGGATCTTGGTAACACAGGACATGTTATTTTCAAATGCAGGGTAGGTACCTCTCTCCTTTGGCTCTGCATCCTGAAGATGGCAGCACCCAAGGTTGCAGTGGTTGGTGCGGGAGTCATTGGCCTGTCTACAGCACTGTGCATCATGGAGACTTGTCCCAGCTGCTCTGTCACGATCCTTTCAGAGCAGTTCAGCCCCAACACAACGAGTGATGTCGCAGCCGGGATGCTCATCCCTCACACCTACCCAGGTACGTGCCGCCCAGTGTGGTGCTGCTCATGGCACCTCATGTGGCTGCATGTCCGCATGTGCAGAGATGCACAGAGGTTCAGGAAGAAAAGTGCCATAACCTGTGCTCCCCGTCTGTCCCATCTCTTCAACACTGGATTGTATGCTTCTGTTCTTTGCATTATTCCTCTCCGCATGTTTGATTTTCTTTACTTGCAGGCACACCGATCCACGTGCAGAAGCAGTGGTTCAAAGAGACCTTCACTTACCTTTTTGCCATCAGCAACTCAGCTGAGGCATCGGAGGCTGGCATTCACCTGGTCTCTGGGTAAGGACAACCCCCTGGGGCAGCCTTTAGTATGTTTGTGCTGTGTGCGGGAGCAGACAGAGAGGTTTTCCTAGCCAGATTTCAGGTGTATTCCCTTCATAGAGTATCTCTTACGATCATATTCCCAAGAAACTGAATTGCAGCTGTTCAGATATGATGTATTTTGAAGCAAAATTAATTCATAGGTGCACACAGAGAAACCACTCGAGACTGGCCAGCACCAAATGTCTTTTAATAACTCATGTTTTCCGTACTGTCAACCACCAGTTGCTTGCAGCAGGGGTGGTCTCCTTAGGGGTGGGACTGCAGGATCTTCCAGCTTCAGCAACTAGGTATAGGGATGCAATCGCAGGGGGTGGTTGGGGTTTCTTTATGATGTCTATTATGTACAGAAATTCACCTCTTGGGAGTGTTGAGGCTGGTCCCTTTGTAGCTTTATGGGTACCCAAAAACCTGTGACCAGGTGTGCCAGTGGCCCTACATGCAGGTCCAGCCATTGTGGCTGCAGCTATGGTGGGGACACTGTGAGGGGACTTTGTACTTCTACAGCTGGAAGTACATGCAGTGTAGCTGGAAGAACTCTCTCCAGTTCATTTACCATGGTGTGTCACCCTCAAGCTCAGCTGTGGCAGCCCTCTGCCTGTTTGCCAAAGCAGGTATTGCAGTAGCAGGCAGCCATGTTCCCTGTTGCTGTTAACCTTACCGAGATACACTGATGAGCGGGGATCAGGTTCCTGAATTCCTGGGTTTGTGCAGAGATTGCCATGACACATAATATGGCAGAGCAATAGCACTAAGTTTTGCAGCTTTTTCTCTGTGTCCTTTTAGGTGGCAGATCTTTAAAAACACTCCCAAGGAAGAGTTGCCTTTCTGGTCGGATGTTGTCCTGGGATTTCGACCAATGACCAAAGCAGAACTCCAAAAGTTTCCGCAGCATCGATTTGGTCAGGCCTTTACGACACTGAAATGTGACTGTCCACCCTACCTCCTGTGGCTGGAGAAAAGGTTGGTTTTGCTTCAGAGTGGGCACGTGGAGAGAAACCCAGGCAGAAGGACTTGGGGCAAGCTGGGGTTTCCTTGAGAGCCTTAGGTTTGAGCAAAACTGGCAAAGGGCTGTTTCTCACTGGGGAAAATGCAGCAAGTTCTTTCTTGGGGAGAAGCATAAGAAATAAATAACCAGTCTTTTCAAAATGTGAAAGTTATGCAATGCCCACTTTCCACCACTGTGGCTGTATGGTTGGACTTACAGCGGGAGTGCCTCTGGGCATAGGATTGACACAACCACAGGGCCACACTTGGCCTGCCAGACCTTGAACGTACATTGGGAACCTGCCATATCCTAAGAAAACCTGTGGGTGCTCCTCATTTGTCAAACTTCCCAAATAATACCCCTCTGTTCTTGAAGGTACATCCAACCTCTGGGAGAACAGGCATGTCTAGGAGGATGTCTTATCTGTGAAGACTGAATTTAAGAAATAAGATGGACCAATTAAGCTCAAATTTGGTCGACAACTGGGCTAATTTCTTAATCCAGTCAGGTGAAAAATGGTCAAATAGCATCATCTTGTAGCAAACCTTTTGGAAATGTTTGCCTGTATAAGACGGGTGATGGACTCGCTCCGAGGAGTCATGGCTTCAGAGTTCATGCCTGGATTGACATGAACGTTAGAAAATGTGCCGATTTCCAAGTTTCCTCAAAATACATGGATTTTGGATAGCTGTAGGGAAGTCAGGATGCAGATCTAAAAAGGTTCTGACACCCAGCATGTGCATTTAATCCACTTAAGTACCTGTAAAGTGAGCAAATAGTTGTCTCCTCTTGAGAGAAAGCGAAAGGCTGCAAGCTGATTTGAGGTTAAGTGAAGAGACGTGTACTGACACTATGGTACAAACTGCCAGCTCAGCTGGCTTCTTGCATGCCTTTCATCTCACTGAAAAATGTGAAAACCCATGTCTTGTTCTAGCAGCCAGCCAGGCTGGGAGTACTCCAGTGCCACCAGTGCCATGTGAGGTATATGCTGTCTCCTTGGTGCAAATACTCTGTCATGTTTCATTACCTAACTGAGTCAGAAATTTCTGCTGAAGCACAACTAAGTTGTACAACCCATTTAGTATCTGCCACGTGATTTCTGCTCTCTCCTTATTCCTGCTATAGCCAACTTAATTCTCAAAGGATGTAGTCTAATAAGATGATCAAGCTCCTTTTCTTTCTCTTCTCCCTGGTGATGAGAAGCGAGAGCGTATTAAACATGTAACTAATTCTCAAACCCCTAGTGACTCAAGCAGTATTTATAGACCATTCTCTTGGCAATCCACAAGGAAAATTGTCTCTGTGCCCACCTTGCTAGTCCAAAAAGGGGCTTCAGGACTTTTTTCCTGCTTGCCTGCCTGAATTTAGGAGTTTTCAGCAGTTTTTTTAGTGGTGTATTTTTATGTCATGATGTCCAATTACATAGTCCCAATTACAACACTTACGAGCTCTCCCAGCAAGTTGCCCAGCTAGAGCTGCTGCGTGAGACCTCCCCTGTTCTTCCCAGCCAGCCTCAGTGTCCTGCCAAACCAAGCCCCCAGAGTATCAGCTGTGCCCTAGATCCTTGGCTCACTCACTGCTTTGAGGGAAATCTCGGAGTTCATAGGGGAGTTGATCACTTTGCCAGCTGCCAGACTATTGCAAAGGACAGGATCTTCCACTTGGCGCATTGTCATATTTGCTCACGCTAAACCCCCCACTAAAGACCCCCAGCAACTGGATCCAGCTGGCAGGATGCAGGGCTCCATCTCACACCAATGTTTTTCCACAGGGAAGGGCTTCAAGCTTCAGGCAAGTTTAGGGTGGAATTTGGCTTGAACATGAGGACCTGACTTCTGCCTAGGGTCTTGTGCCAGACCCTTGTCTAATATTGATCAACCTGATGTATCTTTTCCAGCCCAAGTATGCTAAAAAATATAGCTTTGATGAGATTGAATCAGACAAATCACATACAGAAACCCCATGGCATTTTCTTCACTTTTTGTCCAATCTGTTTTGTTTTGACCAATATGTTAAAGGCAATCTATCTCATTTACTGAATGTGCATAATAATTACATGAGGGTTTAGGGGTTTCTTTTCTGCCTCACTTCTGCAGTCTTTTGCAGGTTGAAAGCAGCTGGCGTCCAGATGTACACCAGAAAAGTTGCAGACTTGTGGGAGCTGCATAGTGAATATGACATCGTTGTCAACTGCGCGGGCATAGGAGCCCACCAGCTCATAGGGGATAAGAAGCTCTTTCCCATCAGAGGACAAGTACTCAAGGTTCATGCTCCTTGGGTGAAAAACTTCATCCGGGATGGGGATGGCTTAACTTACGTCTACCCAGGGATACACAGGATAACCCTAGGTGGAACCAGGGAAAAGGAGAACTGGAGTCTCTCCCCTGACCCTGGCACTACCAAAGACATCTTTGACAGATGCTGCTCCCTTGAGCCCTCACTGCGGGGAGCTCAGGATATTCAGGTGAAGGTGGGCCTGAGGCCATCCAGGCAGTGTGTGAGACTGCAGAGAGAAGTCTTGAGTCAAGGAGGAGTTAAGCTCCTGGTGGTCCACAACTATGGTCATGGGGCAGGTGGATTTTCAGTGCACAGGGGCACAGCCAAAGAAGCTGCTTGCCTTGTGGGAGAGTGCATTGCTGCCCTGCAAGACTCCTCATCAAGGGCCAAGCTTTGAATCACAGAGGCTCCCTTTCCATTTACAACAGGCTAGCGTGGCATCTCCTAGTAGCAGCTTTGGACTTTTATTCCGTTACTGGATAGAAGGAATCTAAGACAACAGCTTGTGCTATTGCAGAGGCTGAGTGGTATCTCACCTGGCTAACAGCTGCTGCTTTGGAAAGGCATGATGGATTGATGCAAACATTTGTCCAGTACTTGCTCCTCCTCCATCTGGCATTGTTTCTGCCCTGGGCATTTCTCCTAGCCTCATGTTAAAGAGAAGGCGGGATATTTAAATATTCTTCACATAATGGGGGTCACATTGCTGCAGCATTTAGCATTTCTTCATGTGCAGCTAGAGGATACCAGATGCACTAGCTTTACATTCAGTAAAAACTAGTTGTTTCCTCTTGTGCCAAATCTAATCTAGTACTGCCTTTGCTCCTGCCATCTTAGTAACAAAATTCACAATTTTCCATATGATTTACAAGGAAAAGAAGACCCCTGCAGTGCTGCATTCCAGTGCTCGAGGTCAGCTCTTACAGAAAGCAATTTTAGTGCACAGTGTCCAGGCAAGTGTGATTTCAAGAGCAGGTATGTGACATTGATCACTGCATTTGCTCATATTACACCTCAGGGAGCTTAACGCAAAGGTTTTGAGAGAAGAAGTTGCCCCATATGAGCTACGGGTTTGTGCATCTTTTCTCACATGTGTTTGCAAATCACTTTTTTTTTCTCTTCAAGCCCCTGAGATTTTGCTGTCAGACACAGATGATTTTTTCCTCCCAAGAGCAACATTGACATGGCCTGTGTTCTACAGAGAGGATTTATCAGGGTGGTCTTGGGAGTGCAAGCATCTCTATTCTACTTTGCATCAGCACTGGCTGCTTTCCTTGCAACAGCTGGTATGAATGAATCCCAGACAAACCAACAAGGATTTTTACACCAGCTTCAGAGGCCACCAGAACCCAGACGCTCACTCCATGGCAGAGGCTGAGTGGGCCTCTCAGCAATCCCCCAAGCCTTTGATGTCACTCCTAAAATCAGAGCTTACTGTCGAAGTATAAGTCTGACTGTTAGTGATTAAACCACTCATTAGCTCTTAAATGGCTTACTCAAAAGGATTAGCATCCACTTTTATCTAGTTGGGTTGGGTTTTTTTGACGTTATAGTTACAAACCAAATCAAAATCTTTCAAGACTTCACATTATTAAAATGAACTGATAAATAAAGTTCTAAGAATAGAGCAAAGATCACTTCTCTAGTGTTTCCTTTCATAAACGAAGGGTTTTCTTTAATTTGTGATGACCTGACGGGGCCAAGAAAGGCCACATTCAGACATGGCTGCCAACTCCTGCTATTCTCGGGGTGGGGATGAGGACAGTTTCCTTCACAAGGGACAGCTGTCAGAAGAAACATCACCAAATTAACTTACAGGTCAATAAGCACCTAGGATCAGCCTAAGCCAGCCCTGCCTTCAGCAGCTTTGCCCTCTTCTCCTCAGTTCTGAAGGCTAATTTTGCATTCTCCTCACCCATCATTTGTCCTTTCCAGCAATAGAAAAGGGCAGAGCTGCTGCTTTTGGCAGCAGCATTGGCATAGGGCTTGTCAAACTGCAGCTTTGCCCTCAGCTAACATGGAACGTAAAAATACACGGGAAAAGGTATGAGACCATCTCAGGAACCTGAGGGTGCATGAGTCCATGGGAACTGATGAGATGCAGTTGCAGGTCCTGAAGGAACTGGTGGATGAAGTGACTAAGCCACTATCCATCATATTTGAGAAGTCACGGCAGTCCAGTGAAGTTCCCACTGACTGGAAAAAGGGAAAAGTTGGGGTTGTTTAGGCTGGAGAAGGCTCTAGGGAGATGATTTTTGCAGCTCCTTGCAGGCTGTTTGTATTTTACTACCTTGAACAAGCTGGTACCACCAGCAGACTGAGCCACTTCACCGTTTACTGCCTGACAGCTATGTGGATTATCCCTCCAATCCCTATAGGATGTCACTGGTGACTTCACTGTGAAAAACAGATAATTTATGGTTACCTTGTCTCTCTATCCTATGCGCAGTTGCTGACTCATGAGAGAAGCCTTGCCAGATTAGCTTCTTTATGAATCCTTGGTGACAGATGTTACTAAGGGCTTTCCAGAAGCTGAGCAGATCATACTGAGTGGTTGCTCTAGTCTGCAGCTTCACTGTTTCCTCTGAAGGCGTAAGAGGGTTGTGAAGCACAGCTTCATAGCTCCTCACTGCAAAGCTCTGCCAATTCCTCTCTTAGTCTGTATCCCTCCTTGCAACTGTTCTATTACCATGGCTTTTACCGTTTGCCTGCTACTGGTATTAGATTTAGCAGTTTGCATTTCTCCAGATCCCTCACAGCGCTTAAACCAAAACAATGTCATGTGCTATACTCTTTTTTTTCCAGCTGTTTCGGAAAAAATTTTATACACCAGCCCTAATAGTACAACAATTTTCCATTAGCATTCCTTAAAACCCCGCAAGTAACACTTGCTTCTTATGAATTTGCTACTATCCCTTGCATCTATTTGTTCTAAGACCTCATCTAATGGCCCTTCAATCTGAGGCAGCTTCTCTGCATCATCCCCTTAACAAATGGCTCTGTCATGGGAATTTCACTGAACTCTTCTATACTGAATGCAGACACAAGTAATCTGTTTAGCTGTTGTGTTAGGGCTTGTTTTCTCTCAGATTCCTTTGCCACTCTGACCATCTGCTGACTGCATATTCTGGTCACCTGCAGAACCTTCCAGCAAGCTCCCTGCTCCTGCTGGGGTAGAGGAAGCTTTTTGCCTATTAGCAAGTTATTTCCTCAAAATCTTTTTTAGCCTGCCTTTCTGTTTCTGCTTTTAATTTGACAGAGTTCATGTCCTTTTCCTCATTTAGAAGGGATCTATTTTGGTTCTTTGCCATGTAATTTTTATTATGCTTTTACAATGAGCCAGTAATTATCTTTCTGGAATGTCTCTGATATTTCAATATCTTTATATAAAAATTAAGCATTTTAGACCCATATCTTATTTTCAGACTTATAGCAAATAGAAACAAGTGTGCATTCAGCCTGTTTGCTCCAGGTCCTGTGCCGTGTTAAATGGGAATATATTTGTCCAGATTGCACCTTGCCATTTCCTGCTTACTTGTGGTTATAAAAGAGGTCAAAATGGCACCATTAAGGACATGCCATCATGAACTCCTGCTCCTCTCTGCCTGCTCACTTTCCCCATATCCAGCATGAAATTCCTTTTAAATCTTACTCTCTCACACAGAGGTTTTCGTCCCTACCAAGGTCATGCCACACAAGGGCTGAGCATCCTACTCAGAAGTCTCTGCTTTTTGTTCCAGAAGCTTTCAATTTGCCAAGAATATATCCTAATATTTTGGGAATAATTGCATATTCCTCCCTCATTTTTCTCCCTAGGCATGGTAAATTTGAATATTCTGAAATATATCCATAGATATATAGTGATGCTGCCCTGCGCCAACTATACACCTACCCACAAAGGTGAGTCACGCTGTTTCGGTGCCTGCAAGTCAGCTCACTGGCACTGACTGACACTGACTGCTTGGCTTTTAGGCAGCTGAAGTTTGTTGAGATGAGTCCTTTCTTGCTTCAGCTGCCCAGCCTCGGGTGTCAGTCTCTGGCAGTATCTTATCAGCCATCCCTCTGCTCCTCACCCAAGACCCTTGCCAGGAATTGAAGCAAAGATTAACTCTCCAGCTCCAGCTGAATGAGCCAGCAGATGAGCAACTCGCAAAACTCCATTTTGATCTTAGATCTGTCTATGCTGTTGCATTGGCTCTGCAGTCTTCATCTAGAAACACAGAGCAAGTGTCAGGGAAACACTCTCATGTAGGAGAGGATTAACAGTGGAAGGCCATTAAACTTCCCTGACTTCCTATGATGATGAAAAGCACCCTAAAGAAAGAAAGACTTAGCTGTCACCTGTGCAAAGCATTTTATCCTTGTGCCGTTCCTTAAGCCCATGCGTGTCTGGACAAAAGTTATCTGGACCGTACTTGAATATTTCCTTCTTATCCACACTTTCTGATCTGCATTGAATAGGCACCCCTGGCAGATGGCAACCGATCTGTCACGCTCACGGGGAACTTCAAGGGTGTAATTATGGCACAGAAAGAGAACGGTTATATTTTGAGACATTTCTATCAATCCTTGCAATTGCAGACAGCAGATGGGCTATATGATGGATTTTAGAGATGGAGCACAAAATAATAGTGTTCTGCAACAGGGAATTTTGTTGATCTTCTTTGCAGAAACAACGCCATAGACATATTGTCTAGATAGAGGGGTTTTGCCTATATTTAAAACAAATCTGCTGAATTTCTGAAAAACATACAAAAAATTGGCATTCACAATTCATTACAATTCTTTTCCAGTCAAATGCCATTTGAGATAAACTTCAGTGAGATACATTCAAATTCATTAAGAATAAGTGTAATAATTAGAGAGATCATCGCCTGGACCGAGATCTGTACTGTTTTCACAGCTATTAAATAATCGCGTGTTGTACGATGCGTTATTTTATTCTGCTTTACTCCCTATTATCCACAAGAGGGAGATGTTGGATCAAGCAGTTGCTGAAACCCGCACACTCCGTCTCGAAGAGCAAATGCAGTGAAGCTGAATGCAGTGGAAACGTGGGTGCCTGGCGGGGTCCCACATACCTGTAAGGCTTGGAGGACTTGGGTGCTGCAGTAGATCTTAAGAAATAACAGTGAATCCATTAGGTCTGTAACATGTCATGGAGAGAGCTTGAAAAAATGTATATTGAGGAAATAGAAAAATGAAGGTAGCAGCATACTAGAAGCTGTTGTTAATAAAAAATATAGAATCATAGAACGATTTGGGTTGGAAGGCACCTTAAAGATCACCTAGTTCCAACCTCCCGCCATGGGCAGGGACACCTTCCACAAGACCAGGTTGCTCAGAGCCCCATCCAACCTGGCCTTGAACAATTCCAGGGACGGGGCAGCAACAGCTTCTCCGGGCACCCTGTGCCAGTGCCTCACCACCCTCACAGCAAAGAATTTCTTCCTAATATCTAATATTAATCCACCCTCTTTCAGTTTAAAGCCATTTCCCTTTGTCCTATCCCTACATGCCCTTGTAAAAAGTCCCTCTCCAGATTTCTTGTAGGCTCCATTTAGGTACTAGAAGGCTGCTCTAAGGTCTCCCCGGAACCTTCTCTTCAGGCTAAATTAGTCCAAGTCTCTCAGTTGATGATGGGGCAGCCAGTACTAGGAAAGCACTGTGCCACACTGCTTTCCATACTTTCTGTTCATGTTCGTTACCTACCATGGGGACAGTATGTTTCTCACATTGTAAGAGGTGTGCACCATGTGCATCATGTGCTGTGCTCCTGTCACCGTTACCTCTCTTGCCTTCTTATTCAACTTCTGCAAAGCCTCAGTCAACAAGCTGATATCCAAGCCTTACATTAGCCTTTCCTTACATTTATGAGCCACAGGAGGAAAGGCTTACTTACTTTCTGTGTCACTAGAGTGTGACACAGTTCTGTGTCAGTGCTTCTGAAGCACCTCCAGTCAGCATCTCCAGTCAGCATTTTGGCTAAAGTAAAGATCTGGAAAACAACTTTTCCCTCAGGGAATGCACTAGAGCCGCAGAGGGAGCCTCACACTTGCTTTCCTCCTCATCAAAGGAGTGCAGGGTTGGGCTGCAAGCAGATGAAGTCTGCACGCCTTGCAGCCTGGTTAGCCAAGAAGTCTGCTGGTCCGTGGGACAACTGGATTCCTTTGAGCATTCAAGGAACTGGATTTGGGCTCCTCACATCCCATGTTGCTCAGGCAGTGGCTACAGGAAGAACAATCTCACTTTTCGGTGTATTTTCAATAAAAAAGCTCCTTTTGATTTTTGAAGGAAAGGGGCTGAGGCACCTGAAGTCCAGACAAAGACTCTAAGAAATAACCCACTTCTCCATGGAGGTAAAGCATGAGTTAAAGACCTTGAGAAGCACTGGCTACTTCACATCTGAAAATTCCTCCATAAACCTTGGTGGGCAAGGTCCATGCCTTTTTCCTGTGTGGGGAGTGTATCTGCAGAGTGTCAGCACTCCAGGAATAATCACAGGGCAAATTGCCACAGAGATTTGCAGCAGGATAATTGCCTCAAACAGACGGATAAATAGCTTTTTCTGGCATTTAATGGGCCTCTTAAGTGAATGGCAATAAACTCTATGCGAACAGATGTTTTCCTTCTTTTTTCGTCCTTTTGCATCTCATCCATAATTATGCACTAAAATGTTCTTGTCTGGGTTGCTGAGAGCAATCTTGCTGCTGTTTGTCTTCGCAGTGGAAGACTGAGCACTTCAGCACAAAGACTGAGCAAAAAGTCTTGATGCCTAAAGGCTCCTGTCACTTGTACATCAGTGATCATCTTTCCCTTGTGTTAAGCCTGAGGGAGGAGGGAGAAGTTAGGGTGAAGATTTGCCTCTTCCAGCCCCTGCTCTGCAGGTGCCAGCTCTGGCGTCTCTCCCTGCCTTCAGTCTTCTCCCGGCCTTGCCAGTACCCTGGGCTCCAGCCAGGAGGTTCCTGTGTTTGTCTGGCTTCAGGCATTGACCCAGCTACTACTCAGAGTAGTTGCTTCTCCTCTGCCTTGTGTGGGAGGTTAAGTGTGCTCTGAGACAGTCCTCCCCACTCTATGCTACCTCTGCTATGCTGACCAGAGTGCAGGGAGGTGGCAGGGCAGGCTTTCCTCTGTAGCCACTGGCTTTTCCTCCAGCCTTGCCACCAGGACAGTAGCAGGAACCATGCAAGCTCTGCAAAGAGCCTGTATGCTTTCACGAGCATGTCCTTTACCTCCTGGCAGAGTAAAAAGGAATGACCTTGCTCCTGAAGAAATTCAATGCATCCTGGCAAAGAGATCTCCTCCTAACAAGAAGTCTGCAAGTGAGACAGGAGCTGGGACACAACCACAAGCATTAGCCTGGTCGAGTGTTCATCGCTTGTAGCGATGCCTGTAGAGGTGCCTGCATCTTCACAAACCCACTTCAGCCTTCCCAGCACATCTTCAAAGCATGTGTCTGGCCTCTGCTTTCCACATGCATGGCTGAGGATGGAGGCAGACATGCTGTGGAAAGACACATGCCAAAAGGATGACTCCTGTGGTACACCTAACCTATATACAAACTCCCAGTTAAGGAGGTCATTCCACTTAGAATCGATACCAATATCTCCGCATCACTGATGCTGCTCTACATGCCACTGAGGACAGACTGACTTGAACGGAGCCTGCGGGAAGAGCACTGAGTTTTATCCTCACCGTCTGGTGCTGACCAGGCTGTTCAGCTGCAGGGGAGCCGTGGCATCTTTTCTGCTGAAGGCAAGGCCATTTCTCTTCTCCTTGTTAGGATTTTGTTTAAGACATTCAAAATGCAGCCAGCTGAAGGAGAGGATTGGCTGACCACATGGTGATACTTCAGAAAAACAACCTGTTTGTTACAGATAAAGACAGTGATACTGAGTTTAGTGTCCTGCAAAAATGGGACACTTTTCAGACACATGGGTAAGACTTTTATTAAAGGTGGATGCATGTTATTTAATTGGACTGCACACTGGTCCAGGACATCTTTGCGTGCCTCCTATGAAAGCTGCTTCTCGCCCATAGCTTCACCAAGGATGGTGCCAGCCACTCCCTGCTTTTATTTTATCCTATTGCCTTTAATGAGGCATAAACTGTACAGACACATGCCAGCATATCAAACAAGACAGACTGTAGAAAGAGTGCACAGTGCATTAATTACAGGTCTTGATTTGTTTGTGAAACTGCTACCTGGAACATGTTCTCCCCAGCAGCCCCAGCACTCTGGCTTTTATTTCTTCTCCCTTTGGAGAGACCTTTCCCCCAAGCACTTGCAGATGAAAGTCTCTCTCAGTGATCAAATTGTGACATCTGCTTGATTACTCCAGTGCCATTGCTGTCCCCTGTATAAATACTTTAGCATTTGTACTGTACCATGTAAGCCCATTAAAAACATGTAATAAAAAGGCTTATGTAATTTCTTAAAGGCATAATTACTACTCCAGCTGTGGTGTTTTGTAGAATTCTGAGCATTATAGATTAATCCCTTTGCCAAATTACATTTTTTTAATGAAATATATTAATCCTCGAGCTTAGAAGTGTAAAAATTGTGTAAAATTGATTGCATCCAAAAAAAGGGCGAAAGCTGAGCCCAGAGTAACACCAAGGTAATCTTTAAAGCATACAGAAAATAGGATTTTGTAATAGAAACTCAGGGTCATTTTTAAGCAAAACTGGACATTTGTCTGGGATTACAGTATAGACACAGGAGAAATACAGACAACAAACTAATGTCACAAAAATCTTTGTGCAATCATATGTGAACTGCATAAGAACTATCACTGCTTAACTCCTGTAAACTGGAACAAGGCACATCTCTTTAAAAAATGGTGATACATGTCAATTTTTATACTTCTATCTGTTCAATAAAATTGAGCAGATTTACTTTAAAAAGCAGGCAGGATTTTTGTTGCTCAGAATGATCAGGCAATTTAGTCAAAGGCAGATCGTGAAACTACTGTTATTCCTCTCCAGGAATGAAACACAGCTGCTGGAGGAAATAGTAATGTTTTTAGACACCATGAAGATTAGGGTTAAATAAACAAAGGTGCGGCTCAGTGATAGCAGAGAGCTGCAGAGCATCTTCTGTGAAGGGCTGTCTCATCCCTCTTCTCATTCCTGCAGCGAATGTATGTGCACAGGTACAGGTATGTATGTGTGCAAATGCATAAAAGCATGACTCAGAGGTAAATCTTGATCTATAATCCCCTCTCCAGGCCATTAATTACCAACTATCTCCTTCATCAAATTCAGAGCATGCAGCTCGGCTGTGGTGTTTGAATCTCTCCATAGCCAGAGGGAAAAGAGAGCTTCTACCCATGCCTTGCACTGAGCTGCCAAGCAGCAAGATCAATTTTGTGTTAAGCTGCCTAAGTAGCCCATGAGCTTGGGGAGAGCTAATGGGAGACTGCATGAACATATATTTTTTTAGCCGTTATCTTCAAACCTACCAGTGGCGAACTGAGAAGTGGTTTTAATGATCCACGCAGCTGAGCTTTAGCCTTGACAGCTGTTCAAACACGTATTTCTCAGCAGCAGTAAGTGGGTAATAGACAAATGTGGCCAATTTACTTCTCCATTGGTAACATCTAAAAGATAACAGAAAGAGGTTCTTTCTCTGAGTTTCCAGTGGCATTTAAGGCACAGGAAGGAGCAAGGGTTTTACCGCCCTTGCAGATCTGCTGGCTGAGTGCAGGCTCCAGGGGGGTCTGTCACTTGATGCATAGAGAAATACCTCCAGGATTTCCAGCTGCAGTTTTAAGAAGCAGCAGTGGGACCACACTTGCACTGAAGCCATCACTGAGAAGTCACCCTGGGAGATATAAACATTTAATCCCATGTTCCTCAGGGTTATGGCAGAGCTTTGGCACATAAATGTGCACGGCAGTAAAACAGGCCCGGACCAAAGCTCTGACTCCTGCTGACTCAGGATCAGAGGCACGCTCATCTTCTGTGGGGAAAGACGCACCGTGCTTCTCTTCATGCAGCCACTTTAAAATGACCTTGTGAAAGTTTCTTCACAAAACCTCTCTTTTTTCATGTGCACTGACCAATGTCACTGCAGTTTTCAAAGCATTAGCCAGGAGCGTAGCAGGGAAGAGAGGGGAATAAAGTCTTTGCTCTCTCCTGTTGATTTTGACAAGTGGCTCACACCAAATCAAGCAGCATCAAAAGAGCATTTTTATTTATTTACTCATTTTATAGGAGGAATGTTTGACTTCTATTAACAGCCTTTCAAGAATCCAGGGAATTCCTAGTGGTGTTTTTCCTGCCTGAGGCTTAGTTTTGCGCAGAGATCTGGGCAGATAATTCGACTAGCCAGAAGATAAACAGAAGCCTTGACAGTGGGTGGAAGCAGAAAATGGTTAAGGTGGAAGGCAAGTTGCACTGAAAGTTGACATAAAGGAGAGCAACACTGAATAACTGTTGCAAAAGAGACATTTTGCTACCAGCAACATCCCGGGCAAGATGTAATTTGTCAGCAGCAAAGACAGCACTGAGGCAATGATTTCCATTGATGTGAAACTTCTTCCTTCCAGAGGTTTAGCACCATAGACAAATTTGTAAATGCGGGAGGTATTTTACATTTTTAAAGACTTTTCCTGGCGAAGTGGAAAGAGCTGTAGACATCTGTGGCAACTACATAAAAAGCAGATACAGTAGGACCGATGTCTGATTTTGGTTATCAGGGCACCACGCTCACTGCTCTCAGTAGAAATTGCATGCTCATATTCAAAGTAATTTCACATTACATGGCAGAACTTTGTGCTTTATTGCATCCAGCATGATATGTGTTCCTCCAACACTATCCATCTTGCTCTGGGGTCAACAGGGAGGGGATGTTATTTGCTGCCTGGCTCAAAGAGTAGACATGTTTTGCAGAAGCTGTGATTTCTAAGCAATCACCCCAAGAGGGCCCATCCTCCAGCCGAACTGGAATTACATACATTATGCTGCAATTTTAATTTGCTTTTCTTCTTAACAGACATTGCTTATATATAGGTGTCTTTGCAGCCAATTCTCGGGAGAAGAAATTAGTTTAGAAATCACTTGTGAGGTGCAACTTTTTTAAGGTACTATCTCAATTCCCATTGTTTCTGAGATTTCCTGAGATCCTTCTCTACCACTGCTCCCTTTTCTCTATCTTTAGAAACCCTCTGTTGTGTTTGAAACAGGCAGTCTTACTTTTAAAAGAGATGGAGGGGAGTGTGAGGAGCATGAGAAATTCAAACATTTGTTGAAACACAAAAGCACAATGAAAACACTGAGTTAAATTTGTGAACTTTCCTTTATCAAGATGCTCACAGACTGGGGCTGTTCAGCTGCCTAAGGAAGGGAATGTCTCATAAAAGGTCAGCATTTACAGTTACAGCTCAGTGATGACAAGAAGAGTTGCTGGATCCAAGTATTTGAGCTTTCTGTTGAAAGTTACCTTTCCATTTATCCCTGCATATAGTGTACTTGGCATATATCTAAACCTCTCTTCCTGGAGCAGCAGCATTACTTCTGTCCTCCAGATGAATTATTCCATTTCATATGGAGAAGCAAAGTGAGGCATAGGCAGCCCCCTGAGTGACCTTCTGCTGATGAACTCCAGGTGATGCTCATGGATGGAGCTGGGTGCCCATCTCTTAAGCTGATGTCAGTTGTGGTTGTTACAGTCGCACTCTCCCCTCATAAATGTGTTCCTCCCTTGCACTAGCACCAGGGCTTGTCTGGTCTGCTTGTGAGCCACCTAAGGGGGGTGGAAACAGGAAAAGCATGTGGTTGTCAGACAGGTCAGCACCAGAGCCAACCTGGTTCCCTGTGGCAAGCAACTGAGCCTGACCAAGGGAGGGATGGGGGCCTCTGATCTGCACTGCATTTTCCTGAAGGCATAAATCACCCAGAAGCTGTCCCATGTTGGCTAGAGGCTGACCAACAGACAGGATGGTACTGACAAAGGTGTCCAGGTCTATTAGGAAACTGCTCTAGAGAGAGTTCTTCTTGAGACAGCACATTACTGCATGCAGGGGACAGGAGTCACAACCTCTCTCCCTGACTTGGTGAAGAAATGGGAAGTAGCTGCACATTTGTGTCCTGCACATCCCACCTGGGAACATATCTGTTACTCACTGAGCTGCAAGTGCTGCAAACTGCCCACCATTGCCCTCCTCCCTGTGCACAGAGCTTGCCTCCTGCCACTGACACATTTCCCCACCCATGGTTCCTGCTTCAGAAAATCCCACCAACCATCACCACCTGCTCATCACTCAGCAATGCTTTAGCGTTGTGGCTTCAGACCAAAGCCAGCCTGTGCAGTTTATATTTCTGTGTAGCATGTCCCTGTCGTGAGACAAAGGGCTGCATGTGCTCCTGCAGAGGTAAGCAAGACATGTGCCCTCTGCACTGCCCCTCAACCCTGCTCAGCTCACCTGCAGCCTTTCTTTCACAGCTGAAACCAAGGACATATCATGAACATTTGCAGCTGGCCTGAGCTGACCCAGGAGAGAGGCTCGGATGCTAAGTACAGACCTAGAAATTATTCATGCACGAGGTCTCCCACCCAAACTGTGGTTTCACACAGGGTCTCATACCCTTCAAACATTCAGGTCCAATATGATGTGACTAATCACTAACAGCTGCAGTACTGACTACTAATTGTAGTAAAACTTTGCAAAGCAACTTTTATTTTTTCAGTATTCTTGCTGTTTGTCTATTGATCCAGCCCTCTCTGGAGTCAGCCTTGCTAGATTTACTTATCTGCAATGTCAGGCAATGCTGGGAGGGCTTCAAAGACATGACAGAGAGGCTAGGATGGTGGTGTTATCTTGTCTGTCCAGGGGCATCCACTAGCCTGCATGGACAGCTCTAATCTCCCAAGAAACAAACTCCTTACTTCCAGGGCCAGGCTGTCCTTTAATTTGTTTTACTTAAGCACGGACAATACCCAAGTGTCCAGTAAAATTCCACTACTTCATGACATTGCAGTCTGTAATGTGAATGCAGATATACTAACAAGTTAATACACTTCCATACTATAAAGATGGGTTGATGTAACAGGAGAGGACTTTTCGTAAGAGATGTCGTCTGTTAAACCAGGCCTTTGGGGGCAGCGTGGCTCGCGGTGCGTGCACCAGTGACACGCAGGTGTGACACGCTACACGGCGGGGACCGGGCACCGACCCACACCCTATCGCGACAGGGAGCGGGTCCAGGGCCGGGTCCGGGACCGGGACCGAGCCAGGAGCAGGCATCGGGGCAGGGGCATCGCGGCCCCTCCCCGGCCGGCCCCGCTCGGGGCGGGGTCTCTCTACTTTCGGCGGCGGCCGTGGGGCCCGGCCCGCCGGCGGCATGAGCCCTGCGGCGGGGGCCGGGCAGGGCGAGCCCCCGCCGCCATGCCCAAGGAACGGCCGCTGTGGCGAGGCCCTGCCTTTCGCCTCTGCCTGCTCTCGGCCGCGCTGTTCCTCTGCCTCCAGCTGGGCATGAGGCGATCCTGGTGCACGGAGGAGAAGCCCCGGCCGGCGGCAGCAGCGGCGGGGCGGGCGTCCCCCCCGGCCCGCGGCACGGAGCAGCACCCGGTGGCGGCGGCGGCGGCGGGCAGGCGACGGGTCACCTACGTGCGGAGCGGGCGGCGGGGAAGCGCCGGGCCCGGCTGCTGCCCGCTGCAGCCCCCGGGCGGCCGCCGCAGGAAGGTAGGGCGGGGAGGGGAGGAAACGGGAAAGCACTCGCAGTGAGGCGGCAGGAGCTGAGGGTGACCGGGCTCCTGGAGTCCAGGTGCCGCCCCGGCCGGGGCTGGGCTGGTGGCCGCTTGAGGACACCCGAGTGCAGGAGCCCGGCTTCGCGGATGTGACCTCTTGAGGTGTCGCTCGTAGCCGAGAAGAGGGGGTTGGAGCGCGTTGGTATGGTCAGGCGGTGTGATGGTGGCTCCCTAGGAAGGCGTCTTAGGTGGTGGTCATGAGATCTTTTTTGAGCTACACTGTTCAGCTGTAGGAAAGGTGGCGTGTGCTGCTGCACTGGGGACTGAACAAGGTCAGACCTTGCTCTGGAAAGGTAACTTAGACCTGGAGTCACCAAGCTAGGTCAGCAGGCTAAAGCACCCCAACATGAGCAAGCTTGGAATGAGCCCTTGGCATTCCTGGATCCAAATCCTATTTGATTCACTGAAGGCCATCAAGAAAACTTTCTAAGACATAGTCTGCATGAGAATTAATGTGTTGGTAAATGGACCTGTAACTAGGTTCAGACGTGGTGATGACTGTAAAGCCTTTTGGAGATATGAGGACCATATCTCCTGACATCTGGGGTTCAGCAAGAGTGAAGAGTTTCGGTACTAACTCCTCCTTCCTCCCTGTTAACTAGGTGTGTGACCAGAAGCAGGATGCTGCCTTTGTCAGCAGGTTCCATACCATCTTTGGTTTTGGCAGATGCCAGTCTCTTAGGAATCACTTTTAGATTAAAATATTTATTTTGTGGAGTTTTCTTTGCAGTCTTTCAGGGAGAGAAGAGCCAGCTTTCAAAGGCCAGGAAAGAGTAGTTTGTCACTTATTTTGAGGTCCCGCCATCAGGTTGCAGTAGTTAATGGTCAGTGCGGGGATGTGCAGATACTTAAAGAAGCTGGAATGACAGTGAAGAGGAGCAAATGGGATTTTGCTAGAGATGGGACCATGTTCCTGGTCAAAGTCAGTAGACCAGGTTGCTCAAATCCTATCCAACCTGCCCTTACTTCCCTCACTTCCCTCACCACTGCAGCAATGATGAGGACAGCATTGTGCCGTATTTCTTCAGCATAATGACTGTGTGGCATCCCAATGTGCTGTGGTATTGATACCATGTTGAGGCATCTAGATCTTGCAGTGTTGGTTTTTGTTGTCAATGTCATGTTAGCTGGTATTTTCCTAAAGCCCAACTTCCAAGTGATAGTAATTATAGAAGGGTTTCAGCGTTAATGGGGGAAAAAGATTGTGATCGTGTGGATTCAGATAGCTTCTTTAAAACACGTACTAAGCATGGCGTCAAAAAACAGGAGGCGGAAGTAAAGCGTATCCCAATTTATTTCATTATTTTTGAGGAAATCCTAGTGGAGAATTAACATCAGGAGGGGCTGCTAGTTGTACTGGAGAATTGGCAATGCCTTGTGGCGTTGGAGAGCTCGAGGCTCTGGAAAGTCCACAGTGCGTTTTGGTGCGTCGCCAGGTGAAGCGTGTGAACCATCACTGCTGTGGTTTGTGGTGTTGGGCACGTTGCTGCTGAGGTCTCATTTGAATCCCACTAATTAAGTCAAGTGAAAAATACTAGTATATATAATACAGGGTAGAGTTGCCAGGTTAAGTTTGAGACCATCAGGTGTCTTCCACTTTAGCTCTTTGACTTGAGCATGTTACTTAAGGCTAATTAAAATCTGCTTAAGGTGAAGTTAAGGCTTTGGGGATAGTGGGACTGGAGTTCCTGGTTTTGAAATAGAATTATTAAATAAAAATGGGGGTGAGAAGGGGAAGTGCTGGGAAAATAAAGTAGAAGTGGTGTCAGTACTTCAATTTTTTTTTCTTGTGGAAGTGGTGATCATGCATGATAGCTTAAAAGTGATGGGTGATTCATTTAAAAACATAAATATAGTGCTGGTGTGTGTAAATGCTGCCTGGGGGAGAAGGACAGGCTCCTTACGCAGATCTTATGTGCTGTACCGGGTTGGGATTGCTTTTTGCTGTGAGTTCATATGTTTTTAGTGTCTTCTGTCTGTAAAATAAACCATTGTCTGTCCTTTTCTGAAGCATGCAGAGGTTTTCAGGTATGTTTCTCCCCCGATCATGGTGGTGGTGTTGGAGTGTGTTGTGGTTTGTGAGCCAGTGAGATGGCAGTAATGACAAAACAGCATGGCCAAACAACAGCCAACAGCACCAAGGGGAAGGGGGAGCCCAAGACAGGATGGGAAAGATGGAGACTGGTCCACAAATGGCCCCTGGGTCTGCAGGAGACTCCCTGTGCAGGCATGCGCTTCTCCTGACTGCTGGTAAATCTCTGTCAGCAGAGCGAGTGGCTGTGCAGCAGATGGGAGGGTTTGACCACCGAGGTTACAAATGTCTGTTCGTGCCTTAAGAGGCATACGTAAAAAATGGGAACTGAAAGCAGCAGGGAATAAAGTAATTTAGCTATGTGACAGCTCTGGGAGCTGCCGGAGATGCCTTTTCTGGTGCTTTTGGGAGCTGCGTTGCTCCCAGCTGTTTTGCTCCGAATGGAACCTACCGAAGAGCAGATGCTGCTGCTGTTGCTGACAAATAATAAACAAAATCTGGCACTGAGAGCCAGTGGTGGTCATCTGAAGAATGGGAAGAGTTACATGTGCTGCAGATGTAAAGCAAATGGAAGTTTGTAATCCTATTTGTATTTTGGTGCTTAGAACAGTGTTGTTGCTAATAAAATGGCCAACTATGTTTATAAACTGTGATTCTAAGCTCTGGTTGTGTTAAGCACTGGACTGGTAATACATGCAGCAGATAACTCCATCTACATGGAAATACAAATTTTGCCACATCACCTGCTTTTGCAATAAGTATTAGTGAGATCTGCACCCACATGGTGCTGCAGACACATGAAGCAAGTTTTAAAATGTTATTGCAGGGTGTGATAGTAAAAAAAAAAAAAAAATTAAAAAAAAATAAATAATTTTGGAGTTTGAAATAACAGCAAATTCTTACAGCAGTGATTGCAAGAACAAGGTTATATTGGCTTTTGTGCCCTGAAATGCGGAGGAGCTGTCTCCAAGAGTCTGGTTAAGAAAAGCTGGAGTCCTTTGCCTTCTGGGCAGATTTTTATTTCCATGGAGGAGGAGGAGGGAAAAAAAAAAGTTGTATATGGTTATGCAGGAAAGAAAAAAGTCCAGTGTTAGTCCAGCCAGGTGTTTCCATCTCAATCAGTTCTGCGTAATGATGCAGCAAGCACTGTGACTGTGTTTCTTCTAAAAACCGAGGTTCAGGGCTTTGCTTTCTGCATGGGTGTAGCTGGGCTGTGCAGTGGGGGACTCCTGTAAGCCAGGCTTGGAGAAATCCATGGGGCTGCTGGGCTGCAGCCACTGGTGTGTCATCAGAAAGCCTGCTGGAAAACAAGCAAATAACTAAATTTAGTTTGAAAATTGTAGTACCGGTTGGAAATCACTATGCTGTTGTGGCTGTCCAAAGGTGGGGAGTACAGTATGCTGCCAAAATTAACCTGATGTTATTTTGGATGCTGTTTCATCTTTTATCTAAGAATATAAAAACGTTTGTCTTCGGAGATTGAAAACTAAGAGTTAGATTTTTGCTGCTGGGCCATTTGTATTTTGTCTGGGATTGTAACATATTTTGAAACATGAAGTATCATTGCCTAAACCAGAAAAATCTTGTGAGATTATATTTTTATAGGTGTTACACTTGTATACATTTGTATTTTGGTTCTTTATAAATACAGACTAATTGTCTTTTGCTGTTGCTTGTTGGATTACAGGTTTTGTTTTCCTTTGAATAGGAACTATTTCTGAGCAGTTACTGCTTTTCTGCAGTAATGACTGGTAACAGTCTCATCTTCAATGTAATTGAAATCTGCAAATTATTTTGGAGACAGATCTTCAAAGTTAGGTGGAATAGCTGTTTGGCAGTTCATAATGGGGCAGGTTCAAATTAACTTCATACAATTTAGCATTACATTATTGGTAAGATTTTACTTACATTTTAAATTTGATTTTTAATTTAAAAATGACAGTGCTACTTACGTTTATATCAAAGATATGTAGGGCTTATGCCAAGAGTCCTTTTTAATTCTTCTACAAATCTAGTTTAAAAAAAAGCAGTAGATGTTTTAAATGCCTATTTGTATGTATAGTGTTTTCAAGCTGACTTCATGTCTTTAAAAATAAGGTTGAATAGGAAATTATTCTGCCTTTTGGTGAGCAGGAGCCAAACTTCTTGGAGAAAACTTGCTTATTCTGAAGTCAAGTATATCCGCCTGTCTTTCCATATCCCATGGTGTAATATAGCTGGTCTGTTTTGGACCGGGACTTAACTTTTATAACAGTTTATTCATTATGTATGCCTGGAGCAATGTTTTAACATTACAGCAATGTTTAACCCAGCAGCGCTTTGGAAGCTGTGCGGCGAGTCACATCAGGCTGTGTTTAAAGGAGCAGGTTTGCCCAGGCTGAGCCAAAACAAGAGAGCTTCTGGGGCAGCAGCATGGGTCAAGGCAGCCTTTTGGTTCTCCTAATGAATTTAAACCCAGAGCTTATTCCCATCACCTCACCTGTGTACCAGACATGACAAGCTTTACAGCATGCAGCACTGTTCTCCAGCTGCTGTGGCGAGGAGTGAATAGTGTCCTAGCTTTGATGGGCGAGTTGCAGTTGTCATTCTGTTGCGGAGGATACTAGGAAAAACTTTTAACTTTGCGGTTGGGTAAGCACTGGAAAGACTCCCTAGAAAAATGTGAACTTTGGGTATCCACACAGGGGAGGTTTAGGTATTCTTAGTTGAGCTTCAGAGCACGGGAGTAGAGTCAGTCAATCTCCTGAGGTCCCTCTGTCTACATTTATCTGCTCTGCAATTAGAGAAGCAGTCTGACAGGTACAGTGTGATTAGCCAAACTGGATTTTGGCCTGAACAATGATCAAACATCAATATAATAAAAAGAGGTAATGGGGTCTTTAAAGACTAAGTGATCCTTGCCCTTGCTTGATACATCACCAGAGAGAGCAGACCCCATCATAACTGTCCTGTGATAACTTAGTGGACCCCAGAGGAAGGAAAGCTACTTGATAGCTTTTTTCCCTCTAGCACTTCGAGGTCTCTTGCCAAATATAAACTGACCCAAAGTTGCTTAGCTTGTAAGATTAGCGCAAGGTAGGAACTTGTGGCTTCAGGCCATTAGTACCCTGGGAACAGCTGCGAGAGCCTTGGTTGGTTTTGGTTCAAATATTCAGGCTAATAGCACAGACTGAGATAAGTTATTGTGTTTGGAAGAAAAAAATAAACACTTATTGATAGCAGTTTTCAATAGCAGACAAGCAAACCTGGGGGGCCAGCTCTGCCTGTAAACGGGGGCAGCTGATGTACCAGAAGCTGCGCAAGTACAGGAATCCTTCTCCAAGTAGCCAAGCAAGAGCAATACTCAACTTTCACTGTATTTTAACTGCAGATGAAATGTGTTTATGGCAGATTGTAAAGAGGAGATGGTAATGTTTTCTCTGACAATGATGTCACTTGCAAGCTTGTGAGGTAAATGATCACTCAGAATAACCTTGATTCTTACACACTTTTTACTTAGTAAAAGTAGGTTCTTCCCTCATGAATTTTTGAGAGGCAGCTGGGGAATACTATTCTTTAGAAAGTCATTACAGCTTTATGAGATTTAATTATATCCAATAATACGTATTTCTTTCAAATACCTACTCAAGGCTTTCTTTCAGCATATAAAGGCAGGGAAACAGTTTTTTCTAGATAGCTGTGGCACAGAAAAAAAGTTTTTCAGGGTATATAAGCTTTCCTATGTAAGTACATAAACCAGGGGCCAAGATGCAGGAGCCTTGCTCCATGATGGGTGTTACATCTTTTTTTTGAACCATGCTAGGTGGTCCATGGGCCTTGTACAGAGCAGGAGTCCTTTACAACTGTGGTAGCAGGTGCAGAAAAAAAACATACTGAAAAAAACCCAGAAAAAACCCCATATTGGTCCAGTCCTGTTTGCTGTCTTCAGCTTGAACTGTTGAATGGGACTGCTGTGAAGTGACCCACGCTGCCCTCCTGCCTGCACAGTGATGCTCAGAGAGTGGCTGAGCAGCAGTGTCCATGGCCTCTGTGTCCCACTAAAGGGCAGCAGTTCAGTAAATACATCCTCTACTCTCACCTCCTCCTTCAATTCCTCCACAGTTGCCCATCTATGGGGTATTGGGTTGTGTGGTCTGATGTACTGCTGGTATCTTACTAGCAGTGAACAAGCAGGACTCCCTTCACATGCTGTGTACATATGTTCTCGGAGGAGGAAGGATGTCTTCTGCATAAAAGCAGCTGCTGAGTAGGAGGTGGGAGGAGGCGAGTCATGGTATGAAAGTCAGTTGTACAGAAAGTCACGGTCTTGCCATGGGAAAAGAGCAAGAGTCTCTGAAAGTTGGAAATTTTGACAGCATTGAAGACAATGAGCACAGTTAGTACCAAAATTAATCTTTTATTACATTTAATGTTTTATACTAGAAATAGTAGAAGTGAGGACAGTTTTGAACTTGCAGCTTTGCTTGCTCAAGCAGTTATCAAGGTGGCCGAACTTGCTTCATTCTTTTCTAAAACTTCCTTCTCTGGAGTGAGAAGAGGCCAGAAAGAGAGACCTGGGACAAGTAAAAATCTCCCAGAAAGCCTTAGGGTTTTTCCTTTACATCTGACCTTTAGCTGCCTTCTTATGAGACAAATATTTAACTTCCTCATTAGTAAGATTTTCATCCTGGTTTGTTCAGTCAGTTCACATCAACATTCACCCAGCCAGCCAGGCAGCCAACAGAGGCGTGTGTCTGCTTCAAGACTGCACAGTAGGTGTTAACGTGCCAAACATCTCTCTTATGCCACTTTTCCTGAGCTGTGGGCACGGTTCAGACTGACATGCAGGTGCTGGATCTTTGGCGTGAACCCAGAGCAAAACTCCAGTGGCCTGTGACAAGGGATGCAGTACTGAAATCCAGAGGTGAAGAACAAAACCCTCTTACAAGCTGCCTTGCAGACTCATACAGACAACATGACAAGTGCATCACCTCTCTTACAAAACAGGTTTAGAGGTTTAGATAGCGTTAGTGAGGGACCTCCAATCTTCACACAAGCAGTTTGGTTTGGTTGTGGTAGACCATGCTGTCTTCCCGCATCCTGGCAGTGACGGTTGTCACTCATGGCACAGCTTAGATAAAAGACTTAACACGTAGGTGAGAGAGTCTGTGTGAACCACCACTAATCTTTGATGGCATCCACAGAGCCCCCTCATCGCTTGTTCTAATATTAACTGGAGCTTGTTTGTCTTGGGTGGCTGTTCAGTTCTTCAGAGCTGTGTGCGGTGAATGTGAGTCATTTAATCAACTCAATCACTCAAGTGTGTCTGTAGCTAGCAGATACGCACCAAGATACTTTTGTGTGTGATCAAACGTTGTCCAGAGCCCTTCCGTGCTCTGTAAGTCTGAAACCAAATGGCATTCAGTTCAATGGAACAAGTAAAAGAGGAAAAAGAAGAGGTTTGATTTAATTTTTAATTGTGGTATAGCATGTATATCTTGGAATCCATAATGTGCATTATTCAAACCGCTGTTATTTATTTTAGTGTTTCTGTATACAAAAGTGACAGGATGACACACTGTCCTATTTTCAGTCAGCAAATCTCTAAGAGTAATAGAAACCATGTGTGCAAGCGGACTGATGCCTTGGGTAGCAGACAGATAAAAGCCATGATTTTGGACTTGCTCTTGGGGACAACTGGGTCGGTTTAAGGAGGGGAATGGTGGAAACATTCCCAGCTGGTTATGCAGTATGAAGTGGAAGAGTTTGGATCTTCAATGACACGTGTTTTCCCCTGCCTGATCTTCTATCCTGTCTTCAGTAGTCTTGCTTTTAGATGTGCCATCAGGCTCAGGTGCCCTGAAGAAAGGCTGTGAGATGCTCATGGACTGCGCTGTCAGGGAATGGGTGGATGGGGTGTCCTCGGGTGACTGCTGACATGTTGAAGAGCACAAGTCTTGGGTCTGGCTCTGGGGGAACCCCTTGGTGGTTATTTTCCTTTCTTTTTAATTTTTTGCAGCAAAACTCGCCCTATAATTTATGTCCTCTGTGACACTTGGATAAATACGATAAATAAACCTTTCATTATGTCTTTGTGGAATGATAAATGTAATAGTTCCAGCAGCTGTTACCACATACATAGAAATCTTGCTCCTCACCGAAGTCTTCTCTGTATGCTCTGTGGACAGGAACAAAATGGCTTTGCAGCGTTCTTTGAAAGTCAGTACCATGGAACTGTTTTGGCTCTTCAAATCCCAGATCTGGGGGACTCCTGTGAGGAACGTCCTTCCTGTTGCCACCTCTTCCCATCATGCAATGGGGATTCTCCTGTCTCTGTGAATATAGGACCAGAAGGACTTCTCATGAGCCATTGACTTGTGAAGTGTCTTAGGATTTTCAGGTCAAGCCAATTACTTCAGATTTTACGTGGAAAACCTCTGGGTTTACATCCTTGTTTTAGAAAGAGCTGACGAACAGCTCGTTCAACAAGTGACCGGCTAAAGTTTACTTCAGATTCCACCTGAAATCAGATGCATTGCTTTAGGTTTTTCTGGAAGTGACAACATTCTGGGTTGTATCCAGGACTGACCCTCTGGCTCCTGCAGACTAAAGGAATCGAACCTTCTGCCCTTCTTGGGCTGTGGAAGACAAACTTTGTGGGCCTTGAGAGCTTAGCAAGGAAAGCCCTGCAAAGGGCCAGTTAGGCATCTCATCTCTCTTGGGGATATTGCTAAAATGTTCTGTGTTGTTGCCCTTGGTTTTGATGAACTGACAAGTCACTATGTTTTACTTTTTGTGTGTGTGTAACAGGGTGGTCTGCTGGGGAAGACTAACCTAGAAGGAAAGCAAGCAAATATTGGTGATGTGCCAGGAGCTGGAGCTTGTTGGGAAATGTGTGCAGTTGAAAATGGTTTTAGAGCCAGTGAATGTTAACACTGTAGAGTTGCTGTTGCTGGTTTAACCTCCCCTTCTTTGCCCCGTCCGTCCCCAGCCCTCTTCCTCATTCCTCTCCTACCAGCTGGCTGAGTCAAATGATTAACTGGGAGCTTCAAAGTCAGTGCCCTTTATTTAGCATCCTCTTTCATATTTTACAAAGAGACAGTGTTTGAAATGCTAGGGGGAAGAGATGGTAATGTCTATTGATATGGCATGTAATGTTAAATAATACTTGCCACTTAGAAGGCTAAAAATGGTAAAAATCAGTTTGAAATCCTTCTTGCTCCCTGCAGAGTTGACGGCACTAGTTGAGGATTGAGATTTATCCCAGAGATGAACGCTGCAGGGTAGAAGCTGCCTAAAAAAGCCCCAAAGGAACAATGAAATATGTCAATACTTATGTCGTGCCTCTTTTTGGACTTTCCTCATGGTTGTTCTGCAGCACTGAAACTTTCAAAGAAGTGAACTTTGTTTCATCCTGACTAGAGCAAAGCAACAGCATCTTGTTCCTTTCCCCTTGCTCTTTTGAGAAGATTAAACAAGAAGCAATTATGTGTCAACTGGCTGCTGCTGATCTTCTTAGGGTTTCTTCTTAGTTAGATGTCTTGATTAATGGTTTGATCTTGCAATTATTATTCATTAGGAAATCTGTGGGAATTATGGGTACATCAGGAGTTCAGGGTCAAACCATGTAGCTATTCAGTGCTCTATTTTGTATAATGCTCAGAATTAGTAATAAAACATTGGAAGATATCCTTAACTACAGAGGATGGTGCATATTTGCCCAAGCCCATTCTCCACAGGATTATGATACTTGGGTCTGTACTCATCTTGAACAAAAAGTGTTTCAAAATCGTATGCTTTGAAATGAGCTTGATTTTCTTCTTTTCGAATCTTGGACTTAAAATCCTAACAACTTGTAAGCCAGCTGTCGTTTCCTTTCTAGACATGGGGAACTAATTGTCCAACACACTGTTTTATTTTGCTTGGAAGACTTTGACATAGCTCTAGAGTAAGGGCAGTAATCCATAATCATATCAAAATGAAGAAAGGGAGTATGTCTGTAGACATTTAAAGCTCATGTACATTTCATTCATTGGAGCTCCATTACCTTGTTTTATTAACTAATGCTTGTATGAAATAAAGAGTTTAAGAAGAAAGAAGTGAAGTTTGGCTTTTTAAGTCTTCCCTGGCTATCCAGTAAAACTCAGTATGATCAAGTGAACTGATGGTGGGTTGGAGGGATGGAAGCCCCTAGGTATCTATTGTGAATATTTTGTGTTTTACTTTAGGTTTTACACTATGAAATCTAAATCCCTGTAGAAGTCACACAGCCTTTCAGTTTACCCATTGATAAGAATTAAAGTTTACTTGCTTTATGATATTATAGATGCCTAGATTATGTACTGCCCTCTCCTGCTCCCTGGACACAGAAGGTCCTCCTGGATGGAGGAGAACGGGTTTTCTGATCTTCAGGTCTCTCTTTAGACTGGAAGGTGTTGTGGACCATTTCTGTTTAGACATTTGCCGTCCACTTGGATGAGAGAGAAAGCTGTACAAGTGTGAAATGCTCTTACTTGTGTGAAAGCATGAAGTTTTACTTTAAAGCACCTTCTTTTTCCCCAGTTCTTAGCCTCAGGCCAAGCCTACTGAAGTCTGTGGATAGGCTGCCAGAGGCATCCCTATCTGTAAATCGCAGAGTGCTGGAATTTGCACAAAATAAACGTGGCTTATCTGGCTAGTTGAGTATTTTCTGATGAATTCTGTTCGTTGTATGCTGTGGTTTGAATATTACAATGAAGTCAACCTAGAGGAAAACAGCTTTTTTATTTTCTCTATTGTATGGATTATGACGTTGCCTGTGTTTTCTCATCTAAAGCACTTCATTTAAAGCAGTTATGAATACAGCTTGAAACTGTGGTCTTGCCTTTGCTTAGCTGAAGTCTAGATTTGACAAGCAGTGACCAGTAGTTGCTGTATCTCTTTCTTGCTGTTATCTTTAAGTGTTGGCAAAGACATGCAGGCACTGGAAAGAATTCAGCTGATTGAATATCACACTGCTTAAGCAGTTTTAAGAATTTGCTTCCATAATTTTCAGTCTGTTCTGTCTCCTGGTTTTATCTCCATTGGATATAAATCATCATGCTGTCAGCCTCTGGATAGCGCTGGAATGCTGCTGCCCAATTTATTTATTTTATTTTATTACCATAGCAAAGAAATCCCACTTGGCTGTTTTTAAAGCAGTGTGTCTCTTAGCAGAGTAAAATCAATCTCTCTTTTAATAAATGCGTATTTCTCCCTGATGTGGCTGGGATTTCCAGTGGCAGAGCTGTCAGACTTTGGTGACCTGTGAAGGTCTAAGGAGGGGTACTCTGGTGTGATGCTGCCCTTTCTTACCTCTGCAACTCCCAGTTCCTTTGGTTGCAATGAATTTATTCCTCAGTGGTAGAGAGGGGTGGTAGTTATGCTATGCAGATAATGAATTAGATGCAATGCTTTCCAAATTCATGAGTGCCTACAAATTAATATTTTGGCAAGTGTCCTCTAAGTCACAAACCTGCACCCAGGGTGATGTACATTAGTCTCTGAATCCCAGATCTACCAGTGAATTTACGGGAGGGGTGTCCACAATGGCTAATTTAAACCTGTGAAGCTGGTTCCCAGTGCCCATTTCCTGTGGAAGTCAGGATTTTGATTTGAGTTCAGTGGAGTATTAGTCACCTAAATTCTTCTACAGATCTGACTGTGTCGTGTTAGTTTTGGAAGGCGCTCTTTATTTTTCTAAAGCCATTTTTTACTTCTTAAAGTGATACAAATTCAGTCACTTAAAGTTGGTGCCAAGCATCCTTTTTTTTCTGTGTATGCTTTTCTTATGAGACACTTGTTTGGGGAACAGACACAAAACTAAAAGTAGAGTTGGACAGAACTTGAGTGTGGGCTTTGCATGTGAAATGCTGAACCTTCCAAGGCACCAAAGTTGTTGGTGTTTTGCATTGAGGTTGCTGATGGTTGCTTGCCTGCAGGTTAGGCCAGCAGTTCCCCTGTGAGCACAAGAGCTGTCATTTGTATGTGTGTGGATCCATTTCATACCGTCAGATGGGAAATCAGAAGCAAAAGGAGCAGAAAATAAACATGAATATTAACAAAGGGAGAGCAGAGGCAAAAAGCTTAGCGATTGCTGACTTTGAGGGATTGTTATGTATGCATGTTCAGACTGATTTGCTCTACAAGGGTAAAGACTCTCTCAGTTTCAATTACCATGCAGTGGTGCAAATCTTTTCTAATGAGAATTGAAGTCAGAAAATTTTCATTTCAATGTTAAACTTTGCATTCGAGGTGCATTGCTTTTTTCCTTTTCCTTGCTAAGTGTAAGAGTTTTATTTATGGCGCAAACTGCAGCCTTGGGAAGCAAGTGCTGATGACCTGCTCTCCAGCAAAGCCCTCTAGGTGATGCTCAGAGCTGCGTAAATTGGCACTGGAGCAATTGCATCCTGCTCCCAGGTAGGCAAATATGTGCTGCACTGCAGAGGCTTGGAGGAGGTGATGCACAGAGAGTGAGGAGCTAGGGAAGAATTAAGTTCCCTAGTTCCTAGTTCCCTCTTCACTAAAATAAACCATACATGTCTAGACATAGAAGCACTTCTAGTTACTAGAATTCTTCATACACAAGTTGTGTTGAAAACTCATTTAAATTGAAGACACCCACTTATTAATGCAGAAAATGCTCTTATCACAGGACTGGTTTCCATAGGCAGGGTTTACTCTGGTAAGTAGCCCTGTTACACAGGAGAGCCTGACTGTATGCGTTACGTTGCTCATCTTGGCATAAAGCTTTTGTTCCTCAGCCTAATGTTCCTCCATCAAATCTTCAGATAAGTTCATATAGCAGATCCTCCTGGAAGATATGTCAAAACACACTGAAAACAGGGAGGTGGTTAGGGACAGCCAACATGGCTTCACCAGTGGCAAGTTGTGCCTAACTAATCTAGTGGCCTTGTATGATAGAGTGCATCAGTGGGCAAGGGAAAAGCTATGGGTGTCATCTACCTGGATCTCTATAAGGTCATTGATATGACTCCCCACAATATTCTTACCTCTGAATTGGAGAGATACTGGTTTGATGGGTGGACTGTTAGATGGAAAAGGAATTGGCTGCATGGCCACATGCAAAAAGTTATAGTCGATGGCTGAATATTTAAGTGGAAACCAGTAATGAGTGGTGTCCCTCAAGGATCTGTACTGTACTGGGGACCAGTACTATTTACTTTGAGCAATCCGATCTAGCGAAAGACATACCCAATGGCTGGGGGTTGGACTAGGTGATCTTTAAAGAGTGGAAATTCTCAGTTTAGGTGGCTGCAGGACTAGGTGTCGGTTGTGTTTCCCTGCGATACTCCTAATGCCCGATGCCTCAGAGGGAGCCCTGCTTCTCTTTCAATACAGCCACGCACATGGAGAGTAGGAGTGTGTGTAGCGATTTCTACAATATGATTTCTTAAGTGAAAACCTCATATGTTTAATAAAGCCAAACTGGAAAAAAAAAAAGTAATTAAATTTAAAAAAAGGGAAAGAAACAGTTCAGACATATAGGGATGGGATACCTATAAAGCCAGCCATGTTAGAAATAAATTCACTTGGAGCTTGAAATATGAGTAATAGTCACTTTGTAAGCCTGTATTTTAAATTACAGCTTACTGATCCTGTGTGTTTTCCTGCTACTTCTAAATTAACAACATAGTGTAGCGTGTTTTTATGCATACCTCTGTGAGCCCTCTGTATGATGCTGATTACATTTAGCTAAAGGGAACCATATGAATTGGCCTTTCTCAAGGGGGTCTTTGCCAAGGCTGAGGCATACTTGTTCTTTCCTATTGACACCTCTGCTTTGAGGTGGACTTTGTTTTACTTGTGCCGCATATTGCTGTTCCAAACATCAAACATTCAGAGTTACTCAACCCTGTGAAGAATAAAGTACAATTAAGTGTTGCTGGAGGCTCACAACTAAAGAGTAGGCTCAGTCCTCTCAAATTCAAGTTTTTCTGCAGCATGGCATGCATGATAGTCTGATCTGGGCTTCCTCTTTGTGGTGTTGAATGTCTACAGTGTAGGTGTTTCTGAGGCCATCTTCCAGGCTTCTTTTGCAGGTCATGGAAAGACATGGATGTTTCCAGCGCACGACTCATCTTACTTATTTTAGACATTTACTCTATAGTGAGATGAATCATTCCCTTGAAGAGCCTGTCTGCCTTGTCTCTCCTGTCAAATAACTTAGCTCCCCAGCCCACTGTGGGACCTTGGTCCTTGGTTCTCCGCACTGCAGGAATGTTGCTTCGGTCCTGGCTCTCCCTGGAGTCGACCAGCTAATTGCCTCTGAAACTAAATGTGGGCGTTCACGAGCGATCCTGCACTGCTGGAGCTGCTCTGTGTCGTCAGTGAGAGGAGCAGCATGCCAGGTTTGGCTGCCTCCACCCACAGCAGCTCTCCCACTCATCTCGGCAGGCTTTGCGCTTGTTGCGTGTCCCTCGTGAGGCGTGCTGGCACATCCCATAAAGCCAGTACCTGGGTGGGCTGCAGCACACTGCTTTCACTATTTAAGGTTCTTTCGAATTGGTGTGGGGGGAAACAAAACAACAAAACCACTACAAAATAATATGCTTAAGGCCACAGGTGCTCCAGAGGGAGCCCAAATACAATGATGTCCAAGCCCCAGATCATATCTAGAGACAATCTACTGTCGCAAGGGTGAGACTTCAGGAGTGCACTCCAGTAAATACACATTTGCCTTGTAGATGTCTGAAATCTTCCAATTTGAATCCCGCCCATTGCATTTTAAACTGATAAACCCCCTGTGAAATTTCTCCCACAAGCTCTGTTCTGCTGTACCCTTCCACAAGGGGTGAGCGTGATGATACACAGAGTAAAGCCAGAACAACTGGAGGTGAGGATGTTTATGTAATTTGTTTCTATGGGTAGCAAATGTTTATGGTTATTGATGGAGCTTATTGCCATGAGTGCTTTCCACTCATATTTGGTCCTGCCTCAAATGTTAAAAATCATTGTTGCACAGTTTAATCAGAGGATTTTCTATTTTTCCCTTGATTAAGACATCTGTGTATGTATTGACAAGTGTTTTGTTTCTTCTTTGGAGGCAACAGACTGCTTGGCAGGGCAATGGGATTCCAAAATTATAAGCATGGCTAATATGTTTCTTCAATAAGCTGCTGAAAATGAAGGAGGTTTAAAGGAGAGAAAAAACAGTTACTGAGTTAAAAAAGATGGAACTATGTAAAACTTACTTTAGCAAATGAAGTTTTTTAGTAAGTTAAGTTTTTTTTAAGTTTTAGTAAGTTAAGTTTTTTAATAAGTTAAAACTTATTAAAGTAAGTTTTAATAATAAAAAATAATTACAAGTAAAAATAAGTAAAAATTCCCTTTCAGAGTTAAGCAGAAGGGAAGGGAGGGATTCAGCTGTTTGGATTAGTGTGCTGAAACTAGAAGTGATCTGGAAAGAATTTCATTATCTATGTGTTCAAGTTTATGCTAGAAAAGACAGAAATTTTGCAGACCTACAGTTTTACACCTGCTGGTTTGTGAGCCCTTTACACATGTTGATCTAAAGTTTATATTATTATTTCAGATTTTTAGGATAAATAATATATACTAGTTTATTAAGGGATTATCAGATTACTATCGTAGATGGCTGATGAGAGAGAAAAAATCTAGAAAGAAGTGGTTTCCAGAGAAAAGTCATTGTGATTACTGTCAGATTGGTCTGAAGGACACATCAGTCCTTATCCTGAAGTGTGTACTACCTGGGAAAAAATCCTAGTTTTTCTGAAAAAACCTAGTTTTTTTTTAGAAAATGCATCCTAGTTTTTCTAAAAAAGCAATAACATTGTCTTAAGATGTGGTGAAAATTTAGACATCATGCTGGATAACAGTTTCTGGATATCTGTTACCCTTCTGGGGTAGTTGAAGTCAGTGTCTGGCCAGTGCCTGTGATAAAGTCTTGCTGATGACTGATTTTTCTTACAATACTAATTCAGGTAACGTGCCCGTAAGCAAAATAATGTATACAGAGGGATACTTCAAGATGTTCAGTACAATATTTTGTAAGTGGCATTGTAACTTTCTAGGTACTGTCATCTCTTTTTATATTGTGGAATCCTGATATGTTGATGTTTGGAAAACACAGTCATGGTGTCTCATTGGATGAGCCCTTCCTCTAGGAAAATAGCACACTGATGGCAATAGCCAGAGATGCAGAATGTCTGCAGCAGTTTTCTGCCTCCTCTTGGGTGACCTTGAGGAGGTCTGTCTGAATTTCATATCCAAAACTGTATAATATGGACTATAATACCTCTTTTGCTCCTCTTCTGTACTTGCTGTAGAAGCCCCCTATAAAAGGAGCTGCTCCTCAGCCTGTTTTGTGCAGCAGCCACAGGGACATGCTCTTAGCTATTTACTCTAGAGGTTTCTGTGATGCAAGTGAGAAAATCCAAATCACGATGCCACAGTCAGGTTTGCTTTGAGTAAATAAAATTGCCAAGTATAGAGGGGAAAAACTTCAGAATAATGAACATGTGTTTATCAGGAATAAACCTGATTTTCACAAAGCAGTTGGTTCAGGGGGACCAGGTACATTTTAACTATAGAGTTATTTGAGAAGGCTTATATGGAAACACTATGGAACAGGCTGAAAGTTACCTGAAAAGCTCTAAACAAAGCCTACTGGTGTAGGAATGGCCCCTTCAGGAGGATATTCTGTGAGTCCTGAACATACCCATACCGCATCACTGACACCAGTGAGTTACCTGCTGGGAAGGTGTACCTGGTCCGAGAGATGTACTGTATTTTCACCCCTGTTCTGTGTCTGTGCATCTTATTGTAAAGCACTTACTGAAACACTCCGTGGGGTGTTTAGTAGGTGTTTGGAACAGTCCTCTCTAATGTATTCGTTAGTGAATGAATGTAAGCTGCTGCTTAATAAGGAGCCAGGGACTAAGTGTGAAGTGTGAGAAGCTATTCAAAAGCATTGCTGTCAAACAGGAGCTTGGGTCTGATCTCTATCAGAAAAGTCGCATCTATGTAGCGTTCCTAAGTTTAAAGAACTAGATAAAAGGTCGATCTCTTTCCACTTTTTTGTGGGGTTTTTTTTTGTTGTTTTTTTAGTTACTTTTTTTTTTAAGTGAAATTGCATTATTAGGTCACTGGGGTTTTAATCTTCATTTTCCTGTGTTTGTTGATACACTTTAGAGTCAGTGGGAAGGCAGTTTGGTTTGTCATGTTTAAAATTTTAAGAACCTGAGAGTAAGCCGCAGTAGCTCTTGGATATTGCACTCTGCTGAAAAAGAACCTCATTCACGTCGTTAATTATAGGGATTTTTTCTTTCTCTTCCCCATCAACTCTGTGCAGAATATTCTTGCTGAATAGTGCCACAATGGCCACCCTGCCGTTCCCCTACTTAATGAGCTACTTCTCACACAAATAGATTTCAGAATAACTGGGCACAGATGTTTAGGTGTCTGTTTTGGTGGGTTTTTTTCCCCCAGAAAATGATTGTCAGCCTTCATTTTCATTTCAGCTTTCAAGCCTGTTGAAACGGCAGCATTCCTGTCATTGCAAACGTTATTCAGCCGTGTGAACTGTGACTCATTCTGAAAGATTACACACATTTCCCTCTCCAGCATGCACATATCCTCCTGCTGTTAGCCGTTTGCATCCTGCTTTCAGTGGGTCAGGGGTACATACTGCTGCAGAGCTTTCTTGCTAGCTTGCTCCAGCCGTGTGCTGTGCAGGGTATAGGAGCCTATGTTTCCTGCAGGCAGCAAGTTTCAGGGTGGGAAATGCTACTTTTGTATGCTTCTGGGGGGGAAAAATATGTCATTTTCAGCATCTCTGTACAGTAAAAAAAAAAACCAAAACCAACAACAAAAAAACCCCACCCCAGCAAAAACCCAACAAAACAAAATCCCAGACAAATCCAAAGAGGAAACCTTAAAGGAACAATAAACATCATACAGACCTCCTGGGTCACATTTACTTCAAACTGTTTACTTAGGCTGCAAAAATATCAGTTCATGGTATCAGCTCAAGGCAAACTCATCTGGTCTGGTGGTCCTCTTTAATCATCTTTCTTTTCTAGTTTTGCCTTCTCTCTTTTTTTCCTGCATTCCTCTCTGGCATCAGAGGATCCCCACTGTCACCATTCTGCTTCTCTTCTACTGGTGCCACAGACCAGTCTTGTCTGGGGGCTCAGACTGGTCTCGCCTCTCTGATCTGCCTCCATCCTTCCTGGTTAATTGCTATTTCCTGTGTGTTTTCCAGGGCTTCTTTTGAAATAAGGTCCTGTGAGAATCCTGAATGGTGTTTCTATTTGGTATCTTACTGAATGTCAGCATGAACCTATGTGGAAAAAACCCGAACCTGTTCGTTATGGAAGCTCAGTTAATTGGGGATGTTTAAAGGGAAGCTTGATAGCACTTGCCCAGACATGGAAGTGAGTTATGGCGCCTGAAGAGGAAAAGCCATGAGGAATCAATCTTAATTTAGTACAACTTAACACCGTGCTTGTATTTTTGTCTACTTGAGGGCAAGAGATAACATGTCTAAGCTTCCCAGTGTGACAAAAGCAGGCACAATTTGGAGAAGGTGGTGCAGATGAGAGCACAGAGCCCTGTTGCTCTGCAAGCACGTGTCTGAAAGACCTCTTCTGTCCCGCTTCCCCTGCCTATGTAGGAAGTGTTGCTGGAAAAGCTGTCAGGATCCCCAGGGTTCAGAGCTGAGGAGGCTTGCAGGGAGCGCAGAAGGCATCCACCAAAGCTGCTTCCCAGTGGCTGTGAAAATAAGGAGTGGTAGGGCTACGGGCAGCCACATTGACCTTTTTTTCTGTAAAACAAAGAATTCTGGTGTATCTTGTTAGACAAGGGTGGGAGAGGAAGAGGACTTTTGTCAAAGACTGCAAGAAGCTGGCTTTTCTATCAAATCTAGATTTTAAAAATCGGAGATTGTTTGCAGAGGTTTTTTTGGTGATTAATGTTAGCAATCCAAATTCTTGTTTCAGTGGACATTCAAGCAGAGATATGCAATAGATACAGAATTATTTAATTGTTTTGCTAGAGGATTTAGTTATTCAAATCTTGGTTTTCTTCATGCGTTTCTACAAGCCAGGGCTTACTTGGGTGTCCTAGAATAACTGTGTTGACACATGTAGCCTGGGTGAAGAGCCCTTTCTTTCTGAATTACCTACCTCTGCTTTCAAAGCTGATCATGATAAATCATAGTTAGAGGCTCGTTCACCATAGTTCAAACCCTACTTTATTCTGAAATACTTTGATGTGTAGACAAGCCCCTAGGAAACTCTTTTTGTTTGAAAATAAATCTCCTTAATTTATTAGCCCTTGCATTTTGTCCTTGTACTGAGAAATGAATCCTGTTCCTTTAAGGTGTTTCTTTGTTTTGCTGTGCTTTGCAGACTGTAAGATGGCACATAGAACTACAACCGTGGGCAAGTCCAACCCCTTCCCTCGACAATGAGGCCTTGAGGTTCCTGAAGTACATTAGCACTTCTCAGGTAGGTTTTTCATTTTGGTCTCCATTTAGAAAACAGTTTGCCTGGCACAGGCTGTTCCCTCTCAGATAAGGAGTTAACCTCACAACAAACTGATTTTGAAAATGCTTTATTTCTATAGTGTAGAATGCTTAACCTAGCACTGATGTTCAACATGAATGTAAAGGTCAAAACAGGGTAGAAATAATGCATTATTTCCTTGCTTTCCAGATGGGTTTGTGTCCTGATAGTCCTGATAGACTGGAATTCCAGACGTGGTTCTTCTCTCTCAGACGTAGAAAAGTAGAGAGCACTCTGTAATGAGAGAGCTGTGTGTTCAGCCATTCCACTTCTCAATAAGAATGTGATAACCATTTTAGCTAAAATGCATTTGAGGTTCCCAGTAAAATGAGAGCAAGGCATCAGTCCCTAACTTGGACAAGTTGTCCCAGTAGAATCCTGATATTTTAAGGACAAAAATGATGACCTGGAAAATTAGGGGTTTTATGTGCTTTTTCAAATGATGACATTTCCAAATCTGGATTGTGTTGGCAGATACTTCCAAGGCCCAGCACATGTGGAAATTGGGCCATCATGTCTTAATGGAGGCATCACTTCTGTGTAACAGCATTTATGCATGCATTTTGGGTAATAAAAGATGGAAAAGATGCTGAATGCTGATAATTCTGACATGGTGTCTGCTTTTGGTACCCAGGCCTATCAACAGTTGACCCGTGAATACAGATTTAACTATGCCGTTGCTTACTCTGGAGAATAGAAAAAGCTTCAGGTGCTCATGTCACTGATGTGTCATTCACGTGAAATTCTTTGTTAATGCAATGCTTTCAAGGCTGAGATGAGATTCATTTGAAACACATCTAAAAATACTCAGCTCTGCCGATGGTGTGGTAACTGTGAGGGAAGCAGCATGTTCACTTGTCTTCCAGTTTCTTTCCAGTGGGTACCTGGCTAAATGCTCAAGAAAATGACATCTCTGCCTTCGCTCCTGCCAGCACTTGAGAGGGCAGGAGGCGACATGATGCATGTGGAGACAGCAAGAGATGTGTGTAAAGCTCCTTGTTCTGTTGTACAGAAGTTTATGCTGTGGCAGGCATGTTAAGCTCAAAACGCCCTTCTTGGTGACTTAATAAACTGTGGCAGATGCTGCTAAACTCCTCTAGTTGGGTCAAAGCCTACAAGGACATCAATTAGCAGAGAGTTTATTGCTTCTGACACACTAATCAAGAAGTTTTGTTCCCAGAGTAACTGGCCATGGAGGGGGACGCACGAACATAAATGAAAACAAAAAAAGAGAGAAATCTTCATTCCTGTCCTGGAAGATTTTGTAGATTAATAACTGACAGGATACACCATGATTGGTTAGAGCACTTCTGGAAATGGGATCATCTTATGTAGATGAGCATGGGAGCTCATTTTCCTTGTTTGCTGAGCAAGTGTTTACTAATTACTGTGCCTGAGTTCAGCTGCCTGTCATTAGTGTGGAATGTCTCGAACTGCTACATGGGGAAGATGCCATGTCAGTAGGGTCGGGGTGTGTCCAGAAAAAGCTTTTTCAATGCTGGTATCTAATGATCAGAAGAACTATGTTATGTGTATGGCAGTAATGAACAGAAGCCCAGAACAGGACGTGAGCTCAGAGCATCAGGGTCTGTAAATCATGCAACAGGCTGATGATGGTGCTGAAGGCAGAGTTCTGTTCTTTTTATTGTATTTTTTTTTTTATTTTTGATAGCAAGAGCTACTAAGTAGCAAGAGCTGTTAAAAATTGTTCCAAATTCTGAGTGTTGTAATTGCTCATAATGCCATGAGTCAATTATGTGGCAGCATTGTAGAATCTTAGCTCTCTGTAGAGAGCACATTATTCTTCTGTGTCTTAAAATTAGTGCTTGTTATTGTAATGCCATTTATTCCTTGATTGTTATGTGACTGAAGGGAAATTGGTAATGGGGTGCAGTGCAAATCATTGCTTAAAACTTAGTGAATCCTGAGAGCAGCATGAAGAGATGCTATATTAGCTTTTATGAATTTTCCATGGGAATTATGAGCTGAGCAGGAGCAGGGAGGTGGTGATGCAGTGTGTAGCTTTTTGGATGTAATTCTTCAGGTAATGATCTTTCACAGCTTAAGATTGTTAAAGAATGAGAGTTTTATTTACTTACAATAAGGCACATGGTGTGCCTGCCACAGCAAAAGCTGCCTTCCAGTTTTTACTCCACCCCTGTGTAAAATTGTTCCATTTCTGTGGTTCTAGGTGGGGTCAGACAATGTGCTTTTTAGTTTGGCTAAAACCAAGAGCTGAGCCTGGGCAGCCTGCTGTACAGGAAGGAAGGAGCAAGTTGAGAACAGTGAATGCAGGACTGATGTTTAACCTGGTTTTGTCTCTACTAGTGTTCTTTACATCATTTCTATTGTTGGCTCTCTGGCAGTGCTAGCTCCCATCCCTGCTGCCAAGGTTGGTGCTGGGCCCAAAGAACAATTTTTTGTCATGATGGCTCAGCTGGGTTCCCGCACCTCTTCTCTGTCTCTGCTTTCCTAGCTGCATGTTCGCAGCCTGTGCCCTGCAACCCCTGAATTTGATGGCCAGGCTGCATGTGGTTTGAAACGCCCTTCAACAACCAACTGTAAGCTGGTGCTAGTGCAGTGCAGCCCAGCCCCTCTTGGGCTGAAGCAGCCACAGCTTTCATGTTTGTCTTCTGCTTCCTGCTACCCCCTTACTGCTGCTGTGGTGACAGCTGTACACATTGCACTGGCTTTCCACTGCCTGATGTGCCCTGGCTCCTGAGTGCTGGAAAGGCTGCAGCACACCTCAGCTCCATGCCTGCCTTTTCCAGACAGATATGGACAGGCAGAGCTGGTGCTGCAGGCAGGGGCTCCTTTGTGGGGTGTTACTCACCCCACATATGCCATAGCATCGCTGGCTTGGTCACTGCTGCGTTTCTGAACAGCATGTTATAGTCCTTGCTTTCTTGTCTTTATGAGGACGTTGACTTACAGTGTTCCTCCCTGCAGAGGAGGATGATTTCTCAGTTTAGTTAAGCACTTGCTTAAATCCCTTTGTTGTTGGAGAGGGGATGTGTTGGGGTAATGATCAAATCCCTTCTGGAACTGAGATCAAGGACATTCTAGATAACGTATACAGCGTACATTGCAGTGACGCTGCAACTTGATTACAGTCTTGAATCATGACGTGATTTTAGCATTATTCAGGATGCAGAATCCACTCCAAGGTTTGAAAAGAAAAATAATGATTTTAATGCTGGAAGAACTTTTTCTTTGTAAAATTGATTTTGGGTATGGTACTAATTTTTTATTTGCTTTTCAAAGCATAATTATTTGCTTTTCAAATTGCGTTGCTCTCTGGGGCATTATATAAACCTCAAATTTCACCAAGCAGAACAGATGATCAAGGAAAAAAATCATCACATCTCCATAGCTGTGTATGAGATTGACAATTAGATTTAAATAAAACCAATTAACATTTTCCTTCTTTCTACTTTTTCCCCAGAAGGCAAATTAAAAACAAATTAGAAGTCCTGCCTTAAAATGAAACATCCTTTGATTTCAACAGATTTCATGTGAGCACATGAACCTGAACAGCCTGAGAGGGTACTCTGAAACTGCAAAGAAGCCCTGGTCTGTATGTCTTGATGAGAGGTTTGGCCTCATTCATCGAATCAGAAGCAAGCAATGCCGTCTATATTCTCTTGGGTAAGTGCTCTCTTTAAAGACAGCAAATTGTTTCATGACACCTAGCTTCAAAAAGCCCTATAAATGCAACATAGGCTGCAAACCTTTCTCCATGGGGGTCTGTGTTTTCCTTTGCTTTTCTAATGTTATGAAAACAAATTGCTTAATGGTGAGTGGTAGTTCACATAGAGGAAGATGGAAATTAATGAGATAAACTGAGAAACCTACAGCATCTTCCCTGAGGAAAAATGACTTGCATAATTGTCAGGTACTTCAGCAGCATTACTTATAAATCTTCATTAACTATCCCTGGGACAAAATAGTACATTTCCATATGAGAGTGTGTTTGCTAAGCACTTCAGGGGTGACATGTGCTGAGGTGATGATAATAATAAAGTCAGTTGCGGCTTTATTTTAAAATGTTTGTAGTGTTTATGACGTTTACAGCACTTGAGATTGAAGTTTTCACTCTTCACAAAACAAGTGCATTCACAGGTAGTAAAACCACAAGTGCAGCCTGTTTGCCTGCTATTAAAACACTGCTTCCTGGGAGGATGAGGGAGGTCATCAGGCCATACTGGCCTTTTGCATTACCCATCAGTGCACAGGTGCATTAGGAGAATGATTGCTGGGCTCTGGAGCTCGTGTCACACAGATCACCGCATGGCTGCTTCCTAATAAAACTGACTTTTCTGTCCTGAGAGCCAGCGTTAGCTTAGAGGTGTATTGAAAGGCTTCATCTCCCTCCAACCAGTGCAGGTTATTCCTGTGATTTTGCTGCTGTGGGTTTACAAGTGGTGGGTAGCAAGGAGCTGTGTCTGAGTGGCATTTCTCAGTGATTAGCACATGGCAGTTAATGCCAGCAATTAATGTAGAGTGCACTGCGGTCAGAGGGAGTGTTTTCTGTTAATTTGGGTAGGCTTATATCTGGATCAAGCTTATATTGAGCTGAAAAGACCAAAATCCTCAGAGAGTGAGCGGCTCTCAGGTTTTGTTCAGCTGCATTGCTCCATGGCAGATCAATACCATTCCCCTTAGAAACAAATCCCATATACTGAAAGCAAATTCATCTCAACTATTGTTGCTTTTTATTTTCTGAACATTCTTTGCAATGTATTTCAAATTATACTTACCTGGTTTTAATGCAAAATACAGGTTTAATTCCACCTCCTTCCTTTCCCCTTCAGTTTCTCACATTCCTGTGAGTTAGGAGAGACCTGACCATGCTAATGTCCGGATTTACCTGCTTGAGGCTCCTTCTAGTAGTCAGTAGGGAGAGGCGGGCACATTCAGGTGGAAAATCAGCTAAGCTAAATAACATTTTGAAGATAGGTACAGCTTTCCTTTGCTTGTAGAAGAAGAATGTGGCTGCTGACTTTAGATGTCTTGGCAAGGTACTCAAAGTTCAGTGGAATTAATCTAGCCCTTGCCCTTCAGGTTACATAACCATTAATATTAGACCTGAGCTCCTGTATTAAATGTCCCTCTTCCTTTTTGCTATAGACCAAGTGTGGGTTGAGAATGGTTATTTTTGTTGAATTAGCCAGTAGGCACAATGCAAAGTTGATTTCATCTGTGCTAGGAAATGCAGATTTGTCACGAAGCTGACCAGCACAAAGGTAACTTTCTAATGGTTTTTAACAAACCTGAGCTGAACCCAGGACATGCATGTATGCAGTGCTTTATATGTTGTGCTGGTTTAGGCATGCTGCAAGGATCCTGAATGACAGATTTGCTGTACTGATGGAACAGTAGGGCTTAGCAGAGATTGAAATTGATGTTGGCACAACAATCATCAGACACACATGTGCAGTAAATACCCAACCATGATGCATCACATGAAACAGCTAAAAAATAAAAGGAAAATATTTGAGGTTAAGGAGGAGCAGTCTTCAATCCTCCAGTTTACTTCTGCAGCCTTTGGAGCACAATTCTTCTCTCAAACTCACTTCCTTTAGTTTATGACAGGCAGAAAAGTAATCTTGTTCCAAGTAAGACGAAAATCCCCTTTAAACATTTTTGTTATCTCATACACTTCATAAAGAGCAGAGGGGGAGCAGCTGCTTCCAATGAAGAACATTCTCTGTGGAGAGGATGGAGGGAGGACAAATGTGAAAGTTCAGTGCGGGTGTTACTGGGAATCCTGAATTAAATCCATATATCATTAAAAATGGAACAAATCATACTGCGTAGGCGTTGCCTTCTTGAATTCAATAGAAGAGGTTACTTGTGAATGGGAGTGAGAAGCATCTGAAACATCTGGAGATCTTTTTGAATTAGTATTAGTTGCTTCCACTACTAGGAGGCAGCAATGTTTTTGCTTGGGTGACAGGATTTCCCAGTATGATACATAATTGCAATATGCATTAGTGAGCTCTAGTTATTAGTGCTAAATCTGCTTAGATTAAGCTAAGTCTGTTACAAACACCACAGGCAGGCACTCAAGCTGGGATGATATAAATAGGATTTCACAAACTTACCAGTTGAGCTTTAGAGTCTCGCTGCAATACTGTATAGGTGGATCTTAAAGTGTAGGGGCTTTAGGATCCAGGCAGGGGATGCTTCTTTTTTCCCAAGCTGCAGAGCTTGGTTATCTTCCTTTGAGAAAGAACAGGAGGAACACCACCACAGAAGGGGAGAGGTTCATGTTTTTACAGCTCTGTCCTGTGGTCTCTGTGGGAGCTGGAGTACCTGCGGTTATCAGGCTGGATCAGCTACAGGTGTTCACTAGAGCTGTGCTGGAGGAGACAAAGCAGCTTTTGTGCCACCTGCACGCTGGCTGCGCTTCAGGGTGATGTGGGGGCTGGTGTGATGCTCCAGTTCGGTGCAAGGTGCAGCCCAGTGTTTATTCCAAGTGGGAAGCTCTGTGTGCTGTGACCCTCTGTGAACCCTGGGAGCAGGGGACAGCCAAGGGACATTGCTCCCTGCGGTGCTGCGCTCTGTCCTGGTCAGCATCCCTGCCCTGCTGCTGGCTGGGAGCAGTGCCAGCAAGCCCTTCCTTTCCACTGGCACGCAGGCTGGGAGAGCTGTCCCGCAGCTGCTGTTTCTGCTGCTTTTGAAAGCAGCACCTCTACCCCCATTGCAGGGGACTGCATGCAACTGCCGGCTCTGAAACTGAGCTCCCTTCTCCTCTGCAGGAAAAATAGGTCAGTGTACTTAGCATTTTTTTATTTTGCTGTTGCTGGAGGCAGCAGCTGCTCTCTCCTGGTGATGGGGAAGGGCCTCTCTAGTCTTCTCTGTGTGACCTCCATACCTTTCTTTTAAAATCGTGGTCCCTTTTTCAGTAACACAAAACCTGTCTTAGGAGACGTCATTTGTTTACCTCTTTTCATGCTGTGTTATCCCTTAGCATGATCGCGTGTGAGCCAGGAATTTTACAAACCAGTTCTTTTGGAGATGACCGTATTTTCTCTCCTAAATATTTGTTGTTGGCTACATCTCTCATCAGACGTGAAGTTGAGCTGTTAGCTAGAGTGTCAGAAGATATATCGGCACCCTCTTCACTGTCATTATTTTCTTTTCTCTGTTTTTCACCACTGTGAACCTCCCTGTGTAGCCCATGTGAGTAGCAATCTGTTTGGAGGCGGCCTAAAGTTTGTCTACATCAAAAGCATCTGGTCCTCTATATTGTACCAGCTGGTATGATTTGAAGTGTGTCACGGACACATGTGTTTGTCAGTCGCTGGTAGGCTCATCACTCTAATGCTGTAACTGTCCCCAACAATTCACATGTTGTTCATTTCTAGCCAGCTTCTCATTCCTAAGGGATTACACTAGTCTTTGTCCATCAGTGTCCCTTTTGTAGAAAGCCACATGCAAGTGAATATGTCAATTCACTTGGTTAACTTCTGAACTTTTTTACTAATGTGTGTTGAATTTATTAAAAGGAAACTCCTCTCTTTTCCTCCTACGCAGCTGTACAGGCTGGAATCCTGTGAAATACTGTACTTAAAAGCATGCCGGGCTGTTTTTGCAGACCCTGTCTTCCCCTGCTTTCCCAGGGTGCCTGAAGGAGAAGATGGTTGAGGAGAAGACTTTCTAATAAGGCATCATTACACTGTGCTTAGCCAGTATCACAGCAAGTGTCATACCGTATTGGAAACCTACAAAACATACGTTCTTCCCAACATTGTTTGATGAATTGGGTTCATTTTAATTTACCAGTGTGTCATCTATGGAAAATGTTTAGTGCTGGCTTAATGGTCATACCATAGTGTATCATGTTTTAAACTGTATTGTGTTTTACAGGTTGATGCAAATAGACAGATTTCAGACTCACACCGTTTCTTAGGATAATTGTGGTGTAGTGTAGCAGGTGCTCTGACAGTACTCCTAAGAGTAGTGCCATGTAAAGGTCTGTGTATGATAGATAAATGCCATGCTGTTAGTACATAGTGGATATTCTCAATTAGTACAATTGTTTGAAGTGCTGATTTAAAAATCTTGAGTCTCTTCCCAGCGCTATGTGTGTGTATATCCAACAGCATAATTTTGATTAAGTTTAAGGTTTCATGCATGATTTGAACCATGTTTGGAACAAGCTTGGAAGAGTAGGAATGAGGAGGACATCCTATTTTATGCAGTAGGGATGGCCTGTGGTCCAGACATGTGGTTGTAATGGTAAATACCAGAATTTTGTAGTTTTGGTGTACCCTATGTGAACCAGTGGGCTGTAGGAAGTGGGAATATGGCATAGCCTTGTAAAGTACATCTTCTCCTTCCTGAGACAGGGACTGAGACAACAGTGCTGTACAATGAGGCTATTAATTTTTCTTCTTCTGTGGGGCCTTTGCCAAATTAGCAGCGATTTTCTCTGAAGTTGTATAAAAGCTCTGCTACTGTTGTGAAGGAGTCATTTTTAAGATTTGCCTTTTTATCTGTGTCTTCCTGTGCACAGAGAAAGAAAGGCATATGGTTCCTGTGTCAGTATTGTATAAATTTTAAATGTATTTGTTCTTCTGCTTATGGCTTGGTTATTGGAAGTCTGTGCAGTGGGGACTAAGGAAAGTTGTAATCTTGTCAAGAAAAAACAAATTGAAAATAGAGGAATATATATAGAAAAAATATGAATAGATGAATAATGACAGCACAAAGGGTCTAACATTTAATTTACTTTCCTATAAATGATGTCAGCTTCTGAATTACAAAGAAGCTCTTGGAAAGGTTATCAGCCTGGCTAAAAGTGGTTTAGTTCTTGCCTTGAAAGGAGCTGTTCATTCTAATTGTATGCAGTGTATAGCTTGAATTTTCTGGTCAGGTTAGTTCAGCCCATTGACTTCAGTAGTTTAATTCGGTAAATTAAAAATGTCATTTAAAGTTTCTTAAGGTCTATTATGAATGTGACATTGGGGAAAAAAACACATGTTCTTTTAACTGCCTGTTATCTAACTACTTATTTCAAATCTTCAGTAGCTATTACTGTGGACCATTAGCTTTATTTCTGGTTGCCTCATCAGAATTAGGGTTAGATTATGTTCAGTACTGTGGATCTATCCCAAGAAGGAGCACAACAGATCTTCCGCTTTGGTTCAGAAACAAATACATTGGCTTTTACTATGAATCTTCAGAATGTCCTAGTTCTTTTTGCAGCATTAATAGTTACATCTTTCTGCTTTTGTAGGCTAGGCAACGATGACAACCAGTTTGAGACGAGCATGGCCAACAGTGGTTGTGAGGTGCATCGCTTTGACCCTAGCATCAAATCAGCACACATTCAGGAGGGTCGGCATCTCTGGTATCATCGCCTGTCCATTGACTGGAGGGATCCCAATCCAGCCATTGCTGCTCATAAACTTCACAGCAACACGAAGAAGCTGGGCACAATATTGAATGAATTTGGACATCAGAAGGTAAGGACTCGGGGCTCAGGTTTCTGACTGCAGGATTAGCTGTTGGGAAAGCTGCAGAACTTCCTCCTTGCTGTCTGAAGAGTTCAGGCACTTTCCAAGGTTATCTCCTGACAGTGGATCTTTCTTCAGCATTACTTGTAATACATTTCTTGGAGGGGTGTCTTTTCTGTCTTGCTTTTTCTGTCTGCTGATGACAGCCACATTGATTTTAAAACACTAGCCATATACTAAATACTTTCCTCCTCCTCCCTTCCTTTTCCCTTCAACAAGCTGGTGACATTGGGTGCTAGTATTTTGAGTCCTGTGGAACTTCTGGTCTTTGCCTGAGTATGAGCACTAAGCTACTTATGCAGCCAAGTTTATAAAGAGTAAAAAAGAAATATTCGCAACAATAATTAGAAGAGAAGAGGTAATGGATGGGTTGTTTACATTCTCAAGGTCACTTGTCCTAATTACGGTCATCAACGACAAAAACATCCTGTTTTGAAATTGGCAGCAATCTGTGGGTTTTTTTTAAACATTTTCCAGTTTGTTTTTAGGGAACTGTAAAGACATTAGAAATTTTCAAGTCTCAAATAACTGTTGCCAGAATACATTAGAGGAAGTTCCTTAGGCTGCTTTTAAGAGAGTTTTTCCTTCAGAGGATATACAAGCATGAATTCAAATGCTAATATACTTCTTTGCCTGAAGCTAATTCTGCTGCCCTTTTCTTTTTTTGCGCCCCCCCCCCCCTTTTTTTTTTTTAAGAAATAGACAGCCTGAGCTAAGGAGAAGCTTTTCCATAAGATTTACAAAGCAAGCAGTGAAATGTTTGTTTGGTTTGTTGTTATAAAATGCAAGATGTCCTTTTCAGTTCGCTTCTTGCTTTTCTTTAGTATTTTCTTTTGGTTCAGCTCTACTGATTGGACCGTTTTGAAGATAAGAGCAGAAAAAAGCTTTTTTCTACTTCTTAGTCATACTGTAACTATACTAGGCTGTGCATTAGTGAAACATCTGGGGAGACAGAGATGGCTTTTCTTTGACGTGTGCCTTACATTGAGTGTTTTGATTTTAGAAGAATTAGTCACAGAGCAAATGATTAATGGCCTGATCCAGAAAAAGCACGTGAGTCTTGTGATATACCAGACCTACTGAGAACAGTCAGTTCCCAGGTTATCATGGTAATACAGAGTGATTGTAAGACCTTCTGTGAATGAGAAGGGTGTAGCTATGAATTCTCGGTATATACCTTTCTGGGTGAAAGTCATCTGACATGAAAACAGCTGGCTCACGCTAGCCAAGGAACATAATGCACGTTACACATGCAATCAGGCTTTGCTCTAGCTGCATACACACAGCATAGGCTTTGGTGAAGTAGGTTGGCACATTATGAACACTGTATATAACCTCTTGCTCTATTAACATTCAGGTAGCACCCCTGTGCAAATTATGACATTAGTGAAGTGAGGAGCTGACTTTCTGTCAGTGTGGATAAAGCTGTTATACACTCTGCAATCTTCTGTTACTTGTGAAATACCTGAGTGGGCTGACCCTCCTCACATTGTTCTGTTTAGTTTTTCTTTCATTTGGAAGGCAGCCTGAGAAGTTGTATGTCACGTAAAGACACCGATAAACTCCAGTTTATTAAGAGGACATTGAAGTAAAAACTGTGACATTCAGGTTTTCATTCTTCCAGTGAATGTGAGTGGAATGTTCCCTTGACTGGTTAAATAAGTTAATTCAAAACAGTTTCACAGAATATTTTCCAAAGCACTTTTTTTTTTTTTCCAATTAGAAAGTTAAAACATGCTCTTCGTCCCATTCTTTTTAATTTTAAAAATCCTTCCACCTAACCTCAAAGTCGTTCCGTTACCACTTCAAGGCAGGAATTCCAGGCAGCTGCATTTGAAGTTAATGCTTCATTTTCTCCTTGCTTTTATTCTTTATGATTTGGGACTTGATCCAAGACCCTCCAAGTGATTGAGACTATTTCCGCTGATGTCAGGGACTTTGGAGTGAGCTCATGAAGAGAGGATAGACAAGGCCTCTTCTAATTCTTACTATCGTAGCTTTGAAAAGAAAACGTGGTTTTGGGGGTTATGTGTGCAAGGGAATCACGTAACTTGAATGGACTTGTTTACATTCTGGCCAGGATGAGAGCATACCTGCTATTCTGCAGTCAGTACTCATGCACAGAACCTCATCCACATAAAGAGAAACCCATCCTGATACTATGGCAAGAAATACAAACAGGTTTTTGGTGTTAGAGTGGATTTGAGGAAAGATCTTTCTAATTGTCTGTGTGGCATAATAGTCCTCAATTCTCTGGGGAATGTAAATAGCCTGGAGGTAGAGGACTTATCTGCTACTATATTAGGATAAGACTGACAAAAGAAACATGTAGTCAGAGTATTTGGGGGAACTGTTAGAGTGTGAAATCTTTTAAGCCTTGGAATAATCTCCAAAGGATGTCATGAGAGTCCTATTTCCTAGTACACAAATCTCAACCGAGAATTTACTGGTGTATCTTCTAAGAAGAGCAGTATTTTATTTTCCACAGGAAAGGATAAAGCTGTAAAAATTGATCCTTCTCATCTTCCTTCGCTTCTTTCTACCATTTTTTTGCTGAACGTGCACACCCTGTAGTACACTGCTGATAAACAGTGCAAGAAGTGGAGAAAGCCACTGAATACACAGGATTTTCTGTCTTATTGCAGTAGAGTTCAACTTTGTAAAGGCTCTTGCTTTCATATTCTCTGACTACATACTGGGATGAGGATGCTACAGTGCTGATGTTCCTTGTGAATTAGTGATAGGTGGATGGGGAACTTCATACAGAGTTGCTGGATTATTCAATTCAGGAGGGATCTTGAGAGGCCTGTAGTTTAATTCCCTGCTCAAAGCAAGGCCAGCTGTGAAGTCAGACGAGGATATTCACGGCTTTATCCACTCTGGTCTTGAAAACCACTGAGTTTTCTCCAAAATGGACACTGCACAATTTCTCTGAGCCAGTTGTTGTCCTGCTTGACTGTCCATTGTGAAGACGTTTCTCCTTCTATCCAGTCTGAAAGCCCCCAGTTTCAATTTATGCCTGTTGTCTCTTGTCCTGCTTCTATGCACTGCTGAAGAGGCTGTCTCTGCTGTCTTGATGACCTCTTGGTAGCTCCTACAGACTGATCCATCATCCAAGGCCATCTCCTGCCTAGGCTGAACAAGCCCCATTCCCCAGTCTCTCCTTGCAGGCAAGTATTGCAGTCCCCAGCTATCTTGGTGGCTCCCAGCTGAGCTCACCTCAGTTTGTCTGAGAATATCATTGTCTGTCTTGTGTCGTGGGGACTAAAACTGGAGGTAGTATCTAGATGCACTTTCACAATTTGCATTACTTTGCAGCATAGTTCAGCAGTGGATGAGACGGTTACTTGGAAACAAATAAAGCTAGAAAGGAGAATCTCGGAATGCAAAGTAAAACTTTCATTTTGTCAGGAAGTGCTCATAGGTGTAACTTTCAGGGGGCTACAGGCATTCAACTCCTGCCATTCAAGTCATTGAATAGTGTAAGAGACCAAACTGTGTCATTGTTTACCATGGAAAGAAACACAAGCCAATCTTCAAGTCCTGATTTTGATTTGAAGGCTTTAATTTACACTGGCTCTTCACAAAGATTTTTTTTTTTTCTGTGACAACCTGGCTAACAGGTATCTGCTTCATGTTATTGAACAGGTTAGATTTAGGGTTTCAAAAGGAAAAACCTCCTCACTTTCACCTGTTATTTAATACTCGACACTTTAAAACACTACAGCCTGAAGCCATTTTGATTAATAACCTCATCTCCTCCTGGGCAAGTAATTTATCACTTGCTCCTCTCCTAAAGCAGATACAATAGAGTCTATTTCATGCTGCACTTACAGTTCTGTGAGGACTAGTGTGAAAGGGCAAAGATTGAAGAAAATAGATTTACCATTTTGGTTTGAAATTGGCTCTGTTTGTAGTATACAAATAAATATAAAAGTCCTGGGAGAAAACTGTATAACAACTTAGTTATGCATAGAGATTTGATTAACAAACACAAAATTAACTCTCCATATTCAAGTTTTGGAGCAAGCAAATGCATGCAATTACTCTTTGCCAGGCACACCTCAGGACTGCAGGGATCAGAATAGTCTTTTGAATTCTTTACCCTGCCTAACAGAATCATTTAACTTTGGTTATCCCTTGCAAGAGTAGGCTTAGGTAAGGCTCAGGGAGCGTGGCAGTTAGTGTGAGTTATGTTCAGTAAAGAGCTGCCATGCTCAAGTCCAACGTGTGGATGCCACTGGTGTTTATAAACTCCACTCAGCTGCCATTTTGACTCACATAAGGTCCTCAGTACTGGCTGATGAGTGCCTGCAGACTGGTTTATGTCCTGATGTGGAAGTCTGACCTTGGGATGAGAAGCCAGGAGCTCAGAAGCCCAGGAGCTCTTGCAGGGAGGTGAGTCCTTGTCATTGTTGCTGCTGCAGCCAGAGGACAGCCCCCTTTACCTTGCTGGAGCAGAAGGTTCAGATCTGTGCTTTGCTACCTTTTGTTTAGCATCAGAAAGACCAAATGAGACCAGATCTTTTGAATCACTGCATCATACAAATCCTTAAGCAAATGTCTGGAGTTCAGTCTTGAGAGGGATTTTTTCTTTTCTTTTTTTTTTTTTTTTAAATCTTTGCTTTATTATGCTTATTTGGGGCTTTTCCAGAATCTCAATTCTAGAAGGAAAAATCCCCCCTTCATCTGATTTTTAGCCGCATTAATTTCACATCCAAGTTTGCTTGTGCAATCAATGATCTTTAGGCTTAAGTGGCCCTTTTTTCTGCAGCTGTTATTTACCATTCAGATATATTTGTACCATCCAGATATAGTTGTGAAGAACAGCCCTTGTTTTGGTAGGGTTATCACACTGCCCTCTCTAAGTCTTCTTACATGAGACATCCTCTATTTCCTATAACATCTTATTAAGGTTTTGTTGCCCTTCTGCAGCTGGAGCATCAGAAATCAGTCCTATTCAGAAGTCCCAATGGGGTCTCTGCTAAGGCTCATGCTGTGACTGCCTCATTTCCCTTTCTCCCCTGGAAGTGTCTGCACTGCCACTGCTTGTCATCTCGTTTGCTTTTATGTAGGCGCATCGTACTGTCTCTTTGTTATATCAGTTTCTGCATGGCACAGAAGAAAGAGTTTTGTCCCAGAGCACTGATATTTTTGAACTGTAAATGGCTGATCCTGGCCTATTTATAGTAGAAGTAACTGCACCATAAAGTCCCACTTTAGCACCAGATGCTTTTGCACCAGGCAGATTTTGGACAACTTGGTCTAGTGTGAGGTGTCCCTGCCCATGGCAGGGGCGTTGGAACTAGACAATCTTAAGGTCCTTTCCTATTCTATGATTCTGTGTAATACCATAGCTGTAAGAGCTTATAGTCTAAATAAATGACCTGCTAGGCGGTGGAGGAGCATGGAACTCGCCTTCATTAAATTTCTACATTTGAGATAACTGTTGAGGTCCTCAGAAACTCAAGGGAAACCGTTAAATTGCAGTTCATCTCCTTCAAGGGCAGATGTTTAAAACAGGCTGGACCTGCACATCTCAAATTGCCCTTCAGAAGTTCCAGTTCTTCTCTGGAAGGGAGTTTGGATAACTGTTTTGGGTTTAGATATCTAAGGCTGGGTGAGATGCATCCAGTCTTTGAGTGGCTTGTCCACAAACTCAGCTCTGTGTTCAGCATCTGCCTGCCTGAGATGCTGTCTCTACTGAGCATCTGTTTGACAAGTCCTGAGTTCGGGACTTCAGAGTCTTGCAAACCGGTCTCACACCTGATTTCCATGCTGGTTGTGCTGAAAGGGAGAGCGCTGGAGATAACAACGTGGGCAAGCTAGCCAGAAAATGTAAATTTTTTATTTTTTTGGTTTTTTTAAGTCATCCCATTAAAGCAAAAGCTCAGAGTGCTGGACAGCACCTTATTCTACAGTAACCATCTGCCTCTAGCTCTGTAATTTGATTTATGAGTTCTTGCAAGACTTATTGCCTGTAACACATGCATTCAGTCCCTTTGAGGTTATGTTTGCACATGCTGGGCCATATTCATTCTCTGTTTAATATAACCAATTTCCTTGGAGTTACAGGAAAGCTGCAGTTTAAGCACTAACCATTGCCGAGTGTGAACCTTTTGTTTGGGGGTGCATCAGTGAGTTGCTGAATTTTACTCCGTGTGCTGAGAAGGGGCAATCAGACTGGTGCAGATGCTTCCAGCTGCAGGTGGAAATGCTGCCTTCTGTAACCTTGTAATGGTTGCCCCTGAGTAATCTACAAACTCCTGACACAGTGTTTCTTTCCTGGGTGTATATATGTTTTAATTTCAGTGGTAATGAAATCAAGGTGGTAATTGCTCTGTGTTTGCTTAGTCAGCTGAGGCTGCTGTTGCGTGAAGTATTTGAATTGTGATTAGATTGAAGATTTTGGCTGCGAGGAGAAATGGGCTTGACAACCTCATGTTTCTGGAGGCAAAGATCTTTGGACAGTGATTTAGCGCTCACCACCTCTCCCACTCTGTGTTGTATGCAAGGAATGCCTCATACACATTCCTTTACAGGGTTTTCTCTCAGTCTCTTACATCTCCTTTTGCCTCATTTAAATTCTCTCTACCAGGAGCAGTTCTCAAGATATTTTTAAGGATAGTGGTGTTTCTAGGGAGCGACCTGAGGTTCTGTTCAGTGTGCGATTGTCAGGCATGAAGCGAAGATCTTTTTAATGATACTGTTGGCTGAATGTGGTGTGATCCATAGCTTTTTCTTCCGCTAGGAAAAGGACTAGTGCAGTGCCTGAATTGTAATGAAAGTATTTCACTGTGAAACAGAACTTATGCAGGTTATCTTTCAAAAAAAAAAAAGGAGGGGGGACACACACTTTCAAAGCATATTGTTGTCTGCTAAAAATTAGGAAGGAAGGAGGATTGTTTTTTAGGGTTTTCTTTTCTTTTTTTGTTGCCTTTGTTGTGTTTGTTAAGACCCTTCAGAAAAAATTGGGTATTAAGTATCTGCTTTCCCCCAGCTTTACTAGAGGGCTGCACAAGCTGTGTTCAATTCCCAGCACAGTTTGGTGCACTAATGCCATTCCACCTTGTTTTTGACAGCAGCAGCAGCGTTCTGCTATTTCGGTGTCAGTTACATTCAGAAGAGCATGGTACTTGCTGCAGGCACTGTGGAGTCATCATTGGTATGCTGCTGCTGTAAGAAGCCATGCACTCTTGGTCCCCTCCTCCCACTGAAACCAGAGTTTGGCAGGAGCCTGGGGAACCTGCCGTACCTGGTACCAGATGCAGAGCATCTGCTAAGCTCAGACCTGTATTCATGCTCCCCAGCTCCTGCTTAAGCCATTAACACTGGCTTAGGCACAGTCATGTCAATCTGTAGGGTTTTAGTTCAGCCAAGGTACTGAATGTCTGCTCAGGGTGGTGATCCATGACATGACACTGGTTTTATGAGAGTCGAGAGCAATCCTCTTTCCATAAGCATCCTGGTCTTTCTCTGCTACCCATATTTCTTAACAATATCCAGGGAGTAATTCACATTAACAAGTTCTTTAGATAAATGCCCTATCCAGAGCACTCAGGAACTCTATACAAAAAAGTCATTTTCCCCCACACACATTTGTCCCTAGTAGCTCATCCCTCCTCCTGTCACAAATTCTTGTCATTAGAATTGGCCATCTCTTGTTTGATTACTTTCCCCTTAGTGTCTGGATCCTTTCTGGTCTCATTTTTGAGCTGACAGCAGTTTAAGGTATCCGTCTATTCTCAAAAATTTGAAACCCAGAGATCAAAGCCACAGCAGCTCTCCTTTCCTCTCCTCGCTGCCTGTACCAGATGAAATCTGGTACTTGTGCCAGCAGTTCAGCGTGTTGCTTATTCGTGTTTCCAGGAACACACAGCTTTCTTCCTGCCATGTTTGCAAGCAAACAGCAGGGCGGACAGTGAAGAAGGGAGGCAGGTTGGCACCTTGGACCAGAAATGGAATGAAACAGACAGATCACCATGAAGGGGTAAAGTCTTAAAGAACTTTATTGCACTGGCTAGTGCAGATGGGAACCAGGTCCTGCACCAGATTTAATTTGAGCTACTCAGTTATACCAGGGCTTCTTGCATGTTTTCATCCTGCAAGAAATATTCTTTAAGGTGTGGTGAATGTTTGTGAAGATGGGACTCTGAACCTTTTCTTCAATTACTTTTGAAGTCCCCCATGGGCAATGTATTAATAAACAGTAGCAGGTCTTGCCACCAAAATGTTGTCTTCTGTGTACAACCATTTTACGGTAGCCTAAGCCCTCTGTCCCTTGCACGTGTGCACACACTCACAGGTCTTGTGCCTCAGGGCTTCGGGATCAGTTGCTGTTTAACTGTTTGGCTTCTAATGCAAACCTCCTGTGCAGACTGCTGCCTTGTCCCCTTGTAATGTGTTTGTCATATTGCTGCTGGCTTTCACCTTTAGCAAGACTGGGATAATGTTGCTTTATGTAAGCACAGAGCCAGGTCCCACTGTCCTTGCTTGCTGCTGGGGCAACACAAACAGACCACAAATGTTTGTTCCCTTTTAATGAAGAGACTTGAGGGTCCAGCGTACAGCATTTATTCTTTTGAGTAAACTTCCGTTCCCACAGGCGCCCAGCAGTGTCTGGCAGAGAAGATCAAAAGAATAGAAATGAAAGGATTTTCCCCTCTTTGTGGGGGGAGCGGGCAGCAGGCCATCTCCTGTGAGGTTGGATGGCTGAACGTGCTCTTTGCAAAGCAACTCATGTGCTTGGCCAGGGCAGTGTGCGGAGCGGCTGCTCTTCCAGCCTGGGCTGTTGGCTGCTGGTGGAATAAATGCAACATTTAAAATGCCTGTTTGCAGCACGGGCTTTGGGGAGCAGAGCTCTTGCTGGTGATCAGGATGTTAAGTTATTTAAAATCACGGTTTTTGAGGCTCCCTTGTAGGATTTTTCCCACTTGGGCAATATAGCCATCAGATTGAGGGACCTGGTACGGGCACGTTGTTTTCATCTTCTTCTATACAATGGAAGAGCTGTGCAAACTGGAAGAGGTAATATGGTGCAAATGGGAGCTGGGGCACAGTGTTTCTGAGCAGGGATGCATCTTGTGAGCTGCTGACATTCTGAGCAGCTGAGAAGGTCACTGTCTGGGGGCTCATGTCTTCACACTGGCTCCTCACCCTGTTTCCTTTGAGAAAGCACCTCTTCGAGTCCTCAGCTAGTGGTTAGGCCCATTGCCTGCTCTGGAGACTGGTCTGGTTTAAAGACATGGGGAACCAAGATCTTTGATGCTCAGGATTTTTGTGAAGGAAAGGTCCTCTCCCTCAGCATTGTCTGCATGTAGTGCTGGCCTGCCCCATGCTGAAGGCTTGTAGATCCTGGGTACAGGAACCTTGGTCTTGCCAGCTAGAAGCTAGACGAGATGTTAAGCACAATACTGCTAGCCTTAAGGTCATTATAGCATGCTAGATAAACCCATCAAGCCTGTCTCAAAATCAGTTCAGGTTTGGAGACATGTATTATTTTATGACCAGAAGATGATTAATGCATGTGCTGCAGTCTCTGGCTGGTCCAGTGCCCAGTGGGAGTTAAGTCGGGAAGATGCCAAGAACTATTCTCATGGTGATGTTTGTGATGTCAGGAAGGCCACAGGTGAAACTGCAGTCTCCTGACCAAATGCAGCCAAGGAGAAAGGATTTCAGGCCATGCTGGTCTCCCATGTCAGGTGGTAGTTGTTACACCAGAAATTGTTTTGTTCTCTGATAAAGTGGCTTTGAAAAACACCTCCTGCTAGCTAAAAGGCCTCTTCTCTGCCTGTCCACTGGAGCAAGTGGCATAGCTTAGCTGGGCTGGACTGGAGGAGGGGAGTGAGGCTGTCTCCTTTTCTGTGATGAGTCTTCAGAGAGAAATTGCTTCCAGATGGAGAGAGCATGTGGGAAACCTCTCAGCATTAGAGACCAAGGGAGGAAGTGGGGAATAAAAGTGCCAGCTCATCCCCATGCATGGGCTCTACGGCTACGGGAGGGAGTCACTTGGAGTGCCCTCATGGGTCCTCGCTGGGAGTAGTCTGCTGTGGGACAGCATGGGCAAAGTGCCTGCAGTGCTCTGGAGCACACAGCTGAGATTGATGCCTCCTGCATGCACTGGATGGGCTTTCTGGATGGGTACATTTGTCTGGGGCCATTACTGCTTCTGGCAAGCTGTTGCTATACTGATGGAGAAAGTTAAAGAAGTTTTCTTTATATGATTTTTAAACATTTTCTCCAGCTTAAGTGGTAAGCGTAAATGGATTTAATATCCTGCCCCTGCTGTGTAACACTTTCGTGGGAGCACATCACTGAAGCTGGGAGAAAAAAGACTTCTCTATCACTGACAAGGCTGTGGAGGGTCAGTGGTGAGCAGAGGAACGAAGCTCGCCTGCTCTCACTGCCGGTTCTCTGTTTCGGTGATGTGCATATTGTATGAGTGACTTCAACTAGACGGTTTTTCCTTTACTGTAAAAAAAGACCAAAGACAATGTAAGCACCCAGCTGCACAAACTGCAGCTTTGATGCCTTAAGCAGATCTTGAGGATGTGCACAATCTGTCACGTTGGGAGCAAATAATCCCAAATGACACATTTGTCTCGGAGTCATTTTGAAGTTGGCCATACGGACCATCACAGAGGGGGTGTAAATGCGTGTAGGAAGGGAGGGAGGTAATTTGAAGGAGAAGTGCTGCTGTTTGGAGCTGTACATCACTGACGAGTAGTGACAGACTTTTCTCCTGATTTCAGTATCCATATTGCTCAGATTGTGCCCACAGCAGTCCCAGTCTCCCCAGTGGGTGGCTCAGAGAGAGCCAGGATGGTTCCCCCTCCCACTGTTCCTGGGGAGCATGGGGAGAGGCAGTCACAAGTTGCTGGGAGTTTAATTCGCTATTAGGCTGTGTGGCATCCTGTCCGCCATCAGTTACAGCCTCAGCTCAGAATGAAAGGGACTTAACATCCAAGCTATCACCTGCTGGTGAGGAGGACCTGTGGATGCATTTTGAAAGGAAGGAATTATGCTGAAAGGTTGCAGATGGAAAAAGGAAGAAAGAAAGAAGCTATGTTTTGAATAGCCACGCACATAACTTTGCAGATAACAGGTTCTTGAGCTATCAAAATATGAATTTAACAGCTTTTTCTAGAGTTTTTTCTGCTGAAAATAGAGAATTGTATGTAGGTGGAGAGGGGAAAAACTGATGCATGGGCAAGCAGAGTTTATCTTGCTGCACAGTGGATGTCAAAATGGTAACCTGGTATCTGGAAGCTGGAGCAGAGGGTTGTTTCTCACAGCCTCAAATCCTCAGTGTGGCACTGTGATTCAAGGAGGATGGGATGGTTCTGAGCTCCACTCCTCCACCTGAAAGCTGTAACCAGCTCTCCTCTCATATTCCCAGCTTGTGCTGCAGAGCTTCTCCCACAGAAAGGGAGGGATCCTCCTTACCTGACCTGTGCCACATTTGCTGGTTTTGCCTTTCCTGGCTGCTGCTTCCACATGCTGAGTTCATGCTGGAAGTAATACAGCTAAATTGCTTCCTCCAGCTACTCGCTCTCAATTGACTCTTCTCCGCAGGGAGCTTTAAATGGTGCCCACGGGGCAGCGCAGAGCCTGAAATCCCCTGTTAACCCTGGTATTTCAAAAATGATCACGGCAAATAGAGCTCTAATCTCTACTTTAGGAAATGATGCACGGTTGTAACAAGTCATTACCCTAAAAAGAAGAAATGAACCTTCATACAGTATGTGTTGACCTTCACTAACTAAAATGCATTCTTTTTCAGCTGTTTCATATGCTTGGTTGTGAGTGAGGAAAGGCCTTTTTTTTGTCTCCAAGTCTCCAGGTACAATGCTGCAGTGCTTTTTCAAGAGAGCTAAGCTGAGAAAACATTAAAAAATGCACACTTTTTTACTTTTCTGTGATAACCTAGTTAGTTGGTGGAAGATAAGAGGATTTGTGGAAGATAAGAGGAACCAGCTTTAGTCTGTGAGTGCTTGAAATGGGTGGGAATTCACTGCCATCTTTTACCTCCCAGGTGAATTAGAGCTCTGAATTTATAGAGGTGCCCACTAATCCTTTCGCTGGCACTTTGAATCAAGGCATTTGGAAGGTGATAGTGCATTTCTTATCAGTAGTGTGTTGCTTATCACTGATGGTAAATATCTCCTGAGCAGTCTGATCATCACAAAACTTGTGTTAGGTGTTAGCAGGATGCTTGTTATTCACTCAAGATACTCTGACACAAAGCTGTTCTGCTTTATTTTATCCTATCCGTGGCATAAAATGTGGACTTTGGGCTGAGATGGATACCTTGCCTGGAAGGCAGTCATGAAAGTTGGTGGGTAGAGCCAGATGCCTTCCTTCCTCCAGGTCTCTGAGCAGTGCAGGGCACTAAAGGCAACAAAGAGCCTCTGGTTTGTGCGTGCAGCACATCCCCACTAGCCTTGTGTTTCTTTTCTGGTCATTTCAGTATGTATTTAAGTGGTTATTGTGGTAACTCATTTTATCCTACTGAAACATTGGTTAGCAGCCACTTTTTGGATCAATTTTGCAAATACAGCATAGAACCTGCAGAGTGCCTGCTAAGCAGCAGTTAGTGTCTCAAGAGAAAAACAAACAAACCTGGATGATGATTGGAAACATGACCATGGGAAAAAGATATCTTACTGTTGCCATAAAGAAAGATCATGGGAAACCAAAAGCAAACACTGAGAAACATTTCTCCTCCCAACCCCCTCAGAAAATAAAGGGTTTGAATAATTGGTCTTTCAAAGTTACAGAAGTCTGTGGTTTCTGAAGTGCAGCAGCACAGTCCCATGGCAATTGCACCCATGTGGAATCAACTACCTACAAAATTGCATTACAGGTAGAGCTGCGGGTTGCTGTCTGGAAAATAAGTAACCTATTTCAATGTATAAAGGAAAACAAGTGAGCTCAACCATGAAGCAGTCCTCTGTTGAAATGTCATGAGCAGCATCATTTACATTCGGCCTCCCCTTGAACCCAAAGGAGTGCTATGTTAAACTGTTTCACTGACCCACAGACAGACAGACTGACAGGCTTTTTGTTGCAGAGTTAAGTTAGGAAATACCAGAGCTAAGGTTGTCTGTGCAACCTTCCCCCCTGCTCCCCGTGCAGACGTACCACAATATGGGCTTTAATTCCATAATCCCTCTGTCATTTTCCACTGGCCCCCTGCCTCCCTCAGTGTGGAGGAGGCACAATGCTGCCTTAATGAGCAGACAGACGGTGACTTGGCTTGTCATTAGTTGGTCTGTGACCATGGATGTCATTCAAGTCCCACTTTCCAAGTCTTGCTCTGAAAATGCAGTGTTTTGTTTTCAGCTGGTTTACAGCTTGTCCCACAAAAGTCTCACAGCTCTTCACAGGCACAACCTTTGCACCCTACAGAGGGTGTTCCATGGTTAATACTCCCATTTTACAGATGGAGACCAGAAACGTCAAGTGTTTTAACACCTACTGATTCTTGCCCTCCCGTGTCAGCCATCCAGAGAACAAGGAAAGGTGGATGTGGTCACCCCATCCCATGGCCCCATGGTTTCTAGCTATGGCCTGTGCAAAGCAGAGCTCTGGTGGTACAGGAGAGGTGCTCACAGCACAACCCCTGCAGAGGGGTCTGCAAGCCAGGCCCACAGCCCATGTGGACAGGGCATGGCCTGGCACCAGTGAGGCGTACCGGGATGGCGCAGCTTAGGAAAGTGGTTGCCTTGGCAATGCTTTTACATCACTCACCCAAATTTATCTCCTGTACCCGCTGCGCAAGCGCCTTCTCCAACACTATCGATGGTTAGGGTGGGTTGCCAGAGAGAATCTGGGTGGTTTTGTTGGTTTCTTTTTTTACTATTCTTGACTCTAAATAAAGCCTTCAGTTTTTCACTTCAAATTCACTTCAATTTCATTTGCGTGTGAGCAGATGGGCAGAAGCAGCAGCTCAGGTGCAACCAGCACAAGCAAACCCTGCTCTCGCAGCAGGGGCAGTTTTCCCATTTGGCTCTGGGAAACACAGGCCTTTGAGCTCTGCAGCTTGTGAGTACTACTGCAGTCACCATTTTCTACCAGGTGTGAAATTGTGCTGAAATGCTCTTTTTTTTTTTTTTATTAAAGCATGCAACTCCCTCCCAGTTAATCTCCAAGCTAAGTCAACCCCCACTTGTGTTGGGCTGTGAGAAGTTGGATTACTGAACATCTTACTACAAAGTTAAATAATGGTCTAAACCAAAACCTGTTCTATTAGATGTATCTTTTCCTTCATACAGCTTCACGGCTTCTTTCCTTCTATCCCTCTTTCTTTGGAGGAGCTGCCCTTAAAACTCTGCAGACTCCTTGCATGATTCTCTTTTGATTTAGTCATCCTTACTCAGCATCCGTAGTGATGCCGACAGCAGCTTGGCCGTGGTCATGATGATCTGAGCTGCTCAGGTCACCAGCTACCTGAGCAGATATTTCACTTTGTCCTTCTCTTGTACTTGCATGGTGCATGTAGCATCTGGTACACGAGGACCCTGCTCTACTGTGGTGCAGGTAATTGCTGTTAATGTGTTTTGTTCTGGTGCAGGATTTTATGTTGGAAAGATAAAAACTAGTAATGCCCTAGTGTCTTTGTTTATTTAGATCAGCTTCTTTTTTCTGTAGCTTTGATGCCACCACAAGATTTGTGAAGGAACTAATATTGTTTGGTTGTAGGATGAGCTGCATCAAACACCCCAGGGTACAGAGCTTTTCAGACCAGGAGGTGGAGGCAGGAGGAGAAGGGTTGTGAACAGACAAGTGTGAAACTTCACGTAGTGTCCATGTTAGCCCTAGAATGCTCTGAGATTTTTCAGTTTATTTGCAAAAGGATTTGTACATAGAACAATTATGTAATTATAAAATGGGCAAGCCTGGCCTCAGATGTTACTGACAGTAACTGCAAAGCCCCTCATTTTCACACAGTAATGGTGTTTTTGTTGCAGATTGATGTCCTCAAGGCAGATGTGGAGAGTGCCGAGTGGAAAATTTTGGAAAACCTGATCCTGGAAGATGTTGTTGAGCAGATAGGACAGCTGGTCTTTGAGGTGCACGTCCACTGGCCTGGGTTTGAGGTCAGCGGCAATGACAGCACCGTGGTGCGGTATTGGTACAGCCTGCTCCGGGAACTGGAGCTGAAGGACTTCAGGCTTTTCCATACCTACAAACACTTATCAAAACCGCAGATGTTTCTGAAAAAGGAAGCCTTCAATGCCAGTAGCTGTTACACGCTGAGCTGGGTAAATACAAGATGGAAATAGCAGAGAGGAATTTATGATGTGTGACTGTGAGCCATCTGGACCCGTAGCGTTATTGAAGAGGACTTTGGCGTCACTGGCTAAAGTTCCTAAGTATGCACACAGTGACTGCTAACAAAATGGACTGGCTTTTATTTTTATATGTAGTCAAAAGAACTGGCAGTAGGAGAGGATACATGGTGCAGATTTTATAGCAATGCATCTGCCAGCAGGTACACTCTCAGAGGACAGAAGTTTCTGTGAAGGTTTGTCTGGGGGGCTGACAGCACGGCTTTCCCAGGCTGCCCTGTGCCTGCATGTGCCAGCACGGAGGGCATCCCTCTGGGGGTGCCCCAGGAAGCTCTGCTCACTGACCTGTGCTGACCCTCTGGCAGGGGAGTGCTCATGAGGAGGTGCCTTTCGCAGGAATGGTCAAGTTTTACTTCTCTGTAAAGCAATTATCTTTGATTTGCATCTTCTTTACTTTGGCCTTGTTTCCTATGGAACAAATTTTAGGCAAGAACAGTATGTTCTGGAACCCCCTGGCAAATTTCAGCTGAATTTGGCAGAGGCAGAAGTCGCCACCAAACTAAATTCCTACCTGTTTTGTTGAGCAGCTTCTGAGAGCTCCGACTTTGGCTCTTTAAGGGCAGTCTGGCTGCAGGAAGTGAGTTCAGTGCTTCTCACACAGGAGATGGTGGGACAGAGAGACTTAGGTGCCGGAAAAGCTGGTACCAAGTGCTCCCACTCCTCAAACTCTGGTGGCATCAGCCACAGAAGACATGACTTCCCTAGTTCATCTGCTCAGAGAATGGCTTGTTTTAAATTACACTTGTAATGGCCGTAGCAAATGGTTTGTCATCTAGTGAGATACTTGTTTAAAAGAGGTGAAAGCGAAACCTGGTCTTTTTAGTTTGTTTGTTTGGGGGTTTAGTTGAACATTTTGCTGGTGCTTTCTTGCATGCTGTGCCTGTTCACCTGCTGTCTCCTCACCACCGCCCTGGCCCGGTTGGTTCTCCTTGGCAGCAGGAGGCCGGACCCTGGTTCTACACCGATGCCGGCAGAGGTGGTGGCACAGGTAGGCGCCCTGGTCTGCACCAGCCTGAGCTCTGCAGCCTGGTGTGCAGGTTGCCTGCAGTGTGCTCCCAGGAGCCAGCCTTGGCTGTTCCCTTGAGGAGCTAAGGAATGGGGATGGGGGAGCTAAAATATATAACAGGTTGGGATTTTTTTTCTCTTTAAAGGAATTTTGACATTAAACTTTGCATTGAAATACAACATGATACCATTTCCATGTCTTCAATAGATGGCTTTTGTAACTGCCTTTGGCTGCCCACTTCTGCAGGGCTGTGTTCCTCCTCTTGGTGCATCTCAGCCCAGCGTTGTGCATTTAACAAGTCTCTCTCTTTCTCTGTCCCCATGTTGTCCCTTCTCTCGTAATCCTGGCATTTCCTTCTCTCCTTTCACACCCTCCTTTCCTTTTTCACCCTCTCTGCTGCCTCGGCTCCCTCGTCCACTCCTTCCCAGAGCAGGGCCCTCTGCTGGACCCAGCATGCCCACAGGGTTTCAGCGTGCACCCAGAGGTGGGGAAAATGAGCATAGGAGCTGTTCCTTACAGACAGGTGGGTCAGCCTTCTCCCAGAGCCTCTGCTTTGCCTCACTGCTGGATCGAGCCATTCCTCTCACCTTCCCCAGGCTTCACCCCAAGTCAGGCATCCAACTTTCCTCCTCTCCCACCTGTCTGAGGACTTGAAACTGCTGCAGTGAAGCTGACTTTGAGCATCCGTGTCGGCCACAGATGGCACAGACTTTGGGGTGTTATGGAAGATGCAGAAAACCCCCCTCCCTGCGTCAGTGGTGAAGGACGAGGGTGGTGATTGTCTAGTGGAATGGAGGGGATTTTAATCTCTTCAGTGAAAGCCAGCTCTATGCGACTGTGTGTGCAGGTTTGTATCATTTTTCCTAGTCACATTTTAACTTGTGGCTAAATGTCAACCCCTTTCTTCTGTAACAAATGCACGCTGGTTTTCAATCTACTGCCTTTCAGTCATGCTGGCAGTGACTTCTGTTGTGTGGAGTGTCCGATTTACTGGCTCCCCAGTTTTATTTTCCTTTTAAAAAGTAATCCATCTACTTTAGTTACACTAGGATTTGCTGAAGTGGAGTTTAATTCTAAAGGGACTTAACATGGGCTTCTGCACATCAAATGCCTCATTTAGGGAGGAAGAAGGATGGTGCAGCCAGACTGGGACTACTGACCAGGTGATGATCCCAGCTATGCCTGTGCTAGTAAATTAAGCAGTGGCTGGCAGCATGCACAGGAATGGCTATCTAGTGAATTAATGAGATCCCTGGCTCAGGCCACTGTGGTGGTTTAGCCCCAGGGCAACTAGGCATCATGAGTTGCTCAGTCATTTCCCCCTCCAACCTGGTGGGATGGGGAGAACCAGAAAAAAGATTAAACTGATCAGTTGAGATAAGAACAGTTTAATAATTTAATAATAATAATAATAATAATAGACAGCAAAAAGGGAGGAATAATACCCAAGAAAGATCGAGTGATGCATAATACCATTGCTCACCACCCGCTGACTGATGCCCATCCTGTCCTCGAGCAGTGATCGGTCCCTTCTGGGTAACTCCCCGCAGTTTATATACTGGGCATGACATGCTGTGGTGTGGAATATCCCTTTGGCCACTTTGCGACAGGTGTCCTGTCTCTGCTCCCTCCCGGCTTCTTGTGCCCCCTCCTCACTGGCAGAACATGAGAGACTGAAAAGTCCTTGACTTGGAGGTAAGTGCTGCTTAGCAATAACTAAAACATCAGTGTGTTATCAGGGAAAAGGTTCTTCACTGAGAGGCTGGTCAGTCACTGGAAGAGGCTCCCCAGGGAAGTCACAGCACCAAGCCTGTCAATGCTCAAGGAGTGCCTGGATGATGCTCCTAGTCGCATAGTTAGTTTTAGGTACTCCTGCAAGCAGCAGGGAGTTGGACCCGATGGCCCTTTAGTGGGTCCCTTCCAACTTGAGGTATTTTATTATTCTATGATTCTATAAATGTAGCTTCCGTTTCTGCTCCTGCACATCCTGCCTGGACTGGGGAGCAAGGGGCTTTGCAGCGACGCAGAGCAGGGCACTGTGGGGGCCCACCATGTCCTCAGCTCTGCAGCACTCAAAATCAAGATGACCTATTGCAGCTGGGTTGGATTCCCTGTGTCCAAGGCACTGGGCAAAGCACTTTTCCTCAGGGCAAAGCTACATCCTGAGGTAGGTAATATACAACCTAAGAGATCCACAACCTCTGAAAATGGGAAGGAGATGCCTTCTCTGTGACAGCCGTGCTTGCTGCAACCCTCATATTAAGTACTGATGTTTAACAATGCAAGGCCACGAGGAGAGTTAATGTTTGTGAGAGGGTGCCAGGATTTCCTAAACCAGTATCTTGCTTGTTGGAACCATCGTGCTTGCTGCACTGCAGAATGGCTCATCTCCCATTTTTCAAATAATGGGGTGGCAAAAGCTCAGCTGCGAGTCCTGATTTATTAATAAAGCACAAAAATATGGGCTCTAGCACTGCACAGGTTTTTTGTCCTGATAAGTTGTAGAGTAACTAGTCTAGTAGCTTATTATCATTTGTTTAAGAAACCAGTAGATAGGGGTTAAAAAATGAATTATGTCAGCTCTCTCAGATGTTAAGTTTCCAAAGGGATGCACATCTTCTATCCCTTACTTCCCTGAAGAAAAAATAGTGATGTATATGTAAAGTATAGAAATGGAGTATAGATCCATCCTGGTTCTTCTTTGGTTAAGAGTTTAGCAAATGCTCAGCTGATCTCTTGCTCACGATTGCCAGGTAGTGTCAGGAACAATTCAGGCTGTAGCAAATACATCTTCTGCAAGAAAAGATTCCAATAACTATGGTAATTTTTAAGGAAACCTTATCTCAGATACAGGATAGATAAAAGCCATTTATCATTCTGGAGGCAGTTATGTGATATTATGGGAGAAAATGAACAGCTCCTATTTTATGTGCTAATGGTGCCTTTCTACTTCACATCTCTTAAAGCAGAGTTACAGCCTGCCTTTCTGAGGTCTTGCTTTTGTGCCCTTACCGCTTTCCTTTTATTGATCTCTTTTACCTAGGGGAGACACTCTTAAATGAATGCAGTTCCCATCTCCTGATGGCTGCTGAGCTGCTGGGTAGGAGCACAGGGGTCAGGCCAGCACTGACTGACTGCCCCAGCGGACAGGCTCGCACTGAGGGATGCTGCATGGGCTGAATCTGTGTTTGTCTACTGCTGTACACAGGTATGATCAGCCCCTACCTGCTGCAGGGTCCCTGCCATACACTCTGCTCAGGTGGTATCTCCAACCTGTTACGGACCGTGCTGAGAGAGAAGGGTAGGGATCTGGGTCTGCTGGCAGCCACAGGCTCATGCTGCTCCAGCCAGAGCTGAAGATCCACCAGCTAGACCCCAGATTTACTGCTACGTGCCAATTCTCAGCCATACCAGCTACCTCAGGGACATCCGCACATCTGAGCCTGCCTTGCTCCTGTGGGATGGCTCCTTGCAGGGAGTATTGCACTGCCCAGGAGCAGCTCTGGAGGAGCGCAGATTGCTGGGGATGCTGTGAAGCAGGTGAGGAGCTTGTTGAGATCATCTCCCTGTAGTAAGCCCTGTGGTAACCATGTGCCAGTTGTACTCCACATCTCTTCCCAGATCAGCCCTGCACAGAAACAGTGGTAGCTGCCCCCTTCTTCAAGGGCTAAGTACAGAGTGCACCATTAAAACCAGTGTGGGCAGGGCATTCTCCCATTACAGCTACAGCCTGGAGACTGGTAACTGCACGGCTGTGCCCAGATGGGAAGAAAGGACCTGGCCTGACATTGCTAAAATATTCCCAAGAGCCTGGTGTGAGCAGCACCCAGCACCTCCTGCAGAGAAAGCAGTAAAGCCTTGGGTTGATCTGAGAGGGAGACGGCTCTTCAGTGACCCGCTGCAAGGCCCTGCCCTCTGAGCTGAGGAAGAAAGTCACACTCGGCCTTCAAACTCTTACTGCCAGGAGCAGTGCAGGAAGGTGCCAGGACCAAACCAGGGCAGGAGCAGAGCGGCCAAATCACCCCAAGTCATCAGGTGAGAGCTGGCAGACGTGCGTCTCTAGGCTGACCTTCCAGCAACATGTTCAGCAATGTGCTTGCACAGGAGTTCATTGCAAAAGAGTGGCGTGTCCTTTTTCCTAAGCCATATATCCATACTGTGCCATCTGCCAGGTGCTCCTGGCAACTTCAGCTGCCCCAGATCTGTGCAGCATCGCCGTTATCGGTATTGCCCAGCTCCATTTTGCCCTCGGCTTCTGTCCCTCAGTCCGCAGGTGCATTGGGCATCTCCCTGCACTCCCTGCAGGCATCCACATCAGCTCTCCAGAGCCTCCAGTTTGGTGCTGGGTGAAACTGCCCACACCTCAGGTCATTCATGTTGGCCACAGCCAGTGCCAGACCCAGCCTACAGGGACATTATGACCTCATTTTGTTCCAGAAGTGGAGTTGTTATTGCATTAATAGGACATCTCCACCAGAAGATGTTTCAGCTCAGTCTAAAGTGGATCTTTGCAGAGGTGACCTGTGTGTAGTGGCAGTTCTATATTCCTTTTGTGGGTGAGGGCATTTCCCTTTCAGAGAGGTTTGTGGTGATTTATAAATCACACACTTATGTGAATCAGCATTTAGAGGTGCTGCCTGTGGCCTGGTGAAGATGAAGAGCAGCAACAGATGTGAATCCCCCTAAATTATCACATGGGCTTTCCATAGAGAGCCCACAGCAGCACCAAGGGGGATGTGTTAGGACACTAACACATTTCTCCAGGGAAACTTGTCCCTTTCTGAATGTGGCCTCCTTGGAAATGCCAAAATTTAACCAAAGAAAGATCTGACCTCCTGCCACACTCCCAAACCTGACATTTATGGTATGCACTTCTGGCCCCAGGCCGTGATCCCATCGGTGACTTGTGAAGGGCAATTCTTCATGAGTGCCTCCCAACTGTGAAAGGTCAAAGAAAGCATAAAGGGAACATATGTGTGGCCTTTCTTGGCAGACACCAACAAGATATATCACCTGGTAGCACACCTGAAGGAATAGCATTCATTCTCCCTGGTGAATTATTCAACAGCTGAGACCATCTGGTTCATTCAAGAACTTTGATTTCACGAGCTTCATTAGCGGCTCCCCTGCCCTTGAAAGGATCCTCAGGGTTATTCAGTAGGAAATCACTCTTGATTTCTTCCTGCTTGTTAACACAATGTGACGTTTAGTTGCAGTCAGTAGAGACCTGGTTAGTGCCAGTGGAAGTTCAGAGCTGACCTACATTCGGAGACATATTTATACTTGCCTCCCCTCCACTGGCCTTCAGGGGCAGAGCAAGCCTGGCGTTTGAAGGGAACAGCCTGTGATAATGAATGGCTCTTCCCTTAAATAGAAGCCCCTGTTCACAGCATAGTTTGACCTGCCTGTTGTAAAGAGTTTCAGCTGGTTCAGAAATAGACCTTTGCAGATACAGCTTGTGCTATGTCCCTTATCCTGATGGGCAGGACCTCACACAAGGGGAAAAGAGGATCCTGCTTTGAGCTGCCTAGAACTGACAACTCGAATGTGAATACCAGTGCAATGTCCCTGCTCTGTTTGGTGGATTACCACCATATGTGTTTGGTTTTCAGTAGTTTCCTGAAGGAAAGTGCAGTGGTATACACAGTACACAACTTCTGCAGGTGATTAAAATGCTCCTGCGCCTCAGCTGGTAATTCCCCCCACTGTATTTGAGACTCTTGTTTCTGAATTGAACCCGAACAATGTGGATCCCACCCTTGCATCCACCTTCAGATACCTAGAGTGGAGCCACCACCCTGGGTGCCTTGCAGGGAGGTGGGGGCAGCCCCTGATCAGTGTCACGCCTCATCTGACCAGTGTCAGACCTCTAACGTGGCAGCAGCAGCCATGGCCCAGGAGCACCCATGTATCTCCACTGGCACCAGCCAGGAGCAGCCATGGCACAGGGGCTGGGACTTCACTAGTCAGCCCCCTGCTGACCTCCTAGACTGACCTGCCAGGCAGGAGAGACCCTGAAATGCCTTCTAACTTCTTTATGAAGTGAAGGAAAATTGCCCTAAGAAATAGGAGAATACAGCATTGGAAGAAGTGTTCCATAATGTTACTCCAGTCCTTAAATATTGGAGGAACAATGACAAAAACCAAACCAACCAACTTGGCCCCTGCCCCAAAGTACTCCCAAAGGGTCAGCACCAGGGGAGAGAACGAAAGGAGCTTGCTGCAGGGAAGCTATTCTGACAAAACCCAATGCGGTTTAGAAAACTCCAGGGAATGGGCCGTACTTCTTTTCCTGCAGATGTCTGGCCTGACAACTGACTTCATCCGGAGTCCGACTTCCCTCTTCATCTCCTGAGGAAGGACTGTTGGAAGGGATTAGGTTTCACAGAGTATATTCAGAGGAGACGAAGGACCAAGATTGTATAAGGGTGCGGAAGCAACATATTAACAACTAGCCTGTGCAAGCTGCTGAGATCACCAACTGCTGGAGTCCCAGCTGTGTGGGGAGATTACCCTGGTGCAAGCTAAGGTAAGGAAGTTAAACTGTTACAGCCCTTCTAGGACAGGCCGTTTGCATATTGTTTTTTTTTCTTAACTGTTGCTTTGCAAGGGTTTAAATTCCACTGTAAAAAAAACCCCAAACTTATTCCACAACTGAAGAGTTTATCCAGGAGTTAGTGCAAGGCACCAACTCCAGGGCAATTGCACTGGGAGCACTGGAAAGATGTGCAGCTCCCAGAACCACGTCCAGGTGCCTGTCAGTGGTCTTGCAGCTCTGTAAATTTCCCATTACTGAAATAACTCCCCAGGGGATTTGTGGCGGTGTCTTTCCTTCCCAAACCAGACGAGCAGGCTCAGGTAGCCTTGACATCTGTCAAACTAACCAAAAAAAACCCTAAGGCCTAATGAGAACCTCTTATTCTGTATGACAAGCTCAATGCATCTGCAAGAACATTTCATTTTAGCAGTCTCCCAGTGGCATGAAGTGCAGCAGGTTGAAAGGAGACTCAGAAAGGCATTTAACACGTTTGAAATGTTCTATCATACAACAAGACAACAAACAGGCCTGAGGTCAAACTTCCAGTGTACGTGGCAACTTAGAGGGCCGTGTCCCATTGAAAGTTATTGCAGCTTGTTTCTAAAAGCTTTAAACTCTGCAAAGAGCTTCTGTAAACATAACCCTGACACAAGCAGTTTTCTCTGAGTGCTGCAAGACAGCTGGGGTGTATCTGGTTTTTTTTATCGGCAAGCCTGACAGAAAAGCCATATTTTACTGCAGGCTATGATTTTGAGCGTATGTTAGTGAAACCCTACAGTAGCAAGTCGTTGAGTAGTCTCCAGAGGACCAACCTCCCTGGCAACTGATTTTTCTGGTGTATAGGTTCAACTGTTGAAAGTCTCCCTCCCTCCTCTGCTCTCCGCGTGTTCTGCCTTGTGCAGGCTTTTTGTCATATGGAGTCTTCCTACCAAATGGGAGCAGGATTTTGTAATGACCAGCTGGCAGAAAGAAGGAAAGTACATTGTGTTACTGGGCTGTCAGAGCTGCAAGGCTCGCTGTGTAAATCAGCCTTTAAAGACCACAGTGTTAAATGGTACATCGAACATCTGCCCGTTGCTAAAAATCGGCTTTTTTACAAGACATGCTTGGACATTTCTAGATGTACAGTGTTTTAGATATTTGTTCCTCATAATGAGGGCAAAGACTGAGCAGTCCCATCTTACTGGGGACAATTATAAACCCTGAGCAAGACAGATGCCAAGACCATCTGCTTCAAGAAATACCAGCAAGTTGCAAGAGGATGGAATATGTGGGATATTTCCCCTCTCGCATATGAAAAGAAGTCCAAGAAGAAGACGGCACAAGGCCAAAGGAACTATCAAGCTTCCCAGGCAGAACTCCAAGAATGATGGAGATGATAGATAGTTCACTTCTCTGTAAAAACTTCCACTGTAGAAGTAATTGGTATTAATAAAAGTGACAACAAATTGGCACATCATTTCTGAAAATTACAGAGCGTGATCAAGAGGAACAAAGTTACAGTGATGTGACAGCAGCCGTGCACTCCAGCTTGTGTGTATTCCTACGCGGCAGCACGACACGCTTGCCTCTAGCCTGCCCAGGAAGCTCCTTTCTGCTTGAATCACGTTGCATTCTCTGCCTAATGTCAGGAGAGTAACTTGGTGGAACCCAAAACACGCCTTTTGCTTTTTCTCCCAAGACTGCCTTTCCCCTGGCTTTGTCTGCTCACACACCAAGTCAGCCTCGGGGACTCAGTCTAGACTTGCTCTGACCAACATTCGTAACACCAATTTCTGGTGAAATATGAAATTGGGAAGATAAGAGCAGGACATGATTCGAGTTAATTAGCCCAGCAAGAAATCTTTTCCCAGGTGGCTGCTGGAAAGACAAGTCTAGACTCGCCCCACGGACACACACTGTCTATCCTTGTGCGCAGCAAGCCGGCTGACAGTGTGAGCTCTGGAGTTTGCAACTCTTAAGATGACAGGAGGGAATTATCCTCATAAAAATTCCCCCTCCAGGCTTCAGTGCAGATGTGAGAAATTCCACAAAAGATTAACATGGAGACCAACTGTGAGAGACAAAGGGTTTTATCTCAAAGTTTCAGTGGGAATTTTGATTCTGAGCTTGTTGCAAACATTTAATCCCAATTCATTAACTTCAGCAGAATTGATTGAGTCAACACTTTTTTTTCTCCTAAGACAACACCCAGTATATTACTACAACTGTTTATACATTTATTTTTATACATTTTTTATACATATATATATGTATATGAAGTTCTGCCTGGTAGGTGACACATGGGAAGACAGTCCCAACTACACCACCAAACATTTTGTGTGTTATGATTTAAAGGCTTTTAAGCATTTGGGAAAGGTGTTTCTGATGTGGAAACTAATATATATTCCTGTGAGAAGTTTTTGTATCATCTGCTCTGTTCCTCCTCTCCTCCCCAGTTCCCTGTACTTACAAGCTGTCAACGGTCAGGGCACGCTGCCACATATCCATTTAGGAAATGGATTTGAAGGAAGAAAACCACTCTAAATTATTTCAGCCCACTTTTGGCTGACACAGCACCCGGGGCACAGTGCACACCAGAGCTCAACTCCCAGCTCAGGAGTCAAGCCTTCCCTGTGAAAAGCACCATTTTGGGAATTCACCCTCTGCAACACAGCAACAGCTCACTCCCACCTGCATCCTGAAGAGCTGAGAAACAGCAACAGCCTCCTCTCTCCTTGCAGAGGGGATGGTCCTTGGGACACACCACACCAGCTCTTTTGTGTCTCTCCAGGCTCCACAATTTCCTACCTCAGTACTGGCACGGGTGCAAGGCCAGGCAATGCCCAGTTACCACCAGTGCACCACTTGTGAAAGTAAACAGAAACATGGAAACTTCGTGCAGTTACGTGACAGCATGAATGGATACTGGAAAGACTCTCAAGCTCAGCTTTAGAGAGTTGGTCTAAAATGCATAAGCTCCATTTTCACTTCCTGAGGGCCTAACTTTCAAAGAGTATTCGCTAAAGAACAGGATTGTCTTGTTAATCAGTCAAAAAATCCCAAACCAACAAAACCACACAAACCAACTAACCCACTTCCTTCCATCCACACAATTTGAGATTCTTTGCATATCATCTGTGGAAACACCTTATCTTCTATCCTGCTGTCAATTAAGGCAATTACTCCTTTGCTATTGCTTATTTTTGATAAGCAGTGATTAGGTTTATAGTAAACAACATAGGGTAACTCAAAACTGTAATTAAAGACTGATCCATGGGATAAAAATGTGTAATTAATTTCTTTCCATTATGTGCTCAAGAAGAGAGAAGATAGGGATTTCAAAGGATTTTTTTCTCCTGCTTCCAACTTGCATTAGTTTTTTAAGAACAGTGCAAGAGAATGGGTTTATCTGAACACTGGTACACAACTGCAAATTAAAATACCAAATAGTAAGAAAGAAATATGTTATATGGACAGTGCTGGACAGAAGAATTAAAGATAACCAGACTTTTTATAAAAAGATTTATTAAAAATAAGTTCTTTAAAGAGGAAAAAGTGTGACCCACCTATATACATTAAATTGTCAAATCCTTTATGGGGCTTATAATACAATGTATTCCAAATTGAACAAGAGAGATCACATCTTTTTTTTAATGTCATGCTTATTAGAACATAAACACATACGGGAAGAGAAAAACCAAACACGTTTACACAATCATTACAAGCAAACTCTTGAAATCAATGACTACTTGCAAAGATGAAACTGAGTGATCAGCATGATGTTATTGTTAAAGACAGACAGAAACAAGAGTTGACAAATACGGTCTTCAGTGGATACAGTCTATCTGACAACTGCTAGCTTCCAATTAGTTCTTCATTTGTATTGTGAGTTAAAAGACCTTAGCAAGTGGGTTTGTGTTCTATAAATATAGAAGTATATTGGGGACAACAAAATACCACCCAAAACCAGGTAAAGAAAAGAAATGCATCTTTTCCAGCTCTATTGCAGTAGGTATCAAAGATTTCTTCTTAGGAAGCAAGTTACACAACTGCTCTTTTTCTCTTTTAACTCCCCACATCTCTGGCAGTCAGAACCACAAAAATAGTTTTTCTTAAAATTATTTTATTTTACAAGAGTGTTTTGCACAAACAGTGACATGACAAATTAACACTTGATTCTGCATGCTTCAGATGACCTCAGCTTCTCATACCCAGAGGTCATATTGAGAAGTAAATCCTTTCAGTTGTGTCTTCAGAAGATTTTCCATTTTTTAGTGCATACATACAGCTAGCTGAGAACTGCAGTATTACAAACCTCTACTCATCCTTACAGAATTCATTCTAATCCCAGGTGTATGCAGGAGATCTTACATCTAGAGATCTTTGAAGCATCCTCTTTAGTCCCATAGTTTAATAAGACCATCCCAGCCACACGTAATGACTTTAGATGTTTCGTGTGGATGCCACACTGCACCGATGCAGACTTTATCATGTGCTTTTAATCTGCTGTAGAGTTTTGTTGTCTTCCAGTCCCAGATGTTAAGTTTTCCATCTGCATCTCCAGATATCACATAGCTGTATTAACAGGATTAAAATAAAAGCTGTATCATGTGTGAAGACTGCTTGTATTATAATACTTTTATATTGAGCAATGGAAACGGGCTTCACCCAGTGAGCTTCCTGTGTGACAGTCTGCAAATATACCTACCAAAGAATTAGCATTCATCCTGTGCTCTAATGCGCATAAATCCTGCAGAAGGTGATTCATCAACTGCAAGGTAAATGTGCTAAGCAATGCGATTATACCATATACTGTGTTACTGGAACTAAAAAGAATACATCAGCAAGAGAGAAAGTGCCAGAAGTTTCTCTAAAATTTATAGACACTTCTCTCTACTTTTTCCTCCAGTGTTGCTGAGGTTATTCTCCAGTTTTTATAGTAATGCATATCTTATGTACATATAGTGGTAAATGTATGGGCATATTACTGAACAAAGAGGATAAAAAATATGTTTTTCTGAACAATAAACGAGGATACCTACACCAGACCTGCAAATTGGGAATACTGAGCAAGTCCGAATCCCAGGTATTTTAGACAAGTGCATATTGCGGGAACAGACACTGTGCTACAGACCACACACAAAATGAGCCAGACGCAAGCCAGAAGCCTCCTGTGCTACCCCAGGGCTAGTCTCTGGATGGTTTGACAGCAGTGTAAATCATCTTTGCAGAATGGGGGATCAGGACTACATGGACTGTTGTCTAAATGTTGCTCAAAGCAACCACTGAGTATAACTTAGTCCGACCAAATGACAAGAGTAAACTTTCCATGCTGCTGCTTGGCTAGAGAACTCTGTCTGATGCTGAGTTAATATGGTGGCTGTGCATCAATGAATACTGCAGAGGACTCAAAAAGAAATTTAATGTCTGTGCTAGCAAGTTTTAAGATGAAACTTATTCTCTCAAAAAACTTACCTCATGTCAGGTGAAAAATCCACTTGACAAGCGTAGCCAGCTACCATGTGACCTTTGAAAATTTTCTTTTTGTTTAATCTGAATCTGTTCTGAGCTCCAAAAATCAGAATTTGGTTATCCATCGACTGGCAAGCCAACCATTTCCCTATAAAATGCAATAAACAAAGGTGGTATCAGAGTGCTGCATTTGAATAAACAGACTTAATTGGAACGTTTGAAGAGATTTTTATAACTTTTCTTGCACTATTTGAATCCAGATGTTCATTATGTAACAGGGTTCCAGGTAGCAGCTGATATTTCTTCTGCCTGGTACAACCGTCAAGAGACAAAACCTTACATTTGACAGGATTTGGAATGCCTATTCCTACAAAATGCACTCAGGACTCTGGATAAGCTCTGGCTGTTAGAAAAATGTGCTGTATCAACCACACTGACTTACTGATACGCTTTTAAGCTACTAAATTTGCTGGTGCACATAATCAAGTAATTTAGATGAGGGAAGAAAAAAACCGTCTAGCTGCAATCTATCTGATTACCTGTCTTGTGGGTAGTCTAAGAGTGTCACCTCTTATTTTCTTTAGAGGAAAAACACATCTAGGGTAGACAAAGGGTTTTTTAAATCCTTACATTTTCGCAACTATTTAGTATTCTCTGCCCTAACAGAATGCAATTTAATAAAGATACTGCAGTGAAAGAGAAAAGCCCAGGCTTTTCTCTTAACTCTGCCTCATTTTGCATCTTGGCAGTGCATTAACTCCTGCCTGAGAATCTAATGAAGATAATGTGCTACAGAACACCATAGAATATAGAGATTTCTGTCCTGAACTCGGCATATTGTCACTGTCTTTATAGAGTCTTATGCAAACAGTGATAACATAAAATGTGCTGACTTGACTGTAAATCCGATCACACTTCCAGCTGCTAGCTTGGAATTTGAGGATTTTTTCAGCCTCCCAAAGAAACAAATCAAATGTATACCGCAAGCATGTTACTCTCCTCTTCTACTACTTAAAAAGGTCTGTTTCCTCCATCTCTCAGGAGGAAAAATTTAATCGATAAGATTCTTAAATCAGTGCCTGTAAGTAGAAAATTTCCACATATGTAAAATTTTCAATTGACTTTTCTTTAAAGTCAACTCCAAAATGATGCATGATATGTCTGGCAAAATCTGTAGCTTAACTATTCCGAAATAACTTGTTTTGTGTGATACTGGACTATTGTAGTCAAGATAATGTTAGTTAATGTGACAGGTGATGTCTTGAGCTGAAAAGATGACTGCTTCATTCCTAACATGATTTACTGTCTCATCTCAGAAATCAAATACTCAAATGCTAGCCAGCTGGAACTGGAAAAAGAATGAAAACTCCAGTATTTCAATATGGAAGAATGAAATGAACTGAAAAACTGGACCAGAATACAGCAAGTTGTGCAGAAAAAGGGGTTGAAAAGGCCAGCCTGGGAAGCTAACGCTTTTAAAATACAGCTATCTCTTTCTCCAGAATCTTCCTTTTCATATTAGAAACCCACTTCTATTGTTAAGAATAAAATAATATCTACACTGGAAAGCCATACAATTTGATGCTGACAGCTGGCTGAAAACATTATGCTGTACAACAAGTTGATCAGTCACTACTTGGCATAATGGGACTGTTAACTGTAAATCTGGCAACACTTTAATAATGTTGACACTAAAGCAATTTAATTTTGTTCAAAACAAAGACTGTCCTGTTAGAAGGATTTTCACTGATTACTGGAAGCTCTAAAGCTTTATTCTCCTTCGGTTTGCTTCTAATTGAAGAACATAAACATCAGTGAAATATTAACATACAGAAACACTGAAGTAATTTAGTTTTTCTCTTCTGCAAGAGTTGTTTGGGCTATATTCAGAACAAAAAAGAACAGCATTACCAGGATCATGTACAACATCAGTTTCAGCTTTAACTGTGGTACCACAAGGGCTGCTGAAAACTTCCTTAGTACTTTGCAGCCATTGTCAGTTCCCACCATTGTCTCTCTTAATATTTTAAATATAGCAAAGAGCATATTGTAGCTCTATGAAAAGAAAGAGTCCTTTTGCCCTGTCTGGATGAAGGTCTAAATTTAAACTGATACATTTTTCCTGATATAACCCTTATTTTTGACATACTTTTTGTTCTTAAGACTTTCAAATCAAACCCAGATCCAGTCCAATCGTGGAATAAATGCACACACTGATTTGAAGTGGGTCATGTGGGGTAACAGGGGGACACAACACGGCAACACTGCAGAGATATAATCAGTAAGACATGCCTATATAAACTAGACCTAAGAAGGCAGTAAAGTATTAACTTACCATTTGGAGACAAAGTCACAGCTGGCATTGAATGCATACTTGGCTCAGCGATATACTTGAAGTCTACAGGAATGTCCCTGCAAAAGGAAGAAGTATGTTTTATGAAGACATGGAGATATTCCAAAGTGCTACCTCCAGTCAGTTGATTTACTTAGCCACTGAGTCATGTATAGTATATCGTGGTGTCGAAAGGATGAATGTGTAAAAGCTCAAAAATATTATGAATGCCCACCTAGACAGCTCCAGCTGCAGAGCCACTTACAGGATAACCTTTGAGAGTGAATTTACCTCACTCAACCCCGAGTGTAAAGCACAAACATAATTCCAATTGTTAAAACTGTAACACAAAGATAGTCTATTGCCTCCAGTTTAACTGCAGGTCTTACAAGATTCTTATACAGGTAACAAGAATAGACTGATATATGCAGGTATCTATCTTATCGGAATGTCTTACAGACTTGAGTTTTAATTATCAGTCCCTGCAAATGCCCTTTTCCTCCTGATCTCCCCAAAAAGATTGCTAACCAATTCTGGATGTTCAGAAACCTGAACTGTGAACTCCCTGTTGTCGACTGCATACTTGACTGTGCCAGTGCACATTAAGAACATACACTGTCCTATACAAGGCTTAAGTAAAAGAAGTAAAAGAAGTACATTCTAATCCTTAGTCCACAGAACTGTAATTTGGTTTTGACTATATAAATTGAATTACTAACGGTCGTGCATACTCACAGTATTCCTCATACCCTTACACTAGAAGACTGCTAAGAAGGGAAGGCATGCACATTAAGGTCTTTCTCATTAAGCAAAAGAATTCTCCAGCAGAAAATAGATTTGATTAATGTATTTAGCATAAAACACATTTAAAATTTTCTGTAGCAACATTAATTATTACAAAGGGGTTATGACTTCACTGTGTAATTCACACAAGAGCTGCTGGGACACCATTGGAGCAGAGTGTGGGTGGCTGCTTTGTACTAGTCGACCGAGCCTTGCTGGATGGCAATATGGTTGACATTAGCAAGGTAATCACAATTCTATTTTATTGTGGAGTAAGTGGTTTCCTGTCATCTTATGTTAAACAATATGAATACGGGCAGCAGGGTGAGAAGCTGCTCTGTTGTCAGGAAGCAACACAAATGTTCCTGCGAGTTAGATGGTAAAATCATTTACCCCTCAGAATAAGAAGGTCAACCCACTTAACAGAGCCTGTGGATAAGAGCATGTGCAGGGATAACTGGCTTCCAAACAGGCAGGTCTAAGGCTTCTGTTGGACAGTAAAACTAACAAAGTCCACATTATCTCTAAGGTTGACCAACACGATGGCACAGAAAGTGCAGCCCATCATGACCCATCCTACCCTTTCACATCAACACTCAAACAGCTTCAAACCCACATGCAACAGAACACAAAGTTGTCACTGCAGTAAGGCCAGATCCTGATCAGCTCCCACCACCCACCACTCCCTCAAGCCCACTGGTCAGCTGCAGTCCTCAATGCCAGGTAAAAGCAACCCCACTTTAGGCCCCATTAAAAGAAGTCTCATCACAGAAGATGCATCACCAATGCCGAGTTGTACTGCAGCAAAAAATTTAAATGCAGCACAGGTTGTCCTGCCTTCTGTCCCTTTACAAATGAAGACAGGCTCATCTACTAGGATTTATTTAAGGCAGGTCTGCTTTATGTTGAAATATACCAGACACACTTAGGACAGCTGCAAGATACACGGCATTAAATTATTAGGCAGAATAAAGAAATATACTTATGTTTCACATTTTTTTTCCAGTCAAATTGCTAAATAAGTAATCTCAGCCTGCTGCCTTAAGGAAAACTAAAACAAAAAAATTATCAAGAAAGATGCTGTCATGGTTTCCTGACCTCAAAACTCATATGATATAGAGTTTGTTCAAATATTTAAAGATCTTCAAGCTCCCACTTCATAGCATTTCAGAGGCTGAAAAGTTTTAAATGTCAAAAGTAGTACCTGCTAGCCAAGATTTAGAAATGTGATACTCTGGGGTTCTAATACAACTTCTTCCCTAAGCAGCAGAGCAAAAAATCCTTTTAAAGAAAGAAGTGTGTATTTGTATGTGTGGGACCAAACCAAACCAAACCCCAACCCCAAACCCAACCCAATCCAATTTTAGGATCTACACATCATGAAGAGCTCTCTCAAAGGGTACAGTATCTTTACTGAGAATGATGGAGAAAAGGCCTGCTGAGGGGTATAGCTTCACAGAGATGATAAGCCTCCTAAGCTTGCTAGGATAATAACTAAGCTACCACAGTATAGTTCTTGCTTTCCTAGCTGACTTGAAGGTAAAAGGAAATAAAAGCCTCCAAGGTCAATTGCCCACATAATTTCACTGCTTTTCCAAGTAGGATCAGAAGCACATGAAGCAGACAAAGACAAAATAATATCTTGCATTTCTAAAAGAACACAGAATATGATACCCACGCCAAGTTTAATATCCCTGCTGTAACAATACAATCACAGGAAATGAGAAAGCAGACAAGTTTTAAAGTACTCCCATTAAGATTCCTAAAGAAACCATTTAATCTGCAAGAGTCTGTGCTATACTTGCAGTCTGAATGTTCCGCAACCAACCAGCTGCAATTGAGTGAAATCTATGCATGGGATGAACTCTTGCAGAAAGGAGATTTAAATTCTCAATGAAGTTCCTCACTGTGATGAAGTCTGACATGGCATCCCATTACCAGCTCTGGCCAAGTCAAAGTGTTTACAAAACACACTACAAAATTCCTCTAGACAATTGAAACTAAGCAATTAGACCAGCTATAATTACCAGCTTTTAAGGCCATACTTGGGTCATATTTACTTCTGCTTTGTTTCTGTAAGATAGTGAAGAACTATTGTGCTGAAGAACATATGAACAAACATACAAAAAGGTGCAGTAACCAAATCACCGTAAGTTGCAAATGATTTTCCTTATGAATTTAGGAAAAAATTATTTGAGAAATCATTTTCCACACAAGTTTAAGCTCTAAAAGCTTCTGTAATGAATGTATTAACTTAGCTTTAAAGCATTGTAAAACCTTGGATCTTAAAATTATAGAAATATATAATATTTATGATAATACATATATCATGGTAGGTTGTGAAGAAAGTTTTTCAACTCGTGCTTAGGAAGACAGCATTACATTCACTTTTTCTAAAACCAAAAAACCTCAACAACGGTTTTACAGCATATTGCCTACAGTTGAGTTCCCTATTACCCAAACAAGGGAGCTCTTCAGCATACAACAAGTTCAGTATGTATTTTTTCTTCAGAGGGAAAAAGCTTCTGCTACTGGAACAATCAAGTTGTGATGTTCCCATGCCAGAACCTTTTTGCCTTTCCTGCTCTTCTTTCCCACAGAGTGACTAAATCCACCCACTTCGCTATTTATTTCAGCCATCAACACAAAGCTCACAAAACAAGGGCAATCCAATCTCAAGGAAATAACAGATTTGTGCAAGTGAGATCATCCTCCCCCTCACTAGACAGAAGACATTCCTTAGAAGATATGATACTGTCAAGATTTTTCTTTAAAGAGCTCAGTAAATGCATGGGTCTAATTATGAAGTACTGAACAGAGGCTCTCTTGGAGTGACATATGGTGACAGCAGAACGTGTCTAGCCAGAGCCTGGGTTCCCAGACTTTGGTCATTACCACTGCTGGTACTGGCAATGATAGCAGCTGATCACAGACATGCTGAGGGTTTTGCTGGCTGCTTGGGTAACATTCAAATACCACAGATTGGAGTCTTTTGTCTAGATTTGTCACAGAGCTGTCAATCTAGTGTCTGTATTGTGTAACAGCTTTGCATGTGTGAGCAGCAAAAGAAAGGAAATTGATACCTTAAGATAAGGAAGTGATTATTTCAGAGAGAAATTTGAAATCCTAGAGAAATCTTTCAAGTCCTAAGCTGAAAATCTTAGTACCTAGAACCTTGTGGAAAACATTTCAGATTGGAGAGATCTGCTTCCTCCCCAGGTATGTTAAGAATTGGAAGCCATTTCAAATCATAGGTTTTATGAGTTTTTCTTCGATAGACTTTCACTTTTTTGTCATCTGTTGTATTCATACTATGAGTACCAATGATTGTCACCCCCCCCCCGAAATTAAGTTACTTTGATTAATGTATTTAGCAGAAAACACATGCAAAATGTCCTGTAACAACATTAATTAATACAAAGGAGTTATGATTATTAACTATACTAATATTATATTAATACTAAACTACTCATTTAATACATGAGCTAAGTATTATATGATACTATGCACATCCAAGTTCAAAGCATTCAAAACTGACACACACACACTAACGTAAGACAGCAGGTTAATTTAAGACCTAATACTCGAGGAAAGAAGAGAGAACAAAGATCACTAATAGAGTGCAGCGTGCTTCAGGCTGACAGAGCTATCATGCTTTCTTTGGGGAAGAGGAAATCTAGGAAGTATCTCAGGCACTAAGCCAGAATATGGTTTTAAAGCCAGCTCTTCCTCAGCTAGCTAGAACTGGGTACACTCCAGTGTCCCACGTGCTATGCGCTCTTTTAAAAATAAACTCTCTTCTCAATTTGCTCATAATACACTTTAAGTTAAAATTCAAAAATTTAAACTTACCATTCCCAGACTCTTAAACTCTTGTCATCAGATGTACTCACAAACCTTCTATTTTCATCCACAAACACAATGGTGTTGACAGCTCCCAAATGCCTATCATATTCCTGCACAATCTCACCACTTCGAATATCCCACTACAAATAAAAGAGTCAGAATAAGACCTTGTTTTTTACTAAATATCAGATTTTTTAAAAGGAAGAGATACTACATAGACATACCTGCACAATTTTCTTATCTGACATTCCTGCAACAAAGAGATTTTGTTTATCTTCATCAGGATTGAACTTGACACAATAAGGAACCTTCCTGTTTGTGAATCTTGAAATACATTGCCCTGCAACAGAAAAGCCATTTATAATGCATCAGGTTGGAAGTTGTATGGGCTGATTAGTTCTTGCAGATACTGATAAAAACCATTCATTTTACTTTTACTTAACTAACAGCAGAAAATATTTGTTTTATAGCCCTTGAGAAGATTAGAGGGCAGAATTTACCCAGCTCTTTGATTAGACCTTCTTTCACATGTTTGTATTAATGCACCTGCACAAACACATACAAACTGTTCCCTACCTTTACTACAGCTTTCTGAAAAAATGTAAGTGCACAGTAGCCTGTATGTCATCAGGACATATCAAAACTACTAGGACCAGTCAGGATATCGCAGGCTGACCAGTGTCTTTGCAAAGCATCACCTCCTTAGGATCAGAGGTCTTCTCAATAAGAGACAAACTTGGGGAAGAATTCCTCAATCCTAAGCTTAGAAAAGGGTAACAGTAATCCAGCTGCAAAACAAACCACTGACCTCCTCCTCTCATAGCCTCAGCCATAAATACCCTGATTACATGTCATCTGTAACTTGCAGGAGCCTGTTTTAATCTGAAAGCTCAAGACATTTTTCAGGTGTCTAAATGACTGAGTTCAGACTCAAGACTGAAGAATTTGACTTACACCTTTCTAACTGTCACCTGTGTAAGACTAGTGGCACTGCTAACCAAGAAAGCTAATGTTTCTTTCAAACATGGAAACTTCAGGAACTGACTTAAAGTTAAAAAGAATATTGACAAAAATCTATCCTGTATCTTTTTAGCTTAAGAAACTATTGGAGCAGAATGCTACAGAGCATTTCCCCAAAAGTTCGGTGAGAGCATGAGGCCTACCCTCCATCTCCCTATACCAGCAGCTTATCTTATTTGGAGTGCTCTTCAAGTTCAGGTTAACCAAAAGATCAAGTGAAAGAATTCTTCTAAGTTAAGCATATTCAAGTGTGGTTTCATTACTAAATAGCATATTTACATTTACAGATATAAAATTAACTGATTTGGTAAAACTTTGTCTTTTTGCTGAGAACTGTTCTAGCACTACAAATAACTATCAGACTTCTCAAATAAAAAGGAATATGAAATACAGCTATATAGGTAGTGTTAAGTACACCACTACAGATAACAAAACATTTAGGGAAAAAAAAGACTATTCATCCTGTCATAAAAGCATGAACACTGAACTACAAGATGACATTAAAGACAATTGGAAACAACATGACTGACAATATATCAAGCTATTTACTATTAATTAAACATAGTGCCAAACAACAGTGTCTACAAATATAAGCCTACCTGTTTCAGTGTCCCAGAGTTTAAGGTAGCGGTCATATGCAGCACTAAGAAACCGAGTGCCAGCATTATTAAAACAGATGTCTCTAACAGCTTTGCTATGTCCTACAAGACAGAAAAAATGCAGTGATAAACTTTTATCTATTCATGCTTAGAATTAATGTGTTTGTTTCTTTAAAAATGTTATGCATGTTAAATGCCCCAGTCTTTAACAACACGAAAACAAGAAAATCACTTACTGAAGTTCTTCCTGAGCACTAGTAAAGATTCAAGTGAAAGAAAGTGTAACTAACTCCTAAAGAATAATGAAAATAAAACCCCAAAATCCTCACACCTTTATAGCACTGGAGATAGAAACAATAGCATTGCACAGAATCAACCACTTTGAATTATTCATAAATTGATTCACAATCAATCTTCGGCTTCAAAGATTGTTCAGGTCACAGTTAAGAGCTGCAAGAGGAATTTGAAACACTGTAATAATAATTGTCAATATCTAACGAAAAACAGGAAAGACAAACACTAAAGGGGATACATTTAAAGGAGAAACATTTATCATCAGAAAATAAGTACAAAATATGGGAAATATTAGATCAGAAGATTAATAGTGCTTTCATCTGGTGTTAACCTTGTTATCCCTCAACGCCAATTATTTCATGCGACCACTGCATTAGACTTGTAGGAGGCCTCTTTATTACAACATTGGCACAGTAACTTAAATATAGCAAAATAGCAGATGAATCTGGCTTATAATAAGGACTTTTTGAGAAAAGCAGTCAAACTGTTCAGAAGGAGCAGTCTATTGAGAGATAACCTTTTTTGAGCCATCATTTTCATCACACTGCTGTCATCAGAAATATTAGGTGAAAAAAAGACTTCTTTGTTGTTACTCAACATATATTCACTCAGTGTTCTAGAAATGTTCCCATTTCAAAAGCAGAATCAGTTGCTTTTGTTCTGCATTCAAGGCTGCTAAGAAGTTTGTATTTCTCTCTCTCTCAGATATCTGCTTTAAAAAGCACTTGGTACATGAACAAAGACAGCACCTGAACCTAAAAAAAAAAAATAAATAAAAATTCCCATGCTTTTTGCACGGAAGAAATGACCTATTTGAGATGGGATCATCAGACCATGAGACACCCTCACTGCAGAAATACAGAGAGCTGCTGTTCTCAACATGAAGATGGGGCAATTCAATTTCACGATTTTGCCTTTGGAAAGGAGTCTTGCATAAAGTATTGATGACTGCAGCACACGAATGTTTTGGTTTAAGGGTCATAAGATGTTTTACATGAACATTAAATTATATGGAATAATGACAAAGGCTCATTAAAAACTTGCATCTTTTTCAATTCTTATTGCCAAGATCATACTGAGTATTAGTTGTACTGGATGCCTACAAGTCCTCTCTATGATAAATTAATAAGCAAACCTAAACCATACCCTTCCATGAAGTTGTTTTAAATAAAATCAGTTAGAAAAAAAAAAAAAAGACTATTACCAATAAATGTTCGTAGACATCTTCGATCACCATAAACTTCCCACAGCTTGGAAAAATAAAGGGGATGGGGAGAAAAGATGTCAGTTGTTAAACAATAATGATGCCGAAATTAAGTGCGAACATATATGGCAACATGTAATTAAGAAATTAATTACAAACATATGACACCTACTGATTAATCACAACCATCACAACCCAGAAATTCACAAGAATGCTCTGTCACCTTCTTGTTAGTAAAGCCCCCTTAAAATAACTAAAACCCCCATACCGTATTCCAACTTTAAAGCCCTAAAGTTTTGCTAGTAGAAACAAAACCAAAAAAATATCACCAGCTTTCTAATATGATGTATGCTGGACTAAAATGAGATTAGTTCAAGACCACACATGCTTCAATAAAACACTTCAAGAGAAACCTACTGCTAGCTGTAAAACTAGGCTTCACAGAAAATGAATTATTATAACAACAAAGGCAATAACCTGAGGAACCTGCAACTTTCTAAATGCTATTACTAAATGATTAACACTGTTCTAAGACCTACAGTCTTGTATATTATTTCCATCTTTCTTTGAACGAATTTGTAACTTAAAAATCAAGTCAGAAAACCAAAAATAACACAGACAAAAGCTATTTGGTAGAAGTACCAAATGTTTATGTATTTTAAAATGCACTGTCTGTATTCAATTATGGTATAATATATATATAAAAAAACATACATATATTTCCAGTAAAATAACTTACCTTAATTTTGCAATCCATAGAGCAAGACAACAGTATATGCCCAGAGAGAGGAAACAATCTAACTGCACTGACACCCTGTAAATAAGGACATAATTAAAACAGTAAGCGGAGCATCTAGATGTTTCCTCTGTCCACTTGCCCTCTTTTCTAAGCAAAAAGCTTATCTTCATAAAATATAGAGATACTGCATCTTGAAAAGAAATAACCTGCCCACATTTCATTTCAGAAACAGTGATGCATTTTGAACAATTGTTATCGACAAGAAGTTGATTCACTCCAATGGCTGTATACATACCCTCCTTCAACACTCACACTGCTACTGTGGTAAACACAGCAAAAAAATCCAAATTGTGGGTTTGGGCGACTGTTTCTGTATAACAAGCCTTTTTGGGTGGGGCAGGTGAGGAATTTTTCCACAAAAAAGTTTCTGGTCAGCTCCATTTCTTACGCATACTACCAATGGCTTCTACCCATTGAACTCAGGTTCCCTGAGCACAGCAGATTCCCACTTATCTGTATTTCAGATACTCCTTCCAGAGGAAATCCAAAGAACGACTCATGGTTTCATGTCCTTCTTTGCATTTCATGTCAATTACTCTATTCATATTCTACCCAGTTCCTCCCACCCCTGTTTGGAGTTGTGTGCTTTATCCTCCCTATTATTATCTGCTTATATCCTCCAGTTTTTCTAGAGTTGTCAGCCCATCTTTCTTTTGCTTCTCACATCAGTAATGTCATTCACCTTGTTTGAAGGAAAAAGCTATTTTATGCATCAGTCTGCTTTAATAGGATAATAGGCAGAGAAGTGACTAGAGCTTTGTGGAGGAAATGTTATTCTGGAAAGCACTGATAGTTGCAGCTACAAGCTTTATGATGCAGCAATCACTTAAAAAAAAAAAAAGTTCAGAGCTGTGACTCAAGTAAAAATGGGTAAAAACTGAAAGTGTTCCCTGTGTCCTCCTTTCTTGCATCTTTCAGATATCATTAAGGTGCTGTCCATTGCAAGACAGCATATTCCTTCAAGCAACACTGAGAATTAGAGATAAAAGAAGCAGCAAATTGAGTATAAACTTTACAAACCTGAACAGTGAAACATTTTTTTAATACCAAAATATGTATATAGTTACGGGTTTTTGCACAAGCAGAAACTATAGATGTTAAATAGCATCAAAGAAAAGTCTCAACAAGGCACACCTCTCAAAAGTAATAGCTTTTGGGTAATAGTATTTGGGAAACTTACTGATGCATCATAATCACAAAACCTATGTAACTTTGTAACTTTTAAAATGTAACTTTTAATAAGTTTGATATGGAATAGCCCTTAACTACTTTTACTATTTAACAAAAAAAAAAAAAAAAAAAAAAAAAAGGCATCTTTAGGGATCTCCAGAATTAGTCTTACTCTTATTCACACGGTAGTTTAGGAAATAACTCCAAATCCCACAGAAGTCACTGAATAATACTTGTCCCTTTAAGGGAGATCAGGAAGCCACTATGTTAATGAAAAGGTATACACAAGTAAATAACTGCCTTTCAGTAGACAAACACCTTGTGTGAGCACGTAATGCAACCAGTTACATGCATAACATGGTAAAGACAAAAATATCCCTTCCTTCTACTGATACTTCAGTTTGATAGAAGTTACTAGCTTCAGACACAAAGTGAAGTGGGTTTTTATGACGCATGCTCACAAACATGACTTCCTACCTTTGTATGTCCAGACCACACATGGATTTGTTTCTTTGGAAGATAGCACTTGTCAGGTGGCACTGTAGAACGGAGATTAACTCCAACATCTTGAGGGACATGAAGGTACGATCTCCCCTGGTAGTCATACATTTCCTTAACTGAAAAGGTAAACACAGAACTTTGAGAATCCAAGACCCTGTACTGTAAAAGGTTATAGTCTTTGAAAGGCTCAACAGCCACACACAATTAAGGTTTTTCTGAACATAGCTGATCTGCTGTGAAGTGGGAGGGAAAGAAGGTGGAGGAAGAAAAATCCATTTCAGAGGATACAGATGGGGAATCTTATTTGGCATCAGTTAAGCTCAATTAAATAATTTCAGCAAAGTCTGCTTGGAATCTGGTAATCTGAACATGAAGACAGTCTCTCCCCACACACACCTTACTCTTCATCAAACAGAAAAAAATGCCTCTGTCCAACAAGGGTTTGCTTACACTAACTCTACATGGATTCTAATGTGCAACTCTAACCCTGGCATTTGCTTGCAACTCACATTCCAGCCAGCTCTGTGCTGTGTCAGTCATGTCAACAGAACAACTAATCAGGAGTAAACCAGATCCATTTGGCCAGTGTGAACCAATATTGGTCAGCAGTAGCCAACAGCTGCTCTTTAACTAGATTTAAGAAGTGATTAGACAATCAGACATGCAGAGATGCATTGTGCTTGGAAGTTGGTACTTCAGAGTAGACTTATGCTGGATAGCCATGAAATTAAGCTATGCACTGATTTAATTTCTCCCTTTCTGGGATATTGTTACGGCAGTTTCAGTTGTACAAGTGACCTCCTGCACAGTATCAATGTTTACATATTTCTGCAATGTTTGTGTTTGAGAAGATTAAAGTTTATCTTCTAAGGTCTTTTACTGTGAAACTTCAGGTAGAGGCCACAAAAAGTTGGATAAAAAAAATAATTATTCTACAGGAGCTCAGTGGCTAAAATTTTAGGTTTGTTAAGATGATCACTATTCAATAAAAATTGTCATGATCTACTACTAAAGAATGAAGCACTAATGTCAGCCACTTCTTTAATACATGTAAGAAAGGATACTCCATCTCGTGCATGTGAGCCTGACTACAGAAAGTGGTAAACAAAGAGAGACTTGGTTTACCAGCTATCTATGCCAAGCAATGTAAGGCAGGACTGTTGTGCATGCAGAGAGTTGAAGTAACAGTTTCCAAAAATCACTAGGTTTACTTACCAAACCATTTTCTTTGAAGGTACCACTATAAATTCTGATGCTATAGGCTTCTATAGGGTAATTATTTGATACACAATTATTTATAGTATGACGGCAAGAACATTTACATTAAGAATTGAGGAAGTATGAAGTCCAAGTGATTTTCCAAATTGTACATAAGCCATAACTCAAAGCACTACCTGCTGATGGAAGTACTGGCATATAAAACTGCAGTAATTCTGAAGCTGAAACCAAGCCAAACTCATAACTTTAAAATGTTTGCTCTGTAAAACAGGAAAGGGATGTGTGCGTCTAGGAACATTAAAAATAAATCAATACAACCAGTGCCCTGAAAGATGACATTTCCACACTGCTCTTCACAGTATGAAGTGGAATTAGTCCAAGTTTATCTCTTTCCCTGTCCTTTACGCTTACGCTTCTGAGTGCTGTTATCTCCAATACAGAGACATGAAGGTGCCTCAGCAAAACTGCTGAGGCTGTCTGCCATCCTTACTAATTAACACAGCAGGCAAGAAAACACTGTGAGCAAGATGATGAGGACAGGAAGATGACACTACCATGTAATATAGTCTTCTCCTCTCCAGGTTTATCATCTTCTAATTTTCCTCTCTTCTGCCTCTTAGCTGTTATTTCATCCAACTCTTTCTGTTCTTCCTGGAAAAATAAACCACAATTTTTTAAAAATTCAGTGTCCAGAATCACATAACAAAATCCAGAACTGGACTGCTGTTTGTTTATTTACTATTAAGAATACATTTATTTCCTAAATGAGATTAGAAATATTTCTAAGCATCAGTAAAGAGAATACCTTTCTCAAAACCAGAATAGTTTGAAAAGAATTTAATATTATCTTTTTATTCATAGACTACAGCTAAGCATCACTGACTGAACAATGATGTGTGTTGGAGGGTTGTGTGTGTGTGTGTTATTGGGGGAGTTTTTTGTTTGTTTGTTTGTCTGGGTTTTAAATAAGTTTAACTTTCAGTTCTTTTCAAGCCGCTTCTGTATATAAACCTCTTTTAATCAGACTCTACACACTATGCATAGATACAATGAATTTTATTTCCAACCAGTCTTGCAAATAATTGAATGCAGAATATTTGGAATACCTTATTTGGATGTATCACCTGACGTGTATATCATCTTAAAGCGTAGCATGGGTCTTCTGCTTGGAGAAGCTACTAGTGCAGCTGGATCTCTTAAAACCACTGCAATGTACTAACAATTTGTAGCTATTGTGTTAAAGCAGTACTTACTTCTGATGGTTTGGCTACTTCTTTTTCATCAACATACTTTGCCCATGGTCCCAGAAAACCATCAATGTTAGATGCATCATTCTCCTTGAATTTCTTCCTTTTTTCAATTTTCCTTTGTCCTGTTTCAAACACTGTTAAACCTGAAGGAGGAAACAATACATTGCCTGGCTGCTAACACAGAATACAACATCACAAGTCACACCATAGCCAGTTTAAAAGAAAAAGCCACTGCCACCACTCTTTCCAATACGCACAGTAGAATGAAAAAAGCATTTGAACAAAACCGGCCAAAGCATTGCTAACTTTTCTAACTATGAACACTGCTAACTGTACGATAACAGAGGAACCACTTAAACTGTTCGTTACGGTTTGTTAGACTATGCAACCATGCATGTACCCATGCTTTTTTTAACATTGAGTCTGCAGACATCAATTTTCATACTTGAAATAGTGCAGTGTTTGAAAGTAGAGACCCAGCAATTGGCTTCTGATCCCCCTCACTCCTCAAACCCCGCCTGCCCAAACCCAAAATAAGACAGGTCTCCCAAAACCCCAATCCCAACTGTGTGTTTTGATTTAGTAAAAATTTAGAGAATCACAGAATGGTTTGGGTTCAAAGGGACCTGTAGAGTCCCTGTAGATCTAGTCCAACCCTCCTGCAATAATTAGGGATAATATTCAGCTAGATCAGGTTGCTCAGAGCCCTGTCCAACCTGACCTTGAATGTGTCCAGGGATGGTGCATCTACCACCTCTCTGTGCAACCTGTTCCAGTGTTTCATCACTCACTTTGAGTGTTAAGTATCTCTATCAAAGTATTAGTTACAAAGCCCATGCCTCTGGTGGCCAATCTTCCCAGTGGCAAGCTATGCCTTTACCATTTGGCAATCTTCCAATGTTTTTTCTTTTCCAAATAACCCAAACAGCTTAACTCTGCTAAGTAGAGATAACATGCAGTTTCCAGCAGGGGTGCTAGAGGTTCTATACGGTGATCAGTTTGCTGAGTAGCACAGTTAAGGTGATTAGCGCTACATACGGGTATCCTAATACAAACATATGACAGTATTTGCCAAGACAGAATGTAAGAGGACCAAAAAGCTGTTTCAAATATACAGATCAGTTCTATTTATGCAATGGCACATGCCAGGTTCCAACCGCAAATACTAATTTGAGATTTGACATAATTGCCTGAAATATTTGCTCCTTCAAGAAAGCAAAGCACTCCAGTATCTCTCTTCCCTTTTCACATTACAATTGCAACACATCTTTCTTTACTGTGTCTTTGGATATGGGTAAGTCTCTTATTATTCCTTCCTTTGCTAATACCTTTTCCATTTCTCAGTAAAGAAAAAATTAAACCAGTCATCAATTGCAAGTCATTTAGATGAGATTCCGAATTAATTACCTTGATTTTTTTCAGCTTCTTCTACAGAACCAATATATTTGGTAGCAACTTCAGGGTTATCTATGGAGGGATCTAATGCATAACCTAGAATAAGAAAAGAAATAAAATACTGTCATTTCAAGCTTTTTAGTTTTGTACAATATATTGACCCTGCCTCCCCATTTTTTTTTCTTGTTGCCTCTCAAGCACCTAGGGATGAGGAATGGTTGATAGTTTGAAATCCCATCCACTTTTCACTCAGCCTGAGTATTAAGATTAATACAAAGCATTATCATCAGGCCCTCAGTATGCGCTGCTGCCAGAATGCTCAGATTTGCACAAGATAGAGAAGCAAATAAATATAATAGGCAAAAGTTAAGATAAGACACAAAGGGAGGGTTGTCACAGGAAGCAAAGTCACTGAATCCTTCTAGTGGGAAGAGACCCCTGGAGGCCCCTGGCCCAATGTCCCGCTACAACTGAGGTCAACGTTGAATTCAGACCAGTTTGCTGTAATGCAAACATTAGTGTTTTGAAATGCCATAGCAGCCTCTTCTTGTTGTAACCTGGCGTAAGGAAGAGACCAGCTCAAAATCTTACATTAGTGACATGTGATTTTAAACAGATGCTGCTTCAGTCCAGTGCCCTGTTCCTTGGTTTGCAAAGCCAGTCAGTCACACCGAAACCAGCCCGTTGCTGCTGCACTCCCAGAGCTGTCCGGCCTCAGCAGGCGCCTCTGGCCCTGCAGCCTCCTGCTCTGCCTGCTACCTCTGCTGGGTCAAAGAGAACGCTACTCATCTCTGGCAGGCCTGGGGACAGCAGCAGATGGAAGGAAGATGACACGTACGAGGAAAAATTAGAGAAATGACGTTTTCTGGGGCTTTGTGCGTATTCTGTCTCCCCTGGCTGAAATTACTTCATCCTCTTCCTGCCAGAGTTGGGAAAGCTTGTTCCTTCAACTTGAAAGCAGTTGAAGTTCCTTCAACTTCCTTTAACTAACGTGGATGGTATCAGAAGCAGCAGCAATGGCATTTTTTAGAAAATTGAGCATTTTTAATTAAGTATTTATAATCATTTCCTGATTACAGCTATTGAGTCTCATAAAAACCCCAAAACAACCAAACAAAAAACCGTGAAAACCCCTGCTTCATTTACTCTTATAAATACTATATAAAATGTACCAGCATTTCACAGATATTCGGGATATTTACAATTTTTTATCCTGAGGTTCTCATTTTAATATGCATATCTTACAGTTTTTCTCCATTTCTAGAGTGGATAGCATGATCAAGACAGATGAATAAATTCATCTGGTTTCCAAGGAACAGATGCAGTGAACAGTTAGTTACTGACCACTATGGCTTTTTTTTTTTTTTTTTGGGGAAAGACTGCACCCTGGTGGACACATCACCAGTTCTTACTAAACATTATTCAAGTCACAAGATGTCCCTTGAGGACTGAAATGAGAATTTCTCCAGATCAAGAAAGCGGGGGGGGGGAGGGGGGGAGAGGGTGGAGGAGGAAAGGCAGCAATGAAGATATTAAATCACTGGTATAAGTAATCACATACACAGAAATCAAAGAAATCCTACAGCATACAATCTAATTCTTATATTTTTGTTGATTCACAGAGACAATCATGAACAGTGGGAGATTACCCAGTCCACCCCAGAAACCAATGGTCCATAAAAGCACTTGGATGCATACAAGTTGAGAACCTATCAATACCATCCCAATAGCCAAAGGAGATCATCTCCCCACACATTACTCAAAGACTACTGTCCTAGAAGATGGCCCTCATAATTTCTTTTTAGATGCTGGGGAAAAAAAAAAATTATGAAAATTAATAGAAGAGCTATTCCAAGAACACAGCAAATGTTCCCATACAAATGGAGTAATTTGTAGACCAGTTCTGGAGCTTCAAACCTGGTAAGACCCAGTTGCAGAACAACATATGCCCAAATGTTCTATGAATACGATATAAAGATAGAAATACATACCAATGCCCTCTTATGAAATATAAATTCCCACTATACCTATACCAAACAACAAAAAAAAAAATCAGTTATTCTAGACTATTACTACAACTTACTTCCAAGGATAAGCAAACTGAGCAGACACTGCAATTAGACTTTCTCTAATTGGACTGCCTGCTTTAACTAAGCTCCTATTTGAATGAGTTCTCTTCCAAGCTATAATGTTTCTGTTAACAGTGGAGAGATATTTCTTTGGATTTATGTCAGAATCAATACAGTGGTTTACTTGTCCTCCAACTGTATTGATACAGTCTCTGGGACTCTATTTGCTCAGTACTTGTAAAAGAGGGACAGTATTCTAATGAATAGAGCCCCTGGGCCAAGCACAGCTTCCCGTGGAAGTGGAGACTTCTTATAGCTGGGCTGAATTTGGTCCAGCATCATTCTCATAGAAAAGCTCTGAACAATTTCTACTTTCTAATGGATATGTGAAAGAGAAGCTTTTCTTTCTGGCTGGGACTCCTAAACGCAGCTGCAAAAGACAGCTTGCTTTTATCCTACTCAGCTGCTATGCCATATAATGTGCCCTGACTTCTACATCTCCTTCAGTGTTATTTAGGAGGTAGATATTTCATGCCATGTTTTAGCAAGGAAAGGTACAATTCCACCTACATCCATAATTTCAGTGCGCCTGAAAATGGTTGGTTAAATTCTCAGACTTTGATGTACATTCCAGAAAGACAGATAATTAGAAGTATGTTTACACGGTACTGTGCAATGCAGCATACAGAGACCCAAGATAGATAGCTCAGGTATGTGGAAAAATGCAGCTGGACTAACCCATTCTGACTGCACTGGCCTCTCCATGGAATCAAAGTAATCAGAGAATAAAGTGCCTACAATTGTAAGAGGTAATAGTGACTGTAGGTGTTGCATGTAACATGAGGAGATGAAAAAAAAAAAAAAAATCAGAAGTACTATTTCCAAGTCAGTCATTTTAAGCTCTTCAAATATCAGTCTTACTGATGAAGTAATCCTGTTATGAGTATTCATTAACTTGGTTATAAAGAGCTTTGAGATCATGGGCAGAAGACTGTTTCTTTAAAAAGGACTTCAATATCTTAGGAAGAAGAGATTTTAAAATACTAAATGCCCCGTGTATGAAGCAGTCCACTTCTACAATGAGTGCTCATGCTGCAATAGTTATGAAACTATTTTTCTACCATATTCATGAACAATTTGTGTGCAGCATGTAAAAAATAATCTGTAATTCTGCTCCACACTGATATATGCCCACATAATTAAGGACAGTATATTGTCCTTTTCAAAATAATGCTCAAAAACAAATTATCAAGAAAAAAGATGGCTTCTGCTGAGGGTACAGACACAGAAGAATAAACAAGGGCTTGTATTTTGGGGCTTCCTAGTCTTTTTAGCCATGCTCCAAGGACTACAATATTGGCTTTTGGCCATTTACATCATCATGGCTTGTGAAGAGAAATTTTTGTTTTTCTAGAGATAAAGCCTTCTCTTTAATAGTTGAAATTATATAATGATTATGCCTTACGTCAGTGGATTCAAAATAGGGTAGATTACCTATGACTGCAGGTGCAAAACTGGTTACTAATTAAAAAAAGGTCAGACTCTCACCAAGTAATTATTAATGGCTTTCCATCAAACTGGGAGAGGATCTTCTACTAAAATGGCCTGCCTAACTATAGTATTCAATATTTTTCATGGTTTATGCCATCAGAAAAGGATCCCATACCTGTAAAAGCTGTAATAAGACAAGTGTGAAATATTTCACTTCAGCAAAGACATGCTGAATGATAAATACTGAAAACGAAAAATAAAGAAAGAAACTGATTAAGTGCAAGGGGAAAAACACAGGCTGCCAGGGTACTGGTGTCGATACACTTAACAAGTGTATCTGACACCAATAAGAAAAATAAAAATAAAATAAAATTAAAAAAAAAAGGAAAAGAAATCTGAGATTTATTGCAAAGGAAAAACTACATAAAACATGAAACAGCACTAGGAAGACCTAATTTAGATTGGCATGTCCAGTTTTAAGCAATGTACTTAAAAAGAAAAATTCAGAAAAAAAATTAAGAGTAAAAAGAATGATAAAATATTGGGGAGGGCAAGAAGGCCTAGAAAAGATTGAAGAAATATGCTTGTCAGTCTAAAGAGAGATAAAGGACAAAAGGCAAAAACCTGATGGAACCAAAGGTAGTTTCAATTTGCAAAACATCAGAGACAAAAACCCATGGCTTGATAGGGCTGTGGGAGGGAATATGAGAAATAGTTTAGATTTGTAGTACAGCAGTTTTAGGGTGGTATCAATAAAATCTCAACTATTACACTTGTGAAAAAACCTACAACATTTAGAATCATAGAATCATTTAGGTTAGAAAAGACCTTGAAGATCATGAAGTCCAACTATTAACCCAGCACTGCCCAGTCCACCACTAAACCATGTCGCTAAGCACCACATCTATACATCTTTTGAATTCCTCCAGGGATGGTGACTCCGCCGCTTCCCTGGGCAGCCTGTTCCAGTGCTTGACAACCCCTTCAGTGAAGAAATTTTTTCCTAATGTTCGATCTAAAGTTCCCCTAGAACAACTTGAGGCCATTTCCTCTCATCCTATTGCTTATTACTTGGGAGAAGAGACTGACATCCACCTCATTACAACCTCCTTTCATATAGTTGTAGGGAGCGTTAAGGTCTCCCCTGAGCCTCCTTTTCTCTAAGCTTAACAACCCCAGTTCCCTCAGCTGCTGCAGATCTTAATCCTAACGTGGAAAACATCTCCAGTGCCTGTGTCAACTTCACCTCTCCAAACTCCTGGAATGAAGGGAACCTTATCAAGATGGGTAGGTCTCATCCAGATTTAAAAGCCTGTTGGTACTGAGAAGGTTCAAGGAGCACTTCTTGATGAAATAGCTGGGGATAGCTAATAGTTAAAGAAAAACAAGCAGACACACCATCTTAAAAAAAGCCACATCCTTAAGCAAAAGGCAGCACAGAAATCTGAAACCTCAGATAACAAGGATAGCAGTAAGCACAAAATCCTATTTCAACTGAGGGTAGGGAAATGGAAAACCCAAGCATGCATACAAAATGGCAGAGGCTAAAAATAAAACATAGTAAAATTGGAATATCTTGTTTTAAATTTATAAACTAACATATTCTATTCAATTATGTCAGTATTACACTCTTTACCAGGTAGAAAGAATATAGAAATAAGATGGTCATACCAGTAGGGAAAAACATGCTATATGCTAACGAAAGCTTAAAGGCAATTCAGATGAACAAGTTAATAGAGTTAACAAGCATTAAAGGATCCTTTGGATTGAAATTCCAGTTTTAAGCAGTGGTGAGTAGAGTCGCCAGGACTCCCTTGCTTAGCATTCAACCAGAAGATACAATAACCATGAAATGGTAACAGAGATGAAACAGGTGCTAGGGACAGAAGCACAGTAATAATGACATGTTTTAGTCACCTCCTTGTAACAGACTGCAAATCTCACACCAAGATGTGACAGAAACAGCTTTTTTACACAATGTGCTTGTACCATGAAGCAGTCACATTAGAGATTCACATAGGAAAAAAAAAAAAAAAAAAAGGCCAACTGAGCAGTGCAGGAAACTGGATCTTAAAACATTTCTTTTCTAAGGATAGACATTTTAACAATGACCACAATGCAGTATAAATTAACACTGTCGAGAAAACAAGGCAAGCCATAAAAACATTTACTACAATGATCTCAATCTCAAAACAGGAGGGCTATATTAAGTAAAGATTTTAAAAAGGAACAGAAAGTGAGCAAAGGGTAAAAGCCTTTTCCAAATGCAGGGACACTTCAAAGACACCATGTAGCAGAAAAAGAATGAATGCCTGCCAGCTATTAACAGAAGACTTTAAAGAAAGTAGAAGCAAGTGAGCACAGTTGAACAGTATGTAAAGAGAAACTATTAGAAATAAGGAACTATTCTTCAAAGAGCTGAAGTTGCATCCAGGTGTGAAAGATACAAAGAACCAAACTCTAGCAGATAAAGTAAACACTACAGTAAGGCACCCCCCCCAAAAAAAAAAAAAAGGGAGGAGCAAATCACATAAGGTATAAAACCTATATAAAACCTATAAAACCCTTGGTCAAAAGCTGCAGGGGCAGAAAGCACATAGGCCAACAGATAAAGGAATGAAAAGAGAGCATCAACGAGGTTTTTTAAAATACATATTCATTATGAAGGAGCTTGGGTAGGCTCCTGTGCCAGAACCTTTCTTTATGGGTAATGTAACAAAATATCTATCTCAAAGTGAAATGTCAGGAGACTCAAGAGTCAAATAAGTGGTAACAAAACACTGGGACCAGATGGTAGTTATCCAAGAGATCCAAAGCTGAACCACACTGCAAAAATGCTCATGTTGCATCACCTCAATATGACAGAAATGGAACGTATCAAATACGATGCCAACTTTCAAGAGGTATTTCAGAGCAGATTTGGGGAACTACAGGTCAACCAGCCAGACATTTGTATGGTTAGAAGTTTCAAGCAGTAGAAACTATAAAGAAGGAAACAAGTAGGCGCTTGGATGAGCATTATATATTACAGCAGAGCAGACAACACAGCTTTCCATATAGGTAAATTACAATGACAAAACCTCCAGAACATTTCTGAGGTGACAAACATGTGAATGAGCAAAGCTTGGTTGATGTTGGATACCTTTACGAAACCAAGTTAGACTGATTACAGAGTGTCTCAAAGACTCTTTCAGAACTCCAGAGTTCTTTGAGTTCTTAAAAGTTATTAAAACACTGTCAAGAATAAACAGACAGTTTCCACAGCACAGGAAAGTTGCTGGCAGACCCATGCTCAGGCCCATGCTGTTCAACATATCGATAAATTACCTGAAAAACAGGAGCAAGTAGCTTTTACTTGCTCAGTTACTCAAAGTCGTAGGGAAAAAAAAAAAGCAATGTTAAGAATTCTTAGAAACTGAAGGGAAAAAGCCTCTCGCTTTATTGAGCGACAGAAATTCACAGTGAGATTACATCTTAAATGCTGTGCACAGCTTTCCTGTTCACCTCAGGAACAATACAGCGGAACGAGCAGAGACTCAGAAAAGCAAGCAAGCACAGCCGTAGAAATGGAAAGGCTGCAACAGAGGAACAAGATCGACCACTGAAAATTAATAAATATAGAGACATTGCCCTTAGTTGAGAGACTACATATTGAAAAAAAGTATTCAGATGTATCACTATTTGCTTGCATCTTTCTTCTGCTCCTTGCTAGCTCCCAATTGCTGCCCATGTGTCTAACAGGATAAAGGGTTGAAAAGACCCTCAGTTCCCCTAGTGAGCCAGGATATCATGCTCATTTACTGCATCTTCTACCTTGAACTTCAACTTCTCAGTGCTTGTTCTTGCAGTTTAAATTGCCTATATCTCAGCCTTTTCATAGCTCCATTATCACTGTTACCCAGATCATTACCTCTTGAACACATCTAGAAAGCTGAATACGATAGTTGCACAGTTGCCAATGTTATTAGTCTTAAAAAAAAGTATTTTTTATGCTCTCTTGTGATACACCTTTCAATGCAGTGTACAGTTGCTGTACACTGATGACATAAACCAACAGCAGGAGCTTTGAGTAGATTTACTAGTGCCATCTTTCCCCAAATTAAATTTCACAGACAAAAAAATCCAAAACCCAAACAGTACATGCATTCACACCCTTTTTTTCTGTATCTATCTGTTTTACACACACACACATGCAAAATGCACAACCCACACAATGCAACATTTTATTTCACAAAGTATCATCTGTCTATTCAGACCCTGATTAGGGCTCCTACCTGTATTATCTATCAAGTTCTAACATCAAAATTGCAGTCTAGTAAGTTAAAGTCATGCTACGGAACTAGATGCCTATTTCTTAATATCGGCATTTTGCTTATTTTCCACATCCTAACAACTCAGTGAAAAGTAACTATTAGCTAAAACTGTGTAAAATAAAAAAAACCCAACCCCCCCAAAAGAAAAAACAAAAAACAACAAAAAAACCCCAAACCCAACCAAACAAAAAAAACCCCAAAACAAAAAACCTACAAAACACAACCATCTTAAATATATTTCAATTTTTAACATTTACAAGAAAACCTCTAATAAAACTCAAATACAAAGAGAAACTGAGGATGTTATAGTCTCTGATTTTAGGTATTTTTTTCTTTCAGGTTTTACATGGCTCCTACAGATGTTAGCAATAAAATCCCAATCCTGTCCATCACAGAATGCGGTAAATGAATGCATGCATGCATAAAGCCCTAATGAATTTAAGGGGACTTGTGTGTAGAGAGCTAATTTTGAGGCATGACAGTTTGCAGGGAGTAGTATTTTGAATGTAAATACAAATAAAGACAGACTCAAGTCTGTTGTGCAAAAAGTTGAGTGTTGTGACACCTTAAGGTTACACAGGAAGTATCATAACTTGCCTATAAGACTGAATTTGAAGTATATAAAGTGATACTTCATCTGAAACCAAAGATGCATATTTGCAAGACAAGCCCCTGCAGTCAAGTTTAAAATTGAAATGAAAGCTTACAATGAAACACAGAAGAAAAATTAACCACTGTTATATGTAAATATATGGCAGGTTTGTTGCTTCAAACGAGTCCAAAATAATGCTTAGAATCCATAGTCTTTCCACCTTTTTTCTATTTAAACAAAAAAAACCCAAAACCAACCAAACAAAAAAAACCCACCATAAACAGTTTTTCTCACAATCCCTAAGAAGTCTATTTGAAACCCAAGCCACTCCAAAACTCAAATGTTTTATTTTTCAAATGCAACTATTTACAAGTGTAAAGATTCTTCAAGACAAGAAAGCAGCTACTAAAACGACCACCAACATGGAGTGCTTTGGGTCTGTCTTTGCTAAGAATATTTTAGTGACATATTCCCACTTTTTTCAATTCCTGTTCATTCAGCTTGTTTCTAGAGGCAACCATTCTGAGGAACCTAACAACTCAGTAAAGCTTCCTTTTAGTTTCAAGAGCTACATTTAGTTACAATCACATGAAAGAATCTATTTGCATAAATGGATCTACATTTATTTGTCATACTAAAAGTGTGAAATTTTGATTTGTTTTCTACACTGATGCAACTAATGGAAGGATTAATGAAGAGGGGCTTGGTAGGAGGTCATACACTAGATTACAGTTTCAAAAGGGAATTACAAAATCATATTTCCCAAACATACACTATGATCTCCAGCCATACAGATTCTCAAAGACCTTTCTCCATTTTAGTAAGTCTGTTAAAAAGCAATTTACAGAACTTTCAGTCCTATTAACTGTTTTATAGACAGTCCAACCTGGGCACAATACAGGTGGAGGTGAATTCTACTATTAAGGACTTACCATAGGTTGCAAAGGTTCTTCTTTGTTGTTCAAACATGAAATCATTGATGTGAGCTGGTTCTGCATATCCAGAAAGCATATTTCTAGGTGCAGCCATCTGTTGAGTCCTAAATGGGTTTTCTGGTCCAAACTACATCAAAAATGTTAAAAGAAAGTATACCAGAATTACCAATTTCTTATTTATGTGTGTGTACTTTTTCAGGAAAAAACACAGGGGGAAAAAAACCCCAGCACCCAACTTGTCTTCCAAAAATTGTAACAAAATCACTTCAACTTTATATTTCTTTATGACTACTGAGTAAGCTTCTAAGTCCTTTATTTTACACCATAAGCGCTGCACAGTTGCTCTGAACAGCTCATTTTGTGATTGAACTTTCTAGCCTATGTTACTGGGACAGCGGACAAATCAATATCAACCACTTGACACAAAGCACTGCCATTCAGTATGTGATCAGTACAAGCATTCAGAAGACAAAATAACAGCATAATGTTCTTCGTAAGGGGGAGATAGCAAAACCTACTAAACTCGTGTACTTAATGCTGAAATTACACTGCCAACTGCATTTAAAAAGCAACTGGGGACTTGTATTATTTCAGGAAATTCACTTATGAAACCCTGCCTTGCTTTTTCTTCTTGCAAGACAACAATTGCCAGTCTTTCTGACCATACCACAGGGGAAAAAAACCCCAAAAACCAGTGAATACAAACAAATGCAGTATACCGAGACTAATATAAAAATAAAGTTAATTGTAACCCTATGCTTCTTGCCATATTTGCAGGCACCTGAGACTACCCCACATTAGGCTTCCCTAACTAAAACCACTTATACAAGGTAGCACTGTAGTAAGTTTAAATCAGTATTTTTGCTCACACACTTCATGGCCTTGGTATGCTGCAAAAAGCAAGCTTGCTATGAAAAGGCCAATTTATGTGATTCCACAAAAGGTTTTGTAAACATAAAGCATAACTAATGTAGAAATTTCAGATTGATGCACCTTTGTCTACCTAAAATACTAACACCTGGTCTAACAGAAGACAAGCTGTATAGAGAAGTTAAATACTGATAACAGCTAAATGCTTGAACAGCTATTTTTATCTTTCAGATAGCATGTCAGTTATAACAAAATAGAAAGTGGTTAAGCTACTAAAATACTTAAAGCTGATGTGAATTGTAACACTGAAAGGACTTGGATTTTAATTTTAAATCCTGCTCCAAAAGCCATATATCCCCAAAACTTACAACCATTCATTTTGCTAAGTAGCATGATGAGCAAATAGCAAAAATGTGAGAATAGCAAGAGACTACTTTAATGCACTTCATGTTTTCTCAACATTTTTATAATGCTATTTTCCTATCTTGATTTTTCAATTTCCGTATCTATTATTCTAATAAACACTTTAAAATTCTTCTTAGAACAGCTTTATGCAGAATATTAAAATTCAAGCATTAAAAATACCAACATACCTGTGTAGAATCTTTTTTGTCAACCTGCCCAAAATACAGCAAGCATCTAAAGAAGGTATGTCTTATATGAATTTCACACGAGATTTATAGAACCTCTGCCTTTATGCCAAAGGCATTTCTGCTCTAAAGATCAATACTGTTTCTTACCTCAGGTGCAAACATGGTATCATAAGTGGGATTGTATTGAACTTCCTTGATAGCAGGATCGAGGTGGACTCCTGTTTCCACATCTTCCTGAAATAAAACAGACACATTAATAAACCATTTTCCACATACAGACTTTCAAATATATAACATTACCCCATTTCAAACCAAATTAGGGCTGTAGTTCAAGTTGACACTTTCAGGACTGTAAAAGCAGAAGAGTAGCCTGGCCAAGGTTTCTATTTTTAAAAAAATATCAATTGCAGAACTGATGTTGGGCCCTCACCAAGAAATCCATCTAAGATACATGAGGAATTTTGCATGTGTATTATTACTTTTTTTTTTTTTTTTTAAGACTTCATGCACACAGTTTAAAAACAGTAGCAAGATTGGAGGCAAGCTTGCTTGCTTTTTTTTTTTTTGAGGATGTTTGAAAACCAGACCATGTAAAGAAGAGTCAATTGAGTGGTCACCAATTTAACATAAAAGTGTGAAACTAAAGTTCTACAAAAAGTGTAAGGCAGAAGTCACAAGTAACTGTTCTGAAAAACAGTTGGGAAAAAATACTAGACATCAGTGCAAACATAACATGGAACAATGAGTTTCAGAGAATCCAATGATCCCTTATCTCCAGGTTTTTAACAAAAGGTATAAGTGTAATTCAGCTTCAGTATTTAAATACATTTCCAAGCATGTTGTGACAAAAGTTTAACTCGATAGATGAAGAGACAAGAAAGAGGGGCTAACTAAAAGAACAACTTGTCAAGCAACTCAAAGGGAAAAACTTAGATGAGTACACGCAGCTGAAATAGAACGCAGAAAAGATGGGAAAGAAAAAGGCGGTGCTCAAAAAGGCCTGGTTTCACAGAGCTCTACAGCAGCTCATTTACATTGACCCTAAACTGGCACACCCCCACAGCCCAATTAGAGCTCATGAAGAAGAATGAAGGAGAATGTTACTTTGTGGTATTATTACTGATATTGCTTCCTGCGTCTTTATTCTGGAATAAATACATTTGAAAGGGATTTACGATGTGCTAGTATACTGATAATATCCCTAGTAATTTTACTGCAAAACCTATCTTAGCATCAGCATTTAATCAGTGCTCACCTACATGATCCGAAAGCATTTGCAACTCAGAGAAGGAAGAAGCACAATAGAGGATCACATTTTAGCAGTCACCTCATCAATATGAAATTACCTCTAAGAAACTCAATCTTGCTTTGCATTATAGTATCTTGAAAGAGCAAAATGGCATGTTCTTTACTTGTTTAATATTGTTAGCTATTCTCTAACATGGCATGCCCAGAAGCCTTTTTTCTCTCCCCAATTTAATAGTAGTTCAATTAGAAATGAATTTGCTTAGAAATACAGACTTCAAAGGTTTTAAAAATCTTGTTTTCCAGAACACAGAAAAACAGTACCTAAAGATCTTTGGCTTGTTATCTGATCATATTTGGTTAAAACTGCTCAAAAAAACCCCAGCCAACCAAAAGTTGTGTGTTTGTTTTGTTTTTTTTAAAAAAAGAATGACATCAGCAATCCCATCAATTGTTTTTCTACTAAGATCACTGTCTTAGATCGTTAAATCCAACTAGAAAACTTTACTCTCACTGTGTATCAATTATTTTAACAGGCAAGTCCAGCTATCGCACTGCTCTTGCTTGAACCTTTAGCACTGCCAATTCTCAGCTTGACCTTATTTCTCTCATCACACAACCTTAACAATTCACTGGGTTTAGACGATAACGGCTACCAGTACATTCACAGCCCTGACTTCCATACACTATGAACTTGCCTGGGAACAGCACAGCAGGCCTAATCCAGTCATTTAGCAACAACAACAAAAAGACACCCCCATCCTCAGTTAGAATAGGAGCATATCAAAACCATTTTCTAACCTGTATTACCTACACACATTTCCTTTCACAGTTCCATGACCTGAGGACATTTTCCACAGCCAGCTTTTCCAAGTCATGCCATACAGCTTGCTCTGCCAACTAGACTTCACATCTTATCAACCGACCTTATAATCTGAGAAAATTAATGTCACTGATAATATGGCAAAATTCATCTGATCAACTGCCAGTGACATTTTAAAAGTTACCAGTTTACTTGAAATTAAGACACGTTTTTTTCCTGCTCTTTAAAACTGGAAAAATGAGAAAAATCCAGTTTTGCAAAAATGCCAAGAATTTGTCAGTTCTGCTATTTTTCTTCCTTTTTTCTCCCTGTTAAGTCCTATTATATGCCACTTGGTAATTGAGAAAAGAAACAGATTGTGCCATGAAAGCTGATCCTCTGCTGGACAACTATAGCAATTCTGGTTCTACTTCACTGCTGGTGGAACAGTGCTGAGTCACTTGGAAGCCACACAATATGTTCACTCCTAGACCACCACAGGCATAGTCCTTCTGTGTGAAAACCACCGAGCCTTGAAATTGAAGCACATGTTATATTCATCAGAGCTACCCTCCCCAAGACCTCCAGCCTTATTCATATTTCCATATATTTGGGCATCAAATGATCTGTTAATATGCTGCTGAAGCACATACTGGTTCTCTTTTCATTACGCCATTTCACTTTGAATTATATAATAATTTGAATGTGTCCCAATCCCCACTTTACCTTCTCAGTATTTCAAAGAATCAAAATCTCAATAAGAAAATAAAGCACTGAGACAACATTCTGAAATGTTAGTCTACAGCAAGAGTTCAAATTGCAGCAGACAAATCATCCTTTGGTCAACATCTGATAACTGCTATTTTGTACAGTATTATGAGACTCTGGTAGGTAGCAGAAACATTAAAAATATGAACCTAGTCTATCAATCATTTCACAAATTGCCAAGCTGTCTGCACTGGGGCATTTTGATGGTTTGGCTTTTTCTGCACACAGTGAAGATCCTGGGTACAACTGCATGCCTCGCCAGAAGACCATTTCAGTAGAGCTCATCATTCCAACACCCAGAAAGTAAAAAAAGTAAACATACAGGTCTTATAACTCAGTCCCTTTATGCTGGCATTCTAGATGCAGTCACCATAGCTACAGCAAACAGGGAAGGGATCACAGGTGCAGCAGTCTGGCAGAGCTGTGTGACAGATAAGATAATCTAAAGGATCATGTCCCTCTGCTATGCTGTAGTTCTTCCTTTGGTCACATACGACATACCTTGATTTATCTAACAGCCTAAGGTGAGCAATTCATCATGCAGCTTATGTCCCAAGTGTGACACAAGTGGCTCTGCAGGATGGAAAACTGTAAGTAGACTAGGCTGAAAGAGGAGGGCATCTGTGAATTTAATGATGGGCTAAGTACTACCCTGGGTAATTTCTCACTAACAAAGGCACAGGAATCACAAAAAGTGGGGTCAAGAAGCTGTCAATTTAAACAGATAAAGTGTTCCTCCAGAGAAAAATTAAAATTGAGCCATAGGACAGGCCACAAAGCAGCTTGTGTTTGCTCCAACTTGGAAATTGTATAAATATGGGCTTTATGGCATGCCGTAATACCATCAAAGGTGGTATACCCCATATAACCTGGAAATGAAGAATAAAGGTTTTAGGAAGTTATGTTTTACCGAATATGGCTTTCTTGGAAAACATAATACAATAGAGCTGCAAACTTCTGCTCTACGTGTCACCTCTCTGCTTTTCTCAGCACTGGTAACAACTGCCAACTGAAATACAGTGGCTACATTGGGCATCACGTATCAGCTAAGACACATGATACTGAAAGGGGTCCAAAAGAGAAATTCGCGAATCGGAGGTCTAAGAAAATGACATTTACAGAAAAACCGAACAACCTAATTTACCCTTAAAAAGACCCAGATTATACAATTAGCAGAAATAAGGGCAACCATCACTGAATTGCTCAGTCTATGGATCCACTGAAGTTCTGTAGACAAGTTAAATGAGTGTCTACCAAGCAGACACAGGTATCGCTCTTGATGCAAGGCAAAAAAGCAGCATGTTGTCTTATCGCTGTATTACTTGGTATGTTGGTTGGGGATTTTTTTGTTTGGTTTTTTTGTTTTTGTTTTCTAAACAGGTGTGATGTCTACTTACTTGCAGTATCAGGTTGATTTACATTTCAGACATGATTTGATTAGGTAAAAAAATTATTTGATACTTAAACGCTCCCCTTTTGCCTCTTTCACCCTACAGCACAGCATCACACTGTCACAGGGGAATGGCACTAAAGGCTGTACTCTGGGGTATTAGCATTTCCTAAGGAATCTACCTTGGGACAGAAAGAAGCTTTTGATGCTAAGTGTAGACATTCTAACTCTTTAGAGATCACAGAATGCCTACCTCCTACCAAGGCATGCTCCTTCATAAAGTCCTACCACAAAGACCAGTTAAAAGTCAGCATAGGAAAGAGCCCAGGAAACAGAAGGGATTTTAGAGTATAAATACAGTAAATCAAATTAGCTTTTCTTCCTATGGATTCCTTCAACATGCCACAGTCCTGTTTTTGTTTGGAAAAACCCTGTCTGAAAGCCACAAACCAAAACCATTACTATATATGAAAAGTACTTGATTTATAGAATTCAAAATAGTTCAGGGGAAAAAAAAAAGCCTGCTAGAAGTTTGGAGGTTTTTTGTTTGTTTTTTGTTTTTTTATATGTGTGCAAGCATTTTAAATTAAACACAGGCCAAATCCCTGTAATAGACATCAGAGCAAAGCCTTAAATAAAGGCTTTAAATAAAGTTCTTTAAATAAAAGAATCTGCAGCATGGACTGCAACACTAGATGCCAATTCTGTTCCTTAGAAAGAATATAATGTTATTTATATCGAGGCAACTCACAATCCTTTTAATTCACAATATTTTAAGATGTCAGCCAAATTATGTAATCTCCACTGTGCTATTATGTGGCTACCTGTAAGTTTAATAAGAACCACTGATGCACTTAGAAGCAGAATTTTACACTTAAATCTCAAGTGTTTGTGTAAACACAAAGTTTGTTAGAACAAGGCAAAGGTCAGAGTTTTCCAGTTTCATATCATGCAAGCAAAGAGTTGTGATGTCTATATGGGTTTTTTCTGAATATTTAGATAATAAATCTACAATGTTCCCTTCTCCCCAGGTAAATTCATTACTAATTAGCCAAAAAGCTAAAAAGGACAAGCTGCTTTGCATAAGATTTAATTAGTTTTAATTATCCATTAAATTACAATACAGTAAATTAAGACCCCATCCCATGAGCCACAGAGGCTGACACAATTTGTCACTTACTAATTCTTGCATAAACCACTTGGGCTGTGAAATATGCTGTGTTATCTCGTTTTAAAGATTTTCAGATTTGTTACCAAGAGATGAACAGCATTTGCAGTGAAGTCCCGAAATTAATATTTCATTGTTTTCAGCTTTTAGTCATTCTACCCATTCGTACCCTCTCAACAGTAAGTGTCCATCCCTCTAACTTCAACAGAATAAAAACAAACCAGCAAGAAAAGGGTATGTTAAATGGATTTGTTGAACTAGGCTAGGTTCCCAGCATCTTGCAGGATGCCAAGTTCTAAACATCTATTCTCTACAAAGATATATTGTGTCAAACAAAGCAGAAAATCTCACCATATTAAAAGAAGCCAACACATTCCTAATAAATAACACCTCAAAGTCACTAATGTTCATTACTGCTACAGAATAGTCACACACTGACTTTGCATCTTTCCTCTCTCCATAGATGGGCAGGGATTAGGTTTTAAAGAACATCAAGAAATGCAACTGAAGCCTCTTTCTTCCACTGAAGTAGTATTTTTCTGGACATCTGCATAGTGCCGAAGGTAAACTAGATTCTACAAATAGACCTGAGACTTCTAACCCCTTCTCACATTGAAGACAACACAAATGCTCCAGCTCTTGTACCGGCTGAAATCAATCTAGTTGATTTCAACCCCGATGACTATCCTCCCCTCAAAACCAGTGAATGCAACACTGTAGACAAATATGGTAAAATCTGCTGCCATCCAAGTCTCACCTTGAGTTGGTGGAGATCAAACAGTAAATGTTTGTGCTGGTTTTGGCTGGGGTAGAGTTAATTTTCTTCATGGTAAGCAGGATGGAGCCATGTTTTGGATTTGTGGTGGAAACAGTGTTGATAACACTGATGTTTTAGATACTGCTGAGCCAAGGCCTTTTCTGCCTCACACAGCACCCCACCAGTGATCAGGCTGTGGGTGTGCAAGGGGTTGTGAGGGGACACAGCTGGGACAGCTGACCCCAACTGACATATTCCATACCATACGGCATCAGTGCTCAGTGTACAAAGCTGTGGGAAGAAGAAGGAAGGGGGTAGATGTTCAGGGTGATGGCATTTGTCTTCTCAAGTCACCGTTACTCATGATAGAGCCCTGCTGTCCTGGAGATGGCTGAGCACCTGCCTGCCCATGGGAAGTGGTGAATTAATTCCTTGTTTTGCTTTGTTTGTTCACAGCTTTTGTTTTACTCATTAAACTGCCTTTATCTCAACCCGTGAGTTTTCTCTCTTTTACCTTGATTCTCTCCTCCATCCCACCAGGAGGAGTGAGCAAGTGACTGTGTGGGGCTCAATCGCCGGCTGGGGTTAAACCATGGCAATGTTCTCTGCAACGGCAAAGCTTCCAGCTGAAACATTTCCTGTGAAAGTTATTTCTTTACAGAATGTGCAATTTCCTGAATTTCCATCAGCATTTTTAATTCATTAGTGAAGGTAAATACTTTGTGAGCAATCTTAGGGTGATTTTTTTTTCGTATCAGTAGAAGCTGTAGCAAAATTAATTCTAATTGGTTTTGGCAATGTCTAGTAAAATGTAACTTAGAAAGAATCCTCAAATAAGAGGTTTAGAGTGAAAAAAGGAAAATGCTATGTTATAGGACTTGAAACACATTCTGGCCTCTACTTTCACATCAACATTCATAATGCACTGGTGTTAAGGACCAAGTAATGTATATCTATCTGACTTCTGCAGTTTCTGTTCTTAATTAACCTTATTCATGCCACACAAAAGCCACCATTAACATACCTTAGCCCATTTTTGGATAGCCAATGGCAAAGAAGATCATCAGACTTCCATTACTTAAACTTATTCTGGGTTTATTCTCGCTGTGTTAACTGTGGTTAATCAGTTCATTTAATTAAACACCTTGGCACTCAGAAACCCCACTTCCTTTTTACCTTGGTTAGCAGAAGGCCCGTGGCAGAGACAGTCCTAGTTGTACTGGTGGATACCCCTTCCAGGGCATAGCCTGGAGAACAGCTTTGAACAGAACATGCTACTGACACCTAACTCTTTCCTCCAGCTGCTTGTTTCTGCTCTGGCACTGGGCACTTAACTTTGCCAGAACAGCAACTGTGTAGCTACATGGCAAGCCAGATCAAGGAATGGATCCAGGGACTAATAACTCCACCAGAATTATTATTTTTTTAATTCAGACATTCAGACTAGTTCCCTGATGTCAGTCATCAAGCAACTACATAAACCTTTATGTTGGCATGGCAAAGGGAAAAGCTGTTGCTACAGCCCTAAGAGCAGTGAAGAGCACAGCCAGTACTACTTGCCGCTTATCGTTCACACTCAAATGACATTATAGATGTTAATCGCCATTCTTTTCAAAGCCTGTATGAGAAGACAGTCTGACAGAAGCTGCAATTCAGTACGTGAAGTATTTCTAAGACTCTAAGGGATGAGAAAACGCACATCTAGTCAGGACACACAATATAACACGCACACATAAGATACAATCAGGTGCAACGCCATATGAATTAACTAATGACAGCAAAGAGAAAGATTCCATCCACCTCTTTGTGACAAAGTAAGAGACTTTTCAGAACAACTGGAACTAACACAGTACTACAGTGACAGCCATCGTGGTGAGTCGCCTGCTTTTGATTAGAAACTGGCTGCCTATACTAAAAGCTCAAACCAAACCCCTCCCCTTCCCCTTTCTGGAATCACAAAAGTGAACTAATATGACACTGAATGTGGAAAACTAAGGTTTCCCAAGCAATAGCGGACTGAAATCAGAAACACCGATCAGCTTCCAGGCTACTCTTCAGAGCAGGATTCTCCTGCATTCAGCCTATCAAGTCTCGGTTTCACCCCAACACTGGGGCAAACCACACAGAAGAACACCTTGAACTCGGGGGAACTGAAGACAAGAGTATCTGAGGAACGCTAGGCAAGGCACGGCTTTGAGATAGACATAATACCCTTTAATAAGCTTAACGGCCACAGTGGGGTCCACCGTCCGAGCTCACCGATACACGCCTCCAATCCCCAGCTCAGGCCTCACACCGCGGGGCAGGGCAAAGCCAGGCGGCGACTATGCCCCCGCGCCGGGCCCGCACCCGCCCGCCGACCCCGCTGCCCCGGCCTGGGCCGCCCAAGGCCATCTGTCCCCAGCGACAGAGGACAACATAGTCGCCACAGCGACGCGAGGGCACCGGGGGCCCCGATCTCCCGGGCGGAGAAGGGACGCCTACCTTCACGGCTACTTCCGGGGCCGCGTCCACGGCCAGGGCCGCTGGGGCGGCGGGCGGCGCCCGGAGGTGCAGCACGGCGTCGCGAGTGGCCACCACAGCGGCGCTCTGAGAGCCGCCCTCAGCCTCCGGCTCCGAGTCGGGCTCCGAGTCGGAGCCGCCGTACGAGGCGAGCGCGGCGATAGCCGCCGACATCTTGGCGCGGGGGATGACGGGACGAGCAGGTCCTAGCAGCTCCGCAGAGCTCGCCGCCTCCTTTCCCCCGCAGGACGAGCGGGGTGGGGACGCGCATTAAAAGGTAGCGCATTAAAACGGAACAGACGCACCACAGTGTGTGGGATAAATTATGGATTTCTATTGGATATACAGGCGTTTCAGGGGGAGGATCATCTTCCTTTGCTGTTGTTGGTGTTCAACCTTTCAGGACTTCCAAGCAGGACTACAAGCTCCAGCATGCAACGCGGCGCCGGCAGGCCGGGCCCGGGCACAGCGGGAGGCGGGGACAGCCGCCCCGAGCACCGTGGCGCAGCGGCTGCAGTCCCGCTGCCCGCGCGGACGAGTTTTATGGCGCCGCTCTCGCCGGGTAGACGAGCGCGGGGGGGGAGGAAGGAAGGAATCTTCCCGCTGCCCGTTCCCGGTGAACGCGCGCTAGCCGGTGACAGGGGCGCGAGCCCCGCCGCTCCTCCGGCACCGCGCTCTCCCGCACGTGACGACTTGTCATGGGCGTTCGCGGTTTCCCCCCGCGCTCGCCTGCGCCTTGCGTTAACGGCAGGGAAAAACATTCAACAGAGGGCGGGCGCCTTCTCCCGCACACAAAGGGTTCTCGCCATCTCTTCGGCAGGAAGGCAGAGGGGCAGCGCGGCACCACCACACCCCCGCCGTTCCCCCCTCAGCTCCCGCCGCTCGGCCCGGGCCGCCCGGGGCTGGGCTGTGCCGCGGGGAGCCCCGCCCCCCACCGCTGATTGGCAGCCAGCAGCCGGCTTTGGGCAAGGCACAATGGCGGGCCCCGCCCCCCCGTGCTGGGGAGAGGGAGCCGGCCGACCGGACCGTACCACCTGCCGCCTGCGGGGTGGGGTGGACTCGCCTCCCTCACGTTGGGGTGGGGGGCGGCGGCGCATGGACCATCCCGAGCATCGGGGCGGGGGGTGCGGTGTCCGTCCGCCGGGTAAACAGCCCTGCCCACCGCCTCCCTCCCTCCTTCCCTCCGCCCGCCTCGGCTCGGCGCGCCGGGAGAGGCCCCTCCCCCCGCGCGCACACACACACGCTGTCTCACACGCGCGCGCTGCCCTGTGTCTATTGTGAAGCCTTCGGGGGAGCTCCGCGCCGCCGCCCCCCCCTCGCCCCATCCCTCCCGCCCTCAGCCCCGGAGCCGGGGGCCGGCCGCGGGGCGCTGCGCGGTAATGGCCGGCGCCGTTTGAAGTTCTCGACCGGCGGCGGGGGCAGCGCGAGGCGAAGGGAGGGGCTGAGGCTGAGCGGCGTGAAGGTGCGAGGCGAGGGGAGGCAGCGCGGCAGAGACGGGCCGGCCAGTAAGTGCCCCGCGCGCTTCCCTCGCGGCCCTCGCGTCGGGCGGGAGGGACCGGCCCCCGCGCCCCTTCCCCGGCGCTGCGGGACGTGCCCGCCTCACAAAGGGACCGGCCCCCGCCAGGTGATGGCCCCCTCCCCTTTGTCCATGCCCGTGTGGGGGGCGGCGGCGGCGGGAGGGACGGAGGGAGGCACGTCGCGGCCGCGGAGCCTCTTCCCCCGTCTCCCCGCCGCCCCCGCCAGCCGGGGCAGGAGGGGGCGTGTTGCGAGGCGCGGACGGGAGGGGGCCGCACTCGTGCCGGAGCGCGACGGGCTCCCTGCTCTCCGTGTCCTCGCCCCGTGTGCCCGTACCCGGCGGGGAAGGTGGGGCCGTGCGGGGCCGGGGTCGGCGGGCGCGGGTGACGTCAGCCGCGGCCAGGTGCGAGCGGCTCGCGCCGGGCCGGTGAGAGGTGAGGGGCTCCCGAGGGCCGCCGTGGCAGCGGGGGCTCGGGAGGGCACGGGCGGCGGGGCCGCCGTTCGGAGGCGAGGGGATGCGGAGCAACGGAGGGCAGAGCTGCCCGCTGGAACACTGCTACCATTGTTAGGCGGGCTCGGAGATCGCGGCGGGCTGGGAGCGGGAGAAAGCGCGTAGGTTCCAACTTCTCCAGGCAGCAGAATGCTTCACTCGCGGGCGGAATAAATGGCAAGTGCAGAGCGCTGAAGGGCTAGCTTGGATGCCAGGTAATATGCACTGCATGGTTTAGTACAGTGCCGTGACTTCTTTTCGTGCTGCATGTGCTTCCAGAATTAAAGTGAACACACAGTGACATCTAATTGTGACACAGTGGCATTTAATCAGATTAAATGCTCTGGTTTGATTTTTTCCATCCTTTTCATCAGTCACGGTTTTAAACAAGTACCTTGGCTTGAGAGGAGATAACTTGGATTTTTTTTCTGGGGAAAAAAAAAAATAGAAGGGCAAATAGAAAGTATTCATAGCATGGAGTGGAGCAAAGTGCTGCATTTAGATCTGTTTTATTCGGCACGGGCATGTCTCTTCTTTGATTGCTAGAATCAGGATTTTAGGTAGAATTCCCACATTTTCAACAGCGCTGAGACCTTTCTTTTGTTTGCATCTCCAACAGCTGAAATGTACTTTTAAACTAGCATTTCATATGGTAATGAGTTTACTTTTTCTCTTAAATATATGGATGATGAATCTATAAGTAAGGAAAGCTGTATGACACTTCACATGAATCACTGCTTATTAATATCAAAAGTGGATCTTCCACTGCAGTCGATTTGTTTATTGGCTGTAATTGTTAACTGGTTCCATATGACTGCATTCCTTTTTCTCTTGGCATACAGAGGCTGGGTGTTGTCTGAAGTTGAAAGGTGTTCTTCCTCAAAAGTGAACTATTTCAAGATCTGTTTGTGCAACCAGTCTGTGATATTTTATCTGGAGAATTGTGTTGAAAATGATTAAATAAATTCTAGTTTGTTATTCTTGCATCTGAAGTGTTTAATTGGCAAAGCTTTGGGAGTTTGCTTAAGTATGCCCAGCTATGTTGTATCCAAGCATCCTGGATCACTTGCCATTAGAATCCCAGTGATTAAATTTCAGATGCTTTCATCGTAGAACCTCTGAAAATCACTTGCCGGTTTAAATTAGTTGCCTTTCTGGTACTGTCAGGCTAGTAATAAGCACACAAGAAGGCATTCAGTAGAATACTGTCTGAAGTTTCTCTTTTCTTAAATTGTAGCAAAGATTAATTTTTAGTAAGCATGCAGAGGCCATTTTTGAATATGAAATGGTGACTTGACTACGCTTTAAAAGTGTTGATAGATAATATGCATGGCTATCTAAAATGTGGTTTTACTGAAAGAGATGAGGAATTGCTGCTCGTCATTTGTATCGAGATAGTATGTTAACACGTAGTGACTATTAAGTGCGTAGCTGTGGATTCAAGAAGGGGTTGATTAGTGTAAAACAAATCAAAAGAGTGATGCAGCTTAAAAAAAAAAGTCGTCTTGTTGATTACTATGTGCTGTGTGTTCTGTATTAATCAGGTTCCTGAAGATGTGTTATGTTATGCGTTGGATGCTGCGGGTTCTGAAGGCAGACTGGAGTAGTGGGTGGAAGGTGACTTGGGTTATTTGGCTTTTATTTCCATCCAGCTTTTCTACTGCTTTTTTTTCTTGCAGTCACTTTCCTCTCTTGCTTTGATTTCTCCAAAGGAAAATAAAGATGTCCAGCTTTGTACAGGACTTCTGCATATAAAAGGGGTCTTTTGGCACCTGTTTGTTACTACTCCCGATGGTGAATACTATACCAAGTGTTATCGTGTCTTCCTTTTTTCTCCCCCAGGTGAAAGAGGAAGAAGTATTTTAAAAGAGTAGTTCTTTGAGCAGTAGAAGCTTTTGGCTTCTTACCCTTTTTTAAAAAAATCTCACGGATGATTGTAAGCTCTAATGGAATATTTTATAGTGTCATCCTTCTGTGGATCATCTACTGTCTAATAAGGGCTTAATACATACTGCAGCCTTTTCCTTGGTCAGGACACTCTTAGCATCTTGATTTCACGAACTTAACGTTTTCTTAGGCAATTATCTTTGAGACCTCTACCTTCCTGTCAAATTTGATTGAATTCATCCAGCAGTTTCCAAGTGGGGGATCCCCCCACACTTTCTGTATAAGACTAATTTCCGTAAAAAGATGGGGTAAAATATTTTAACTGAACACTTTTTTTCCTTCATACCAATCTTTTCTTCCATATAGTAGATAATGAAATCTGTTGCCCTATGCTTTTAATGTCTTTTTTCTATCCTACTTTCTTACTTTTTCTTCCGTAGTTCTTTTTTGTTGTTTTTGTTATGGATGTGCTTTGTCTCGTACCCTGTGTTTTCTATTGGTTTTTCTTCCCCACAGAAGATGATGCATATAATCCCACTTGTTCTATTTTTTCTGTATGGTTTTTTTTTTTTAATACTCTTAAACTGCTATCAGCCCACTTGCATATATACTTACTTCTCATCCACCAAGATCTCTAAGTCTGCATTTTGGAAGGAAGGGGGGGAAAAAAAAAGGCAAGCTAGATACTTGTCAGGATTGAACTAAAATATGAGGCTCTATTGTCTGTGGGAAATGGAGTTTGAAAGAAAATGAAGGGGTTTTTTTCCTTTGTTCCTGTGCTTTTGGAGGCTGAGAAAAGGTATTATGGAAGTCTTATCAGGTTACTATTACTGCATTGGGATTGGGCCTTTTTATAGCCTTCTGCTTGTGTGTCTGATGCATCTTAATATACTCTAATTTAACTGCTTGATGAATGAAGCACCTTTTATAACTCATGCTCTGCTTTTTCTACCACCTTGGAGCCTCTGACTGCTGCGAGAGTGATAATACCTCTTTTCCAGTCTTTGTTTTTTTGGACTATGTCCCGGATTCTCAAAGATATCAAGGCGCCAGATTGCAATAGGAGTTCTGTGTTCCAGTACATCTGTGAATCAGTCTCTTAAGTTTTTTGGGAGGGATCTTGAGGTCGTCTGACACAGATTACAGGCTATATATTTCATGTTTACAAGACATGGTTTTAAAGAAGAAAAGATATGGGGTAAGACTGGAACAACTTGGACTGTCACACTTATTTCAAATGTCTTTGCAAACAATTTTTTTTGCAGAGCCACCTCCTTCCTAGAGGTCAGAAGCTGTGTAGCCTCTTCAGACTGCTCAAGTGCTTGTACAGTGCTGTGACCTGCATCTTACAACACAAATTGAACAAAGAATGTCTCTGAGAGGCAGCAAAACACTAATTACAGACTTCCAGGAAAATAATCTAGTTAGCATAATTAGAAATGCTCATATCTTTAATATTCGATTTCTTAATTCTCTGAATTTTTATTTTTTTTAAATCAGTTAAAGGACAGAAAATGTCATCAGAAGTTTATACATTTCTAAAAATATATTAATTTAGGTGCCTATTTTTGGGTGGTGGGAAGCTAAATTGCATGCTAGCTTTCTTCTGTTAGTGTGTTGGTGTAATAAATTACCTTATACACAGAAACTACAGAATAACAGAGGTAGTTACATTTTAACAAAATGCTTAATGAAGAGCAGAAGTCATGGATACTTTTCAATGAGTTCATACATTGCTGTGGTGGACCTTTTAGTTAGACGCTGTGATTTCAACATGAATTTAGTCTTCCAACAGCAGACTCCATGCCAGAAGGAGATTATTATGAATGCCATAACTGCCTGATACTTAAAACTTATTAAAAAACAGGAATCTGTTCTAAAGCCAGGTGGAGTTTTTTGGCATTAAATTCTGTTGAAGTATTTCTTACAACTAGGGCATTTGTACTATTTCTTTTCCCGCCCCTTTATTCCTGCTCCATGGTAAGTGGCATTAATTTACTGGGAGTATTAATAGAGTCTCTGTTCTCTATCTGGCTCTTGATCTCACAAATTTTGAGAACCTCCATGTACTTGAGTCCAATTCCGTAGAAATTGGTCAATAGATTTTAAGATACTGAAAGAGAGCTTCTAACAGATACTCTGCAAGTGATCTCATAAACTTTGTTAGCATGGGAAGCAGGTCTGAAAATTGTTTGGTGCTCTTAAAGAAAAACATGAAAGATTGCACATGTAATTCTCATCCCTTACAGTTGCAGCTGCCTGTAGATAGAAGTAGTATATGATGATAACAAAGACCGATGGTAGACACAGTGCTAACTAGTGTTACTAATGTAGTTAGTACTGCTTCTGCAAAGACAATTGCGCCTCACTAATCTGATGGGGTTTTTCATTGTGGTAATAGCATAGCAGATTAAATTTTAATATAGTTCTAATTTACATATACTTTTTAAAGGTATAATTGAAGGTTCCATGCACCAGGCTATTCAATAAAGAAGCCAGGATGTGAAAGGTAAAATATTGTCATTGGTCACAAATAACTCTGAGAGGAAGTAACAAAACTAAATGTTAAGTTATAGGAGGTGTAATGTTTTGACTTAAATCAGAAGCTGTTCAATATTATTATTAATCATTTGTAGAATTTGATTTCTAAAGCATCAGTGTTTACTGGGGATTCAAAGCTGTTTAATCAAATTCAGAAATTTGAAAAGGTGGAAAGGTCACCTGAGAAGTCTAAGCAAGCTGTGAAAGGACAGCAAGATGACAGGTAAAACTGATGTAACAAACTAATCAATACAAAACAGTATGTTTTGGAGGCAGAAAATAAGAAAACATTTAAATATGTCTTAAAAGTTGCTAAATAACAAATAGTAATGTAGCAAGAAAATTTGGGCATCATTGCAGTTTGCTGAGGTATCATTACCCAATTTATAGCTGTAATCAGAAGTGCGGAAAAAAGAAGGAAGTGCCATTCTATACAAATACTTTAATTCTTATCTGCTATTCAAAGCGTGTTATTAACTGTCAATTAGTTGGAAAAAAAAAGATAAATCACAGTGTTGTAGAAAGTTTGATGTGATATGGCAGAATTTTTCAAGGCATTGAAAAGATGGGAATTATTTACCCAGGGAAATGGAATGCAGATGAAACAAGTGAGGAGTGGGAAGTTATAAACTAGATGTGAATTTAGGCTCTCCAACAGCAGATGCAAAAGGAAAAAAAAAAAAAAGCTACATTCAGGAAAAGACAATTTATTGAAGCAATACTTCTTGAAAGGGGATGGGAATTGAGGATTTTCCCCTGCTTCCACTCAATGTACTTGTATTTCTATGATTCTGTGATTTCTCTCCATATGTGTATGTATGTATGTATCTATCTGTCATTCAGTGTTAGATTATTTCTGTTGAATACACAGAACCAGCTTAAACTCCTTGCTTTATTTGCTTCAAACCAATAATTTGAACTTTGCTCTTTCTCTTCAGAGATGACTGCTCAAATAAATTAATATTCATTGGAGTGAAGTGTTCTCAGTCTTCTATAGCTGAAGTGAATTTTGTAATTTCTGGGCTTTGGAGTCATTTTCTGGCTGTTCTGTGTAACAAACTGTTTTACAGAAAATGAAGCAGTCTGATAATGAGAGAAATTCTTAAATCAATATGTTGAATACAGAAATGGCTTGTAGCATGGGAATGGCCAGTTTGAACACAAGCCATAGATGAAGGCTGATGTTTGAAGAGAAAGCCATCTTAGGCCAGTCCAGCAAGCTGATAGTGAAGGTGTATGGCAAAGGAGCATGAGGGTCATTTTAAGGGGTGGAGTTTTCTTTCAGATTAGCCTTTTTATTTAGTATCAGTACTGCATAATAGATGCATAGGTTATGGAAAATTGGAAGAGTGATTGGCACTGAAGTGCATTACTGGTGTTACTTAGGCTAAATACTGTATTACAGTGGCTTGTCCAGCAGCACCTAGTTGCCACCTCTAAAGTAATGGCTGTGGAGTGGCCATAATCAAAATTGTCATCTATAATCCTATGACATGATACCGTTCATGGTTTGAGGGTCCAGAATCTTTTACCTTCAGGCACATTCAGGGTGGTGACATGGGTTCAGATAAGATTATCTGCCAGATCAGCTATATCAGATAAGCAGGGTCACTACTGAAGAGCCATTGTTGGTAGCTGAGAGCAGTTTCCCACAGAAGACTTTCATTATCATAAGACAGACCAGAACCCTCCATAGTGATTTGGGCACAGACCTTCAAGTAATTAAAAGAAAAAAAATAGGGGAAATAACAAGTAATTTATAACTTGATAATATGCCTGAACTTAAGTAGCTCAACCAGCTCTTGTAAAAATGGCATGCAGACTCAGCTTTTCAGTTAAAAAAAGGAAATGCTTAACTTGTTAAATCTTGTTCAGCCACTAGTCACTGAATGTGTGCAGAAATGCTTAGAGACGTCTTATACGCTCAGCTGTTTCTGCCTTTTTGTTGATATTAAAGGAGAAGGCTGTGATTGAGAAACTTTTCCAATTGTGGTTCCATCTGCAGTTGTGAAATTTCTAGGCTTGAGAACACAACCAAAAATACAAGTTGAGTTTGTCATAGGTGCTCTTCATTTGGAAGCCTCTCCTCGGGAACAAGGGCTTTACAAAAAATGTGCAATTCTTGGGGAGGGGAATCTTACTTCTATGCCTCCCAGCTACCTAGGCTGGCAAATGACAGTCTCTGGTAATACAAGACATCTTAATACTCTGAACAACCTGCTTAGTTGATCCTGCTTTGGGCAACCTCAAATGTTCTACGATTATATGATCTTCCTAGCAGGAGGGAAAAATATCTTACAAAGAATTCAGGAGAAGTGATAGTGGACTAGACTGCTGTAGAGGTGGTAGTGAAAGTTTCCGACACTTCTGATCTGAATTTGCTCTTGTGAAAATACATCAAAAATGGTACAACAGGTATTTGGTGTTGCAGGGATCTACACTGCAGCCGAAGAATGGCAGAGTACATATGCATATCATTCATATACAGAATGAACTGATGTTATTCCATAGTCTTGAAAATTCAAGACTGTTGCACTCTGGAAACCCCAGATGTGTCTACCCACTTGAAACAATACTGTCTGTATCCCCAGGCAAGACAATGGAATGGATTCTGTGTCTGTAGCTGGTATGAGTGGTCTATTAAAAAATCCTGAATAATCTGAGTTACAAAGAAGTTAGCGGTTTTCATTTCCCATGGGAATAAACTTAAAGCAAATCTACCTTCAGCAAGTTCCGTGATACAGGGAGAGGTTCCAAAAAGAATATGCTTTCTACCAGCTATGATGTTTCCAGTAATGGAAATCAAATGTTGGGGATTATCTGTGGCTAACCTATCTAGCTAGACTTCTATTCATTCTATTTCTAACTATAAGAATTTATTTATAAATAAATATGTATACAATATATGTATTATATAAAATAAATTCTTTGTCTAGGAAAGGAGAAAAAGTTTTATTAACAAGGAGGCAGATTTTTGTTCACACTATGTTTTTTCTCATAGGAGGAGAATTGGACCTCTATTCCATACCTGTGGGTACAAATCATCAGTCCTTGATGTTTTGTCCTGTTTAGTATCTACCTACTTTTTTCTAACAAATAAAATGAAAATAAGAATGTAAAAAAAAACCTCCATGTTATTTTATTCCAGGATGACAAATGTACATGTCTTTAAGCTCTGGGTAGGTTTGTATTCTTCTTGTACAGTCATCTGCACTGTAAGAATTTTTAATCTTTGTTTCCCACCTTCCTCAAAAGTCTGACTTGCAACATGAGGCTTTTCATATGTTTTTTTTCTGATCTGCAACTCGCCTATATAACATTTTTGCAGGTTAGTAGTATATGTTAATTTTCAAGACATTAATCCCATTTAGATCCCAAGACACATCTGTTAGCCTCATTTTTAGAGTACTCGGCTATCTCTAAGATTGAGTTGCAGACAAAATGATATATGGTTTTGATTTCATGTTGGACCATGAGCAACCCTTTGGACATTGTTGTTGAAAGGATTCTTGAGAAGCCTGATTCTTCTGTGGTTGGGAACAGTAATTTGATTCAAAAGATACACTTCAGCAAAATATATATTGTGTCAGGACCTTATTTCTGTAAGATTATAGGAATGTTGAAATATCTGGAGTCTTAGAGAACGAAAGTGTATGTTCAGTGCACAGTATAACCCTTTAAAAATGCCGACATTTTAGGATGCCTAAAACAGCAATGGAACATGTATAATGATAATAATCATGATGTTGTTCAAATTGGTGTGGTTTGGGTTTTTTTTTCGCTGATTTTCTTAATGAAAATTTTTAACTGGCACATGGTGTTCTCACTGTTGGGCATGTATTAATTTTGGGTAGAATTATGCAAGCTTTGGAGATAAGATTTAATAAGTGATGTGCACATCTTTTAAAACTATAAAATTATAACTTAGTTTCTAGATTTAATTGGACAAAATGATGCTAATTACTGATATGTAATGTTTTCCCTTTTGTTAGAAATGCTGTGGATTTTGTTATATAGGTGTAATTACAATTGAGTGCTTCAAAACCACTTGTTATCCAAAGTTAGTGAAAGCTTATAGTAAAAATGAAATATATTTAATTGCTACATATTTAGAAACTAAAAGTATTGCTAGTACTGTTTGTTGTTGTGCAGCTGTTAGGATTTTAACAATATATTCTGTAATTAGTGGATACCCTACAAAGAGAAATTGATCCATTAAATACAGTTAGCTAGTGCATGAATTGGGCAGATGAGTGAATGGCATCCAGTTTGACTCTGGTCCAAAGCCTGTATGAGCCAAAACTTAGTATTTTCAGTGGATGCGCTTGTGCAGTGTGTGTCAATTCTGTGATAAGTTGTCTTCCATTGGTGAAATCAGAATTAGATCATGGTACAGGACCCTTGCTTGGCAATTTTCATATGCTTCTGCTGGGCACTTTCAGGCTTTCTTAAAGATTCAAAAACTAGTGCTCAAAATCTCAGGTCAGTAGTATGTTATTGTATGGGAAAATAATTTTGTTAAGTTTGATTAGCGTTGGAGAAATCGATGTGCTGAATCTTTAGTACAACCAGCAATATTAAGAAACTACGTTACTTGTCAGTAAACAGTTAGGAAGTTTCCCTTATTAAGTATGAAAACCAACCTAAAGCTCAGTAAGTTTAGAATTTATACTTTCACTTAAATACCCATAATTTATCAAGTATTAATAGAAAATAATAATTTTTTGTCAAGAAGTTTCAGAATGAAATTAACGCCTGTCAAATTGGTTGAGGCTTAGGTATGTTCTCATCTCTTCTGTGTAACTTGCATGAAAATGAAAGGAGAGGGAAAGTTCTTTGGCTTTGTTTTAGTGCTAATTGAGGTATGGTGTGTCCAGTATATGAATAGATAGAAAACACAAACTTCAGGGATCTTGTTTTTCAAGAAGAAAGTGGTAGATTGCTAGGCTTTGATCAGGGAACAGCAACTGAATGCTACTGGTGGTGGACCTCACCATTTAAAAAAGGGTGTCAACTGCTTGCTGCTTTGGATTGTGGCTAAGTATCGTCTGGCAAATCATCAGTCCTTGATGTTTTGTCCTGTTTAGTATCTACCTACTTTTTTCTAACAAAGAAAATGAAAATAATAATAATAATGTCAAACTTCCTGAGAATGTACATTTCTTCTTTAGTTGGTTTTTAAGGATGTTGTCTGTGTTCTTAGTTTGGAACATATATTTTGTTGTAATAACAGAGAATTTTAGAAAGCTGTTAAATGAAATACAGAAAGGCTCTCTGGAGGATGTATTGTGTGTCCTAACAGATGAGTCATACAGTAATGCTTGCTTTTTTTTTCTGCAGTTGTGGATTTTTAGTAGTTTTGTGGTTAGTGGAATCATTGCAGAGGGAAGCTGAATAGTTTTCTAATTTTTTTGCCTATAGTCTGTCTTCAATATATGTATTCTTCCCCATGCGAAGTAGGAGATACGCTTTTGAACTCCCAGAAAGCCAAGCAAGATGTTTCCACTTTGTAGGGAACAGACCTATATCATAGATATTAGGCACCATCTCTCCTGGCTGCATTTTGTAAGAGAGAATAAGGACATATGCTTCATTCTTTGAAGGAATAGATGTAAACAGCTATGTTCGTCCTTAGTGGATAAAGAAAGCTTGCCTATATGTTTAAATCTGACAGGTGAAATCTAGAAAAGGGATTGGAATATAAAATTCACCTGTATCTACTGGCGTCCATAGATTGTTAGATTGTACCCTCTCTGCATCATATTGTATGTGGGTAGTCTAGAAGCTTAAACAAGGACTCTTCTCTCTCTGAAGGTGGTCCATACAGCCATGGGCATAGGATGGTGCTGGGGCAGTCCTGGCTCGCCTCCAGACACCTTAACGGCTAGCTGTCTTCAGCTGTTCAGGTAGACATACTGTAAATGTTTTATTTGGTGTAGGCTTTAATGGTACGATCAGATTTGACTGAATGGTGTATAATGCAAAGTTACTTGTTGCAACATGTAAATAAAAGCAAACTGGTTTGGTTTGGGTTTTGTGGGGGTTTTTATTTTTTGTGTGTGAGAATAAAGCTGTCTATGCAGTAGTGAAAAAATGTATCTTTTAAATGGAGGCTGACACACTTAGATCTGTGAAAATGGAGTCATAGTGTCTCTTTCTTAGTGCATTTCTTAGAAAACCAAAGTATGCCTGAAAATGACCCCTGGGGAGGTGGGGTGGATGGGTTTGGTATTTTGTGTGTTGCTTTTTTGTGGTTTGTTTACCTCCTCTCCTCCCAATATTTCAGTATTAAGTGGAGTTGCTAGATGCATTTTGGGTAATTTAAGTTTGATTTATAGCATATTAGTAATCTTGAATGTTGTTTGGGGACAGACAATAAAAATGAAGCTGACCAGTATCTCTCATGTCTTGATTTAGTAGAGAAATAAGAATTGTTAGAATGTGAAATCATGTTCCATGCATGTTTACAAACTTCTCTCCCTCACCCAAACTCTAGTCTTGGAAAGATCTTGTTCTTTCCTGGACTTGTGAAGTTTAAAGTCACACCATTTTCATCTCAGTCTTCTAAATACGGCATCTCCATAAGTACTGATTTATGATCAGTTTTTTTATTGCCATGGAGCATGATTTTATGAAGATGATCTGTTTCTAGAGGCAAAAGAGAAACTTTGAGCAGAAAAATAAAGACTTATTAGTGGTGTTCCACTGTTTTCAGTGCCTGATATCCTTAATCACTTCTCCCTGAATCTGGTGGTGTGCTGCAAACCTCCACTGCTTTCCAGCAACTAACAGGAATGTAAATAGAACTTCTTAAACTAGCAGTTTTCAAACCTTTTTGCTTGAAGTTGCTGAGTTTCTGTTTACTGCAGTTTGAGAAATACTGGCTTGGTTTGTATATCCCTGCTCTGTTGCACCTCCGTGCGTACCCACAGAACACAGCACAGAATGAGGAATGAGTGCTCTGCTCTCAATGGAGAAAGGATGGTACCTGAAACTGTTGCTTTTCTAAAGGGCAGTGATGAGCTTCCTTTAGAGAATGCCGGCTAACGCCTTTCTTCTCGCCTCAGAGCTTTGCCATTCCTGCTCTGTCACACCTACCCAAAAAGCCCCCAGAGAGAGCCTTACCTGTAAGGAGTCAGCCCTTACAGTATGCTTCAGTCCAACATTAAAAACCCCTCAGACTGACAGTTGCTGTCATGGAGAAAGAGGTCTCCGCAGATGTTGTGTGACTGCTGCATTTTAAGAGTAGAACCTTCAGTCACTTTTAACGTTCAGTTGTAGCATGTATATAATGGATATTTCATGGAACTCATAAGTCACTCTTTGTCAGAACATTTTGAACTTCAGGTATTAGAAACTAATTGAAGTGAACATTTCACTTCAGCCCTTGCTGGCCTCTGCAATCCATGTTACTGCTTGGGATAGTGGTTGCATTCACTTGTCTGTTAACTTCTAAAACTCTACTGTCTGATCTCAAGAGTGTAGTTTTCTTAATGGAATTTTTTGAAAGGTGGCCATAAAAGAAAGAAAGAAAACAGCTACAGTCAGTAGTATTAAGAGGTAGTGTGTGCAATGTGAACAGGCTAGTTTAACTCGCTCCTAAATATAATTCTTGTAGATTCTTCTAAAAATAACTCTTCCCCAAACAATAAAAATTTACACAAGTTGACAGCATGTTTTAGCAGACATTGAGAAAATGTTCATTTCTGCGTTTTGAGCTTTTGGGTAAAAATGTAAGGAAACAATAATTTAAACTCTTCTTAATAGATGTCGTTGCTGTATTATACTGCCCTTATCTGTATTTTGTGTTGGATGAATACTACAAGTTAGCACTTCATTTGTCTTCCAATACCATGCCTCCCCCCCCCAACCCCCCCCCATCACACCATCCTTTTCTCCTCCTCTTTTCTACAAAATTGCAATGTTTTACTTGCTGAGGTAGTACCTAATTTGAGCCAGATAGTAGCCTAGGTCGTGGAGTAAATTACTGTTCACAGTTCTTGCCTTTTTGTTCATTGCTACATGAACCAGTAGCTAAAATGCTTTGTTCTCTTCTTGTGGTGGAGATAAGTCTTCTCTGTGTGATAAAGCAGAATGATGATATGCAGGACTTGTTTTAATGTGTGTAGATATCATACACAAGGCCAGGCAAGTAAGTGTGTCAGACTCTTACAGCAGGTGTTAAGCTATGCTTATTTGCATTGGTGGGTCACTTTAATGTGAGTATGTGGAAGGCTTCATCAATTTCACAGCCTACATAACGAATTGTAAATTAAAGATATTGCTTGGATTTTTTTCCCTAATTGCTGTAAATTGTAATGCATAGTTATCTTTTCATCATTCTAGTTGTATGTATTTTTTTTTTCCCCCCAAATATTTTAAAGGTAGGAGTGCTGATAAGATGTGTTATACTGTGCTTATTTTTGTAAGCATGAGTTCGTCATTATGTACCTAAGCAAAAACCCTGCATTTAATAGCAGTTCAATTTTAAACTGAAAACTAGAAAAATGTAGCAAGATCAAGAGAATAGCAAAGGAATCCTGTTTTGACCAGTAAATTCTAGAATGTAAAGACAATAAACGTTTTATTTGTAACAACTAGTATAACTTAAAGAGGTAGGGAGATGAAGAGAAGGTAAAATTTACTGTTGGAATTTTGAATTACTTACGCCACGTATTAAAAAAATTACTGTTTTTTGTTTTAAATTATTAACCACTCTCCTACATATGGAGTTTTTTTGGGGAGGTTATTTTTACATTACACTATGTACAGCTTGCTCAGGAGAGAAATTTTTAACTATCTTGGTGAGTTTGTGTATACCTAGGACTTGAGAAAATACCTTTCGAAACAAAACTTTGCAGTTACTGTTAAAATTTTTTTGTTTGTGCTTATTGCAGTTCTAGGCAGAACTGTATTTAGTGATGACAAAACCATAATCCTGAGTGGATTTTTTAAAAATTTAACAGTTTATTAAAATGAACAAACATGCACAAGATTGGAGAAAACAGTCATCTTTGGTGGTAGGTGATGTGTATGTGAAATCCTAGGATTTCAGTGTGACGATTTACGACTGTGATTATACATACATATTATGTAACAACTCATAGCATTTCTAGTTGTTGTAATAAAAGTCAAACAGAATTTTTAGAGCTTCTCTGCTTTCTTCAAAGCCTGGGCAGCAGAGTTACAAAGGAAGAAAACTATTTGGTTTGATTTATTTTTGTCTCAAACCTGGAAGAAATGAATAACTGGAAATTAGGTTTAACAGGTGAAAAAGAGGATGCAGAAAAATAGAGGAAATTACTAGTATGAACAGTGAACACTTCCAGGATCATGTGCAGCAGTTATGTTCTGAAAGAAATTTCCTCAGGCTCCCAACTGAGTCTTAAAAATACTGCCACCAAATTAAAGGAAACCTCAAGTGTTGTTGTCTGCAATAATAGTCTTATTTCTGGATATTGCTGAATCACCATTAGAACACGTAATCTATGTGGGCATGTCAGGAAACAATCTTTAAAGTATTACAGCTTTTTGGAATGAGGCAGATTTAGTGAAATAAAATACAATCTTGGAATCTACCAAGGTGGTGTCCAAAATAAGTTTTTCAATCTCAATTTGTTCTATTCTTACATGTGAATTGGCATGTTCAAATGAAATCTTGGTCTGTCTTTCACTAAACTTGTGCTTTTTACAAAGAATACATAATTCTTCCAGTAAGATGCAGCTTAATATTTGCTTGCTTGCCACTGTAGCTGTCTTTTTCCCATGACAGTTATTAGATAATTTCAAGGTGGAAAGTCAGACTCTAACCCTTGTCATACTCTTTCTTTCCGATTACAGACTATGGATACAGTAGTTTTGTCACAAGGTGAAAAAATCTCGTTTAAAGGCCTCTTGCGCTATCAGAACCACTAAGCTTTCTAGCATAAGTGGGCTTGGTAGGGATGGGGAGATTTCAAAGTTCTTCCAGGCCTGCTGCGATAGGTCTTTGGGAAGAAAATGGCTGACAACTAAAGAATTAAATAAACAAATGAGGCGAGTGGAAACTTAGAGCTAAAAAAACCCCAACAGCAAGCACTCCAACACGCCTTCCCCCTTTTTACCTGAAAGGCTGAAACAAGGACACAGACTAGTCAGTCATGCTTTGAATCCATTTATTTGACATTTGGGTTTATTTTCAAATAGTGTTTTCTCTCATTTATTTCTGTCTCTCCTTGAAGAAGAATGAAACCTGACAAATGATGAGAAGGGGAGTGTAGCCAGTGTCATACTTACCAATTTGTCTTACTTAGATCAAGCAGACAACTGTTTTGAAAATATGAGGAAACTCTTGCTGTGGTTGGTCTTCATGTGTGTAGAACAGGAAGATTTTTGGTTCTTTTCAGCATAAAATGAGAGTGATTATGTTCATAGTTGTGTTTGATCACATCGTGGTATAATGGAGCTACAAGACATACGGATGACGGGGATCAATAGATGTCATTATCTGAGAAGGCACAGGAATTAATCACCAAGATAAGATGAGTGAAGCAGTGTAGCAAGAAGCTGTATGGAGGAGTTAGATGGAATAGAAAAAAAAAAAGGCATTTGTGATTTTCAGTCCCCTGAGTTTGAGAGGCACTGGAGGCTTCTGTGTTTCTCCTTTGGGAAAATTCACTTTAAAAACTGCCCATTTTTCTCTTAAATTATTTAAAGCCCCAACAAAGCCTGACCTTTTCAAAATTGGTAGTAATATTCTCAAGGTTTTCTATAATGATGTATTGAATGTAGATAGCGCTCTCTCTGTAAATGTTATACATTGTGAAGAGTTGAAGTTAATGAAAGGGTGGGGAGTGATAGAAGGATAGATGTACTTGGAGGAGGAAGTGAATCTGGGAGCTGGAAAAGGGAGAAAGGGAGATAAATCTGTGTAGATAAACAATTCAGGAAAATGTAAAAGGTAAAGGAACCTTGGAAGAAAGCTCTAACATGCTGAATATACATTTGAGAAGATATACAGAACAGTAGTAAGGGAAAGGAAAATAACCTGGGGAAACAAAATTCTGTATACAAATATAATTGGTGGAAAATGTGACTGAAAACAGTGGAGGGAGAAAAGCAAACAAAGAAAGATAACAAAAATACTGAGGATGCAAAGGATCAGAATGCATATCCATCCTAAATCAGGGGCTCATTTAAGAAAAGAAAAACACCTGAATTACAGTCTCGCAGAAATATGAGGGAGGAAGAGGGATATAGGATACAAATCTAGTTTGAACTACAACTTGCCATTAGAAACCTTATGCAGATCTTAAAGGCATGTAGGTTAGAGCTGCTTTGTGGGCAATGTTTGTTTTATTCAAAGGAACATCTAGACAGACTAATATCTTGTTAGCCATTTTCGTTCATTTATTCTATAATCTTAGCGTATCACTTAGGTTTTCATCTTGCCTTCTGGCAGATGCTTTTTTTCGTTAGAGAGAAACATGAGATATCACGGAGCCAGTTATTTAAGTGCATGTATAAGGCTTGAGTGCCCTGTGTTAACAGTCTGCACGAGGCCTCAGCAATGTCGTGTTTTTAGAACATTATACAATCTAAAACTTCATAACTAACTTAGGCTAATATGTTGTATAAAATTCTTCTGCTGTTGACACTGAACTTGAGACAGGAACCCTGTCTCTGTGTCTCTTCTGTGTCTGTATTTTGAAAAAGTATGGATTTTATATAGCTGTAATATTTTAAGTAGGCTCAGTGAGTTTCAGAAATATGCTTGTTAAGAATTTCTTGCATTACCAATTTTGTTAGGCAGCCCTTGCTGATGGTTCTTGCATTCATGTATTGTCTTACAGTAGGTGGGATTTGGTACTCATCCAAGGTCTTTTTGGGTTTGCTGGATTACGTTTTACTTGCATTAATTTTCTATTCTTAGGCAATTTTACCTGCATGCTGGGGGTAGAAAGACAGGGGAAGAAATTACAGGATTTCTGTGCTGCTTAAAAAGTGGTTATCAAATTGTTACCTAAGTATTCATTGCAGTTTTATGCAGAACTTTTCTATGAAATCCCTTCAAATTTGTTTCTGCACTTGTGAAATCAAGGGGGTTTTGCAATTGATGTCAGTAGAATCAAGCTCCTTATAAAAAAAAAAAAAAAAAAAAAGAAAAAGTAGATTGGGGAAGCTGGGTGGCTGAAGGGAATTCCTGAGGTTTTGCTTAAAAGATGCAAGTCATCTTTTCCATTTCCGTCACAGTATGCTAAATTTCAAGCCAGCAGAGTAAGAAAATAAGGCATTTATGTTGGGCTTTTGTCAGAAATAATGGTGATGAGTATTCTACACAGTTGTAACATTCTTTCTAAAATTATAGCTGTAAATGGTCCTTATTCTTCTTAAACCTAGACTTTTTTTCAGTAGAAAATAATTCTGGCAAATAGGTTATTCCAAGCTGGAGATGTCCTATTCCATGAATCCCTTACATTAACTTAATTGTAAGTGCGACATTATGGGTGGGGAAGCTTTATTAATGAACCTGGGGATAAGGGAGTTTGGAATAAAATAGGCAAGAAGGGTAACAGTTGAAATGAGATTTTATGCTGTCAGTTCTGTAAGACAGCAGAAAGAGATTGTTCTAAAATCAAATAAGCAGTTTGCATGCATAAGTTAGTTATCAGTAACCTGATGCCATGTTAAACAGACTGCTGTAATTATTTATTTTTCCAGAAGAATTAAATACGTAGTTAATATAGAAAAGTTAAAGTAATGCAGGGGGTAGAAGTTTGTTTTGCATGACATTCTTCTCATGAAATAATTCTTTAATATAGCATCAGGACTGATTTAGTTCAGACCATTTGTTTGTATGTTATGTGCTTCAGGTGAGAGGACACATTTTATTTTAGTGGTAATGCCAAACTTCCATCCTGTTTCATTTTGTATTGAATACAACTATTTTAAGGGGAGATAGTCCTACAATTCTTAAATAATTACTGTAACGCTAGGAAAATTAGGTTAGTTTTTCTGTGTCGGCATCCACCTATTTTAGTATGTTAGCAGTTTTAATGTCTTTTCATAAGATAAAACCATAGGCATGATGACTAGGGACTTTATCTAGACCAGACTACTGCTAAACTCAGAACTAAGGCCAGCACTAAGCCAGGCCAGGTACCTTTATCTGTATGAGTCTTAAACACTTGCAAGGATGGAGCTTCCGCTGGCTCCTCTACAACTGGTTCCAGCCCTGCATGATCCTCCTGTGGAAGAATTTCCTCCAGAAGTCTGGTCTGAACCTTCTGAATTGCAATTTATGGCCATTTGCTTATAACTGTCTGCTTCTACAAAGAAGAGTTTGACTCCATTGTCTTTTTAGCTCCTGCCCAGTAGTTACCATTTACAGTTACAAAGTTGGTTCTGAGTCCTTTTAGCTGAAATAGTCTAGCTTGCTCAGTCTTCTTGGAGGCTGAGTTCTTAGCCCCTCACCATCTAGGGGACCCCTCTCCAGTTACCTAACAGTCTTTTTGAAATGGGAACCCCAAAACCCAGAGCAGTATCCTGTGTATTGCCTTACTAGTGCTGTGTGAGAGGGGAATGGTAACTTTTGTACTTCTTAGTGAACTTCACAGTTAAGATTACTTACTCCTCAAGTTTCTTCAGGTCCCTCTCTTTACTGTTATACAAGTAGTTTGTTTGTTGGGGTTGTTTGTTTGTTTTTACTGTGTCAAAACAGGACCAGAGCTAGATGTTCTGTACAACTCTGCTTACAATCTGTGGTAATCTAAAGATGACTCGGGAATCAAAGAGTCATCAAAGTGAAAAATGGCCCTGAACATCTTGAATCTCAGTCCTCAAAAAAAGGCTTTTTTAGACTTTTACCTTAGATACAAAGATTTTCGTCTTTGTAGCGATGTAGTGAATCGCTTTGTAGTGAATCGCTTTGTAGTGAATCGCTTTGTAGTGAATCGCTTTGTAGTGAATCGCTTTGTAGTGAATTTATTGTTACTGAACAGGTGCATAGTGGTGTGTGTGAAATTTCTTAGTAGTAGCACTAGCAGTGGTTGCACCATCACTTAAACACTGTATTAGTCTGTGTTGCCCTTCAAGGATGTTGTCATCCCAGTAGACTTTCCATCGATATACTACATGTGTTGAATCTGTTTTATAGATGAATACCTCCTTTTGGGGGGGATGTAAATACCACCAGCTCTCAAAGGAGGAAAAATGATGGACAGATATTTTAAAAATAATGGTACAGTCACATTGTGAGTGTCTGCAGTAAAACCTGATTTTTGCCCATGTATTCCAGTTATTGCCATACTTTGTTTTGATTAATGCAGTTAATATTGGGATTCTTTTTACATAAATAACAAGTTCAAACTAAGCCTATTACCACTTTTATATCTAAGTACTTCTTTTGAAGGTATAATTTGAACAGGAAGTGAAGGAATGAGGTCTGATAAATATGTGTGTGAAGGAATTAATTTTTGTTAATCTCATTAAAATTTTAAAAGAAAAACCAAAGTTTTTCTGACAACATAATCTAGTAGTTTATTTTTTTTTATATTGCGGCTGAAATTAAAAGTGTCCATCATAGTGATGTGGATAAATAAAGAAAATATTCTTCACAGGATTGTTATTACAGGCTCATGTTCATCTAGTAATAACATAGTTAATAGCAAGTGATTTGAATAGTGAACATAGAAAGTTAATGAGACTGAGATGAAGAATGCGAGAGTATTTCTGTCTGGAGAATAGATACTAAGATGTACACAGATACAACTTTCCTGATGTGTTTTTTTTTTTTACTGTTTTACCAATCGAGACTGCAAGATTAAGAGCTAAAGTGCTTATATTCAGTAGACACATGAAAAACATTTGTAGTAGCAATGCAAGCCTCCTGCCCACACACCAAATGCTATTAGTTGCTTTCAATTCATATTTACCATACTTGCTTCCACCTTTGACAGCACTTTATTTTTGTTTTAAATTAATGGTGCACAGATATGGGTGTTCTCTTGCATTCTGAAAAACTGTCTTTCTGAATTTGTAGTGCATGTAAATTGGAAGACAGAGGCCTGTTGTGATTTCTCTGCAACTCTACTTGAAATCCACATTCAATTTTAGGTCTCTGTGTGCTTTGGTAGAGCAGTAGCATATTACAACCACAAGACTAGTGAGTGTGATGCTTCTGATCTCTGAGCAGGGGGCATTTTTGATTGATACTGAAGGTTGATTTTTGTTCAGTTGTTTTTCTCAGCTGGAAGCGTAGCGTCCATGTGTAAAGTCTCAGAATGGAGCGACGAATTCCCAGTACACTAGTAGATCTTAAATAGAGAGCCCCAGGTGGAGTTACTTATCCATCTTATGTTTGTCTTGCCTGTTAATTTGCCATGAGCTGGCTAATTTAGGCAGAATTTTAATCCTTGTAGGTATCGTGGCAATCCAGACAGTAGTGACTCTGGAAATAGATTGTAGGACATTGTGTTCTCTCTATTTCCTCATTTTTACTGCAGGGCAAACAAATGCATATTCTTTTGCTCACAGTTAGTATACCTGCTGAAGTGCAGGACCCTTCCTCAATAATATTGCTCTGTGACAAGAGCATTATTATAACTGTATTTTTTCCGACAGAAAAGCAGTAGGAGGAATAATGAATTTAAATATACCAAATCATATTTAATTTGTTGCTTAGCAGCCAAAGCAAATTATGGAAATCTCTGAGACAGATCAAATATTGCTGTAGTAAAGGGATTTCAGCTCAGCTTGTCCATTTTTGTTGTTACTTAATATTACACCAAAGTTCAAAGGGGAGGGAGGTGTCTTTTCCCAGTTACTGATATTCTTATTAGCCAAAATCATTTTGATGAAATCTGAGAGGGCATTGAGAGAAAAGCAAAAGTGAGTATTAAAGCAAAAAAGGAAGGGGCGGGGGGAAGAAAAGAGGCACCCCTCCAACTCTGCCTTTTGAAGTGTCACCAGGTGAGCGCTGAGTTGGGTACATAGATGAGAAAATGTAACCTATACCTGGTCTGCATGCATAGGGAATCCCTTGGATGCTAATTTAATTTACAAGTTTTTTTCACCATGTAAGTTCAAGCAAATGGAAAATACACTAACTGGTCTTTGCTATTTTGGAGGTGATTCAGTTTCGTGTTGTGCAAAGGGGAAGCTATGTTATGTGTGCAGTCTTAATCTTTTGGTCTTAATTTAGTTTTCCTGTGTGTAGTTGGATACGAAGGATAGTAATTACTACAGCAAAAGCAAACAAAAGCACATTTTTTGAGCACATACAATTCTTTCAATGTTTTTCTGTCTCCAGTATTGTGCACAGGAAGGAATTGATATTTGTGGCTTGGGGATGTGGAACTTATAATATGTTAAAAAGATAAAAGTACCTCCAGATTGGTTCAGCAGAAAGATGCATCTATAAATACACACAGAATAAAAATAATTAAGAAAAGATGCCTTAATATACAGATAAGTGTTAAGGTGTATGCATACAGAGCCAAACTGCTCCAGGCTGACTGAGGAGCAGACTGAGCTGACCAGAGGATGCTTCTATATGACTGATGCGTGCAGGACCATCCGAGCGGCTGGTATAGCTATAAAAAACCCAAACCAAACCAAAGCTTATGCGGCGGCAAAGGGCAGAGTTTGAGAAATACTTTTTTTGTGTGCAGTGCAGTCTGATGGCCTCTCCTGTGCACTGTGATCCCAAGCAGCCAAAGTGATGATAGGGCTAATCAGGCCAGCCAAAAGCATCTGAATTTGGGGTCTTAGAGCATGAAGCAAGCAGCTGCTGCAGTGCAATGAGAGCTGGGCACTGTAATGAGAGGTGTGCGTGCATGTATGAATTGAGGAAATTCCTAAGCTTAAAGCAGGAAAATGGACTAATTTTGAGTCAATGTTTTGTCATCGCAGACCTGTTACTGTCAAGAATTATTCTTCATGGAACCTTAAAACCTTCTGGGAAGAAAAATCCTTTTGGTTGGAAGCTTGATGTACACTAATCTCTGTGTTACCCAGCACACAGGCCACAGTCCATTTTCTTTGGTTGTCAGTAAGGAAATAGAAGCTGAAGTTCTCAGGCTATGACCACAAGTGTGGTTTTGTGACTTTTACCTCCTCTAATTCTTTGGGCTTTTTTTCATTAAATTTTTCTTTTGATATAAAGATAGTGTTCACCCTTCTTTTAAAGCTTCTCTTTCTGGTTTAAATAAGTGATCATTGTGTGTGGGCAGCATCATTTTGAGGGTAGCTTTTGATGCATAAGCAATTGCTGCAGAGAGATACTGGATATTTGTGTAAGGTTTTGTTTTGTTTTTTAAAGGAGCAGCGTATTTCTTATCCTATATAGAGAAGGAAATATATACTTATTCAAATAGAAGTTGCTAATATTTTCTATATTGCAAATACTTGTTTTATAAAGAAAAATCCAAACAGTACCGTGTTTACTTTCTTTATTGTGAAATATTTCTGCGTTTTTATGGTATTCCAAGAATTCTGTTTACACAGCATCTTTGTTTAAAGGTATTTATGTACTTCAAGGCTTAATTTGATTTAGTAAAACATGCAAAAAACATGGGAACTATCTGTTTTCTTTCAGATTGAAAAGCTAAAGGGATGGAGAATCTTTGTGGACTGCTTAAAATTCACACAATATGAGAAGCTTGGAAGAAGAGCCCACTCTCCAGAGTCCCTATGCCCTAATCTCCAAAATATTATTTTTCATTTTTTAGCATTCAGAATTTAATTTCAACATTAAATTTTAGACAGTTGCAAAATTCCAGGTTACAGAACAGTGTGACATAAATACCATATTTCTCAAAAGGCACTTGGATACTAAAGCTGAGATTTGGCAGCCTAGTTTAGTTGTAATTGAAGAAAGGGGCTCTTACTGCGCGCGGTGGTTTGGTTTGTGTTTGTCTTTTTTCCTGACAGAAACAGGTTCTATTATTGTAGTCTACAGTTTCAGTGATTAAAAAAAAAAATGACTGAAAAGCATCCAGGGAGCATCCCTTTGGTGTTTCACTGATGAAATTCAAAGGTAATGTTATCAGTCAACAGTGGGTATCTAATAGTTTGCTAACAGAAGTCTTAAGGGGAAGGTATTATACAAATTAGCAATGAAATTGACGGAAGCAACCTTTTTCTGTAAGGCAGTACAGTTTTTAGTTTGAATTCTAAGACATGTTCCCTCAGCTGTACAGGACCTCTGTTTGCCTCAAAGCTTACCATAGATAGGCTTTTCTCCATGTCTTCCATATGAGCTCATGGGGGATGTTTGTCACCTTCTTGTCATATGCTTACTTTTAGGACATGTGATCTGTACTTTTCTGACAGGACTAGTGCTTATAAGGCACATATGCAGTACAGTATAAAACACCAACAGATTCCTGCTTGTGTCTGTAGAAAGGCAGCATCTAGAAATAGCACCAATTTATGTAGCATGCTCCCAACCATATTCTTTCCTGAGGACCATGAAAAATACGCTGATGACAATTTAGGCTGCTGCAGTCTGTTTCCATCTTCTCTCTCTTCTGGAGTCTCTACTCTGTCATAGGACTGAATGTGTCTTTCTCACATGGTGGGAGCAAAAGAGGTGTCAGTTACAAGCAGACTGTAGCTACAGAGCAGTTAGGTTCATCTGCAGCCCGTTTCCCCCTACTACGTTTGAAAGGTCCTAAATAGCATGTGGACCTCATGTCAGGTGAATTGGGATGACAAGCTGCATATGTATCTTGAACAATGTCATTTGGGAAATGCTGGTGTTCTGAAGAGGCTGAAAGTGTTCTGGTGACCATGGTTTTCTGTTAGTGTTTGGATCTAACCAACCACATATTGGATTTGTTGAGTTGAAAATGGTTTGGCAAGAGCAATGCTGAATCTTGATTTCTAACTTGTGATCTTGTGGTCAGGGAAGAGACTTGGGGTTTCCAGGGTTTTGTTTGCATGTGCTGATATTTGGAATATGAAGTTGTGAGGAGTTGTTTTATCTTGATTTGCGTGGAAATACATTTGAAGATTACATCATCTTGCAGGATTGGATCATTAATCTTTATTGCTAAATTTCTTCATTTATGAGCTTGAACAGCATCTATATCCCTGATGCAGATAGAGTGAATTTGCCTGCCTGCATTTATATTCTTACAGTAATAAATTCTAAGCAAGAAGATACCATGATGGTTGATGTTATTCAGAGCTGCAGAGCTGTGGTTGTACCGAATATGTGAAATTGTGTAGTTTGTGCAGAGAGCTTTTCTGCTTATAGAACAAAAAAGTGCACACATCTTGTATATCTTGTGAGCTCAGGTAGTTTTTTCATTATTTCCCCTAAATGCATAGTTGAAGTTTACTTAAAATTACCAAAGATTGATCTCTTTCCTGCTACTTACCTGGGTAAATTGATTTTAACTGCTTTTCAGGAATGTAAAAAATTTACTGCCCTTTCTCTACTCCCTAGATGTGAAGATACGGGGCTTGGCCAACACTGAAAGAAAAGGATTTGCACCTTTTAGTAGTTGTCTTAGTCCTGGAGGCCTACACATAAAGGTGACGAAAGTTCTTATGAGGGAGCCCAGTGCTTTCCCACCCTATAATGCCCTTAGCAATCTGAAGGCATTCAGGGGGAAAAGAGAGAGCTGTCATAACATCAGGAATCTTCTGATAATCATCTGAATTTACCAGCTCTGAATTTTTACCTTGGAATTTATAAAAAACTATCATTCCATTGAGTCACATTAGAACTTCATTGTATGCTCCTTCTGCTATTTCTTCTCACCTGCTCATGTAAGCTGCCTGTTAGATCTCAGCTTTTTTTCCTGCTCTTGTTGCCAGTATCTTTCAGCATCTCATTTTATTCCTTTTTTTGAGATAGCATTATTCTCTCCAGAGTCCAGAAACCACATGTACAGCTTCCATTGTGTATATATTGAAGTATCACCTCTGTGAAGCTATCTATATCTGAATGAATAGCTCAGATTTTATTGTACTGTACCAGGCTTATGTGGCAAGGTTTTGGAGGCAGGGGGGTGCAGGGGTGGCATCTGTGAGAAGGCATCGGGAGTTGCCCCCATGTCGAACAGTTTCAGCCAGCTCCAAGACAGGCCTCTTCATTTCCTGTCACGTTTTGAGGTTTTTGGAAGGAGTAGACTGCTTCTAAGTACCAGGTGAAAATTAGAGGATATATACATAGTAAGGTGAGACAGGGTGGTGAGGCACTGGCACAGGTTGCCCAGAGAAGCTGTGGCTGCCCCATTCCTGGAAGTGCTCAAGGCCAGGTTGGACGGGGCTTTGAGCAACTTGGTCTAGTGGAAAGCGTCCCTGCCCATGGCAGGGAGATTGGAACTAGATCATCTTTAAGGTTCCTTCCAACCCAAACCATGCTGTGATGCCAAGAACCAGAGAGGTTTTATGGTAGATGTACACAATAGAAGAAATGGAGAAAGTCAAAGTACATTTGTTGACTCAAGGATCTTATCTTAATCTTACCTTAGAAAATGTAAAGAGTTTTTAACTGTTTGCAGTGAGAACTAATAATAAATATATTGTAATGACTAAAATGCTGTGGTATAGTTAGATTGAAAACACTTGAGTTTAGTAATACTGCCTGATATATATTAAAAAACATGAAACTTTTAAAAAGCATTCTTTAATAGTATTTAACGAGGTGCTATATTCCTGATGGGTATATGCATTACTGTAGGCATACTGAGCTTTGCAAAGATGAGTGTAAGAATTAAGTATATTTTAATTTAACAAAGTAATTGACACTTGAATGTTTTATGTTCACAAAAAAAATAGCTCCAGAATTACTTCAAAATAAGTCTGTATTTTTTTCTAAAAATACATGAAATAAAGGTATACGTGTGTCTGATGTCTCTGGGGTTTTTTTGTATTTTTTTTCCCTGGGCAGTGAGGAGAATAGTGAGCACCTACAGAGAAATAAAACCATGCTTCAAACCCAGGAAGCTTTCTAGAAGCCTACTCTTTCAGGTCCCTCCAATTGAGGAAAAGTTAATTTAAGAACTTTGCCTTTTCCTACCTACCAAGAGGTATTTGAGGTTGACGTTGCTAGAGACTTTAAAGTCACTATCTTAAACTGGGTCAGGGAAACAATCGGTGGATTTGTAGAGAGAACAAAAGCTATCCTATCATTGCCTCACCATGAAATTTATGTAGAAATAGATGCAGTTCTGTTAGTTCCTGTCTTTTGGCCTAGAGCCAGCTGTGCATGTAAGTAGAGAAACCACCAGAGTATGTTTGCACATCTGTCCAGCAGGCTGTAACAATTTATTAAAAAATCAACACTAGAAACAAAAAAAGCCTGAGATTGTGTGATTGGTTTAATACAATATATAAAACTATTTCTGTTCTGTACTCAAGTATATGGTGAAGTCCCTGTGACTTCTAATGATGTTTATCATTCACATTTTATTTAAAGTGTGGAAAGAAATCGCAGTTGTAAAGCTCAGCCAAATGCATCAGTGTTGGTTGTTAATTTTTGTTTGTTTGTTTGTTTGTTTTCCACTGTGGTTCATACACACTTCAATATGTCTGCTTCAAAAGATCATTAAAAAATAGTAGTCTTAACAAAATACGTAAACCTAGGAGGAGATGCTGATATACCAGGTGGTTGTGCTGCTGTCCAGAGGGACCTGGACAGGCTGATAGGAACCTCATGAAATTCTATGGAGAAAGTGCAAAGTCGTGTACCTGAGGAGGAGCAACCCCAGGCACCAGTACATGCTGGGGGCAGGCTGGCTGGAAAGCAGCTTGGCAGAAAAGGAGCTGGAGGTGCTGGCTGAGCATGAGCCAGGAAGGTGCTGTTGCAGCAAAGGACAACAGTCTGGAGCTGCCTTAGGCAGAGGGTCACCAGTGAGTCAAGGGGGTGATTATTCCCCTCCTCTCAGCACTAGCAAGAACTGGATGGTCCCTTCCAACCCAAACCCATCTATGATTAAAGGATTGGAGCATCTGTAACATGAGGAGAGTCTCTGCGAACTGAGATTGTTTAGGCTAGAGGAGAAGTGGCTTGGGGAAATCTTATCAGTGTGTATAAATACCTGACAGAAGGCAGTAAAGAAGATGGAGCTGGGTTCTTCTCAGTGGTGCCCATGACATGACAAGAGCCACAAACTGAAAAACACAGAAAATTCCATTTAAACATAAGAATTGCTCTCTGTGGTTCTGGTCAAACACTGGAACAGGTTGTCCAGACACTGTGGGCTGGAGAGATACTCGAAAGATGACTAGACAAGGCCTGGAGCAACTGCTGTAGTTGACCTTGCTTTGAGAAGGGGGTTGGTTTAAATGATCTCCAGAGGTCCCTTTGAATTGCATTGATTCTGTGATTTATTGTCCAAAGCTCTTCTGACTTGCTTTTGTACTGAACCGAGATTTTACAACTTCAAATGTGGACTTTTTTAAACATTCTGGAAACATTTTAGGAGGGTAGTGCAGCACTGGGATGGGTTGCTCAGAGAGGTTGTAGTCTTCATACTTTCAGGCCTCTAGACCATGATGAATCAAAACCAAGGCCATCCTGGTTTAGTACTGGCAGTCATCCTCATTTGACTGGGAGGTTGGCCTGGATGACCTCTGGAGGTCCTTCCAACCAAACATCTCTGTGACTGTGTGTCCCTGTGAATTTTAGATCCATGTGTTCATCACACATTTAGAAAGTGAGTAAGGATTCTTGCTAATCACCATGAATGAGGTCAGTGTGATGAATTGATCCAAGCAACTTAACTTCCTGTAGCTGCAGTTCATCGAAGGGGCTGTCGTTATGCACGTGGTGACCTACATTCTATCTCTACTGTTTGGAATTTCTGCAGTTGAGGATTCCTGCCGCTGCAGAGGCACAAAGAACAACTTCATCTTGTTGTACCTGCAGGTGTCATAGCACAGAGACAGTGCAGCCAAAGAAAATGTTTCTGGTTAAAAAGAAGCCCAAGTTTACCAGGGTTCTTGCAAACCAGCAGTGAAAGGTCAACACATCTGAAGTAATTGTGTTTTGCTTCTAGATCAGTAACTGGTTTCTGTTTATAAAACAGGTGTAAGTTTATGCAACAAAAGTACCTTAGTTCTATTGCTCTCTCTTTTCCTTGGCAGTAACCTGGAGAGATTGTCATTGGGGTAAGGATAGTTTACCTCTATGCTGATCCATTTTGATTACTCTGCAATAAATGAATGGTAGTGAATAATCAAATCCCTTCATGTTAGCTGCTAACTAGCTTTAGCTAGTGTCACATTTGCTATGCTATTAGATAATGGTAAAATTTCATGGCTTTTCATATCTATGCTAGTTACAGCATGTGGATTTGTTTTGATTGGTTTTAATGTTGATTATCAAATGGAAGACTGTCCTCACTGTTCTGTTCTGCATTTTCTCCTCTTCCCCTACGGAATGGGTGGGAGGTGGGGGAAGGAAGGAGGAATGCGGCAACACTGAAAATCGTGTTGCAGCACATCATCTGGAATGGTAGGCGGTTTCAGGTTATGTGCATCTTATGAGAGATGTTTTCAGAAGTTGACATAAAACCATGCAGCCAGTGAAGTGTTTACTTCACTGAGTGATCTAGTTGTTCACTGATCTGGTTGCCTAGTTGTGCACACACTTGCACACAGGTCTAAATGTGTTTGTTCATCTGTAATAAGTGTATCATATCAGTATATATGGTTTTGAAGTAAAAAAAGAAAAAAAAAGTTTTTCATGCTTATAGCTTCTTATAGCTAAGTGTACTTTAGTTCCACACAATTATTCTCAGTAGCTTGATTAGAAACTTGGAAAGCAGGGTTTGTATGCGTTAGCAGGTATTCCTCTAAATATAGCAAATAGTTCTATCTGCCCATTTTCTGCATTTTCAGCAAAGGCAATAACAGTTGTTAAATTACATTGAAAACATCAGAAGTTTTGTAGAATTCTGTCAGGTTATGAAAACTCAAGACCTATTTCCCCCCATTTCTTTGCAAAGAATGTAGTAGTTACTCAAATTCTTACTTCTACAAACAAGGTATCATAAAGTATGTTTGCTGCAATAAAGATAAACATTTAAATATGGAAAGTATTTTAGTAAGTGCAACATTAGGTAGTTTACATTGTGCACAATATTTGTTAATCTTAAGGTTGTCAGGCTACTTTAAATAGATGCAGGACATGGGGAATAAGATCTGTGTGTGCATGCACAGAAAATGTTGCCAGCAGAAAAGCAACAGGTGTCTTTAAAAAAAATCCCATTTTCCTCTCCGCTTTTTCTGTTAGTCCTAATACTGGCTGCCTAAGTTCTGACAACAGATCACAGACCTAAGCCTCTTTTCTGTTCCTTTAGTGCTCTGGGTGAGGTAATGCATTCTCTTCACCCAGCAACGTGTAGCTTTTTGGTGTCTGGAAGAAGGAACAGTTGGAGATCCAAGCTGCCAAAACAGAATTGAAATGCAGAGGAGAAACAGTTACTCAACTAAAAAAAAGAGAAAAAAAGGAAAATGAAAAATAAAGGAGAGAATGCATGAAGAAATAAGATGGAGAAGTGGGTGTAAGGATACGGACAAAGGAAAATTAACGATTTCATCTCTGATCAGATTTATCATTTGCAAGACATGAACACAAGCTGTTGGATTTTAAACAAACAAACAAACAAAACCAAATAACAAACACAAACAAACCCCAACAACAACAGATGACACCCCTCTTTCCTCCTTATTGTCTGTCCCCATGAAAGATGTCTCTGATACTTTAAATTCTAACCATGGGTTATATAACTTTTTAAAAATGAAAAGCACAACCAAAAAAAATCACTATCCTGAACTATTGTTTAAAAAGATTGCAAAATACATTCTCTCCCTTTTGGTAATAAAAATGAGAAACTAAATTAACTTTTAAATTAGTGTCATTGAGTTATTTTGAAAATCAGCAAATTAGTTGCATAGTTGAAGACCTGAAGTGGGCAAAATTGCGTGTACAAGAAAACTTATTTTGGGTTGCACAAAGCTTATTTGTTTTGGGCTGCACAGTTGCATTTATATGCAATAGTAGAATTGGAAGGCAGAGGAAGAGTAGGACTGACTTACTTTAGCATAACAAAATGTGAATAGTTGTGTGTAATATCCATGCAAATATGGGGTTTTTTTATCAGTTTTTCAAAAGAGACATCAGTATGGAAAATAAGAATTTTTATAGTGCCCTCGTCCTGACAAGCCATAAGATTTAAAGGGGAGGTTAACCTGCTATGAAAAAGCTGAACTCCTGGATAGACCAAAAGTGATAATTGTGTTTCTGATTTTTATACTCAAAAAATACTAGAAACAATTAAGGAAAGACAGTGCTGTTCAGCCTGAATTAGTTGTTTAATTCTAGGTGAATGGCTCGATTTTTATTTGATTGAAAATACTTGGGGAAGCATAATGATTTGAAATACATGGATTTACAGAGAGGTGTTTTATTTGTGGTTTGGTTTTGGTTTTCTTTCTGTTCTGATTTTCAATTTACTGTGCTCAAAGATTGGGAAAAGAAGGGAGAGATGAGCAGCTGGGAGCTATGCATAGCAGGAAGAAGATGGCATCGTTCCCTGTAAGAAATACCCATGATTCCTTTGGACCACTTGTGGAAAAGAATACATGCTTTCACTTCATCTTGCTTCTGGCACTTTAATGAAATTACATATTATGTACAGAAATGTACAGACTCACTGGGGCATAATGGAGTAAAGAAGTGAGGATGGTCCATTAAGCACCCGCCTCACAAACCTCCAACCCCAATCATACAGTATTTTAGTGAAGGGGGGGAAAAAACCCCGACAAAAAGCAACAAACAACAAAGAAACCCGACCAAGATTTCAGACTGAATATGTGAGGTAATTATATGTTCTGGCTATTCTGCAGTTTAGACTGTGTCCTACCACTGTGCGTACAAGTGGTGATTAAAATGATCACAGTATTGATGGACTTCAAAATTATGGGATAGTATCTTTGACTTCTAATTTTTCTGAGGTAATTCTATTAGAACTGAACAGCCTTTCCCTTAGTTTCTACAGAAAAGATCGAATGGACTGTGATTTTTCAGCTTAGAAAAAAAACATTCAAAAGCTTGAAGAATGTGAATGTGCTTTCTGAAGTAGGCTAGTGTACAGTGTAATGAAATCATGGTGCAGATGTTTTAAAGCAAGGGAGTAGGTTTTCAAGTAATGTGTAAGTGTTGACATTAATTGCTTCTGGATCTGTATGCTGACAGACTGATTTGTTCTATGTCTTAGGAAGGTTATTAGATACGTAGTTAGGAATCACTAATGTGGATACAATTCATGATTTAGGGAGCACCTAAGTTGCTGGCGGTGAAAAGTTGCTAAGCTATGTAATGGAAGTGTGTTTTTACTGCCCTGTTCTTAAACGGCTTCCTTAAACATTCATAAGTAGCCACTCTCAGAAACAGGATCCTGAGCTGGGAATTTTGAAAGTGTATGACTTTTTTCTGTAAAGGCCATAGAAAGAAAGGTTCTGCACAATACATAGTGATACTAAAAAGATTGTGCAAGCTTTTTTTTTTTTTTGACACGCAAAAACCCAAACAAAAAAACCTCCAAAACCCACCACCAAACACCCCTGCATCCCCTTTTTCATAACTGAAACAAACCCCATTTTCATTAATGCCTTGTATGTACAACATAAGGACTGTCCGTCTTGACAACAGTATTAATTCAGTTTTAATTCCTACAAATTATTTTGACTAAGTAGAACGACGAAAGTATTCTTTTTAGATCAGTTTGTAGCATTTGGATTTCCATAGGCTTTCAGGATAGAGAATCTGTGATCTCTTATTTCTAATAAGAGGCTTCTTTTCAGACATTGTAGTGGAGCATGAGGGTTTATTTTAATATGACAGCTGAAATCTCATGCGTTCTTTTTCTTTTATATTTAAATAACACCTAAGTTAGCCATCTGAAGTCTTCAACTCCCCTTTGCTAGAAGGACAGCAGAAAGAAAAAGGTAGGGAATTTGTTTTTTTATGTGGAGTACATCACTGGCAATAGAAACAATGATCTAAAACTTCAGCTCTGTGTTGGACTGTGTACAGCTTTCAAAAACTGAAAGTATTGTAGGAGGTGCATGTACCATTAATTGGGAGTCCCTGTTCTTGAAGAGACTCCTTCCACTGGAGGCAGATTGAAGAGCACCCTGCAAAATCTAGAGTGAGGTACATTGATTGTGTTGGAACAAAAAACACATTATCATCCCTAGTTCATTATGTATTCCATTTTTGGTATTAGTTGATGATCAGAGGTATATGCCACAGTTTCTGTAAAACTCTTTCCAAATATGTATGTTGCCTGGGGTTGTTGGAATGGTTCGATTTAGGGTTCTGAATTTGTCTGAAGATGAATTCACTTTTTGTGTTAGCTGTGAGATCATCCTGTGTGCTCAGTTCTTCACAGATCTGACCAAATGCTGCTTTCATAGTCTTAAATTAACTATCAGTTCTTTTGCAAACTGCATTCCTTGTATCTCTCTTCTAGGGAAGAGGAGCTTCATAATTTTCCCTTTGTTTCCTCCTCAGAGTCAGCTGCTGTTTTTTTCCCAGAACTATTGGGAAAGTTGCTCCGCAGAAGGCTCCCAGGATGTTTGTGGAAGGAGTAGCACTGCTTCCTAAACATTAACTTTATCAGTGGAAACAGCTTATCAGATGCAAATATTTATTCCTTTTCCATCAGTCTAGGTATGCAATGAATATTTAAGACAGATTGGTTGAAATATTCATTCCATAGTGCTGCTTTCACTGCTAATGCTTATTAAAGAGGAACTGCATTTTTCAAGTGCTTGAAAAGAACTTTGAGATTTTTTTCAGGCAAGAGGATTAAGCCAGATATATTTTCACAGGCTATGCCTGCACAAGTCACAAATCAAAAATATTTTCTCTATGCCTTGATCTACTGTTGCTTGGTGGTGGTGTTTGTTTGTTTCAAATCTACTACTACCATCAAGAGATGATGTTAACAGATGGAGTGATAAAAGTGAATGACAGAAGTGATTTTTACTTCCTAACAGTAAATAAAATTTCACCTGTAGAAAACCTTCTAACCACGAACAGAGTTGCACTTTGGGAAGTGAAGAATAATTTGTGATTTGCTTGTTTTGGGGTGTGTGGTTTTGTTCCTTCTGTAGTTCAAATGTAGACATAAAGCTTTGGATAAGTATAGGTGGCAAAAAATTAACCAACAAGACTCACGAAACGATCTTGTACATTAAGGGCTTCGATTCACAAGAGTATTACTGTGTTGTGACAAGAAATCTGTCCTTCAGCTGGTTTTGCTTCTGTTGTGTGGGTACACTTGCATCTGTACCCTTATGTATATTCGGTGTTGAAGAACTGGAGAATGCTATACAGTTGTAATGAAACAGATTTTATTTTCCTGCAGTACTTTATTTTCATCAGCTTTAAACGTTCCTTTATGGTGTAAAGTTGATTTTGGCTGTTCATAGTAAGCGCCATGTGTTTCTCTTCATGAGGAAGCAGAGGGATGTAAGAAATCTTTTTATATGCAACTGTGCATACAATGCATGTACAACTTTGACGTAAGATAGAAGTAGCCACAGAAACTGTCAAAAGCCTTGAAAGCATACGACTTTCTTGAGATATGCCCTGCAGTGGGATAATTCACTGTTGGAAGAGGATTAGAGAATAAGTTTGTTAAAAATAAATGGCACTTAAAAGTTTTAGAAACTGTGTTTGAGCACAGGAATATAAAAATGTATAAATTCATGATGTTGAAAGAGTATTAAGGAAACCGTGGTGCTGAGAAAACTATTATTGACATTTCCTGTCATCACTGCATTACATATATATTTAATTATTATGGCAAAGGACAGCTACTTGTGAGGTTATAAATAGATTTGTCTTTTATATTTTAAATGTTTCCTGAACTAGAAAGTATCATCTTTCCAGAAAAAATCATTAACTTTGAGGTTATTAATGTAGAGTAACAGTAATGTAAGCAAAAAAAATTACTAATGCTAGGAAAAATACATGTAAAATATCCAACTTAATTAAATTCAGAGACCAAAGGGCAAATTTCCAGAAACACACAGATGTGTGAAGTGCTGTTTAAGAGCTGTGCAGAGCCAAGCCAAAATGGAGGAAACATATCTCATACTCCATCTATGGCACTGGCAAGGAATAAGAACAGGGAAGGCATGTACACATACAGCTATTCTCTTCTAAAATACCTTCCCAGCTTTGAGTTTGCATAGGATTTAGTTTTCCAAGGTCAAGAAAGTGATCTCAATAACTCTCTAAATAGTCAAAGATCTAATTGACTATTACCAGCGTGTAAAGTTTCTAGTAAAAACTTTCATTAACTTTGAAGCCTCTGCTGAGCCTAGACCTGGAGGTGCAGCTGTCAGCATGCTGAAGTGTCTGACTTCCAGCAAAGGCTGTCTAGAAACTATGGGTGGACATACGTACTAGTGCGTTCTTCCAGGGATGCAAACCAGGAAGAATGAGCTGAGCACATCTGAGGCGCACAAACAGTAGGGCGTTAAGCCCAAACCACACCTCTTTTTCCTTTGCCAGATTTCAGAAACATATAGAGTACCAAAGCCTGTATCCTGGTGCTTAAGGCTTTCTCCTGGAAAGCGAGAAGGATGGATCTGAGTAGATTGGGAGTTTCTGCATAGTGAATCAGTGTTTCCTCTTAGTGCCTGTCCTGTTAAGTGAGAAATGAGCAATAACATCAATTAATCCATTTGTCTGGATACAGGTAATACGGTTGGGAAAACTAAATATGCGAAATGTTTAACGTAATTTGAGGTGCTTACTTCAAGTGTAGCTTAGGTATCTAAATCCATAAAAAGAGGTGAAATTTCAGAAACACATTTCTCTTGCACATTTCATTTTGGTAGTTGTAGGTATTTCCTCTACTCAGGATACTCAGTATTGTGAATACTGTTTTTCTATACATAAGGTATACATACAGTGTATAGAAAATATAGGTGCTTAATGGAGCCTGTGAGTTCCATCCCTAGAGCCAGCCACCTAGTTTCTTATCCTCTGGCTTTTAGTGCCGAGTCTTACTTTGGATCTGACCCTTGGATACACTTTAACAAGAGCAGTTTAAACTGGTACAGTTAATTCCATGAGGTCACTTAAGGCACATTTGTTAATTTTGGTAGTTCTCTACACAAAGAATAAAAGATTCCATTTTTCAGTTATATAAAAAATTTGATTTAAAAATTGTGAAAGCAGCCTTATCTTTGATTCCTCATGAGTGTATCTTTAATGGAAAAGTAACACAAGCAATGGGGGGGAGGGATGGGAAGGTTTTCACTGCAGAATATATTGCAAAAATGGACAGCGCGTATGTAAAGAAAACTTTCCAGATGCAATTCGCATGCATAGAAGTGCTGAACTGTGCTGCTTGTCATGCTTGTATTAATGGTATTCATTATTTCATATCTGTAAAAATACTTCATTATAGGCCATCAAAACTCCCCTTGTAATTTGTTGTCAAATACCTGCCTAAACAATCATGATGGTATTTGTGCTTTTGTTCTTCTGTCTCTTATTTTCTTGTCTCCTGATGCAAGTCTCTTGGAGATACCTGTCTTAATCAGTACAGAGAAAGTGAGAAGATGTTGATGAAATCTCTAGATGAGACAGTGAAAAGCCTCATTTAGTAGTGAAAGATCATGATATAGAGGAGAGATGGAATAATTCTGGAGACTGAATTGATTTGGGTGAAATGTAATAGAAAGTGCAAATGTCAAAAAAGGCGTTTTTACGTTTATCAGAAGAAGAGTGCATGAGAACCTGAGGAGTGCTAGCTGACCCAGATGATGTTTGCCAAACAAAAATGAATCTGAATTCTGTAAAGGCACATTTGATATTAGGCTGTATTAGATGAAGTTGTCTCTGAAATAGCTAGAACTAAAACAGTGCTATTTTACAAAGCACTGGAAATGTCTAACATAAAATTTTGTATTCAGGAATGATGTATTCTGATTGTACTACATGCAGCTAAGGACTAGGAGAGTGATTTATTTGAGTGCTTATCTTTTAAATACTTCATTTTATGTAAGGTTATTAGATACTGTTGTAGCCCCTTATCTCAGTCTTTGTAATGTGAATTGTTTGTTAGTAGTTTGCAGAAAATGTTGCACCCAAATAGCTAACCAAATAATAGCCACCAGCAGATGCCTAGAGAAGAGTAAGAAGAGGGCTAGCCCGTATGATACCTCCTAACTGCTTTCAGCTTTGGAGCATTTTCAGCTTGAAGGTTTTGTAAACTTTTGGGGTTAGTCTGTTTAGGTACCTGAGTGAATCTCTCTCACAGGTGCTTGTCTGGTTTTTCCTTGACCTCATCATGTGAGCTTCTTGTATTAAATGTCCCTGGCGCAGAGCCCAGCGAGCTGCTCTTCATTGCCCATAGAATCACAGAATCCTAGAATGGTTTGGGTTGGAAGGAACCTTACAGTTCATCTAGTTCCAACCCCCCTGCCATGGGCAGGGACACCTTCCATTAGACCAGGTTGCTCAGAGCCATGTCCAACGTGGTCTTGAAAACTGCCAGGGATTATGGCATGTTTACTTTCAACCCAGCTCCTCCTACCTTTAAGTGATACCCATTTGTTTTACTGGGAGAAGCCATGCATATTTTATCTCTGTCTGAGATGTTGCCAGTAAAGATTTTGTAGATCTCTGTCATAGCAGCTCCCAAACTCGCATTTTCTGCAAACAGAAGAGTCTCAACCTATTTGAACATTCCTTGTATGATGGGGGATAATTCATAGCGTACGTAGGTTGTTCTTGCCCTGTCAGAACCCTTTTCACTTCTACTGTGTCCTTTATTGAGAGGAATAGGCAAAAGCTTCATGCAATATTTAAAGTATGGAACAAACATAAGTTTTTAGAATTATATAGAATTACTTTTTTCTGGTTTATACTCTTTTCCTTTTCTAATATTTCCTAATTTTCATAATGCTTCTTGAGTTTTCTAATTTTTGGGGTTGTTTTGCATGGTCAAGCACTGAGCTGATGCTTTCATGGAATTATCTAGCATAACTCCACTGTTCTGGCTCCTTAGTGTTACTGGTCTACTCAGAGCCTCTTGTTTTATATATGAAGCTAGGTTTAGTTTTCCATACATGTATCGTTTTACATGAATCTAAATTGAATTTCACCAGCCATTTTATTACCTGATCACTGAGTCTGATAAGGTGTTTTTGTTGTTCTTTAAGGCACGCATCCTTACGACCTTGAATAAGTATGTACCATTAGTAGATTTTCTCACCTCAATGATGTACTGCCGTCCCTCTCCCCTTGCCATGTTACTTTTGCTTGTGTTAAACAGAACAGTTCCCAGTACAGCTCCCTTGCACGTGAGCTCCCTCCATTGTGAGAGCTTAGTCTGAACTCCTATTTCAGGTTCCTCTGTTTTAATCACTTATTTTCCCATACCACAGCCTTTGCTTTTATGTCTTGGCAGCTTAGTTTCCTGAAAAGCCTTTAGTGAGGAATTTTGTTTAAAGCCTTTTTTTAAAAAGTGAGTAGGCTGTGTGAGCTGGATTACCCTTGTGCATGAGACTGTAACCCCTGCAGAGAACTTGAGCAGATTTGTAAGGTGGGACTTGCCTTTAGAGAAGCTGTGTTGGCTCTTCACTGATGGATTATGTTTAGCGAGATATCCAGTAATTCTGTCTTTTATTATACTTTCTATTATCAAATCTCAGGCTTGCTCCAATATTTTCCCCAGAACTTTTTTGTTTCTCAAGGTAGGCATTGTAGTCAGCTCTAGTGTTTAGGTACCAAAGGAGTTGTAGCAATTTGGCTATTTCATCCTTCATTTCATTAGAACTCGTGGAGCCTAGGTGATATGTTGATTTGTGTGTTTGTACCATAGCTTCTTCCATAGTTACTTCCATTTTAAGCTGAACCTCCGCTTAGTGACTTAAGGATTTAGTTGTTTAGTCAGCTGATTACTCTTTACCCTGTACCAGCATTTGCTTTAGTAAGTTGTGTCTCTAGCACTGTGGTTCTTATGTGATATTCTTCAGTAGTCTCTACTTCTGTCTGTAAGGATTGTCTTAAAAGCCCCTTCTGGCTTTCTTAAGAGTCATCTTCATTTTTACATACTTCCACCTTCTGAAGATTAGCACAACTGTGGTGATTTTTCTTGGCCTTTGTTGCTCAGTGATACTCATCTTAAGTACATTATAGTCACTGCTTCAGTGGCACTTTCACTGTGAGGTTTTGGGCCAGCTCTACACATTCCTCAGTGCAAAACATGTCATGGGTTGTTATTTACTGTTTTGTGATGCTAACCATGAAACAATCTCTGACCTAAACAATTAGTGGGATCTATAAAATGTCATGTGTATGATGTTTGTTCCATCTACCTAATGTCTAATACAATTACATGCTCTGCCTTCACTACATCTCTGATGTCTTTTAGCAGGTGATGCTTCTGTTGCAGTTGGTGTCATTATCGTGGTTGGGAAGGCAGCAATATGCAGCAGAACTTTTTATGTCTATTCGAAATTTCAATCGATGCAGCTTGTCTCTAGACACTGACATGGTAGTTTGTTACTTAGATTTGACTTCAGACTCTCTTTTTAATACATAGTCCTCTTGTACACCTAGCACAGTTTACAGTTATCTGGACATTTTGTGTCTCCAGGCTTCCTTTCACAAAGCTTCAAATATGCCTGGTATATTAATGTTTTTATTTAGAACAGGAAATTGATCTAAAATGGTCCTTTGAATTTTCAATTCCTGTTCTAATGTTGAAAGTATAAATAACAAACGTATTCTTCATTATTAATGCATTCCATAAATTCTGAGACATAGGCGTTACTAATTTGATAAAATTAAGCATTCAGAACATAGTTTAAAAGGTAATTGTATATAAAATGAAAATTAGGAAAAAAAAGACACGGAAAATTACAAAATGAAATGTCTTAAGTGCTATCCACTGAAAGTATGAGCTGTATAGTACATGCTGTTAATGTGGAAGTGCTGGTGATGTAGAAATATGCAAATGTGTACTTTTCTCAGCTCTTCTGTTGAAAGCCTAGAATAATAAAATGGAACGAATAGCTGAACAGATCAGCCAGAATAGTAACATTAGAATTATGTACTTGACAGAACATTTTTGTGTTAAATGTATATCCTTCTAATTTTAAGGGGAAAATTATTTCTTTCATTTAAAAAAAGGATATGTCATTTTCTCTCAAATAAAGAAAAAAATCAAACAACCAACCCAACAACTAAGTCACATAATCAGCATTTCCTCCTTATGATTGGTAGTATCAGGTGAGTCTGGTACCTGTAGGTCACAGATTCCACAATTATTTGGGTTTGACCTCTAAAACTAAATAAGATCTTCAGGGCAGGAGTAATGTCTTTATTCAGCATCTAGCACTAAATAAGTCTCAACATGATACCGCAGTAAAAATAATAATGAGCACAAAAAAAAACCTTTGCAATTTTCATGAGCACTTCTTTACCCTTTGTTCTGTGTGTTACAAAAACCCACACAGGTCATTTGGCCTTATTATTAATTTTATCTAAATTTAACACCCTGAACAGCTTAGAATTATCCTAGCAGGATTTGTAGATAAGTGTTCTCTTACCTGTACAGATTTAGCATACAGCATTTTGAGGCAGTTCCCTATGCTAGAACTAGGGATGCCTGGTGAAAGTGCTTTAATCTGTGCCTCAAAAGACTTTTCAGGTGATTTCTGGAATTTCCTGAATACTTAAGATTAACTATCCTCATTTCAGTGAACAAGCTTCAGGAAGCTTGCATTTTAAATAATGGTAATAACTTAAGTATTGTCTCTGTTCCCTCCTCCGCCCCTCATAGCCTTTGTTTGAAATTCAGCAACCCTTCAGAGCTGTACTATGAAGTCCTTCCATTTTCTTTATATTTCTGTATTGTCAGAAGGAATTAAAAATAGAATTACGAATGCAGCAAATAAGCTACTAAAATATGTAAGAAACTGTTTCAAGACTTTCTAATTGTCTTGTTTTATATACGTGTTCCATTAATGCATGAGGAAATCTCCTGTAGCACATAGGAACAAGCAGTTAGTTCATGCTTAATTTATGCAGCAACTTGAAAGAGTCTATTTTAATACTAAAAAAGTGAAATGCTTTCTTTAACACAGAAATGTGGCAAATGTAGTATGTGCCCAGCCAAAGATGATAATTTAAAATGTATTAAATACTGAATATGGTGTTTACTTTATATACTTTCTGGTAACAACTTAGCTTGAATTTCTCAGAGCATTTATACAGCTTTAACACTTGCTCTTAGTTTTACTGTGAAATTTGCTTATTATTTGCTCTTTTCAAGGAGAAAATGTAAGTGAAGAATCCAGTAGCATTAGCAGTTGAAATTAAGAAAAACATTTGTAATATTTGCCTCCCACATAGTGTATATGTTTATTTTTTAAATAATTTAGTAGATGCAAAAACAGATTTTTTTTTTTTTTTTCATTGATGGACTGATTTATCTGTTTTGAATTATTTTAATTCCTGAAAAATACTTTGAATATTTTTACCACCATTGCTTATTACTTTGAATTGGCTTCATTACAATTACAGGAACTATCAGGGCCTTGTCTAGGAGAGAGAATCTAGAGCTGGATTAGCAGTCTAAGGCACTTCTGCTTACTTTCTGCCCTCCCTCATTAGGTTCTTGATTTGGAGATTATTAGAAGTATTTCTTCCCTGTGTGCGTTTTGGAGGTTATTACAGACTTGTCCAAACTCCACAGTGAAGATGCCGTTGCAGTAGTGGCAGGAGAGAGGCTGAGTGGTAGGGTTGTTCATTACAATGTCAGGAGGAGATCTGGGGACCTTGCTGCCAGGGCAGCAGTGCCAGACAGTGTTAGCGTGTTCAGTCAGAAAACAAGCACATTCCAGCTTCACAGGATACTGCACAGCACATAATTATGCCTGACAATAGTCTCTTTCTCTCCCTGTTTCAGTTTATGGAGGTGAATAAAATGCATCTTGGTATGGAGTACAATGGTTCTATGCAGTTCTTTACAGTGCAGTTTTAAAACCATTCACCTTTAAATTGATAGATCAGAGAGCATCTGATAGTACTCTAAATGCTGGTAGTTCAGGGCAGCACACAGTTAGAAACTAACACTGGAACCTTGAATGTAGGAGGCAGTCTCAAAACCAGAGTTTGCGTTCAGTAAAAGTTCAGTAGTCCTTACCATAAAAAGACAGGCTCAGTTTATTCTTCCGGTTGCCTTTTTTTGGGGCATTGTACACTTAGTTAATTGTCAGTTTCTGCACAGGTCATTGAAAAGAATTACATAGTAGTTACTGCTAGCTGCTCCCAGGCTAGCCTGGATTGCAGCTGAGAGGTAGAAGACTCTGGGACTATGAGCCATCCAGTGACCTAACTGGGAAATGAGTTTGGTTGGGGTTAACAGCAGAACTATTCAAATTCTGTCATGTTTAGTTTGGATTTAGATGTATCTGAGATTTTTTTTTTAAGGTGTAGAATGAAGACATAGTGTTCTGGTATAAACTACCTTCCTTGTCTAAGAAAGAGATAAAGGACTGTAGATTTTCTATCATCTTGGCAGTTACCTAGACTCAGTACAAGTCTTATGCTTCTGACATCGATGACTGAGACTCTTGACAAACAAATACTGTTGGAGTTTGTTGTGGAGTTTTAAGATGCTCCTCTCAGCTGCCTGTCCCACCTATCTGATGCCCCTTTGCAAAGATTTGTCTGCTTTTCACCTGTTCTTGGTTCAGTACATCAGCAGACACCACTGTTAGCTTAAGCTAAATTTGCCAGAGCTTGTGTAGCTGAAGCAAGATATTTAAGTGTGCAATACAGGTGACCTTTGTTTTTTTGTGAAACATTGCAGCAACTTTGGGAGTTTGCCAGAGTTTTTGAAACATCTGTGGATGTTTTTAAGAATGGGTTAACCAATTGTTTGCTACCAATAACTTGCATATAATTGAGCCTTCCTTAGAATGGAAGAATGGGCTGTGTAGATCACCTAAAACTTTCCCTGCTCTTGTACTCATCTTTATTGATTCTTATGAGTCTTTCAAAACTCCTGCAGGAGCACTCTTGGGATCTGATTATTGTGGATTTATGCACTGTTCAGTCACCCGAGCACCTGGATGGGTTCAACACAGAGACCGATCTTCCTGCCACCTCTGTAGGGTGGCAGGCTCAAGAGAGGAGCACTTTGGCAGAAGGTGCCTTTGCTGCCTCCTCCCCCCTCCAAAAGCCAGGTGGGGTTAGGAAAGCAGAGAGATGTGAAAGATGCTCTGGTGAACATGGCTGGTTAAAGAGACCAACCATCGAGTTGGTCTCTCTCCAAAGTGACTCAAAGCAGCAGGAAATTCTACTAGCTGTCCCTAAGGGAGTCTCCTTTGGGAAGCCCTGGCAGAGCTCCTCCTGTGTTCTGCAGTGGAGTGTCTTTAACTTGTGGGAGATTTGAGAGTTTCCCAAAGTTGAAATCGGTCTCTGGGTAAGAGCGCTTTCTTGCCAAGGAACTCGTCCTGTGGAGCTGTTCCAGCAGCTTTGTACCTGCTTCGTGCCCAGGGGTGCCTAATATCGTATCTTCAGTACTATTTCAGCAATCCTGACCAGAGGCTGAAAGGGGATTTTTAAAATTGGTGTTACCATCTACAATTGTGTTTAGAAGGAACAGATGACCTTTGAGCAAGTTGGAAGTGGCAGGTGGGAAACTGGGCCTCTTGAAGACATAAAATGTATCAATGTCTTGCAAACTTCTGAGGACTATGGAAACTTGTTTTCTGCACGTTCTGCTCATTCAATATCAGCTATTAGAAATCACTAAAAACTACAGAGTGATTGAAAACTTAGATTTAAATGAAACATTCTCAGCAAAGTACCTTCAAAGTGAAAACATCTACCTATGTAGAGAGAAAAGCCTGTTCCTAAGGTTTTTTTTGTTTCAATTTAATTGTTACTGTGTTGTTACGTTGACGGGGTCTACAAAGAATAAGAACCTCCTCTTGTTATCCTTGGCCTCAAAGTTAACAGTTTTGCTCTAAGAGTTGTGTAACTCTTATTCTCTCTAATTATGTGGCAAGATGCTTCCTTTTTTCAATAGGTAGTAATATTTTTGAGTTACAGCAACAATAGGGAATAATTTTTTATGGGGAATAATTATGGCCTGGTAAATTTACAGCCTTCATTATGAATGACTGTATGACTACAGGTGCCAGCCAATCACTTTCAGCCTTTTTGTTTATGGATAAGGTTGTTTAAATATTTACAAAATGGTAATTTAATGGTATTGCTGTAAAGTCTTGTACAAGGTTGGTTTTTGTTACTTTTTTTCCTTTCTTCTTGTATTAGCAAAATATTCTCCTTGTAGTAGTGCCTGATGCAGACTGGGTATTGGAAGATGCTTTGGACTTACGATGTAGCTTAATAGGAAAACAGAAGGGTTTTCTTCTTTGTATTGTTTTCCTTTTAGTTAGTTTCTTTATGGTTAGTTCTCTGGAGGAAAGTGGGTTCAGTGTATGATTGGGATATAGATTTTGAAACATCTCTTTTCTTGTTGCTTTAATACTCAGATTACTGTGCCCCTTCTTTCCCCTGACTCATGTATATTGGAATGTATCATCTCAGAAAAATAGAAGAACTCCAAACACAGAGGAGTTGCCATGCGAGTTAAATATCTGAGGTGGTACTAGTCTTTAGTTCCAGCCAGGAACTTAAATTGGAAAAGAAATCCATTGTTTTGGACTTATATCCTACTCCTAACTGTTCACAGTTTTCTCACATCAGCCAGACGTTTTATCAAGGACAAAGAAGACTGCTTCTGACTGCGAGACCACTGTGCATTTCAGGGGCATGTTCTCAGCCAAGCTGTTTCTGTTAATACTTCAGCTATTTTCTACTGAGTCTGTTGGCTGTGCTTTCCTCACTCCATTAAAAACTGCTCTAAGACTTGTTAGCTTGCAGAGAGCCAAAGAGGCATGGCAGGGAATTTCCTTACTTCCAAAGGGAAAACTTTGGGTTACTCTTGCTCAAAGGATATAGGTCATGCTTTTGGTAGCCCTGTTACTTGCTCTTAGTATTACATCTCAGTGCTTTACATACCTTGGTGCCATAATATAGTTACTGTACGTAGAGCCACTTTCTTGGTTGCTCATACTTTCTCCAGTTCACTAGTTACTCAGAGTTGACAGAGTTGCTTTTCTGCTGGGACTTAAAAGCCTCCAGTCACATACTCTGAAGAATGCTGCAGGTTGATTATCTCAGATGTCTCTAAATCAGAGATATGTATTTCATTCTCTGGTGGTACTAAAGGCAAGGACACTAGAAGAACTTGTGTAGCTACCCAAATCCATAGTCTGCTTCTCAAATGATGTTTGTTTTCAAACCTCTTGAAAGCTTTGGCCTAAGCAGTTATCACAGTGTGGAGGAAATCTTATGATATAAGACTGCAGCACTGTAGGAGTGATTCCAGCCAGTGAGTAAGCTCAGATGTCAGCTTCTGTTCTTGCGTGGGTAATGGACTCTCTTGTCTCGGGGATATGAGAACTACTGTAAGCAAAGGCTAACCTTTCTTAAAATTCTTTGTCTTCACGTACAACTTAAAGTCAATCTGTTCTCAGCAATACTTGCATTGTGAGGTTAGGGGATTCCTTCCCAATTGCTGCGTTTTGTCTGCTTGTTGGCTTTATTTGTGTGTCACCAAAAGTGCGATGAACACAGAGCACAAAAATTGTTGCATAATAGATTTTCCTCTAACACAAGGTCTGCTTCTTAGAGATGTAACTCTGGAGTTACTCCCCACAATTAACATCCCTTGAATTTGCTGCCATGGCTGTTCATCTAGAGATGTGCCACTGTATGCCCTTCCCTCTTGCCCGTGGTACGGAGGGTGTTTAGTTTAGTGCTAATTGAACTTTCTTTTTAAGAATTTGGTGGTGACATTGCTGTCCTTTTTTGAGTCTTTCCTCTGGTTCTGAGATTAATTTTCGGATTTTTTTTTTTTTTTCCTTCAACCTTACGAGTTTCGAGGGCATCTTAAGACTTCATCCACTGCGGCAGATAATTTTTGTGCTCAGTGTTCATTGCACCTCAGACATCACCTTGCATCTTTGCTCAGGAGATGCTTCCCTTTAGCTCTGACTTCCTCCAAAGACCTCTTTGGGATCAGTCCTGAAGCAGTTTCACCTTGAAAGGGAGTATGCAGCATCATTCTGTTCAGTAATCCCTACATCTAGTCTGATTCCTCAGCTGCTCTTAGCCTTACCATCTCCATCTCTTTTCAGTTACCTTTTTTTTTTCTTTAAACAAAAGACTGAAATAACAAAAAGCTACTCTTCTAACCAGAGAGAGATGGAATTAATCTTTCTCATCTAAAGAAAATCATTCAGTGCAATTATTTTCTCATGCCGATGAGAGAGGGATGATGGATTAGAGAAGTCTGGGTGCCTGCATTTGCTGGTTCAAGATAATGTGCAAGACCCAATACCGTTTCTTTGAGAGAGATATTGGCCCACATCTCTTGGTTTTCAGGACACTTCTCTATCCTCTGGCAGAAAACACTACTTGCAGTCAGTAGTGATCTGGCCATTATTGTGTGCCACTGGGGCTGATATGTTTTCATTAATTAAACACTCCTGGTAAATCACTTTAGGATAATAGTAAATATAAAAAGTATCTTCTAACCCGTATGCGAGCCATTGGAAAATAGCAGAACCATTCTGGACGTGGTTTCCACCTATGTTTTCCTTCTCCAAGCTGTGATCTGTAGAGTGGATTTTTCCCGGTGCTTCACTACATCCTCTTCCCATACACTGATGTGCTCCTTAGTTATTCTAGGCCACGTAACAGCCGGCCCCTATGATGAATTCCACATTAAATTCCACATCCACTGCTTTTCAGGCATGTCTCCGGGTTATGTGGATTCCTGACTGGCGTTCCATCAGAGTACTAGTTACAATCTCCTGGACATTCTTCTCATCTGTAAGTTAATAAAATAACCTGAATCAGTATCTGAGGAACACCTGATTATCGCAAAGTCCATATGATAATCAAGGTATTTTGAACTTCCTTGGCTACACAACTTGTCTTTCCATCAGAAGGGCATGTTGTTGCCTGGTTTTAATTTTCTTTAATTATAATATGTTTTAGTTATGTAAGACTGGGAAGATAGTAAAGGACAGCAGTACAGCTGGAAAGGAAAATGGGCAATGAAGAACACTTTTAGAATGGGAAACAACCTAATATTAATCATAAATCTAGAATGGAATTGGCATGATGTATCCTGTCACCTAAGGAGTAAATTGTGCTTAAATTTAGTATCAAGGCAAGGATTTAACTAGATTTAAGATGGAGCTTGATGAGTTTAGTTCAGGAATAGGATTATACAGTGTTGTCTTCTGCATTGCATAGGATTAGATTTGTGGTTTAAGGATGACATGTCCTGTACAAATTGAAATTTAGCCTCTCAAAGTATATACATCTCAGATAGTCAAATCTATTTATTTTCCAGGATTGCTTAACACTGTGTGTATAAATACATTAGGCTTCTCCCTGCCTAGCTGAGACATTTAAGTTCAGTCACCCACACATGCTTAGAGGTGCTTAATTTGTCTAGATTGTCTTGAAAAGCTGGGGATTAGATCTATGGCTGATTTTATCACATGTGAGAGTGGTCATTACTGTGTCTGATAGAGCATTCAGTTGGTTATGCCGTATTAAAGCACTGAGAAGTATGGGTGCAGCACTCAAGCTAGGTGATTTAAACCTATGTCATTCTCTTTCTAGGGGAGAAAGGGCTAGGGAATAGAAGAAAAATGCCTGTCAAATAACCAGCACATGAAACTGGAAGGACTCTTCTCTAATTTTCTAATCAATAATTCTGGAGATGGTTTTATCTAATGACAGTGTGTATATATATATTTAAATGCATAATTATTTTCTGGGAGTAAGATCTGGAAACTCAGTTCTGCCACTTGCAACTAATATCCCCATTTCTGGATGAGATTTGGCTTCCTTATTTTCTTGCTCAGTTTCAAGTGCTTTCACACAAAATGTTCTGTGGCTTAATGCTTTTGATTACTGCAGTAAGGGAGGCATGAATTCATTCCTCTTAATCTGGCTTCTATCCTTTAATCAGTCTTTCCATTTCTCAAGTGGGTTCTCCAAACAGCAGGCTGTTGAGGAGGCAAGAACTGTCCTTCTTTTGGAGCCTATACTTTAAAGAGGATTGAGTAAATCTGAAGTACATGGAGGCCTTTTAGATTTATGTTGGTTCCATACATCCGTGGTAGAAAAATAAAATAATGTAAATTGACTGGACTGCTGTTTATAGGAACCTGTGATTTCTGTGCATTCTGTGGAAGTGCAGACATTCAGGTAGGTACAGTGATGTCCCACTGCTGTCCTCAGACACTGCTGAAGTGACTGTGTTGCTGTCTTCCCAGCCATGCCCGTTTCCTCTCTTTTTCTGACAAACATTTTGATGACAGCACCAATATTTGATAATTAGAAGTTTACACAGTTTTATTCTAGTAGTTCGTCCTAAATTCTCGTAATATCTACAGCTAATATGTCTTCAGTGCAGAAGGAATTACTGAAATTACAGAGTTCCTTGGTTCTTCTGTTATCTACCTTGGAAGCAAACAGGTATCTTTATTACTTGATAATTATATGTAATAGTTCACAGTCTAACAATTCCAAGCTGTCTTTTCAGATCACCCTGTAGAGACAGCTAAAGATTATCTCATTTCTCTATCCCTATTCAATCACTATCTACCCTTAGCTAAATACTCGTGAAGAGAGAAGGAGTGAACTTTTATTAACTCCCTTGCCAGGTCTGTCCTTCCTCTTGGCTGGCCAGGTAATCTTTTTGCTGTATTGTAGAGAGTAAACAGATTGACCTTCCTTTCTTTTCCTTTTCATGCCTGTAGTCCCTCGACTCTCTTAAAGGAGCCAGCAGAGATCTGTGGTTACCGTGTTTCCCTTATCACAGAAGATACTATGATTGTCACATGTCCTGATGGTCATGGATGTTTTCCCCACAGACGGAGAACACCTTATTTTCCTTATTTTGAAACACCTTTTCACCTTATTTTGATGCATATATACATGCAGGTTTTTTGGTCATAGTGATTTAATAATATTAATGCTGTAAGCCTTGTAGGGTATACCGTTACAGTATCATAGTTAAGAAGTCTGGTGCAAGACTGAACTGAAAACAGTCTTCTGACCCCATGAAGGTAAGTTGCCTTGCAAAGCTTCCAAATGTGACTAGTTTGTCTCTGATCGAGCTCCAGTTTAGTGAATGTAGTTTTCATTTCCATGGATATTGTATTTCCAAGCCCAAATCAGAAAGTGCAAGAATGTGTGAATTTCAATATGTTCTTATTTCATATTTGTGCCTCCAGTTATTTCAGCTAGTAACTCGATGTAATTGTTGTTTGAGGCATAGCATAAAACCAACTTATTTTAAAAATCAAGTTTCCAAACCTGGGGGCAAGAAAAGGAGGTGAATGCAGTTATCCCAATAATTTCTAAACTGCTGTCTAATTTTTAGACAGATTTCATAGGGGAACAAGTACTTAAACATCATTAAACTCCTGCACATATTATGAAAATGTATGTCTTTGCAAATGTTATGGACAAGGGAAAGGTGATAGTGTTAGTTTACATGTAAAGAGATACAGGAAACCAGAGAGGAAAGGCATCGTACAGATATCCCAATTATAGGAACAGCTTTAGTTAAAGCTCACAATCAACCATGACAGAAAAGCCTTGAGAGGACCACCTTTAATTAGTTCCAATGTTCAGAAAAAAATGGGTTTTCTCTGCAATATTTATTCCTTTCCTGACAAGAATATTTCTCAAACTCAGACATGGATAGTGAAAGTAAATACTGTCTAGAATTAATTTCAGTAATTAAATTTAGGCAAAAATACATATGTAAATATGAGGTCTTTAAATGCTGCTTGTGAAATTATGAAGAAATCTAATTTTGTCTGGAAAACAAGATTTTCCTTATGCTATATTTTAAAGTGTTTACGGCTTGTGAAAATGATGAAATATTAGAATTAACTTATTAAAATATAACAGGTTTAAAAACTTTCATGCAGGTAATACCTACTTGCTACATAAATTTGCCAAATGAATACTGATTCTTTTATAGGCCAAAGGATTGATCCTTATTTATCTTTAATCAGAGTGATGTTACAGAAGGGCAAATAGTGTCCTGTTTCTCCTTAATAAATATTGGCATGAGTAGTTTTGTTGATTCTATGTAAGTTTTTTATTGTTTGGAAATCATATAAATTAGGCTAATGCAGTTTAAAATCATTGTACCTTGTCCTGTTACTGAAGGCCCTGGTAAAAAGACCCTCTCCATCTTTCTTACAAGCCTCCTTCACAGGAGCCTTCCTTTCTCCAGGCTGAACAAACCCAACTCTCTTGGCCTGTCTTCACAGGAGAGTGCTCCAGCCCTCTGGTCATCTTCATGGCCTCCTCTGGACTCCCTCAAGCAGGTCCACATCTCCATTGTGTTGGGGGCCCCAGAGCTGGATGCAGTACTCCAGGTGGGGTCTCAAGGGAGCAGGGGGGGAGAGTCACCTCCCTCAACCTGCTGGCCACCCTCCTTTTGATGCAGCCCAGCATACGGTTGGCTTTCTGGGCTGCAGTCACGCATTGCTGGCTAAACACCGTCCTGTGTTTAGACTTGCTAAGGTATGCTCATGTAGCCCAAATGCATTCAGAATGCTGTTTTCAATTTTGGATACCACATTGTTAGAATAATGCTGAAAATAGATGGTATTGAATAAGAATAATAAACATCACTGGAATTAGTGATACTTTATGGTTTTTCTCCTGCTAAATAAGAACAGAAATTATAACTTGCTAGAACTGCTGGCAAAGAAAGAGTACAACAGCTATAAATACCTGAAGGTTACAAACAACAAGAAATAAGAACTAATCTGTGTAATCTGAAAGTACAGGGGAACAAATCTTAGAGGGAAAGAGGGAGAATTGACACATTTTCCTGTGTATGAGATGTAATGGTCGTAGAAGAGTTTACCCAAGAAATTGCTGGAAACCACCCAGCTAAAATTATGAAAAAAGAAGGAGAAAAATACTGGAAAATTTATTGTCCCCAACAGCACTGCACTGGGTTGGGAACAGGCCCATCCTAGTACTTAGTAAATGTTATATTCACTAAAGTGGGGAGTTTTGACATTATACCAAGTGAAGGATGAAATAATCAGTTTCTAACCTTCAGGAATATAAATCATCAGTGTTTCTGGACTGTTGAATATTTAATAACATTTCTGTTCAAATGTAAACTAATTTTCTGTGAATGTTAATACATTTTTTCCCCGCAGCATGAGTGTTCAAACATGTTAAGTAGCATAAACAGCATTAGACAGGGCAAAACGCTGTTTGTGCAGATTCACATTTTTTGCAACAAATCCTCTTCCGAGGAATTCTACGTAAGGGGAGAAAGTCATCTACAAAGAAGCTCAGCTAATAATAATAAGGTGATTGTTACACATTCGTATGTCCTACTTGGTAGCTGATATATCTTAATTCTTTCTTTAAAACTGAAAAAGAAAATCAAACCCAATAATCTGTCATTTGTGGTTCTGGTATCCTAGAATAAAATGCATTAGGTGTTTGGTATCATAGCATAAAGTGCAGTGAAAATTTAATTTTTAAATACGTGGCTTACCTCTGGCTCTTGCAGTGCTTACCATCACTTCTTCAAATCTCCAGTATTTTTTTGAGGCACAAAAAGCTTCCGACAGTCATTGTTGACACCTATTGTTTACTAAGTGAGAACTAGTTAGAATAGTGTGTATTGCTACTGGATTTATATATGGGAACTGCGTAAGTGGCTCCTGCATTGTATGAAGTTTCTTAGTGATAGCCCTCTGTACGTTGGTCTCATTACTACTGTGGATTCCCGACATTATTTATTATTTCATTAGCATCCAATTCCCTTCTCAGACTCAGCACAATGAAAGGCCCAGACTGTCTATTCCTGTTCCTTCCTTTCTTCACCCAAGCACAGCCACTCATTTCTTTCATTTTCGGTACATCGTAATTTAATATTTACCAGTTGTAGCTTGGTACCAAAGGAAAAATTATTTCTTAATCGCTCTGCCTTCAGGGGGTTCTTCACTTGTGTCTGGGGAAGAAGGGCAGGCTTGGTCACCGGGGGTGAGCGCTTCTGTGTTCCCTTTGTAAGGACAGCTCTGTTGTTGAGGCAGGGCACTGTGTGTTGAATTCTAATGCCTTTGTGCTAGAGCCAGGCTGTTTCAAAGTGGTCCAGCGTGGGAGGTGTTGGCTGCGATTAATAGTGCCACAGCCCCGGGGCTCCCTCGGTGTGGGGAGTTCTGGAAATTGACAATGCACCACTGGCGCGGAACCAGCAGTGCAGTGCCATAGCCAGGGTGGAACTCCTTATCTTCCCAGTACCTACCAGGTTACCTTTCTTAGCAGCTGGGAAGTTCAGGTACCTTTTCTTTAAATATTTATAAATTACTGCCACAAAATACTGTCCATTCAAAACAAGGTTGTCATATCTGTGTCATAAAAGTATATCGGCATTCATTTTACATGCTTTTGGCAAATTTTATAAGATTAAGTTAGAAAATTGGTGTGTGCATTTAATAGGTCTTATCTGGAACTGGTAAAGGAGTATATTGCAAAGGTAACTTAATATATAGAATATACATTTTCAAGAAAAATTGTAGAAAATTTTCAAAGCTATATTATGAGAGATACACTAAAGCCACAGAAGCTGTACCCTTAGTTCTGGTACTAAGGTTCTGATTTTAAATTAACAGTGGATTAGTTATCTGTCTCTGTCAAGAATACAATAAAGAGCTTTTGTTGCAATCCATCATAGGGCTTTTGTGTTACACACCGTACATAGAGACTGTTAACAGGAAGACTAGATTAATGCAGAGAGAAAAAAATGTCATCAGATAAAACATAGGTCTCAAAAAGCAATTTCTAATCACATAGTATGTTATGCATTGATACATTTTTAGCCTTTGGGGAACAGAGGAAAACTTGTAATCAAAAATTAATTCGAGCATTCTTGGCTGTACCTAAATTAGAAGCCAGGATACTTCCAAAATTGTTTTTAATCAAATGACCTGATGGGAGCTCACTAGGAGAAAACTAATGAGTACAGGGTAATCTGAATAATACTTAGTGATGCTCGTAAGAAATTTTGCAGTTCTTTTTTCAAATCTTAGATGTAATATTTCAAAAGATTTAGAGGAAGCCGTGTGTGTGTGTGCATGTATATAATGCAAATACATTGTGCATGTTTTATATTTTTAAAATTAGCTTATTCAGAAAGCTTAATAGAAATACAAGTGCAAGGAGTCACTTTTTTTTTCTTGATTAATATCCTAACAGTAAAGTGCCGTGTGACTCAACATGACTTTCTCCAGTAATATATGGATGTGTGGTGAATTTCATTAATCTCTTTTTTTGTCATAAAGTATCATTAGAGCTTGTGCCTGTTTGGGGGCTATGATTCTCATCTTTCTTGTGAATTATTCACAAGATTGCTTTTGTAAGTCTTCAGCATAGTTTAATACTGTAGTTTCAATATTGGAAGGAAAAGAACTGGTGGTTAGTATTTCATGCCTTTAAGATTTGTATTTGGATTTGAAGAATGCAATTACATTCTATTCAGTTTCTGGTTGTTTACTGTTTCGTAAACTTAAAATATCACAGGTAATGAAGGCATTAGGTCATCATATATCTAACAAAAGTTTTAGTTAAATGGTACTGAGAAGAATTGTAAGGAAAAAACCCCACCAAATACTCATTAATTCTAACCTAACATCTGGAAATCTTTAGAGTTGTTTTTATGTATATACCTAGAGAATTTGTTTTCAACCAGAAATTTTATTCTTCTTGTGATCTGTGTTTTGTACGTTATATATTTTGGGAGTTAGTTGTAATACCAGAAAAACTTCACTATATTTTTTTAATTTCCATTTTTTCTTAAAATATTTAATGTGAAGGAAATCTGTCAGTCTGAATGTTTCTTGCTGTAGACATGCTAAACTATCACATCTGACTTCACCTATCAAATTATGTCTGTGAGCCAGAAATGCAACTGGCTTAGTGCCTTTTTGGCCCCAGCAGTCCTGCTGTTCAGGGGATGCAGTGTTGAACCTGAGTTTTTTACAAAAGCAATTTGATTTTCATAGTTTCTTTATTAAGATGAAGAGAAATGTTTTTACAGTTATTAGCAAGACATGTCAAATAACTGCAGTTATGGTGGCTGGATTTTTTAATTTGATTTTGCTGTAGATTTGTTAAAGTTGATATGGACAACTTGCGTTTAAAAAGACACCATAGTAAGACGGAAGCTGTTAAGTAGGGTGGGGAAATGAAGGAAGCAACATGGTTAAAAGAATTGATGCTTAACAAATTGACAAATCAGGTGGTACTTGCTTTTATTGCAGAAAATCAGAGATGAAAACAAAAGAAAAAGCTTTAGTTATGTGAAATCAAACTGAGCTTAGCCTTGTAGAAAGAAACTATTTAAAGAAGCCTGAGTTTGTAAGCCGCTGTGCTCTAAATTGCTACTGTTTGAATTCTACTTCACTAACAGGAATTCTGCTTGACAAAAGGGACTAGATTTGCAAAAGCCACATGCTGTTTATTTAACCCTGTTGTGTTTTGCACTTGTATTGGGGGAAAGAAACCAATATTAAGTTGGATATCCTCTACTTGGTTTCAGGATCCTTAGGTTTTTGCTCTGTACATGTGATCGCAGAAAAAACTTTCATTAGAATCTGAGGGGAGGAGAGCAGTGCTTAAATGATGGTGACAGCCCCTGTCACGTGCATACTGGGACAAGAGGGACCAGTGATAGCACAGACAAGACACAGGTGGGACGAATTTCAGTCAAGTGTGTGAGGAAGCCCAAAGCTACACAGTGGGCTGTAGCTAGAGTCCAACTTTAAAAGGTCTTCCCCAACAGAACTAGAAGTGGCATGGAATCCCTGGGGACTGGACTCAGTAGAAAGCAGTTGCTATGATGCCGTATTTTGTTACACATATTTCATTGATTCAACCCAGATTGCAATGTTTCACTTGCTGAAAATATGCTGTTGCCTCCTCTAAAACTTGATGTAGCCCCTCTAGTTATGAATTGGTGTGTCAGCTGCTATTTCTGTTAATGAAGTTGTACTTGCTGCATTGATACTAGGGGTCATATTTGCGGCGTTATCCATACTGAGAATTCTGCTGTTGCTGCCATGACCGGAGTCATCTCAGTGACAATAACCATTTCTAGGAAAAGCTGATTTATCACAGATGAAGCTCTTAAAAGTCAGCGTACAAATAATTAATCACTTAATTTTTTTCCCACCCATAACTTGCCAAAATTGCCTTCATTTTTGCTGTACTGTTTCATGATAGTCACAACCAATAGAGGGCTGAAAATATTTTTATTTTTTTTCCCCCAGTGTAAAACATTATTGCCCTTTTTTCATTTGTTTAGTCGAATAAAGATGAAACCTAGCAATTTTGACAAGGAAGTAAATGTTTGTGTCTATAATCAAACCCATAATTTGCAAATGTTTTTTCTATGTGCTTTAAAGACAAGCGTACCTGTGTGTGTGCAGGTGTACATGCATGGGGGAAACATTGTGGTCTTATGATACACACCTGGGAAAAAATTGGCTCATGGTAGTAGCTGAAAGTAATTTTTTTGCACCGTCTGTAATTATGCCTTAGAGATTGAATCTAACTCAAGTCCTACCCATTTTTGGACTTCATTGTCTGTTTTCTGGTACGTGACAGATGTACTAAGATGATTACAGATTGTTCTATAGGAAGAAAACAATAATTGTCACAGACAATTAAAACAGTACAGAAATCAGTTAATATTAAATACATAACAAAAATTACAAATGCATTTTGAGTTAGTTTTTTTACTGAACCCAGGACAAATCTGTTCATTATTATCTTGCAAATCAAATACTTACCTATACAGTGTAACTGAGATAGAGACTTCAGTGGCCCGTTGACATCTTAACCCATCCCTGCAATTTATCTTCAGTTCAATAACAAAGTATTTAGATAACATTTGAGAGACTGTTATTGGTACTACTTGAGGAACAGTATTTTTTATATTTGCGACTACAAATAAAATAAATTTTATTAATGACTCTGTGGTTTAATATGAAAAAAATAATTACAAACTTTCTTATATACCCTATATAGGTATTGCTTCCTACTTTGACCAATGTGCAGCAACTTTTCTGAATAGACAACGTAGTACAGGAGGCCTCAAGATGTAAACAATTCATTTTGCACTCATTGACATCACTTTCTAGTAATAGATTTTGCATTTATTTCCTTTGATACTGCTTTATAGTTACCATAAGGTCATCTTTTCCTAGTCACTTGCAGTTAGAAAAATTTTTGAGAGGGAATTGCAGAAGACTGAGATTTGAGGGAAGTGTTCCAAGGAGCAGATCTTCCATTCTGTGGCATGGTTCATAACAGAAAGGATTGCAAATCCGTAATTTTAACACATTTCTGTTGAATTGTCAGTTTAAGATGTCAGTTGTCATCTTGTCAGTTCCAAGATGTATCCTCTAAGGAATGTTAATTGCCTTTAGAGTTTTAAAATTGTTATGTTGACTCAGCAGTAGGTGGTAGTGGCCTACTTTTTCAAAGGACACCATGCTGTTGGTGTCTGTTTTTTCTAAAGCTTTTGCTTGGACTTTGATCTTGCAGCAAGAGCTATAGAGAATCAAACTGCATGAAGTCTTTGCACATTTGCCTTTTCATAGTAGAGGTGTGTATTAGAAGATCTTTATCTTTGGATTTTCTGCAGCTGGTATAACATAATATCTTGTACTATAATTAAAAGATAATTTGACAAGAGAATGAGCTTTGTTTTGTTAGCTGATACAATTCTGATTTTACCAGATTCTTTAACACCTTTGAGGATTTTTATTAGCTACTTTCATTCTGTTCGAAAATCTGTATAGTGTAGATACATGATTATTCAAGCAAATATAAAGACTATTGTATATTCTATTTCCGTTTCTAAGGGTGGGTGGGGGAAGTGTTTGATTGTTGCATTTCAAACTGTGGTCTGTTCTGCCAGCAACTAGAACATGATCAATTAAATGAGGCATATGAAAGGCATTGCTGTGGCACATTGTTAAAGGAAAATTACAAGAAGTATGGTAATGTTAAGGCATAAGGATATGCTGTAGAAATTGTTGGAATTAAATTTAACTCCATGAAAGCAAGGGCATTCAATGCTGCATTATCGGTATATTGTATAAAAATTATAGATAGTCTTTCTTTAATGCTAAGAAAATGTCAAGTTTACTAAGGACGAAATGTAACCTAATTAAAAGTAAACTTTCAGTAAAAAAGATGTGATTGTGAAACATCATTGGTCTTCTGAGAGTAAAACCGAAGTATAGGTTAATTATCAGTTAACCTGTTGGGCAGGTTAGTTAGTTTTCCCCACCTTAATGTTGTGCTTTCATTCCTGCTTGTCTTACTGTACTTGCTAGAAATCCTGAATCATTACTGTGACAACTGACATTTCAAACTTTCCACAAGGCTGTAGTGATGTGACATTTCTCCACAGATCTTTCAATTCTGAAATCCTTCTACAGGAGTGTGTTGAAGGGAAAATGATAGCTGTTTCCTACCCAGGGCCTTCTGTTGGTGCCAGCAGCAGGGTGAAACTGTCTTGGTTGTAGCCACGGGGTTGCCTCAAGAGCAGGTTTCTCAGCTGCTGCCAGCAGCGTCTGAGAAGTACAGAGATGGAAGAGTGTCTCCAGTAAGGCCTCTAACAGCTGGAGGGCTGTGCAGCAACTAAACAGCTTCACTTTTGAAAAGAAGTGTAGTCAAATCTCAATAAGGTCGTTTGTCTCAAAAGATATTAATTAACTTTCATTGGTGCCATTGTTTTGCAGTTTTTTTAAGCAATAGGGATTAATTGAAAAAGTAACTGGAGCATTTTACTTAATTCCTAAAAACTCATATATCAAAGCATGGTAAGTTAACAGGAACATTAGGCAGTCATTGTGTACGCACATTCGTATTCTGTACTCATACTTGCAGCGTATGTGTTTGGGAATGAGGTTGTGCAGCCATTGTGCAACTGAAGTATCAGAAGGGTTTGTAAAGAAGATTAGAGTTGGCTTCTCAAGTGGGTTCGGTGTGCTTCAAAGGATGCATAGGAAGTGAGGTGGAAGAGTTCTCACTAGTGGTTGTGCAAAAGAGAGTGGCATCTCTTTGTAAATAGGAGTTTTGGTTTAAGATCACTATAAAGTACAGCACTTTCAGTTAACTCAAGTGTAAACTAGTGCCACTTGTTAGAAATTGCCTCGAAGGTTTGTATGGGATAGTGGGGAAGAGGAGATACTTGTGTTTGAGATTACCTTCCCTTCCCTGAGCTTTGAGCTGGGGAGCAGTGGGGCTGTCGGGAGGGAGAGCTCTCAGACCTGTGCCACAGGAGAAGGAGGAGGACTGTAAGCCTCTGGAGAGGTGTCACCTAACCTTTCAGCCCAGGGGATCTTCTTATGCACAGACAAGCTGCTTCTCTCTTCTGCCTGGTTGGGGTTATGAACAGTTCCAGAGGCTTACTTGGGAACAACATGGTAACAGGATTTTATGATACAGGAATGAGTTTTTCCTTTGCTGCCCGAGTGACTTGGGTAATGCATGGTTTGGGAGTGGGGATGTATGTTGGGGTTTTTTTTGATTTTAACCTTAAGGATATACTAGATTTTAATCATTGCCTTTGTTTGGTTTTTCCTCTTTCACAGCTCTAAAGCTTCATAATAAATACAGTGATTTCAGAATTTTTCAGCTTTTTGGACAAGAACTGCATTAGGAAAGACATTTTATAGGAGCAAAGACATTTTTGGTTACAGTAAAGTTCTGTTTGCTGTTGCACACCTGTTGCTCCCCGTGCTGGGATCGCTAAATACAACTGGGGAGAAATTACAAAGATCTTCTAGTGGTTGTAACAAACTGCAAAGAATATGTGGTCTGTAGTGGACAAATTACCGACAGGTGCTTTTGTTGTATACGACATCCTGTGGCAACAAATTCCACAATTTATTAAATGTTGGGTGAAATACCTTTTGTTTTAAGCATGTTTGAAGGATATTTTCCTTTATTACCTCCTTGTTCTTGTTTCTGTGGGAGACAGGGAAATATTCTCTGTTCAGGCTTTGCATAGTTTTCAAACGATACAGAATTTGGAAGGTGTCAAGTTTATATCTTCCATTGTTTGTTTGCCTTCCAAGTTTATTCTTGTTTTAAAACTATACCTTTTATCATAGTTACTGTTCCCTCTGCTACCTTTTCTTGTTATACTATATCTTTGGGTAGGACAGCCACAACTGTGTTATTCAGGTATTAGAAAATGGTATTTGTGAGAGTTTGGGGAGGGGAAAAAAAGGTCAAAGAGTAGATTTGCTGCAAATTTGAGAGAGGGCAAAGAAGAAAATTTCAGTTACTGTAAATGGACTTTTATTCAGGTTCAGAGTTGTACATTTTGAGGTCAGGGAGTTCTGGCTTACTTTCTGCTTGTGCAGCATCTTTTGATGTCTGTTAGAGAAAATGTTGGGGCCAATACTGCGTCTTTTCATCTATTTTGTTAAGTGTTGTATCCTAGAGACAAATCAGGCCAGTAAAGGGCAATACACACTCAGACACTGTTACTTAAAACCTAGCTAGCAGTTGGCTGGAATTGCTTACTTTATTTTTTTTTATTGCTATCACATGCAGTTGTTTAAAGAATCTGTCACTTGAGCATCTGAAATTTTATGATCTATATGTACTATAAATTGGGCACGTTTTTTTCATGAATGGTATAAAATCAAAGAGAGCACTATCATCACTTACATCTTGCTTATGTAAGATGAAACAAGAAAAAGTGCACTAGCCATCAACTGCTTTTATGCTTGCTATTTACAGAATTCTTTTTTACCTTTATACTCCAGATCTGTATTTTCTGTGAAAATGTTTCTTTGCATGCTTGTTTGGACCTGTTTTTAAAAGACTTGCCTACTGTGCTGTTTATACAACAGTATCATTAAAGCAGTAATCAAGAAAGGACTTAACTCTGGAATTAATAATTAATTGCTTCTGTAGAACATTGCTCACGTATCATTTGTTGTGCTGCTTTGACAGTGACAGAATGGTTCCTTTATTTTCTCTTGGGGAACCATGACAACGAGCCTGTAGCTGAGGTTTTCTTTAGGGTCTTGTCACTGGGAGAAGAGAGTTTTTGCCTCCTAAGACAGCAGAAGCTCTGCTGGTGGGGCCAGTTTGATGTCCCTTGCTTCATGCTACATTTGTGTTGCTAGCTTTTTAGTAAGTAGGTGTTTAGGGACTAGAAAGATTTGGGATATTCCTAGAAAACAAAAATAAAAATCTGTTCTTATAATTTACCCCTGCCCCATGCCCACTTCCATAACTTTGCTGTTAATATTCAGGAACTAAATTACAAAATTTTAAGAACTGTATAATCCTTCCCTTAAGTCAGTGACTAGAAGAATTATTTTCATTGGTTTTATCCCTCAAAAGCATAAAATAGTTTCAGTTGTTCTCTCTAGAAAATAAGGGCAGTAGGCATGGTGTTAAAATGCAGCAGATAAAAGTCTAATCAGATCCTGGCAACGCAGAGGTGTTTCTCAGGTAGACTTAAGGATCCTGCCTGGGTATCTCCACTATGAACCATGGCTTCAGTGAAAGAGTATACTCTCAAGAAAAGTGGTAAGGAGAAATCTAAGCAGTCCACGGGAGTAAAGTAGTCAGTTACAGTCGTCCTTGACTCTTCTAATTCCTATGCCATTCTAGGTCAGCAAAATTTCAGCTCTACCATCATGGCCTTCTGTTACTCTAATACAAAAAAATCTCTCCGTTTCAACCAAGGATAACAGTGGCTTTATATATCTTTATATACTGTAGGGAAGATGCATCCTGTAGCATAACACAAAGCCCTATCTGCATCCTGGGATCATTTTGAGATAAAGCATCTAAGCAGAGCACAGATGAAGCTGTGGCAGGCTGTCTGGTGGAGGGACTAGGACTGCAGGTGGCATTGTGGAAAATTGTCTGCCTTGCCATCCGGAGAAAGTTTAATCTCTTCTGCAGTGGGAAGGCAGACTAAGGTATGCCAATACCAAGTGTATCCATTCTCTGCGTATCAAATGGGAGGTTTGCATTGGTCATTCAGTGTTTTACCTGACAGATGATGGAAAAATTACAGAATTTTAGGGAATCCTTTCTTCATGAAGAAAAGTTTTAGTAAACAGATCTTAATAAGCAGCATTAATAAGATGAGAGGCATAATTTGCCCCCTGGGAAACTCCTTCCAATCAGTGCCATGGGAGCAGAAAATTACAAGCCTGGGATTCACAGCCAGAGATGATTCTTAAGCTGTCTGTAGATGTAGTAAAGACTCTTGATTAATTTAACATGTGCATTTGGAAAGGTGTGGAAGGGTAGGATTTCTGAGTTGTGGAGGACTTTGCACTACAAGTTTTCTGATAAGACTTTCATATTTGGAGGATGTGTTCTTAGCTGAATTTATTTCCAGTAGCAGTGTAGGTGGAAGGGAAACATCTTTGTTAGCTCTGATTTAAAAGTGACATTTAGACTAGAAGGGTGACTCCTGCTAGTAACATGACATTGCATAATGACTGGGTCATATCTGCCTTTCAGGTGGAATAGACAACTGGTTTGCCTTTGACCTCATAATAAAGGGAAATTGTTGTTGGACATTGCCTGGCCTGAATAAGGAGGTAGTCCAGCAAGAAGAAAGTAATTCTTTCGTGGTTTTGTACCACAGAGATTTTCCTGTCCTTTTTTTCCAGAGGGAAAACACAAAAAAAGCATGAACTATAAAAAATTATTTGTCACTTCACTGGCTTCTGAGTCAGGTAAAAGTTTAAAGAGAGAAAATGAAATAGTCTTTCATTGGGCAAAGAAGAAAAGATTTAAGTACTCACAGAGCAATGAACTCCATCAGTGCTGTGGAGGTATTTTTACCTTGTTAGTATTAGTCAATTTAACTTTAGATATAATCTAATTTAAAACATAATTAAACTTGTAACTGTATATTGTCTTCTTTCTTTACAGGTTTGCTGGTCCTCTGATACATTTCAGAATGCCACTGGTAAAAAGGAACATAGACCCTAGGCACCTGTGTCACACAGCTCTGCCCCGAGGTATCAAGAATGAATTGGAATGTGTCACCAATATCTCCTTGGCAAATATAATCAGACAACTGAGTAGCCTAAGTAAGTATGTTGCCCTAATAGATGTGTTTAGAATTAATATATTTTACCATCACAGTTTTTGTGGTTGAAGTAGGAACACCTTTTGCAATTTTCAGTAGAGAATTGTGGTTGAGCCTTGAATGTACTCCTTTTGTGGCTGGTGACTAGCATGGTCTTATGTGATAGAAAGCTAGGAATTTTTCCAGCATCATGTTATTTCTGTTACCAGTGAAATAATGACAGAAAAAGATATATGGTAGTTAATGAAGTCAGTCAGTAATTGTTAACCTTAGAGCAATTCTTGATTAGGGAATATGGCATAATGAGGAATATGTCACTGATTGCTTAATTCTCTTAACTTAAACCCTTGGTAATGTTGTGGTAATTCAGAAAATAAAGTAGTTGCCTTTTAAAATAATAAAGCCAGAAATGTAATTATTACATAGTATTTCAAACAGCTGAAGATTTTTCTTCCTCTTTCTCCTTTCTGTCAACTTTTTTTTTTTCTGTTGATGCACTTGAGGGGAGTGAATACTTCTCAAGCTCTAGAACTCTGAAGGAGTGTTTCTGAAAAGGCTGGTTTCTGGCTTGTTTTTCTTTAAATTACAGCAACTTAAAGAAGTTGTCAGTTGAACCACCATGATAGTATTTTGAATTTACAATACTGCAGGTGCTTTTTAACTGCTAGGACATTAGTAAGACTACAACACATTAAGTATTAAATATTAACATATACATCTACAGTGTGAAAAGCATTTCAGCTCTGTCAGTATCTTAGGGTCATAGGTGATGTAGCCTAATTTGTTAGATTGATTTAGTTATTGGTTTGATGGTATAGTGTATGGTGACTGTTTTGGCAGCCTTTCAAAGCTTTTAGGGTGCTATGAGGATGAAGACTCTGAGGACACTGAATTATTCAGTCAGGATGGGAATGCTTACAGCACATAAATATAGACATTATTAACAGGCAAGGAAAATAACTATTTAAATTCTTTTCAGTGAACCAAGAGCATACCAGATTAGGATGAAGTATATGATCATCATCTGAGGTCTTGGTTCATTCTGCCAAAAGCTTTTCTCAGGGTGGCCCCCCTTCCAAGTCACTCTTATTAATATTGTATTCATTTATTTTAGTGTGCTTGTTTTAAAAAAATCTTATTTTTAAATTTACAGTTTACATTTGGTACTTTCAGTTGCAAGCTTCATTTGACCTTAAAAAAACCCAACAAACAAATCATTTGGTTGTTCAGTTTTAAAGCATACCAACTTCTAACTCAACAACATGGTGTCAGTACTTAACCTGTTGAGATTTGGCTGCCTTTGCTGTGTTTTCTTGGTATACAGAGCCTATGCCTGATACTGTGTGTACAGCTCCTCAGGAGGAGGTCAGGATGGAGCAGTACCAGGACAGAAAGAACTCAATTAAAGGAGAAAAAAATTTTGAAGAATAACCATTGAATGCTCCCATATTTGTTATATGCCTTGCTGAATGTATAGCACAGTTAGAGCAGTACTTTCAAGGGAATGTAACCGTAATTATGTAAACTCGTTTTTGTAAAAGGAATGTGGTTCTACGTGAAGTGTGCACACATGGGGATGAGCCCTAAATGAGCTGTTTTCACTTGAGAGGAGTTTTCTGTTATGAACTTGTGACTCACTAATGGTCAGAAAGGCATGTGTGTTGGAAATGACAAGGGTGGTAAAAGAGGAGGGAAAATGCGCTCATTTACTCTGCAACAGCAAGCCCAGAATAGGTCTTTCAGATTTTTGTACAAGTTGAACACTGATGAGCAGGACCTGTTATTTCAGTCTTCTGTTCTTCCCTCCAGATAGCATCATGGTGTTCATAGATTTTCTGCAGGCAGTGTTTATACCAACTGAAGCAAGTTCTTGGTTTATACTCTGTATGTTTTCAACAAAAAAGAAAAAAAAAATCCTACAATTAAATAGTAAAGTTTTCTAAACAGTCCTTATTTCTCAGCAATGTTAAAGGATTGCTCTATAAAAATGGGCATCATGTTACAAAGGCATGACTACCTGTGAAAGTATTTTGTTCCAGAATTCTTTTAGCTTTTCTGCTTGTTTGTGCTAGCAACAATGCAAATTCAAAAAGATTTGGGGGTTCTACCATGGGAATTTTGTCTCGCACGTGCTTAAACCCAAATAACTACTCTAAAGTCATGTGTCACTGTTACCAGCATGTTACAGTGTTAGTGAGGGCTGCTGACATGCAAATAAATTTTGGTAGTTGCCTGTGAGTCACAGCCACCATGCAAGGTTTCATAGCAGTCCCCTGGCAACCAGCTTCTCTGCAGGCCTTCCCTTTTTGTTTGTGTGTACGTTTGAGAACCACCCTTTAAATTGCAGATGAAACAAGGCTTCACTCTGAGAGCAGCGACTGAGTGTTCTGATAGGGCTTCATTTTCTTTAAAGCTGCTTTTGCTTTTGATGGTAAAGTTATGCAAATTGAAGTGAATGGTCTTTGACCTAATTAGCACATAGTCATTTCTGCCTCTAAAATTTTTCAGTTACTGGCCCTCAAATAGAGGATTAATCTCCTGACATTATGACTCTCAAGGCCTACCATTCTTAACCTTTCTTCTGATACTATATGGACAAAGAGCGCTATGGTGAAATTAGAGCCTCAAGTATTTTAAATGATCTTGAAAAACATCATGGAGAAAAGCTAAGTGTGGAGTTTTTCATTTAAGTCATTAGATCTCTGTTCTTGGAGTTATTAATGACTCAACTGGCTTGGTCAAACAACTGGATCTAATTGGACCTGCTTTGAGCAGGGTGTTGGACTAGGTGAGTTCTGGAGGTCTTTTCAACCTTAACTGGGCTATGTTTCTATGCTCTTGGATACTATGTGTAAGTAGGACAGGCATGCAGAAACAATACCTATTAAATGACAGGGTTTCTGTTTTCCTGTGTGTTAATATAAAATGAAAAGAGCTTTACATCAGTATGTCAGCAGTAGCTGCTATGTGTCTCCATACAAATTCGCAATCTTTTCATGGTTTATTTGATGTGTTGCTTTAAATTGTTCAGTTTGAGAAATTTTTTGACCTTTAAAAGAAGTTGAGATGAAAGAAAGAAATATATATTTCCACTTTGAGTGATAGTCCTTGCCTTTCTCCCTGGAGCATGAAAACACATCACTCTGTCTTGATACAACATACAGTATTGCCAGTAAGTAATTTTTCCCCCCCCCGTCTGTTCCCAGTCTTCTCTACCTTCATAAAAGGCTCCGTCTTCTGACAGCTTTTCTTAGCACTGTGGCAACAGAAACTCTCTGGACAACAGCAACAGCTGTTTTAGTATCCTAGCCATTCTTCCCTGTATTTCTTGCTTGCTGATTGTATCTGCTCTGGAGAAGCAATATTGCTTACCTATTTTTTTCAGCAATATTGCAGATAATTAGTACACCAGTGCTGCCTGAGTTGGTATATGTTGGCGTATGTCAGGCTATAGCATTCCAGCATACATGAAACACAACTGATAGCACTGTGCAGCTGTGCCATTGTTAGAAGATGGCTAAATAGTTCTGTTCTGTGTATGCAACCTCCTCATTTTGTTCATAGCTATTGACCAGTCTTACTTTTCCTTATATTCAGCAGTTCCCTGTACACAGAATCTTGATGTCACATAAGAAACCTAACTGATGGGGTTTGTTCTTGGCCCTGGTCTCTGATACCTCCACCTGGGGAGGAGAACATTTCTTGTTTTGAGTATGTTCCTTTAATGAATGGCATTTAGACCAGAACTTTTATTCAGTCATAGCAAGATGTCATTTCCCTTTTTTGTCTTCTAACTCTATATAGAGAATGCTGCATAACTGTATTTGCAAAGCTGGAGTGTCTTTCATGTTAGTGAAAACAACTTTCAGTTAACATTGAACCTTCAGTGGCCTTTCCCCTCTTTCTGTCTTTTCTTTGTACTATTTCCTATTTTTACCAAGTTCTCCTAGTTAGTTATTTCTTTTCCTCACCCCTTATTTGTTAATTTTCAGGAGAGAAATCCTGATTCAGGATTATTTCTCCTGCTTTTTTTCCCCTCTCAGACACTTTTAACTATTCCTCTTCCTTTTTTTTTTTTTTTTTTTTTTTCCTGCTTACCATGCCATTCTATACAGGGTTTTAAACACAGCTTATCTTGTGAGAGACATTTTCTCACCTCAGGAAAACCTTCAGCTTGCTATGGCTTAAGGTGTTAACATTCAATAAGCAGGAAATGTTTCCCTAGAAACATTTAGCAGTAAAGTGTCTGGACTGCAACTGGTATGTAGAACCAGGCCTCTTCAGCTAAAAGACCACCCTCTCTTCATCCTGTCTGGACAACATCTTCAGTGCATGAGGCCCCTGCATGTTGCATGATCAGACGTAGGTCTCTGTAGATCTGCAGCTAGAGCTTCAGTCAGTGTTCCAGAACCAACAGAATCTCTGGGAATCCTTCTTTTCCCTGTCCTCACAAGCATATTGAGTATTCTCTGTAGGTGTTATTCATTAGTCACTCCTCTTTCTTCCTTATTACTATAATTGCGGGAGAACACTAGGGAAAGTGTTCTTAAGCACATGGGCTAAGGGAAGTGATGGACTTGAAAACTAAAGGCTTACTCAGCTTTTCAGAGACCCCACATCCCCTCAAAGACTTCTGCCTAATTTCTTGATGTTGTCTACCCAGCAGTGGCAGTGTTGATGCTGGGTAGCATCAAGACGTGATGCTCTTTCATGTCCAACTCAAATGATAATGAGGGGATGAGCAAATGGTCTGTAATTTCTCATTGAAAACAACTATGAATGAGCGGAAAGAAGTCCTATCTGTCATTAATTCCTTGCCTATCTAGAGCAGTGAATTCAGGTGATATTAAAAAAGGAAGAGCAAGACTTCCCTGTGAAATGATCTTTAGGACCAGTGCCGTCAGCATCAGGTTCGGCTCTCAGCAGTCTCTTTCACAGATTTCTGAATATCTGGATAATCTTGGCCAGTTTACTTGATGATGTCCTCGAGTGGGAGCTAAGAAATGGGATCTCAGACCTCCAGGACTGGAGACTTTCGAAGGCTCATTTTCTTCTTGGCTGTCAACAAGAAGCATCAGACCTGCTCCACAGATGACCTTTAACAGTTTATTTGGTACTTATGATAGCCTGGTAAGGTTGTCTGATAAATGCCTGGTACAATTTTGTTGGCTAAAGGAACCAAGTTGCCTCTTCAGTACTCTGATATTCCTGTAGTCCTCAAATCCAGTCCTTGTGGACTGCCCTTACATCTTCCTAATGATAGGTTCCTAATGAGCATCATTGAACTGTATTTAGTACATTGTTCTTCAGAGCTCGCTCAGCCATAGTCACTGAAGTTCTCAAGGATCTATCAAGGTTCTTATCTCCAAGCCTGAGAGACAGTTCAATCTCCTAGCTTTCAGTCCGTTTCCTAGCCACTGAGCTGTGCAATTGAAATGATCTGATGAGAAACAAGCCTGGAGTTGCAAGTGAAACTCAGATATACCTTGATTTTTGCTAAATTAAATAAAATTAATGTAGTGAATATCTGGAGCTGAATCAACAGGCAATGGATATGTTAAATTATGTGTCAGAATTAATGGAGGAGGAAAAATGTATGAATAGACTTAGAATAACTTTCTTGGTTTGTTTTATAAAGGGACCCTGGTTACATATTGTTAGTAGCTTATGTGGTAACTAATTATCCTGAAAGAATATTTTCTACTATACACATTATATTGTGTAGGAAGGAACTATTGTGTAGTGAATAATGTAATTTTTCACAGTGTAAGTGTATTGGGAAGGGATTGTACAGCAGGACACAAGACAGGTTTTATGGCTGCTTTTGTTCTATGCTTTTATTTTTTAGAAACTGTACGGGGCAAAAATACTGTTTAGTATGTGAATGAGATGGAGATTATAGAAATCAAGGAACGATAGCATATAGGTGGGTAACAGGCTGAATTCTGAAAGCTTATTCTTTCTGATATTTTATCAATTTCTACTTTTTTTTTTAATCAAATTGCCGAACCTTTATTTTTAAACTGTAATAACATTTGAGGTTTGCGTATTTCAGTATATCAACACATTTACTATTTTAACATTAAAATAATATTATTAAATTTAATGATATAACACCTCAATATACATTGCATTTAATAATATAATTTCACCTTTAATATATAAATATTTTATAATTTAATTCCAATGGTAAGCATGTCAGATTAGAATTTGTTCATATACACGTTAGTCAGGTTCCTTCCCCTCCCCAAGCTCCAGCAGTCTGACAGATTAGTTAAGGCTAAATTAATGAAAATTAATACTACTGGTAACTTTGAGTAATTGTCTCATTTTGATTGTCCTGCTTGATGCATCTTGCATTGGCCTGAGATTATGGGTCATCCTCTTGAATGTCCAAAAATGATGCTGTTTCATGGCATAGAGCACTTTAGGTACTCAATTTATTTATCTGGATAGATACTTAAAATTTAGACAGTGTGTCCTAGAGGCTGCTGATGCCATAACTGATCTGCATGATGCTATCCCAGGCTTAGATGCAGTTGAAGGGTTTGGAACTCTTTTTCTTTAAAAATGCAAAGGGATAGAAAAGAAGTGGCTTCTTCAACGAGTCTTGTGTCAGGACTCATGTCCCATTCCTTGCCTGAGAGCCTGTAACTAAATCTGATGATAACTGATCCAGTTGTTGTAAAATGATTAATTTAAATGCCCTTTCCTTAAGAATTGTTAATGGATATGGCATAAGAATGCTGTAGTTCAAGTGAATTTAAGGAATTTTGAGGAGACTGCCCTGATCCTGCAGCATGTTATTGTGATTCTAGGAATTTGTACAACACAGTATCTTACAAGACATCTCTCTGCCATGCTTTAATTAGCCTGAAATAAAGTTCGGAACCTTACGTGGTGATTGTAATTGGCTTCAGTTCACCTGATACATACCCAGTCGCGCAGAGCAAGAAAAATAACATTTCTTTTACCTTAGTATCCCTTCATATTAGTGTATTGGATAGTTAGAAATTATTCATTTGCGCATAGATGCCAGTGCTAGACAAATGTCTAAGACATTATGGGAGAAAATAACGAGATAAAATAAGAGAAACAAATGGTGAAAAAGAAGAACTGTAAAACATATCGGTCATTTTTTCAGATTTTATAAGCCATTGTATACTGACTGCAGTGGTAATGAACATGAGTGGATCATACACATTTTGGTGGTTTCAATTTTAAAAAAAATGAGGGAGGCAGTGAGCAGTATTATTTTCATTCTATTTTCAGCTAGTAAGTACTAGCTAGTATTCTGCTTTCAGCTGTGCTTTAAAATGTCTTGGGAGCGACATGCTGTCCTTCCTTCCCCCAAGAAAGTGAATGTGTTTCGATAGCATTTTTTGAACAATTACTTTCCTGACATTTATTTGACTGTCACAAAAAAGGATATTGACTGACACCAGGGGGAGCTGCATTCCTGTATCCCTTTCTTACTGAAGGGTTAATTGTGAATAGAGCCCTTTGAGACAAGAGAAAAACTTGTGAAAAGAATAAGGTGAATAATATATTCCTTAATTTAAAATAAATAATAATATATCCTCTTATTTAAACGAAAAAAACTTATGCTCTGTTAATAAAAATAAATACCAGTGTGATGGACTGAGAAGAGCAACTAGTAATATTGAAGGGAATATGATTTGCCTTTTGAAAATGACAAATTTTGGTCTATTTCTGGTCAATTAAGCAAGTTTTTCAAATACAGTAAATCAGGTTGGTTTGGGGTTTTTTGGTTTGGTTTTTTTTTTTTACTTATTTGAGTTCATGACACTTTGTTCAGTGTTATCACCTATAATCATGTCTTTGGTAATCCGTTAAAAAATAAAGTAGAATTGATGTAGAATGCACACAGAGGTGGCAACATTAACATATACTGGATTATAAATGTTGTATACATACATACATTCACATATATTCTTTTAAATGGAAGTTGTACTAAAAGCAAACATTTTGCTTTGCTTGAAAAGCATTTAGTTAAAATAGGCTTCAGGCTAAATAAAGAGACTGCCAACAGACATGTAGGTAGAGACATTATGGTTGGCGTTTTTATATACCACTTCAAACACAACAGGGTATTTTTAATGTATTTCCCATTTGAGCGTTAGTGTTCATAAGTATCTGCAAATTATTCCTGGCAATATGTTTGTGGCTGTATGCAACATAGTGAAAGATTTTTGAGACAGATTATTTGCAATTGGAGCTCATTAATGAGGTAGATGAATTATAAACCTGATAAAATGGTATAGATAAAACAAACTGTAATCTTAAAACACACGTATTAAAGAGAAATTATGGGATTTTAGAGACCTGCAATTTACTTTTAATTCTATACATGAAATTTTACACTTGATTTTAATATTAATTTGTGTCTCTGAATATTACAAGAGTTGTCTAATTAAAATGAATAATATGAATATATTATCTGAAGTACATTAATTTTGTAGTAAATGTCTATTAAAAGTTTAGTAATCTTGCTGTTAGTGAATTACATTTTTTAAGTAATTTCTCTTGCTTCAGATACACATTAAAGAACATAAACTTTTCGGAGTTTCAAGACCTATGTTAGAAAGTCTTATGTTAGGTGAGTTGCCAGTTAAGTAGACTTTACTAACTTTACATCTCTAACTGTGGGCTGGTACTTAAAGGTTCTAAGAATGGCTGCCCCTTTGATCTGCTTCTCACTGTAGCTAATAGCAGATGTTCCAAGGAAAAAAACAAGGCAAGCATATACACAACTCTTACTAATCTCCAGGCCTCCCAATGCTTTCCAGCCTGGAAGCCTCTTCAACCAGCTGCGATTTTTGGGTTATTTACTAAAGCTCTGTGTGTTTCTTTTCCATGACTTAGTATCGTTGGCAAGCTTAAACCACATGTTTTTCGGATCATTTACGGCTATCTTGAATAGTATAGATCCCAGTACAGAAACCTATGAAAACTCACCTTTCTCAACTGCAAAGACCAGTGATTTACTCCTATCCTCTGTTTTGTACCTTTTGAAGGATTATTTGTCTGTGCCATGTAATTTCTTTTTTATGCTGATCTGCTAAGGTTTCCTAAAAAGCTTTGACTTTAAAAACTCTCTTGGAAATCTAGCTATATCATAGCTCTCCATCCGTGTGCTTATAAACCCATCAGAGATTTTACTTTACAACAGCTGTGTTGTCTCTTCTAAAACAAGTTGTCCAGGTGCCTGCTAATTCAGCTCTTCATAATGATTTATGCTAATTTGTCTAGATGTCAGGTTTACAGGCCTGTAGATCTCAAGATGTTCCATAAAAGAATTTTTGATCCTTACTGTTGTGCTTGCCACTTTTCAAGTGTGCATTAAGGAGATTTCAAACTGTTACTAATATTTTACTCATCGTTTTGTAGATTTAGTTTTGTAGTTTTTATATAGTCCCTTCAGTTTCTTTGAGACTCCCACAGAAAGTGGGGAGTCTCTAGTTCCTTTCACTATGGAAAGTGTTAAATTAGCTTGTCTGGAGAGATCTTGTCTTCTCCAGGTACTCTGTTACACCTTCATTACCAGTTGGCTCTACAGACTCCTTGGCAGGCTTTCTTGGTCCTCACATCTTTGAAGGAATATTTATTATTAGTTTGCTAGTTTTGGGAGGTTATGTTTAATATGCCAGAATTTATGATCCTTCCTTACATTTTTTCTGATATCCCCTTTCATATTCTGTTGTTTATACTCATGCTGGTTTTCTGTTACTGCTACCTAAGCCTGAATAAATGGTATGCGCTGGTCTTGTGCTTACTCTACATGGTATTTGAAAGTAGTTTCCACAGTACCTGTAGGGATTTAATTGTTGTCTTTTTGATATGTTTGTTTAAAAAATGTCCTCATTTTTATGTATACTTCCAGATGGATTGTTCTCCAAAGGCAATGTTTTCATAACTATCCATTCCTATTGCATCTGTCAGAACTTGTGTGCAAACCAAGTAGTTAAAGGTTTGTTAGATTTATACTTTCAAAACCAATGTAGGTGCACAGACAGTACACAAATTCCGTATGCATAGTGTGGTAGAAAGTTTTAAAAGCAATCATGTGGTGTTTCAGAAATGTGGCTACAGATTTTACTAGGCAGTCTGCTGGGTTTTTTCAGTGGCATTGGCAGACTACTCGGGTTGAGTCTGGAGGGCATTAGAAGCACTACATGGAGTACCCTGCCTGCAGAAGAGAAACTCATTACTGATCCTTTCCTCAAGATAGTTTAATCTCTTGCTCTTCTGGATGTCCATTGAATTGAACAAAGGAGATTCTTGCTTTACTTCAGTATAAATTGGTCAGTTACAAGGATTTTGATCCTTAAAAGTAGGGTTTATTATTTTACTGTGTATTTTTGAATAGGCTGGTTCTAATTAATCTAGCTGTAAATATCTGATTTTCTGTTTTTGACATGTCCTCTGTGCTAAAGGAGTGGAAGCTGTACTTCATTTTGAGAAATGTTGAGAAAAAATTCACTTGGAAAGATTAGTTATTGCTCATACAGGAACAGGTTCAGATGCTGGAAATCATCCTTTTATACATATCCAAGAAACTAATCAGTCTAGTTCCTTGCATATCAGCATAGTAAAATCAATTTATACCAGATGAGTATATCAGTCCTGTAATGTATGAAGTAATTTCATCTCTGAGAAATAATTACAAATTAAATATTTAACTTTTATTTATTTTTCTGAAGCATTCTTAATGGGCTCAGTAAGTACAGGTTGTTACAAGTGATACTCATGCATCTTTGATTTACTTACTTGAAATAGTTAGAAATCTTTTTCAGGGCAAACTCATTTGGCTGTCTTGAGGTATGATTGGGTTTTTTTGTTTGTTTTTTTATTTCAGGTAAATATGCTGAAGATATATTTGGTGAACTTTTCAATGAGGCACACAGTTTCTCATTTAGAGTCAACTCCTTACAAGAACGTGTAGATCGCTTATCTGTCAGTGTTACGCAGCTTGATCCAAAGGAAGAGGAATGTAAGTTAACTCCTGCATTGAATTTTTCTTATTTTGTCACTCAGACACCACTGATACCTGAAATGGAAATAATAATAGTTTAAATTATATTTATAAGAACACAGAGCAGAGCATCAGGAGAGAGAGGTCTGTTTGTATTTCTGCTACAGGTTTCTTTTATAGCCTTGAGCAGTTTTCGAGCTGAACATTTTCATGGTTACTGAACAGTACTTTTACCAATGAATTTAATATTAATAATACATTATTTGAATGCTTGGAAATAAGTCTTTACTCTTTTTTAACCTTCCTACTAATTCCCATGGGATGTAACCATTTGCTAAGTTGGGTTTTTGCATTTAATTTGTTACCATCTTACTTACTGCAACTTACAAAGTTATAGTTGTGTAGCTCCATTTATTGATGATGTATGTCCCCTTGGAGTCTTCCTAAATAACTTTAAGTACTATAAATATTGGTTAGCACTGAGAAAACAAGTACTGCCAAAAGTCAGTCAGATATGTCTCATGCCTATAAGATATAATTTTTGTGGGATTTCAAGATGCATAGGCTTTGCGATGACTGCAGGAACATTGACCACCTAATATGTAAATGCCATGAAGCTTTTTTGCCTCCCTGGATATCTGTTAGTTACATATGGAACTATGAAAGGTCTTGTAACCTAAAACAGTTTTAGGGTATTCTAGACTATATGGCTAAAACCTGGAAAGTAGAGCAACATCCAATCAATGAAAAGTAACTTCAGATTGCTTCTGGGATCCAATTTCAAAATATAGAAAGCTGTTTCAGTTCTAAGTGTCTAGGTATAATAGTTGCATGTCATTCAGGAAAAATGAAGTGTCAAACCAGGAGCGTGGTCTTCAGGCTGTCTTTCTGGATGTTGAAATTTCACTAATAACAAAATTTAGCTAAGGAAGTTTTGATTCTGTATTTTGCATGACATTAATTTTAGAACAGGTTTCAAAAGACAGCTGTTCACAGCTAGTAGCAGGTTTTCCACGAAATAGTGAGTTGCCCAGGGGAATTCTTACATTAATGGGATTTTCCAAGTCTCTTGACAAGTGAGCATAACTCATGTACATGCACCTCTTTTGCAAATAGTTGTGGTTTAACCCGGCAGGCAGTTATACACTACAGAGCCGCTTGCTCACTCCATCCTACACCCCATGGGATGGGGGAGGGAACTAAGAAAAAAAATGTAAAATCTGTGGGTTGAGATAAAGGCAGTTGAATAGGACAGAAAAGGAAAGGAAAATAATAATAATAATAATTATAAAAGAATTAGAATATAGAAACAAGTGATGCATAATGCAGTTGCTCATCCCCCGCTGGCCGATGCCCAGCCAGTCCCTGAGCAGCGGCCCCTGCCCAGCTTTCCCCTGAGTTTGTATACTAAGCATGCCACTATACGGTATGGAATATCCCTTTGGTAAGTTGGGGTCAGCTGGCCTGGCTGGTTCTCCTCCCAGCTTCTTGCGCACCCCCAGCCTGCTCGCTGGTGGGGTAGGATGACAAGCTGAAAAATCCTTGACTTAGTATAAGCGCTGCTCAGCAACAGCTAAAACATCCCTTGGAATAATGCAATAAAACATCCTTGGAATAATGTTACCAACATTATTCTCAGACTAAATCCAAAATACAGCACTGTACCACCTACTAGGAAGAAAATTAACTCTTATCTCAGCTGAAACCAGGACACCAATGAAGCACCATGTTTACTATGACTGGATAATCACAAAAATCTTTTCTGTGTACCATAACAAGTTGTTAACAATTGTCATCTCGTAAGAGCTGTAATACTGCAGAGTGTTAATGTCATTTCTGTGTTTACCCGTGACAGTCTTGGTTTTTTAGTTTAAATGAAAGTGGGATATATGTTGATGTGGCGTATCTAGTATGGCAACCATTCAAATTTCAGGAAAATGGAGAGACCATTTTAAGTCATCGAGTTAAAGCATGTAAGGATGTTACAGGATAGCAAGGTGAAAAATTGTACTTTCCTGTGTAAATGGCCTTTGACAAGTTTGGCTGTAGGTGTCAGTGCTAAATATCCGTAACTATATAATATTAGAGAATTGCTAGAAATATTTTTAAATAGTATGTAATCCCAGATGCACCGGATCAGTAACTTTTCACAGTACTGTGTATACTAAACTGTATAGCTAAAGAAAGGGACTTTCTTTAGTATACTTGTGTATACTTTACACAGTACTGCATATACTGAACTGCATAGCTAAAGAAAGGGACCGCAGTGAAAGACAACAGGGTCTACTTGATCAAGTCGAGTGGTTAAGTGTGACTTGAATCCGATACCCTGGATCTGTCTGTCATGCATAGAACAGCAGTGACTGCTAGTACTTCAGAGGAACACATGCAGTCCTCAGTCAGTACCTATTAAATTACTATCTTTATTACCCTAAGAGTATTCAGTCCTTGACCCCAGTGTTCCTTATTCACAAACGTCTGCCCAGAATGAGTCACCAGATGAAGACAAAGGAGATGAAAGGAAATTTGGTATTACATTTCCTTAAAAAAAAATGAGGGATCAGGAAACTCTTTCTCCTATTTTGGGCTTGAAATTTAGAAATTCATCACAAATAGTTTTGTTTTAGATGTGATCTGGGCTAAAATAACTGGAGGATGTTAACATATGAAGGTGTGAGGAAAACATTTGGATTTACCTTTCTTAACCCTCCATGCAAGAATGAAAGAAATTTCAGTACTTCTGCTTAGCTAACAGCATGTGTGAAATGGGCTGTACTTGTAAAATGAGTCTCATTTGCTTGTTCTTTGCCAGCAGGCAGTAATAGAAGATTTAATGTGTTCCTCTGGGCCCATGCTATTACACAAGAGGAAGAAATTAAGATTCATTTAAAGCTAAGTGGCATGAACAAAACCAGCCCAAATCAGATTCATTGAACAGGTTGCAGATACTTGACAAGATGTTTCTGGTAGAGTCAGAGTAATAAAAAGCTATGAATTTTTTTAATAGTCTGTGTGTTTTCTCATTTTGAATTATTACCATATCTCTGAAAGAATAAAACCAAATAAAACCAAGGTTAGGATTGTGTCCTGAAGGAACTAATCCCTGGTGCACAATCTTTCTGTCGTAGAAGAGTTGCTGTGAACTTTGTTTCAATTATTTGAATTATTACACTGTTTTAAAATTCTTGATTTCTCATAATTATTCATTTTGAATTATAATAATTTTTTACGTATTTTATTCTTTCTATATACTTGTATTTTATTCTCCTCAGAAGAAATTCTAAACTTGCATGTAGACAGAGAAATCCTCTGCTTTCCTTCAGTAAACTGACCTTTATTTCAATTGTATAGGAAACCAGTCTGTATGTATTCAAGAGTTACCATATCTGGGGTCTTCTTAGGGCTGGGAGAACATTTTCTTGCTATGGAGGTGAAGTAAGGTTGATGGTTTCAGTGTCCCTAAAATATAAGATATCCTCCTTATAGGTCAGAAAATAAACCGTAAGAGTATAGTTTCTTTGCGACTATTTTTAATTTCAGTATTTACTTTATAAATACTATTACTAACTCTTTCCATATTTATGCAAATTTTATAAGTATAATAATAGATTTTTGTAAATTTACCACATTTTTGTGAATTTGTGCCATTAAGCTTGAAGTGCTACTACAAGTAAATAATTTCCTTTCTGTAGAAATTTTACAGTTTTTAAAAGAATATCCATTTTAGCCTTTATGTTGTTCTTTTTTGAAATGCTGATACACATGACAGCTCTGATGTGCAGTGTAATGAAGTATTAGAAAACAGTTGTGTATCACTCAGAAATAAATGGTATCATGGCAGAAGGAGAATTCATAAACTGAGAGTTATGTGCTTATTTTGGTATTATTTTAGTGGTTCGTTAATACGAACTGCGTAATTCTATTTAAATCTCAGACTGGAGAGGATTTTCATCTCAGCAGCAGGATATCAAGTTCTTGATTTCTACAGCGTATCGGTTGTAACTGTGACAAGCAGCTTAAAAAACTTACTGGCAGAAGTGCTATGGGTGAGCAGCCTTGCATGCCTCAGGAATCAAACAATGTTGTGAATTGTACTTCAATGGGCTTCTGGCTTTGAATATATGCGCTTTTTTGTTTTTCCTAAGCATTCTAAAAATACTGCTTTGTCATAAAAAAGATAGTATTTCAGAAGTTTCGCTGGATTAATGCTAAAGAGAAATTTTACATTTTGCTATAGGCAAAAAAGGTGGCATTGGGTGAGGAGAAACCTAAAAAGCTTGACAGCTAATTGTGCTCTGTATGCTGCTGAAAATGGGAGACTCAGTCAACTTTCTAATTAGGATACTCAACCTATTGTGAGACCTACAAGGAAAGGGTAGTAAATCCCATTTTAGAGGGCAGCTCACTTACTGTCTCTAGCCTCTGAAGACGAATTTGGTGATTTGAGTATAAATGTAATCTAAGTTAAGAACAGGGAGCACATGAAAATTAGGTCATGACCTCCACATGTAATAACTTAATGTGAAGAATAACACTACTGTCAATTCATTCATAAGAATTTTTATCCCCAAAGTTAAATAGAGAAAAAGAAGGTTTAGTTGTATAGAAGGTCACTTTTCCTGGCACATCTCTGCCTAATGAAAGCTGGATTTGAGCGTGCCGCCCTCTCAAAGATCTGTGCAGATGGGCTGAGCTCTCCATGCCTTTTCTCCCATTTTCTTAGCACTCAATTCAATTTATGGGTAATTTATTAAGTAAATCAGTTTTAAATTAGTGTGTCCGAGGCTTAATAGTTCAGTGGTAAAGCCATGATAGCATAATTTGTATTTTGTGTGGAAGAAGAGAGATCTGGACAAAATGTCATTTGTTAAATAATGTGGCAGTTCTGTTGAGACTCACCACACTGCTTGATGCAGCTGCGTGATTTACATCTTCCCTAACGGGCTGCTCTGGGCTGCCTGGTTCTACATGCTGCATTTAAAGCAGCTTCTGAGTCCTCTTAAAATGATTGCTCTAACATTTACATCTTCTCTTTGTTTACCTGTAGTTAAGCTACACACATTCTCTATCCAATGAGTGCTTGAGCTGTTTTGGATTTTTATAAATAGGTATTTCAGAAATTTTTAATTTCTTGTGTTAGGGACAACCCCGAAGGAGAGTAGTTCTGGTTCTGCAGAATAAGACTCTCTGCTTAGCAACTATTAAACCTGCAGCAACCAGGCAGAAGTATTCTGATGGCAGGGAAACCTAATACGTGTGCGATTGTAGGAGGCATTGTTGAAGTGGATAATCATTAAAAAAATATATAAAGTAGAGACTTCAAGATTATAGCATCTGTAGGAACTGAAATCTTTATCTGAAGAGAATTTTCAAAAACTCCCCAATTAATTGCCTTTAATTGGAATCTTATGACAAAGTTGCTAATTTGATATTGTCATTCTTCCTTCCCTGATTTTTTTAAATCACTGGGCAAAGTTTTGAACAGAGAAGGGGAATTGTGGGCAACCGAGTCCATTGAGTTTTGTATGATTTCCTATAGTCATTCAGTTCTGCAAGGAGTCATAGCTGTGGCATTCAAGACGTCATGGTCTTAAAACTTGACAGGATGAAATTCTGACAGCAACATTTTGAGAGCACTTGATTTTAAAAGGAATATATATTACTTCTTTATTTACCATCTTTAGGAGAACAGTAATTTTTGGCCTAGAACCTTGTCATGAATCGTACATTGGAGTGAGTTTAAAAGAATTCAAAAAAACTAGTAACAGGGTTTTTTCATCTGGTGAGGAAAAATAAAATGTAATGTTTAATATCTTTGAAATGTAGAAGTAGCTACTTTCTGTCAGTATGCTAATGTGCTCCATTCCTGATTTTTACTACAAATTGGGGGTTGCAGTTTAATGAGAGGCTTAACAGGAAGTGAAATGTTATTGTGTATATATATTACAGATGTGCTCTTTAATTTGTAGTTCAGGCAAAAGAAATCCAGTTATTGTATCTTAGCATGCAATTTAATTTTTGTTTCCCAGTTCATTGCTGATTACAAATAAAAGTGTACTGGCAGCTTTTTTCAAAACCAAATGTACAAAACGTTGGTAGTTTAGCTTTCTGACAGAGACAATTTTTAATTATGTAGAAAATATTGTTGTGCACAGAAAGTTGGACTGGCTGATATAATAGGTCTTTTCATACAATCCAAACAAACAGACACAGTAAAGACAAAATGGCATTTATTCAGTTTGTTGAATTAATGTTAATCTTAAATTGTGAACATCTCAACATGTAAGGAAATTTTACGACTCCATTTTTTGTTCATTGCAGTAAACACAAGTGGTGTAGCAGATGGACTTTCAGGAAGATATATCTGTATGAAATTTAGAATCTTGGGCTATACAAAGGTTCCGGTGCTAGTTAGGAATTAGGCAACCGGAAGCTCAAATTTATCAGCATCAAGTCAAATGCCTGCAGCATTTCCAACTCCTCCTTCAGTGTCTTGTCTCTTCTCACACCTGAATTCCTACATTCAATTTATCCTCTTGCTGTGCCAGTTTGTCAATCAGCCAAAGCTAAGTGGTTGGATGACCAGCCAGGTTTTCATGTATTCTGCCCCCTGAGATGGCAAGCTACAGAGGGCTTCTGTTTCTTAGCCAGCTGGCAAGTTAAACAAATGGCTTTGTAAGCCAAACCGTGTACAGCCCAGGATTACACTGTGCTTGCAGCATGGGATTTACCTGATCCCTGTGTGTAGATGAGTTATATCAGTATCATGATTCTCAGTATTTTGTGTGCCGTGTCCTCTCATTTCCTTAGCAATGTTGTCCTAATGTAGTCATTTGTTTTGAATAGTGGCATGCTTTTCAGTGAATGCTGGTCTTTGGATATAAGTGCAGCAAATGCTGTTAGCTGTTTGAAATTCTACTGCCTATGTTTTCTGTGAAGACCTTTTCTATGTAGCTTAGTTTTAGAAAGAAAGTAATCTACACTTACTGTTGGGATTTGATTATCCTCAGGTGTGTTACTCCCTTGTACATGCTTTCAAAAAGTGGAGATTTAAACAAGAAAATGGATATTATGAATTAGACTGGCTCTATTTGAGTCATGGAATGGTTTGGATTGGAAGGCACCTTAAAGATAAAGTTCCAACCCCCCTGCCATGGGCAGGGACACCTTCCACTAGACCAGGTTGCTCAAAGCCCTGTCCAACCTGGCCTTCAACACTGCGAGGGATGGGGCAGCCACAGCTTCTCTGAGAAACCTGTGCCAGTGCCTCAGCACCCTGAAAAGATTAAGGAGTGCTAATAAAGAGTTAATAGAACAATGTATGTCTCAATAATATGGTGTCACATACTGTGTGAGCATTTTAATATTAAAACTAAGAACTGTATTTATTGGAATAAACTTAATTTGCTTCATTGCCTTAAGAATGCACACAAGTTCAAAGAGAAGTATGCTGACTTTCATTTTTGTTGGCATAGTCTCTAGTAAGTGACAGTCGCTCTAAAGACTTGCAGGATTACCAAGCAACTCTGAACAAGTACATTTGGTAAGATTTGTAAAACCAACAACCCGAAGGTAAAACAGCTGAAGTATAAAAGAATCTAAGACTAGGGTTTTAGATGAAGTAAAACTCGCTTCTTCTAATTGTGAATAACCTGTACTTCATGACAGGTACAAAATATATAGGGTTATTTATGAGTGCAAAAATACCTGCAGAAATTGAGACTCCTGGCTGACATTTATACATTATAATACTTCTTTCACACACTTAAAAAGACTTCTGATAAGGTAATTAAAGGTATTAAAAAGAATGAAAAACACTGTAATGAAATAAAACCTTAGGGCAAAAAGGAGGAAACTTTTCCATGAACACACAACCTTGCCAACAGTAATAAACTTCAAAAGATGAACTGAAAATCAAATAAATCCCATCTTGAGCCTCACGAATGGTGCTGCCAATATGCTTAGGTAAGAAGGTAGAACATTCCAGGAATTGCAAGCCTTCTGGAAAAAATACTGCCTTCTGCCGCTTTGTGATCATACAATAGAAATCCAGCTCTTTGTGTACATTTGTGCGTGTATGTAAATGTGTGTACATGTGTATGTTATGGGAACCAGATTAAAATGCAGCCTTCAGCTTAAACAGATGCACTCTCTTAAAAAATTGTTGACAAAGGCCCCAGTGATATGGGAGAGGGGATGTTCTCCTCTCATCTTGAATAAAGTGGCACTGCTGCCAGCCTGCTTATATAAAATAAACATATAAAAATATTCCTAACTACTGTGCTTAAAAACTCAAAGTCTCACCTGAATTGAACAGAGAAGACTCATCTTGATTAAACAGTCTGATTAAAACCCAACGTTTGACTAATTTCATGTATTGGAACATAGTATCACCTCCCATTAAAACTCACTGATAGCAGTAGCATAAGCTTAGGTGACCTGCTGGTTTGACATCTCAGTGAGCCATCAGTGGAACTGCTACCTACGTGTAAGGAATGCAAAGTTTGGCTTGCTGATAACGTAAAGGTAAAATCTATACCTTAAGATAGAGAGTAACTTTTTAGTACCAAAAGAATTGTGAAAAGGAGTTGGTAAATGTGATTAGGTACTTGTGAACTACAGAATAATATTTTAGAGCTACAGCAAGCAATTTGTTGAACTACTTTGGGGAGACAGAGCTCCGATACCTATCCATGTAAGCAAAAATTTCCTATGAAGCTAGATGGAGGATAATGTGCTAGACCATTAAAAGCATGTTTTGACATAATCTGACAATATCTTGCCCTGGCAGTGGTGCTAGATGAATTTATATCTTCTGTAAAATGCGTAAGATATTAGTAGCAATGCTTAATATTTATATTCTAATCAGCATTAAGCAGTTCCAGATTAATCCAAATAATAAACCATTTATGGTGGGTTTTTTTTAAATGGCAATGTCCCCTTTCAGTGTCACTGCAGGACATTACAATGAGGAAGGCTTTCCGGAGTTCCACAATTCAAGATCAGCAGCTGTTTGACCGCAAAACTCTGCCTATTCCTTTGCAAGAAACTTATGACATTTGTGAACAGCCTCCTCCACTTAACATTCTCACCCCTTACAGGTTAGTAAACTAAAATTAATCAAAACTAATTTCTAGCTTATTTTATGTAATAGAGATGCTATATCCAGACACATTGCTCATGTTGATTAGCACTTGAGTATTTAAGGAGCCAGACTAGAAAACTGTAAAGGTGCTGGAGGAATACAGGCAGCAGAAGACATTATAAGCATTAAAACTTTACTCAAATTTCACCCCAGTGTAATAATGGTAAGAAAAAGACATTTTTATTACCTGTATTTATTAAGCTGTGTAATGCTCTTGGATGAAAAGTGAAGCAGTTAAGCATATAGAAAGATCTTTAATGGAAATGTTGTTTGCTGTCCCAAAGTCAGTTTGAGTCATTAGTTGGAACACGAGCAGCCACACAAATTTGCTCATTGTTTTAAGAGCAAGATTCGAGTCATTGGAATGGGAGTTCTCTGATTTATGATACTCTCTTTTTATCTGCAGCTTACATTAAAATTACTTTTGTAAAATGAGGACCTTGAATAGAAGGAAAGATAATAAAGAATAATGGCACAGGAGGTCAATGTTCATCTTTTTACTGTTCAGTAAAATATTTCAGGGTCTGAGACACTAGGCCTTTGCCTTAATGTTTGGATTCATGTGTTGTCAAATAAATAATATGCTGTGTTTACATCATTGTATTTCAGGGATGATGGAAAAGAGGGTTTGAAATTTTATACAAATCCTTCATACTTCTTTGATCTGTGGAAGGAAAAAATGTTGCAGGACACTGAGGACAAAAGAAAAGAAAAGAGGAAGCAGAAGGTGTGTATGTTAGTTTTCTGTAGCTTCTAGTGTTTCTTCCTTGAAAGGGTTTGCTTGCACATGTAACACTTCTTGGTTATGCAATTAATAACAATCCAAACTTTACAGAGTCATCTTCATTCTAAGAAAACTACTTGTATTCATTCAATTCTGTCAACTTTAAGAAGTATTTAATAATTAGTAAAATAATATAGAAGGGCCTAGAGCTTTCATGTTGTCCTAATGTAACTAACAGCAGGCTTGCCAAAACTTGTAAGTTTTCTAGCAATGACTTAAAAAGGAGTAAAAAAAGGAGGAATACAGCAAAAATAAAGAACTACAGTGGCACCTTTTTTTGTAATGCAAAATTCTGAAAATCTTGCAGGTGAAAAAGCTTGAACAATGTTCTAATAGATATGTTTACTCTAAAAAGAAATTAATAGGAATAGAGCACTGTTTATATTTTTTGAAAATCATAAAACACTTTTGCAAAGGTGATCTACTTGTTTTGCCATTATTCTGTACATTCATACATACAGTAAATGTGTAAGATTTATTCTTTCAGACTTAGAATAAAAAACTACCTATACAGTTATTTTTCTCTGTATTATTCAGCTAATTATCCACTAGACTGAAGTTTTTTACAAGTCATTTTGCTTTACATATATTTAGACTGAAAGTAAATATTTCTTGCACTTGAATTGGGATTGTTTTTCATTATTTTGTAGCAGATATTTAAATGCAGCAAATTAAAAAGCACTGTCTTAGCTGTCAGTTTTGTTTGCACAACTCTCCTACAGCAGAAAAATCTGGATCGCCCTCATGAACCAGAAAAAGTGCCACGGGCACCTCATGACAGACGGAGAGAGTGGCAGAAGTTAGCCCAAGGCCCGGAGCTTGCAGAAGATGATGCTAACCTCTTGCATAAGCACATTGAAGTTGCTAACGGCCCAGCTTCACATTTTGAATCAAGGTTCCTTTTTATTTTTTCTATCCTTTATGAAGTACAGGTATTCATATGACATAGCGAACAAGCTTGAGAAATGGTAAATGATGAGATGTCACTGTTATTCTTGAAATGCGCTGGAAATTGTTGATTTAGCTCAATCAAACCTCAGTTTTAAAATACTTGCTGTGTATGTTAAGAAGTAGTTACTATCTTGTTATTTTTAATAGTAGTGTGTATTCCTGGAATTCATTGTATCCTTGAGGATGTGTTGTCTGCATTTTGAAGAAGGTGTAGTGTCACTGGTGCAAGTTTGCACCCAGGTGTGTCACTACATTCCAGTCTTGACCGACAAAATGCCTGTTATTCCAGTCTCTTGATTTTAGTTCAGCAAACACTGCCAAGACTATATGGTGAGTGTGATGTGAACAAATGTCTACTTGGAACTCAAATGAGAATGCTGAGCTTCTCTTTACTCTTGAGCAAATCCAAGATTTGATTGACATTTCTGCTTATAGCCTATTACAAAATCCAACCTGTTGGATTCTCATTTCACAGCACATATTTGCTGGTGGCTAAAAGTAGCATTTCACATGGTAAACACCTGCTGTGTTTACACTTCTGGTGTTTGTGCAAAACCAAGTCCATTTTACCAGCCAAGAAATGTCTGAGAGGAAAGAGGGCTGACAAGTAATACAGGAGTCTTGGGGGTATGTTTTTGGGGGTTGGTTGGTTGTTGGGTTTGGTTTTTTTTTGGGGGATGGGTGTGGGGTTGTATTATTTTTAAAAAGTATTCATTATCCTCCAAAAAAGTTATATTTTTCCCTTATCCTTCGCTGGCCAAAAGCACACCTAAAGGGAGTATTTCGTTAGCTTTGTGAGGTCTTCAAACAAACTTAATAGTGACAGTGGATAATTATGACAACTCTAGGAGATAGTGTTTGCTGTCTGCAAAATGGGAAAACCTGCTTGTAGAAAACTTAGCTCAATTCAGAAAGTGAAATGGTCCCAGTGCATTTCACTCAATAGGGTACAACTCAAGTTACGGTGACAAGTGTTTTTCTGGAAACAACTTTATAGTATCTTATCTTTGTAAACTGCTATGTCAAGCTGTTGGCAGAAACATATGCTTTCCCCCTGTCCTTCTGTTGCGTTGTACATCAGATTCCACATATAGATATACTTGTTGCAGGATTCCTTTTATGCCCAGAACCCTGGCCGAAAACTTGATTATCTCAGTACCAGTAATGCAATTATGCTGTAGTGTACTACATGTGCAGAGCATGTTTTTCAGATACAAAACAGCACCATGCTTTTGAATAATAGAGTAAAAACTTCACCCCTGAAGAATTTAATAGACTTAGATACTACAACGATGTCAGTATATGGAAATGTAGAGTATTACTTTACTTTTTGCAAAGTGTTCTGCAAACACTTTTTCTCTGAATTTAATAGAGAAATCTTTTTGAAATCTTTGAGTACTTAATTAGAATTTCCTAACTGATCAGGACTTGATATGTTTCTAAAGTTGTCATTAACAAGAAAGTTGAATCATCTTTATTTGCTACTACTATTCAATAATAGATATTTAGGTTATCTTCCTTATATCCATTGCATAACTATAAAGTATTAGGTCTAAAGTACTGAGTTCTCTGTATATCCTCTGACAGAAGTTCAGATAAATTATTCAGTTGTTAATTTTACTATTCTAACATCGATGGATGTTTCATGAATGCTACAAAAGAAGGCAGATGCATATATATAGGGATTGAGGAACAGAAACAATTACTGAGTATAATGTGTGTTTTATAATAGACTCTGGCATATGTATACTTCTAATTGTATTGCTCTATTTACTTAACTCAAAATAATGACTAATAAACAGTAAGATGACACACATACTGTAGAAGTTGTCTGATAGACGTGTCAAAATCATTAAACCCTGGAGCTGCTATAAGCAATAGCATGGAAAGTGGGATAAATTATTAAAAAAACATGAAGTACAATATGCAGCATTGGTGCAGAGAAGATACTTGAATTCAGAAATCAAACTGAAGTATAGAACAGTAGCCGAGGGCACTAATACTTACTTTTACTAAAGGTTACTTGAATAATTTTTCACTCTTTTCCTACAGATCTCAAGCATATGTGGACCATATGGATGGATCATATTCGCTTTCTGCATTACCCTACAGCCAGATGTCTGAACTTCTGAACAGAGCCGAGGAGCGAGTGTTGGTCAGACCACATGAACCACCACCGCCACCTCCAATGCATGGAGCAGGAGATGTGAAACCTGTGCCTCCTTGTGTTAGGTACGTGCAGATTTATTGGGCAGTTTAGTTTTCCACCACCCCACTAATAGTCATTAGTATTATTCCCATGCAGCTCAGGCAGGACACACATCCTAGGAGCTATGTCAGTCCACAGCCCTGACACATCTGCAGCTGCAGGTCCATGCAGGAGTTGGAGAGAAAGGTCAGCATCATAAACCCTCTAGGGTGCCATTGTGGAGACCTTGCCATTAATATTGAGACTGTGTCGCTCTCTGAGCTAGATGGCAAGACAAATGACTGCATGGAAAATGTTTCTGTGAAAGATGTTGGAATCTCAGGATTTAGCTTTGGAATTTTTGAATTGAAAATATGAAATTTATACAACAGATTTATGTTTCAGCCTATGTGAAAGGAAGCATATATCACAGTAAGACAGTCAGCTGTCAAAACCATATATTCATCATATTTGCTAAACTGCAAATGTTTTTGTTCCCCCCCCCCCCCCCCCGCCCCCCCCCAAATGTTTTCATTCTTTGTTTCTCTGTGCCTTTCAAGGACTGGATACATAGTTAAAATATTTTCTAGACTGACGCTCTGGTTGTCACTCCCCTGTTGTTTTATACCGTTGTTTTATACCCAAAGTTTTACTTTATGGTCAGGTACATAGAGCTCGGAGTAGAGGACAGTTAATTCAATCATGGTTTTTGCCGTCAGCAAGATGTGTTGGAAAGAATGTCTTTTTACCGTTCAGAAGATTATGCACAGAAATGGATAACTCTTTAGATTTATTTTCCATAGCAGCTGAAAGAAATCCTCTAGTGGTCTTTCAAGAAAATAATTTTACTGTTCCCTTTTGTTTTCTTCAGTTCACCTATTCATTGTACTATGAGTAGCATATAAATATACCTCTCTGTACATAGAATTGGTGACCTTTGATATTAGCCTCAATCATCTTGTCATCAAACCTTAAAATATGTATTTTGAATGTAACTCATCCTCATCACTTGTACTGTTCTGTTTTTAAAGTTCTGTGAATCAAAGCAATTAATCAACGGGAAGTTCCCTTCAGAAAAATAATTTGGATTTATATAGGGATGAGAGGGGAGAATTACACTAATATAAAGAGTATAAACTCAGTTAATAGCTGAATTTGAGCAAAGGCCTGTTGGAAGATTGATGTATATTCCATACTGAGAATTAGATTTCCTTGTATATGGTATAAATACCTTGAAATCATCATAGTATGTAATGCTGTTTAATGCCCAGCGTTCAATGTTCTTGACTTGCAGAAGTGAATCTACTCCTGTTTTTTCCATTCTCTAGATCTAATAACTGTCCTGTTATTGGATGTTTCAGTTCTACGACTGGCTTGGTAGAAAATCGTCCTCAGTCACCAGCAACCGGCAGAACACCAGTGTTTGTGAGCCCCACTCCTCCTCCTCCACCGCCACCACCTCTTCCATCTGCTTTATCAACTTCATCACTAAGAGCTGCAATGACTTCCACCCCTCCACCCCCAGTCCCACCTCCTCCACCTCCTCCCACAGCTGCTCTGCAGGCCCCAGCTGTGCCACCTCCACCAGCTCCTCTCCAGATAGCTCCTGGAGTCCTACATCCAGCACCACCTCCAATTGCTCCTCCCCTAGCACAGCCCTCTCCTCCTGTCACTAGAGCTGCCCAGGTGTGTGAAGCTGTACCGGTTCACCCAGGTCCTCCACAAGCTGAAGTACAGGGACTTCCTCCACCACCCCCACCTCCTCCCTTGCCGCCTCCTGGCATTCGACCCTCTTCTCCTGTCACAGTTGCAGCCCTTTCTCACCCTCCTCCTGTTCTGCACCCTCCTCCTACAACCATTGTCCCTGGCTCTCATGCCCCCTTAATGCCTCCATCTCCACCATCCCAAGTGATTCCTGCTCCTGAACCCAAACGCCATCCTTCAACTCTTCCTGTAATCAGTGATGCTAGAAGCGTTCTGCTGGAAGCAATTCGGAAAGGTGAGGTTTGGCTATTGAGAGGCAAAAGGAATGGTCTCAGCAACTTCCTAAGTACACATTAGCTTTGAGATATGGAGTATTTCACATGTGTAAAAAGTTAGAGGAATGCATCTTAAGTCTGGTTTTGCTTCCTATTCTCTAGAGCGTGTGCATTGCCAAGTAGACAGATTTTTTCAGTTTGTAATTGTGCTTATCAGATGTTTAGTTTGGATGCAAAACTGGTTCTCTGTGGAAGTTAGATTTAAAAAAAAAAGGTACATGTGTTTATAGATAATCTGTGCAGATTATCTCTTCATTTCTGTTTACCTAAAAATGTAGCTATCACTGATAACCTACAGATTGTGTAAAAGACAAAAACATTGTTTCTCACAGACTGCTAGGTAGAAGAACAGACCCATTGGCATTGGAATTTTTATCACATATTGGTGTATTACAGGCACATATAAATGACATTCAGAAATCGTTGTTTAAGACTTAAAGCTGTTCAGTATCTATTCTTGACATGTCTCAACGCAGTAGTGAAGCAGTCTTCGCATTGCAAGGTGCCCCTCTGGCAGAGTGCGAGGGAATGGCAGAGGTGCAAGGCAGTGTTTTCCTGATGAAAAAGATGAAAATGTGGGTGTGGTTTTTTTAATGGAAAATCCAAGGCAGGATATTGTAGTAGAAGAAGGATTGATGATCTGGTCTGCCACTACAGTTCTGACATTCCTCTCTTTCAAAACTTGACAGAGAACTTGAGGTGGACAGTGTCCTCAGCCTTCATTTTTGTTTGCAAAGCGTTGTGTGAATCATGAGCTAAATACTTCGTATAATGCTAAGGGAGGAGAGTAACATGTTTGTGATTTGATGTTCTTCAGGTATTCAGCTACGCAAAGTTGAAGAGCAACGTGAACAAGAAGCTAAACATGAGCGCATTGAGAATGATGTTGCTACTATACTTTCTCGACGCATTGCTGTGGAATACAGCGATTCAGAAGATGATTCAGAATTTGATGAAGTGGATTGGTTAGAGTAAAATTACTACATTGCTGTACGCTGCAAAATCGAATGCTAATGTCCATTGTGGTGCTTGTTCTTTGAAAGTTTGATGGTCATTTCTAGTGGTTTTTGTATTCTTTTCTTTACATAATTAATCCATGTTTTTCTACTTTTCTGTTTACAAAAAGCTCCTAGTGCATCTTTGAAACTAAATGTTTTACAGTGGCTTTTCTTACACATCTTTTTTGAAAGAACATACTTTGTTCCAATAGACCACTAAGTATTAAGCATGGGCAGCTGTTGGTAGAATAGCAGTTTCAATTTTTTGGCATATCTTAACTGTGCACTTTGTGAATTTTAAGTTAATGAAGGCAACTGAGATTGACATTCCGAGGGCAGCTGTATGTACTAATGAGCCTTATTCCACTTCTGATAGAGTTTTAAAACATTAAACCTAGCTATCAAGATATCACTGCCTCGATTACATCTGTACACTAAAAGTACATATAGTTAGCAGCACTGAACACACTGAAAGGAAAATGGATCTTTGGGGGTTTTTATTATTGTTTTATCGTTGTTTTTAAATAATTATGGCCTTATTTGAATGTTTAGAGATTCCCCTTCCCTTCTTCCCTCCCAGGTACATATTGTGTGGTACTATTTTTGCCTGCATAATAAAAGTTTAATTTTTGTTTTCCTTGTGAAATCTTTTGACTTAAACATGCTGTGTAACTTATGTAACTGTTAAAATAACAGTTTGGTTTAATAAATGGTTCATTTTAAATGTTCCTGGTTGTTGCATTTTCAATGAAGCCTGCTTTTCACTGATATACCTGAGAGATCCCTGGATTGCAAAGATTTAATCTGTGGTCTACAAAGTTACAATAAATATTCTCTGCTTACCTAACGGTCCGTGTTAAATAAAAAAACATCTATCATCAAATTATACCTGTATGCGTATCTACCAAAAAAACCCTGAAATCTTACTGTCATCTGTTAGTCAACAACAACAACAACAAAAAAAAAAAACCACCAAAAAAACCCCAAACCAAAACAAACAAAAAAATTTGGAGTTTGTGGCTTATATAATTTAGGATTGTTTGTTTGTTTGTTTGTTGTTGGGTTTTTTTTTTATAAGAAACTTACCATCAGTGTATCTCGAGAAGAGATGAGGAGATGCAGCAGTCAAAATCATGGTTAATGAAAGATGACAAGATGGGTGATACTGCAGAGTCATTTTTTAAGTGCTGTCAGTGTACTGCATGTTGTGCAGGGCTTTGTGTTTCCCTTCTTTGGAATAACTCCTTCAAGTCTGAGCCCACAGTCAAAAGCCTATTGAGAAGGGAAATGTGAGAGAGAGCACAAGAGCACTCTTACCTTGTGAGCTCGTGCCTGGAAGATGGAACTGTGTAATAGAGGAAAACAAGTGTTGAAAGTCAGATTTCTGAATGTGGAACATGAAATGTTCTACTGGCTACAGAATAGTTCACAAAGGCGTGTGGTTATTAACCTACTGCTGGGACTGGGCAGAACTGCAGAGGTACAGACTGGAATAGGAGTACCATACAGCAACCCTTACAACTTCACTGTCACCATCTCAGCCTCCACTATAATCTTGTACATAGCTTACTATATTCAGGGCTTTTTCCTCTGCAACAATAATGCCTTTGTTGTGTTTGTGGGAGAAAAGCCATTGTCACAATTTGTGAATCTGCATCTTCATAACTATGGAAACAGTTCTCTATACATGCTATTCTCTTCCATAGTTGTCTTCACAATAATGCCATCTAGTTCATTCTGCCATTCTCAGTTAACTTTCCAAGTGTATGTCCTTCTTAATATCTCCTCATAATGTTAAAGAAAAGATATCAGAAACACCACTGCAGGAATATTTTATGGTGTTCAATCTAGGTGTTTCCTTGGATCTCAGCAATCCAAAATTGCTAAATCTGGCCCAGTAACTGAATGAGGGAGATCTCATTTATGCAGCTGTAGAGGGTTGAGATCTTCAAACCAAAGTGCAGTGCACACACCTGCAGATACCCCTTAAGCAGGGAGCCAGCTCTACACATTTAGCAGTTGAAAGAAGAGCTTGCGCTGGAATTCCATGTGTAGGTAGTTCTGCCATTCACAAAGTCACTTTTCAATTGATATTTATACCTGTTCCTTGCTGAAGTCTAAAAAAACTGTGATTTTCCTGGTGGATACTCCAGACAGCAGCCTGCATTGTCACTCAAGCGGAACAGCAGCATGTCAGTGCCCAGGCTGTAACTGTTCAAGGTAGAAGATCTCCTCATCGCACCATCACACCTGCACTGCAAGTATGCTCTGAGTGCATCCAGGCTCTGTGAACTGGGTATCACTTGCCTAAAGCAAGGAGACAAGCTAGCAAAAGAAAAGAAAGGAAGGGAAAGAAGGAAAAAAAAAAAAGGCAAAAAGGCCCTTATGTGACTGCAGCTGTCACATACTGGACTTGAAAGGTACAAAAAAAAGTCCTTATTGACAAATGGTTGCTCTTGACCTACTTTGCTATCGCAGTGATTAATAATATCCCTTCCAAATCAGTACCCAGGGCAGACAAAGCACTTGTTTAATATGACACAGTCACAGGAAGTAATGAACCTTGTCTGAGAGAAGTCAAGAGTTAAATTCAGTTAACATTTCAAAGGCGGGATTCCTGGCCTTCTGCCACTGCTCCAGCTTTCTACCATAGCAACTAGCCTCCAGATAGCAGTAGCATGATTCACTGGTAGCAAGAGGTGACTGTTGAATTTGAATATTTGCATTTATAGGTCTACACCCAGCGAAGCATTTGCAATATCTCGATGGTTTGTGTCTCGTACTGGGGTCTCCAGCAGCTCTTCTCATTTGGTGGAATGCTGTGCAGAGCGCTGCTGGGCTATTCGTGCCTGTGATTAGATGTGTAATAGATTATTGATTGCTTTGTCTTGGAAGCTACTAAATCAAGTCTTTGGTATTGAACTGTTTACAGATGCTGTTGTTTACTTCTGTATCTTTACAGCAGCTGGTTAAAATCAAAGGCTCAAAGTCTGCCACAAAAATAATGCACCAGTAACGTTCAGTGTAAGTGAAGAGAAAACTTTGTCCAACTTCATGCTTCTCTTCATGTCCCATAATCAGGGACAATTAAAAATTATCTACCTATTTTTATCTATCAAAATTAAAAGTGTAGAAAGAAGAAACAAAAGGCACTTGGTGGCAGAACCAGAGCAGAAAACTAGGGATGTGCAAAATGGTAAAGTAGTAACAATGATGCAGTCATCATAGACCAAAAATCAATAGGTAAGTGGAAGAGAATAAGTACCAAAGAAACAAAAATTACAAAGATATGTAATTCTGATTCTTTTTTCAGTAGTGTCGTGAATAGCAACCATTAAATACTATATAACATTAAGGAATTATGTTAATTAATCCAATCAAATTGAGATTTAAAAAGCATGAGGCATTTTAAAAAGACCTTTAGCTGATAAAATCATCCTTCCCCATGTGGGGCACAGGGGTGCCCTCTTCCGCATTCAGGTGGACACTGACACACCATCGCCCGTCTGCTGAATGCACAGACTAATGCAGAAGGTGCCGTGGGACCTCAGAGTGCAAACCAGTACCGACAGTCCCAGATCTCTGTGATAGGCATTCTCACAATGCTGGGATCATCTCGGCTTGGATGCAGCTGCCACCCCCGAAACGCATCCGCGCTTGCTTTACCTGGTGGCTGTGAGCCCTCAGCCTGCTCTGAGGATGCGAACAGAAGCACAGACTCTGGTGGGCTCCAGAACTGTCTCTCCAGCCCATGGATCACCACGGGCACGGGCCGTCAGCGCCAGCTTTGGAGCATGGTGCAGAAACTCCTGCCGAATAGCAAGGCACGGCTCTCTACAAAGCTGCCAGCTCACAGCAGCGTACCCGTAGCAGTGCAGTCAGTAGTCAGGGCCCCAGAACCCAGCATTTGCACAGCCCAGAGCAATTCCGAGGAGACACCAAGGCAAAGCCTCAGCGCAGCCTCTGCAGCCCACCTCTGCATCAGCACAGATCTGATGGAAACTCGACTCGAGCTCCATCAAGTGTCTGCTCTGCCTCCTCAGCTATCGGCTAGAAAAGACTTTCTCTCTCGTTCTCTTTTGCAGGTGGCAACATTAAACACCAGGAGAGGACTCACAGCTAGAGGCCAGGGGCAGCAATAGTGGTCTCCCTTTTTAGGGGCACTCAGCTGCTTATTCTCCCTCCTTTCCACTCCTGGCTACTTTTCCCACCTGATCAATTCTCGGGGGTTGTAGCCTGCCCCTGGGAGACTTTTCACACACCCTTTGTGGCTGCAGCCAGCACAGACCTTACTGATTCCCAAACTGCTTCTGGGGTACATCACCAGCCCTCGGTAGACGTTAGTGTCCCCATGTCTGCCCCTTAAGCTGCTTGGGACAGTGCTCCCTCACCCAATCCAGCTGTAAGGAGCTGGGATAACCTGCTCCCATGAGCGACTTGGCTGTCGGCTCTGAGGGCTTAATGAATGTCTGGCAGCACTCCACCAGACAGCTACGGAGGAGCAGGCAAGGGATGGGAACCTCATTCCCATCCTAACTGCTGCTAGAAGAGGACCCATGGACAAGTGCCAGGAAATGGGCACTGGGGTACGGAGCAGACCCCATGAGGCTGAGCGCCGCCCATCCTGTTCCCATTGGAGCAACAGACCCGATATTGTGTAGCCCACGCTTTTTCTTTGACCCTTGCCATGCTGCAAGCAGATGTCTTTCCCCCCTGCTAACCTCTTTGCCTGGAGAATGGCTCCTACCACGTTAGCCATCACTCGTGCTCCCAGACCACCAGCAGCCCCTGACAGCAGCATCAGTAACAGCCTCTACAAAAAATAGCATCTGTCCCATTTCTTCTAAATTATTTTCAGAGTATTTGCAGTCTTTGGGCAGTTGCTTCAGCAGCATTCCTTTTGGGAACTGGAAACAGCTGGGGGTGGTATGGGGCAGGTACCAAACATCTCTCACCAAACAGGGCTGAATATTCCCCTCCTTATTTTTCTCTGATGGTTCAATGGCTTCACTTTCAGACACAAGATAGCTGAGGACCCCTTACAGACAGATTGTTTCCATTTTCCATTTGCCCTATTTTAATGCCTTTAATGACAGAGTGTTATTACAAAACCATGGCATTTTAACACAGCTCGAAGAAAAGCTTCAAAAATTATCTCCTTTCAGTGCAACTTTATACTGTGTTTTAGCCCCTTCCACTCCTCTGTGACGCATTTTCTTCACTACATTCTTAAAGTCTCAGAACAGAACTACTTCCATCTGCCCCCCCCCACTCACTCCCATGATCAAGCATCCACAATCAGTGCTGTATTATCACAGCTTGGTGTTGCACTTCAGTACCAACCAGAAATAACTCCAGCAAACTGCCCAAGGCGTCTAACCTCATGAGAAAGCAGCATGCTGGCATAGCTTTGGCACTGCCCATTCGTGGCAAGCAGACTGCCCATTCATGCCAAAGCCAAAACCAGCCTGTAAACGTTACCAGCAGGACATGTGGCCAACATGGCCCTGTGCAGGGATGCTGGGGGCCATCAAGCAGCCAGGTCTGGGGACTGCCTTCCACCACCGTGTCTTCTGGGTTTTAAAAGCACAAAAAAGTTAGCAACAATCCCTAGTGGGACATGTGTTGCCCAGCATCGTTTGCCAGCCAGCAGGATTCCTGGCATTAATTCAGCAGTGATTAATTAGAATAAAACATTAGGGTAACTCCTTTGCTTCTGTATATTTTGTTCTCTGCTGTGCCCCAGCGCCTGCTGGGAGGAGTTTTGGTACCAATGATTCATCTTGGAATGAATCAGAGGTAGAAAGCAGCAACTCAGCCCTTGTCTTCCTTCCTTTCCCCCTGCAGGGAGAGCCCAGTTCTGGGAGCAGTGGAATATATGTGAGCTTCCCAGGCAGCTCCTGCAGGTCACTCTCTGTAGATGTCTCTGATGCAGATCTCTAAGGTCATGCAAAAAAGTTACCACCTTAAATCCCAGGGATTTTCAGACCAGGCTTGAAGTCCTCTTTGGTTTTTGAAACTTTCCTCTGACTTGCCACATCTCTGCAGCTTGCAAAATCCCGGGATGTGAGGGTCTCCAAAGGAGTGCAGGGTACAGCCAGCCCGGTCCCCACAGCAACAGTGACCTCGCACTCCCTGCAACCAGGAGGTGTTTTGGGGAGCACCGGGGCCGAGGCCCTGCCCCAGCAGCGGCCACGCTGCCCTCTCCCTGCCCTGAGGCCGGAGCAGGTCCCACAGGGGCAAACCAAAGAGACTAACCTGTCTGCAGCCACACGTAGTTGCTGAAGCACCCTCCCATCACCCACATCAGTTACCAGTGCTGACACGGGCAGTGACACCTGTAAGAAGGTGTTTAATGGGATTCTGCTGGCAAAATATCCTCCTCTCCCACCACACATGGGAGCAATTACCTTTGCAGGGTTTGTTTTCTGGTTTTAACAGTCCTTATATTCCCTATAAATTTCACTAGGTGGATTTATCTGGTCACTAAATTGCTCAATACAGTATTATATTCACAGCAGGAAATTCTTTGCCATTCTGGTGAAAATGAGCATTTCCTAGTTCTGTCAGCGCAGAGAATTACATGATCAGGGAAATAATAACCAGCTGAACTGGAGGAGGGTTTGATTCATGGTAATTACTGATCATATGCAGATTACTTTACGGCTTGAATTCTTTGGTCTCCCACTGTTTGCTTGCTAAACCTCTAAAAAAAAGGAGGAAGAGTGAGCATATGAGCATCTTGTTTGTAAGGTAAATTACAGAACCTCATTCATGCTTTAAAACATCAGAAGCTGGTTAGCAAACTACAGGCTGCCTTTGGCAGAAAGCTATCCAAAAACAGAGCACATTGCCACTGTTTCTCAGCCAGTCCAGCCTTTCCAAACCAGCTCTTCTCCTTTTATTTCCTACAGCAAACCTTCAGCAGTCTCACAATCCCCAGAGATGAAACTGGCCCTTTGATTCACATATATTACTCTTAGCATTGCTGGAGCAAAAATTCAGCCCTTGCTCTCTCTGTAATGGAGAGGTAGGGAGCAGGGCACTGCTGCCGGCTGCCTCCCTGCCTCCCTGGGAGCATGGCCATCCCCGCTGTGTCTGGGCAGCGTGCTGACTGCATGCTGCATTTATTCTTAAAATACATATCTACACCCTCTTAAGTGAAAAGCAGGTTGCTCAGGGGGAGCTGAATGCAGGCAGGGGGACAAGCCAACAGACTTTTATCTGCCTGTGCAGGATGTCCACCCTTTGGATTTCTCCCTTTTCAGGTCATAAGCCATTAGAAAAGTGATATAGGCCACTTTGTGCTGACCAGTAAGAACTACTCATCCCACATTTACCACCTTATTTCTCTGCCTTCTTTCAGTGCAAGAATAATAATTAAAATGTAATCATAATGAAATAAATACAATTAGAAGAGAGCTGCTTTCCTTTTGGCTGTTTGCTCTGGCAAGGCTGCTTCTTCCCTATCTGTCCCCGTTGTTTCACTCACATATACAAACAGATAACGTTTGATCAACACCGCAAATCAGCAGGATGCAGACAATGTGTGATTTCTGTGCCGCTGGTGCCTGAAGACACCGTGCGCGGTTTTGCTTCAGCACCGAGCTGGCTGCCCCTGGGGCTAACCATAAACCACCTCGGGCCATGCTGAAGCCCATCGAGGAGGTGGTGTCCCACCCCGGAGCCTCCGGCTCCCCCCATATCCTCGCTAGGAGCCGGGTACCGCAGCCGCCGAACCGGCCCCGCCGGCGAGCTGGAGATGCGCATCGGGAGGTGGCAGCACTTCCCCGCCTTGCACAGCCCGCGGCCGGGACAGGCACAGCCTCTCGCACGGTGCAAGTACTCCCTTCAAGAGAAAAAGAAGCAATTCTTATTACTTTTGCTTTCAAGGTCCACGTCTGACACCTCATGCTACCCATTTACCACTTATCCCTATTTTTAGCTCTCCTTCTTCCCCCCGCCCCTTTCCCCTGGTCATCTTGGAGAGGGAAAGCAGCACTGCTGGTGCTCTGTGGGCAGCTCCGCAGCATGGGCGGCATGAAGCCCAGGGACCCCTG